>NC_054830.1:81339506-81939506 GCF_018345385.1 Vulpes lagopus
ATCCAGTCATCAGAAAGAGGTGTTTCCTCTGCTGATTATGTGTATGACAATGCTCTCAGATGATTAGAATGGTGGGAGAGATTTCAGGGAAGTTCTAGATGTGTGGAGCCTAGTGCATGAGGCTAGAGACAAAGAGGACAGGTATAGCATCTTAGTGTTCAAAGACTAGATATGTTTAAAGGGTAGGAGGAGAGAACTGGCAGGCAGGAAAAAAGGTTGCCCTGAGTAGATGGGATGCACCTCTGTTTTGGATACCTCACATTTCTCAGAACGTAAAACCTCTGCATTCCCACATTCTGACCTACCACACAGGAGCCAAGAGCTAGAGGAAGTGTAAGAAATGCTGCAGTCTCCCTATGATACAGTATGAAGGACTGTGGGATGACTCTACTTCATTGATTCCTAAAGAAATTCAACATCCATCAAACCAAGAGGCAATGGCAGGCCTCTCTTCCATGATAGGACCCTAGCACTTAGCACAACATGTCTACTGCTAGCAGGATGGGAAAAAAAGCCAGGATGGGAAGAAACATGAATGTGTCCCTGCTCTAAATGATGACTCTGTGCCTAAGAGATAGGGGACCAGCCCCCGTTGTGGCTCCCAAGGTGAGAAGATATAAGGCCCAGGTCTGTTGAGCCAACAACCTCCAGGTGTTTTCCTAAAGCATCCCCAAAGACCAAAGGAGATCTTATGACAGGCACATCCTCCCTGCCTCCTGGAAGTTAGGCAGACAGCCACAGAACAAGGAGACATGAGGGAGGACTCGGCATGAAGAGAATGACCCAGAAAAGTTCACAGCAGCATCATGTGGGAAGCCAAGGTTAATGTGTACACATCCTGACTTAGGTGGAGCAGGTCCTTCTCATGGTCCCCTAACACTACTACCCGTCCCAGAGCAGTGTGAGTTCATAGTGCTGACTAAGGTCTTACAACAAAGGGTTGAGGGTATAAAGATAAGCTGGAACAAACACCTTCAGGATTCTCAGTTTTCAGCAAAGTCAAGAGCTGAGAGAAGACAGGGGTCAGAGCCTGTGACTCATGTAGGATGCTGTTGAGGGATGAAGCCTTGTTCATCCCATCTCATAACCCTAGCACAACCCCCACCCTCCAATTTTCCTAGGCTCAAGAGAGGTAAAAAATTAGAATTTTTATGGAAACTCAAGCATTTACTACTCTAGAATTGGTGGTAGATGCTAGGAATATATCAGTGCTTGCTAGGGAACCCTGGAGTTCACCTCTGGCGTTCTGAGGTAACGTGTCATGGGGAAAGGTTCTGACCTTCTGCACCCCTTCGCTTAATCTCTGCAGAGGGCACCTGAGAGTTCTATGGAGGGAATTTCAGGCAACTGACCACTGCAGTGCAGAAGAGTGGCTTCTCCACAAAATCACTTCTCCTGTCAAACATTGAGTCCTAGAGGATAGAGACCATGACTGCTTCATTTCTGTACCTGCTTACCATGGCCCATTCACGGAAGGCAGTGAACTCAGAATGAGAACAGGAATAAACCCCACAGATGCTACTTCCTGCACCATGTGAGAGTGGGCTGGGCTTCTTCTCTTTCCCAGCCATCCAAAGCCTAATGTTCCACTGGGCTCAGAGGCCCATGGCAGAGGCCAGGGCTGTCACAGAATGAAGAACAAGAATGGTTGCTGTGTCCGATGCAGGGAGAGAAGGGAAGACAGCCCGGACTCTAGGTGGGGTATGAGGAATGAACACAATGTAAGGTGCTGCTGGGGAACACAGAGGACCAGATCCCTATAGGTCTGGCTGGGCCTGCTGAGGACTGTTCATTCCTATCCCCAGAGACAGTGAGGCCAGGACCCTGAATACTTGGTCTGGATGAGAGCATGGGGAGGGAAAGGGGGCCTGGGAAGGGGCCAGAGGGAGATCTCCGTTTCCAGAAGGAGGGGTGGGTGCTGCCAACTGCCCCCCTTTTCCCGCCTCGAGGGTAGCTTCTCTGGGTCTGTGGCCAGGAAAGGAGCATACTGGGGGCTTTCCAGAGTGTATTGCCCCAAGGACAAGCCTGCTACAGAGGCCACAGGGGCAGGACCCTGGGCAGGCAGCTGGACCCGTGGGAATCCAGACAGCGGGAAGGGAATGGAAGCCATTCCTGGCGGTAAATGATGCTGGCAGCTGGGGAGTGTCAGGGGAGAGGGGCAGGGTAAAGTGAGAGGCCAGAGCCGAATCCCACACATAGAGACACATGGTCACAGATATCCAGCCACACAGATACACAAACACAAAGACATAAATTCAATGAGGCCACTCCAAAACTAATTCAGAATAGTGCCCAGAGACATGCCCAGGAAACACACCTGCATAGACTCAAGAACACCCTGAGTCAGACATGCTGGAGCAGACACTGCCACAATCACACAGGCAGACACAAACACAGGTTTCACCCTTGCAAACAGATACAGACCAACAAACACAAATGCGGTCCAAATTCATCCACCAAATTTGCTCTCCTCCATAAAGCCCCCTGGGCCACCTTAAACCAGGCTTGTCTTTCTTTCCCTCCTCTAAACTCTGCTGAACATGAGAGACTCCTAACTCTGGGAAACGAACCAGGGGTGGTGGAAGGGGAGGTAGGAGGGGGGTGGGGATGACTGGGTGGCGGGCATTGAGGGGGGCACTGGATGGGATGAGCACTGGGTGTTATTCTATATGTTGGCAATTGAACACCAATAAAAAATAAATTCATAAAAAAATAAATGTTAAATAGAAAACAAAATAAAAAAATAAAAATAAAATAAACTCTGTTTTATAATTCCTGTCCCATGCTTGTGCTTTACTAAGGATAGTCCTGGTTTCACATGCATATCCCTGGTCTCAACAACTTGGCCGTGGGCTTTCAAAGAAATGACAAGGTCAGCAGTGAATCCACTGCCCTCTTCAGCAGCCCCATCCCTCACCTATATACCAATCTTCATCCCCAGGAGTGTCCTCAGTTTACTGCAGGGTCCTGACCCCCAGCCTCAGCAGACACAGACTCTAAGAGAAGAATAAAGCAGACGGACACACCCTTTCAAGGGAATGCTGGTGGCAATTACCCCCAAAATCTATACTTTGCCTTATGCTTACCACTGTCTACCTCCAATCTGTAACCACTATATCAATGCTATTCTAAGCACAGTTACCTAAACCTACGTAGCTACACCTGTACCTGCACTAGATGCACAAATATCACATAGTTATGACAATATGAGTCAACTGCACTCCAGGAACTCATAGTTCCATCAGTAACACCTGCATAGTCATCAGGGCAGGATGTCCCTGTAGTGCTCAGTGTTCAGCTAGGTACCCAGGCTGTTTGACTCTTGTTAAACAGAAAAGTGTGCAAGGGCCCAGCCCAGTCCTCTGGGACTAACCCAGCCTCTAAACTGAAATTACCGCTATACTCTTCCCTGGCTCCTTCCTGTCAGGCTGGGAGCATCTGTGGCCTTGGATCCCCCGTCCAGGAAGAAGCAAATGTGCCTGGGACCTGGGGCTGAAGAGATTTGGAGATTTCCAACACTTGCAACAACCACACCAAGGAGCTGTATCTCAGAGCTTGGCCTAGGTGCCTGTCCCAAAAATATAGTGGACCTACTGACACTGGGTGAGAGTAGGGTAAATTAGCACACTTCTTCTCCCCCTCCTCCAGAATCTCAATCTGATGAAAGGGTATATGCACAAGGAATTGATCAGCAGAGGTAAAGCTGAAGTAAGACATTATACCTCCCTCATCCCCTACCTCCTAACTTCTCAACACCAGGCACCAGGACCTTTATTATAGGACTCCTCTGCACCTCGGCCATCCTGGAGGTTGTCAAACACTGCTTAGGCTCTGGCAGGAATTCACCAACCCAAAATCTTCACCCAACAGATCACAACTCTTAGCTGGACACTCACAACTCAGGTATGTACCCACCACTCTTTGTGTCCCCTTCCCCAATGTCTATATTCAGTCCTGCCTGAGGACCAAGAGATGGGCTTGGTTCAGGGCTGCAAGCTCCAAAATATGCACGAGGTGCTTCAGAAATCAATAAAATCAGTTTTAATCTCTAAAAAAATAAGTGACATATATGACAGATACATCTATGACAGACGCCTACTTACAGTAGTCCGTGTTATAGGAGAGGAATGCTAAGATTTGGGGTCTACTCCTTTTAATTTTTTTAACTTTTTTAAAAAATTTTTTGGCCTACCCCTTTTATAGGAAGAAAAAGCGGTCTGATCTTTGTCCAGGGAGAGATGTTGCCTTCTTTCAAGGTGCTTGTTGTAAATACAGTTTCAAGAAATGGCCTGGAAAACAGTGCCCTACATTATTGACATACCCAGTAAAAACATTCAGGAATGTTAAGAGCCCATTGTAGGTTGTTTCTCCCAACCATAACTAGCAATGTTAGAAATAAATGAATGGTTAGAAAAAAAAAATTGCTTTCCACGTGTGAAAGAAGTCCTAGGAGAGACATCCAGGTTAAAAAGGAAATCAATTGAGGTACCTGGGTGTTTCAGTCAGTTAAGCAGCCTAAATCATGATCTCCAGGTCCTGAAATGGAGCCCTGTACCAGGCTCCCTGGTCAGCGGGGAACCTGCTCCTCCCTCTCCCTCTGCCCACCACCCCCCTTGTTTGTGCTATCAAATAAATAAATAATATTTTTTAAAGAAAAAGAAAAAAATCAATTCAGAAATACCCCACTATTTATGCTTCATGAGTACTTCTTTAGCAGATAAGTGGAACTGGGGTTTTCTGTGTCCTTATCAAAGAACAAAAGAGAGATAGAAGATATTATCATAGAGACAACATTCATGTTGAGGAATTTGTGGTAATTTGAGAAGGGCTTGAAAAAAAAAAAACTTCAGGCACCAGGGGCAAAGGGGTGGTAAATCCCAAAGAGACAAGAAAATAGAATAGGCCCCGTTAGCCAAACAAAATGGAAGAAATAAGAGCAAACTAAACCTTTGCTAGGTATTCTTTATGGAGGAAGTCTCTAAGGTGGCTTCCCCCATGTTCCCACTCCCCGGTGTTCGTGTTTTGTATAATCCCATCTTCTTGAGTGTGGACAGACCTTGAAGTGGCCATGTTGGGGGGGGGGGGTTCGTTTACCCTCTAGGAACTGTAGGTGGTCTTTAGATGCTATGTGTAGTTTCCAGCTAAGAATTAACAAGAATCCAGGGCCATGGTTATTATGACTGCAGAGAAATGAATTCTGCCAACAACCTGAGTGAGCTTGGAAGATTCTTCCCCATGCAAGCTTCCAGATGAGAACACAGCTCAGCCAATACTTTGCCACCTTGTCAGACCATAACTGTGAGATCATAAATCGTGTACCATTTTAAAACACCATATTTGTGGTAATTTGTTGCAGAGTAATAGAAAACTAATAAAGTAAAAGAAACCTCTGAGAAGGGAAGTGGGGAAAACAACTCAAATCAGTAAGTTTCACAGGTAAAAATAGGAGTTCCAGATTTTCTTTGGATTCAGGAAGGAGGAACAATCAGAATAGTTTACACTGCTTTACACAGCACAAGAGCTGAATAAATCTTTCTCTTTTAAAAAATATTTTATTTATTTATTCGAGAGAGAGAGAGAGAGAGAGAGAGAGAGGCAGAGGGAGAAGCAGGCTCCATGCAGGGAGTCCGATGTGGGACTCGATCCCAGGTCTCTAGGATCACACTCTAGGCCGAAGGCAGTGCTAAACCACTGAGCTACCCGGGCTGGCCTGAATAAATCTTTCTTAAAGAAATGCTGCAAAGATGATTGAAGGAAGCAAAGAGTTTATTTGAGATCACAGTGTCAGTCTCCTCTCTGTAGTTCAAAGTGGAGCAGAAGGGTCTAATAAGACCAATTCTTCAGAACTTGTTTCTAGAAACAGTATAATCCTGAACACATCATATCCACCGTGCTTCCTCAGAGATGGAACCTGATTAGTGAGTTGGGGTTAGCAGGAATGATGACAGGTAACCAATACAACAAAATCGGTCATTTCTTTGATCACAGGAGAGAGCTACCAAATTTGTAATTTGGCCAGTTTCCATATCATACCACATTTCTTTTGGATATACACTAAAGAGTAGAAATGCTGGGTCATATGAAAATTCTTTGTAACTTTTTGAGGAACCATAAAACATTTCTACAGCAGCTGCACTACTTTGCATTTCTTTAGCAATGTACCAGCATTCCAATTTCTCCATATCTTCACATTATTTTCCGGTTTTTTCTTTCTTTCTTTTTCTTTCTTTTTTTTTTTTTTTTTTTTTTTTTGAGAATAGTGCTGGTTAGGCATTTATGTAACTTCTTTGAAGAAATGTCTATTCACATCCTTTCCATTTTTGAACTGAGTGTAGTTTTTGTTGTCGTTGACTCGTAGTTCTTTATGCATAGTAGATGTTGATCACTTACCAGATATATGGTTTGCAAGTATTTTCTCCCATTCCATGGGTTGTCCTTTCTCTCTTCAGTGAATCCTTTGATGCACAAAAGTTTAAATTTTGAGGAGGTCCAAGTTTTCTATTTTTTCTCGTCTGTGCTTTTGATGTTATACCTAAGAAACCACTGCCAAATCCAAGGTTTTGAAGATATTTCCGTTTTTCTTCTAAGAGTTTTATATAGTTTTACCTCTTAAACTTAAGCAAACATAATTCTTGCTTCTGTCTCTCTTTGATATCTCTTCCCAAATAAAATCTGAAAAAACAGATTTCATGATTCCAACCTCTGTAACCTTTTACAAATTGCTTAAAATCTCTGAGTCTCAGTTTAATTATCACCGAAGGGATAATATCACAAGGTTGTTAGAAGAGTTACATGTTTAAACACTGGAGCTCAATAATCTCATGCATCCTTTTTCCTCCCTTCAAAGGGGTTTCTCTTCCAGGACCAGCCAGGATCAATTACTCCACCTCATCTTAACTGCTTGCTTATGGACAGTCGAGCCCAGGGCCTCAAGTCTCCCATCTTTGCTTCAGAGGCCTCAGTGGTCCTCCCTTCCCCTATGCCCTTTGCTCTAAGAGAAGTTCCTGCCTCCACAAATTCCAGCCTGGAGCCAATCTGGGCTACCACGGAGAATACATTTCTAACGGGGTTGCGGGGAGGAATGGACAAAGGCAGCAGCCCCGCAGGGGCTTGGAGGGACACAACTTCGGGCACACTGACCCCTAGAGAAGTCAAGGCCAAAGTCCTTTGGTGCATATGGGGAAGTTACTCCTGGCCTAGATCCCATAGCAGCCTCCTCTCCTTCCAGTCAGATTCATTCCTTCCGGCAGTTCTAGCGCTCAGCCTAAGGTATTCCTTCACACAGGAGTCCTCTGTGCGGTCCAGCTCCACCGCGCAGGCTCCCGAGGCTCCCGTATGTTCTCAAATGGTCTTCCACTGAGACAGCACCAGAGACTACCCTTGGCCTCCGCGAGTTCTACAGACGGTCTGTCTGCGGGGACAGTGCCTCACGCTGCTCCTCAGAGCGAGCCCTGGAGTCCCCCTTCCCACAGGGGTCCTCCATGGGGGCGGCTCCCCGAACCGCCTCCGGGACTCTCCCAGCGGCAGAGGCAGGGACACTCGGGGTTTATCCACTTACACAGGGACTCCCTTAGGGGCTGCTCCCACACAACACCTCACAGTCCCCAAAGGGCTGTCCGCGGCCCGCAGACTCGTCCCTTAGGGTGCCTGCCGAGTCCCCGCCGCCCCCGCCCCCGCTTACCGGGACCGTCAGGGTGCGGGACGCGGGTCCGGGACTGGCGGACTCTACACTGCGCACCCCGCGCCGCCCATGGCCGCTCGGGAGCCGGCGTGCTGGGGCCGAGCGCCGGGAGCAGGAGGCGCAGGCGGAGCAGCAGGCTGAGGCGGCGGCGGCGGCGGCGGCGGCGCGCGCGCCCCAAGCACACCCACCCGCCCCACCCCCCGCCCCGCGCGGCTGCGGCGCGTGCGCCCGCGCGAGAAGACCTCCGCGGGCCGGTGGGCGCGCGCCCCGCCCAGTGCTCCTGAGCCTCGTGCCGCGGCCCTCGGGGCGCGGCTGGCGACCTCGCGTGGGGAGGAGGCGCTGAGACAGCGCAGGAGGGCGGCGGCAGGCTCCGACACCTGTGGGTCCGGGTGCCAGTGGGCACCGTCGACCAGTGTCCGGCTCTGCGGCGCCGGGTCTTCTCGGCAGTCGGGCTGCCAGCGGCAAGGTCAGTGCTGGCCCAGAGGAGGCGTCCCGGGAAGGGGCTCCGCGGCGGCGGCTCTCGGCTCCCGGCTCCCTCCCGGCAGCCGAGGCGACGCGTCCTGCCACCCGCACCTGCCTGGGGAGGTGAGAATGACTCATCCAGGCGGCCTTGGCCGGAGCCCTTCCCTCCGTCGCCAGACCCTGCTGCAGCGTGAGGGCCTCCGGGCGGGCGACCGGCGCGTTAGGGCGCTCACCTTGGCAGTACCCCACTGCGGAGGGTCCAGATGAGCCTTCACAGAGTGCTCTGCTGGCCCAACTGTTCCTGCGCGCTGTATTCTGAGGTTATTGGTCCTCCATCCCCAGCAGCAAAACGTACCTTGATATGCCCCACTCTTTGCTGCCCAGCCTCATCCCTCGGACTACCCAATTAGCAGTCTGAGTGCTGTAACGTCCATTATTACACCATACTAGGTGCTTTAAAGAAAGGGAGGGTAAGAAAAAGAATGTCAGAAGTCATGAATTCCCTAACAGCTAATTATAAAGCAGTAACTGAAGAAATACAAATGATATGCCGAGGATTTTTATTTAAATTATTTTTTAGCGGGATCCCTGGGTGGGGCAGTGGTTTGGCGCTTGCCTTTGGCCCAGGGCGCGATCCTGGAGACCTGGGATCGAATCCCACATCAGGCTCCCGGTGCATGGAGCCTGTTTCTCCCTCTGCCTATGTCTCTGCCTCTCTCTCTGTCTCTCTGTGACTATCATAAATAAATAAAAATTTAAAAAAAAATTAAAAAAAAAATTATTTTTTAGGGACACCTCGGTGGCTCAGTGGTTGAGAGTCTTGCCTTTGACTCAGGTCATGGTCCCTGGGTGCTAGGATCGAGTCCCACATCAGGCTTCCTGCTTCTCCCTCTGCCTATGTCTCTGCATCTCTCTGTGTGTCTCTCATGAATAAATAAATAAATAAAATAATTTTTAAAAATAAATAAATTATTTTTAAATGTTTAGTATTTTATTTACACTTTAATATACTTCATGTTTACAGATAAATTCACAAATACAGTTCACTTCATCCTGTGAGGGACACAAATACAAACTTATTTTGTCCTTACCATCATGAAACTTAACAATAGAGAATAAAAAGTAGGTACACCTTTAAACAAAATGCCAGATACTAAACACTGTATATATGTTAAGTAATTTAAACTTCACAACATCAACATGAAGTACTGCATTTCATTGATTCGATTATACAGATGCAGAAAGTGAGGCACAGAGAAGTTAACCTAAGATCACATAGCTAATACACAGAATCTAGGCATTTTTTACTCCAGAGGCCATTTTCCTAACCATTTGCTTCACTCTACTGCCTCCAGACCACCTTGAGGATATGCATCATCCTAAAGAAATAACTTTTTCAAGGTCATTAATTATGTAAATAATATTATTAAAAGATGTGTTATAAAATTCATGGTCCCATGTGAGGTATAATATTTTGTTAATGAAGATTTAGGATAATGGTTATAAATTTGTTTGCTGTCATACCAGTGCACATAGAGATTCTTGGTACTGTCTCTGTACCATCTCTCCTTGTCTTTATTTCAGAGGCACCATTGCTAGTTAATTTTACATCTCACACATGAGAAAAACGTAATGATAGTATTATTACTCACAAGGCCATAACTTCTCAGAACCTGTCTTAAAATAATATAGGTCTTCTTGCCTCTCCAATTTCCTAATACCATTTATTTAATGCTAGTTATATGACTATGACACCACATCATCCATCTTGCCACCTGTGGGTATTGGCTTCTAAAGCTCTCTCAAAACCTAAAATAAGATAAAAAAATAAAGGGTCTTTCGCTGGTTGTTACAGTGTTTTATTAACAATAAGCACAAATACGTATCTTACCAAATGTGAATGTCAAATGTGAATGGTAATTTGTTTTCTAGATTATTGAATTTACCTTGTGCAATTTTATAATGTAAATGTATAACAACATACCATCCAACCATGTTTTTCCTTGAATTCTCTAGGCTATACTCACTGCATTCCTTGACTGTGCCCCTGCCTTATTCATACTGCCACCAACAGGTAGAATAGGTGAAGGGCCATGGGTTGATGAAGAGAATGATCCTATGGCACAGGATTATCCACTCCTTCAACATGGCTTAAGAATGACCAGGGAACAACCTTTTGTGATAAACACATTCAACAAACTCAGAATAGAAGGGAATTTCCCCAACCTAATTAAGGGCATCTATGAAAAACCCACCACCAATATCACACTTAATGGTAAAAGACTGAATACTTTCCACTTAGATCAAGAACAAAATAAGAATATTTGTTCTTGGGAGCCTGGGTGGCTCAGTAGTTTAAGTGCCTGCCTTGGGCCCAGGGTGTGATCCTGGAGTCCTGGGATCGGGTCCCGCATTGGGCTCCCTGCATGGAGCCTGCTTCCCCCTCTGCCTGTGTCTCTGCCTCTCTCTCTCTCTCTCTCTCTCTCTCTCTCTCTCTGTCTATCATGAATAAATAAATAAAATCTTTTTTAAAAAAAAGAATATTTGTTCTCACCACTCTTATTCAACATTGTATGGGAGGTTCTAGCCAGGTCTGTTAGGCAACAAAAAGAAATAAAAGGCATCCAAATTGGAAAGGAAATAAAACTAAAACTATAAACTTTGTTCACAGGAGACATGATCTTGTACATAACAAATTCTAAGAAATGCGTTTAAAACCTATTAGAAATAATAAATTCAGCAAGCTTGCAGACTACGAGATCACTATACAGAAATCAGCTGTATTTTTCTACACTTGCAATGAGCAATCCAAAAATGGAATTTTTAAAAATTCCATTCTTGGGGGTGCTTGGATGGCTCAGATGGTTAAGCATCTGCCTCTGGGTCAGGTCATGATTTCCAGGTCCTGGGATGGAGCCCCATGTAGTACTCCCTACTCTGTGGGGAGTCTGCTTCTCCCTCTCCCTCTGCCTCTCTCCCTGCTTGTGCTCTCTCTTTGTCTCTCAAATTAATAAATAAATCTAAAAAAAAAAGAATTCCATTCTTGGAGCACCTGCCTGGCTCAATGGGTAGAGCATGCTACTCTTGATCTCAGGGTTGTGAATTTGAGCCCAACTTTGGTGTAGAAATTACTTAAAAATAAAATGTTAAAAAAATGAATTAAAAAATTCCATTCTTAATAGTATCAGAATAAAATAGTAAATTTAACAAAAGAAGTATAAAATTTATACTCTGAAAATAATGAAAAAGTATTGAAAGAGATTAAGATCTAAGTAAAGATTTTTTTAAATCCCATGTTTGTGGATCAGAAGACACCATTATTAAGATGGCAGTATTCTTTAAAAAAAAAAAAAAAAGAAGGCAGTATTCTCTAGAGTGATCTACAGATTCAACACAAAATACCTACCAGAATCCCAACTGACTTCTTTTTGACAAACTGATTCTAAAATTCATATGGAATAACAAGGGATCTTGAATAACTAAAATAATCCTAAAAAGAATAAAGTAGAACGATTTATACTTCCTAATTTCAAAATTTACTATCAAGCAACAGTCAGTGTGTTACTGAATATGTCAATAAAGATAGACATATGTATCAATGAAACAGAATTGGGAGTCCAGAAATAAACCCATACATCTATGACCAACTGATTTTCAACAAGAGTGCCAAAACTATTCAATGGGATAAGAATAGTCTCTTCAGCAAATGCTGCTGGACAACTGGATATCCACATGCAAAACAGTGAAGTTACCTGACACCATATACAAAAATTAACTCAAAATGGACAAAGACCTAAACTTAAGAGCTAAAACTATAAGACTTTTAGAAGAAAACAAAGAGAAGGGATGCCTAGGTAACTCAGCGGTTAAGCATCTGCCTTGGATTCAGGGCACGATCCCGGGGTCCAGGATTGAGTTCCACATCAGGCTCCCTGCTCAGCGGGGAGCCTGCTTCTCCCTCTGCTTATGTCTCTGCTTCTCTTTTACTCTGTGTCTCTCACGAATAAATAAATAAAATCTTAAAAAGAAAACAAGGGGAAAATCTTCATGAAAGACTTAGCAATGATTTCTTGGATATGATATTAAAGGCACAGGCAACAAAAGAAAAAAACAGATAAACTGGATTTCACCAAAATTTAAAATTTTTGTGCATCTAAGGATACTATCAAAATTGTGAAAATATAGCTCATGGAATGGGATAAAAATATTTGAAATTATATATCTAATAAGGAATTTGCATCTAGAATATATAAAGAACCCCTACAACTTAATAACAAAAAGATAACCATATTCTAAAATGGGTGATATAGCCATTACAGTACATTGAGCTCCATAGAGACAGCGCCAGGGCAAGTAAGACCCAGACAGGCACTGGGCGACTCTGTGCCTTGCTGAGGAAAATAATTAAACATGGGCAAAGGAGATCCTAAGATGCCAAGAGGCAAAATATCATCATATGCATTTTGTGCAAACTTGCCGAGAGGAACACAAGAAGCACCCAGATGCTCCAGTCAACTTCTCAGAGTTTCCTAAGAAGTGCTCAGAAAGGTGGAAGACCATGTCTACTAAAGAGAAAGGAAAATTTGAAGACATGACTAAGGTGGACAAGGCCCGTTATGAAAGAGAAATGAAACTTCCCCCCCTTAAGGGGAAACAAAAAAGAAGTTTAAGGACCCCAATGTACCCAAGAGGCCTCCCTTGGCCTTTTTCTTGTTTTGTTCTGAGTATTGCCCAAAAATCAAAGGAGAACATCCCGGCCTATCCATTGGTGATGTTGCAAAGAAACTGGGAGAGATGTGGAATAACACTGCTGCAGATGACAAGCAGCCTTATGAAAAGAAGGCTGCTAAACTGAAGGAAAAATATGAAAAGGATATTGCTCCATACCGAGCTAAAGGAAAGCCTGATGCGGCAAAAAAAAGGGAGTTGTCAAGGCTGAAAAGAGCAAGAAAAAGAAGGAAGAGGAGGAAGACGATGAGGATGAAGAGGATGAGGAGGAGGAAGAAGATGAAGAAGATGATGATGATGAATAAGTTGGTTCTAGCGCAGTTTTTTTTCTTGTCTATAAAGCATTTAACCCACTCACCCCCCGAACACAACTCACTCCTTTTAAAGAAAAAATTGAAATGTAAGGCTGTGTAAGCTTTGTTTTTAAACTGTACAGTATCGGGATCCCTGGGTGGCGCAGTGGTTTGGCGCTTGCCTTTGGCCCAGGGCGCGATCCTGGAGACCTGGGATCGAATCCCACATCAGGCTCCCGGTGCATGGAGCCTGCTTCTCCCTCTGCCTATGTCTCTGCCTCTCTCTCTCTCTCTGTGACTATCATAAATAAATTAAAAAATTAAAAAAAAATTTTAAACTGTACAGTATCTTTTTTTTTTGTATAGTTAACACACTACTGAATGTGTCTTTAGATAGCCCTGTCCTGGTGATATTTTCAATAGCCACTAACCTTGCCTGGTCTAGTATGGGGGTTGTAAGTTGGCATAGAAATTTAAAGCAGGTTCTTGTTAGTGCACAGCACAAATTAGTTATATATGGGGATGGGGTAATTTTTCATCTTCAGTTGTCTCTGATGCAGCTTCTATGAAATAATTGTTGTTCTGTTAACTGAATACCATTCTAATTGCAAAAAAAAAGTTGCAGCTGTTTTGTTGACATTCTGAATGCTTCTAAGTAACTACAATTTTTTTAATTTAAAAAATAAATAAATAAAATGGGTGATGAATCTGATTTTCCTCTCTGTGACACCCTTCACTGGCAGAGTCTCTTTTTAACCAAAATTTAGTCAGGCTCCTCTGAACTCTCTTCTCAACCAAGCCCTGACTTTTTGGCTTCTGTGTTCATCCCTACATTGTCCAATTTTAGCAAGAATCCTACTGAGTCAGTTTAACCAGAATCCCCCACCTTTGATATCTACTCACCCTCCATATCTGATTGGGTTCCTCATTTTCCACCATCCCGCAGGTAAGGGCTGATCTCCCTGGCCTGCCTTCAGCAAGAATCCTGTTAGGTTGTTTTTCTTGATTACTGCCTTAGTTTTCTTTTAATTTTCCATCCACTAACCCTGCCCCCTACTCCTTGGCTATAAATTCCCACTTTTCTTTGTTATATTTGAGGTTGAGCCCAATATCTCTCCTCTACTGCAAAACCCCATTGTAGTGGTCCCTATACCTATTGTAATAGTCACCCTGAGTAAAGTCTGCCTTATTCTTTAACAAGTATCATGAATAATTTTTCTCTTTAACATCACACCTACTGAGTTCCTACTGAGGGACAGTAAGAACAAGCTGCAGGCAGTTTCAAGATTATGTCATTCATTCCAGTTTAGCAACCCCAGAGGAAAGATAAAATATATCTCTCAGCATCCGTGTTTTAAAAAATCTAAGGGTAGCTCAGTTGGTTAAGGTCAGACTCTTGGTTTCGGCTCAGGTCATGATCTCATGTGTCTGTGCTCAGCAGAAAGTCTACTTGAAGATTCTGTCCCTCTGCCCCTCCCCCTACTCATGCGGATTCTCTCTCTCAAATAAGTATATAAATAAATCTTTTTAAAAATCTAAGAGAGGGGCGCCTGGGTGGCTCAGTGGTTGAGGGTCTGCCTTCAGCTCATGGCGTGATCCCGGAGTCCCAGGATCGAGTCCCACATCAGGCTCCCTGCATGGAGCCTGCTTCTCCCTCTGCCTGTGTCTCTGCCCCTCTCTCTCCGTGTCTCTCATGAATAAAGAAATAAAATCTTTAAAAAAAAAAATCTAAAAGATTTCTCACAGAAGCTATGTGAAGGATGCATTTTCTAAGCTTAGGAAAATTTTATCTAGAGAATGCATACTAATGCCATATATTATAGCTTCGAACTATGTATGATGTCTTTCCCCAGCACTAAAATGTATATTTTGCTTTAGTACTTAAAAGGGTCTACAAATAGCCAATCCTTACTGACCAAGGAAAAGTGTGAAAGGTGCCTAGTTCAACTGTAAATGGCATTCTGGTCATCTCTTCCATCTTAAAGCATTTCTAGGAAGGTTCTTAGAACATTAGTCTGATGCAATTGTTAACCAGGCTTGATATATTCAGTAAAATAATGGAACCATTCAGGCTGCATGCTACCAAGCTGCTGAATTTCAAAGGAAATAGATCTTGGCCTCCTCTTCCACTTCTGTCTTCATACTCCATACCTTACCCTTTTTCTTTTTTCTTTATTTTTTATTTAAATTTTGTTAGTTAACATATAGTGCAAAATCGGTTTCTGGAGTAGAATTCAGTGATTAATCACTTACATACAACACTCAGTGCTCATCATAACAAATTCTGTGCTTAAGACCCATCATCTACCCACCTCCCTCCATCTCCTACTGCTCTTTTCTGAACTAACTCTGGCCTCTTAACAGATTTAGAATATGCTGAGTCCAGAATTCTGGTGGCCTGCTGCCTTTAAATTTTTTAATTTTAATAAACTTTATTTCTTAGAGCCATTTGGTTCACAGAAAATGAGCGCAAAGTACAAAGATTTCCCATATATCACCGCCCCTGCAACACACAGAGACGGCCTCCTCCATTTTCTCCCATGATAGTGGCACATTTGTTACAACTGATGAACCTACATCAGTTTGTCATCAGAGTCCACATTTTACATAAAGATCCTGGTATTGTATGTTCAATAGGTTTGGGCAAATGTATAATGATATGTATATATCATTATAGTGTCACACAGAATATTTTCACTGCTCTAAAAATCCTCCATGCTCGCATATTGATTCCTCCCTCCCCCTAACCCCTTACAACAACTGATCTTTCTACTGTCTCCATAGTTTTACCTTTTTCTGGAATGTCATATAGTTAGAATCATATAGTATGTATGTAGCCTTTTCAAATTGGCTTCTTTCACTTAGTGATATGCATTTGTGTTTCTTCCATATCTTTTCCTTTTGGAATTCAGTAAGTTATGGCTTCCCCACTAAAAAGTTACACTTTGATTCAATACCTCATGGTATATCAAAAAGGTATTCATCTGAGATACGTTCTAAAGGATTTGTTCTTTACTCCAGTTTCCCTAGGGTATTTTTGGCAGGGAGTCTTTATAGGACATCCATTTGAGTTGATGTTAATATATGTCACTACTTGGAATGTAGTTCTTGATTGGCAAGCTGAACTCACTCCAAATTCCTCAGGGCCCTCTTTTGTAACCCAGTTTATGTTTGGAAAATAGATCATTTTTAGATGGCTCACTCCTAGGGCATGGGATATGCATAGTCCCTGAGATACAGTGTGAGAGGTGTAAGAGTGGGACAAGTCAGTGAAAGGACAGGATTTATTCATGTCGAATCAGGGATCTATTAGAATTCTGATTGCAGGAAGTCTGAAGACCATTTGAGAAGGCCATATGAGAAGAGGAGTTTTGGATGAAGTTAATAAATGTCAAAGTAAAACAGAAAAGCTAACTCATTTTCAAGACGGTAAGTTTATTTTGAGACAAGGTTTGAGGTTTTGTAGTGGGCAATCAAATAGAAAGGCCTCAGTGTCAGCCTTCTTAGCATTTAAGATACTGTTATACAGTCCATTCACATTTATTGTTATTATTGATATGGTCGGATTTATGTCTGCCATTTTGATTTTTGTTTTCTATACGTTTCGTGTCTTTTTTTGTTCTTTTCCTCCTTACTGCCTTCTTTTACATTAAGTGATTATAGTGTATCATTTTTTTTAAAAGATCTTAGTTATCTATTCATGAGAGACACAGAGAGAGAGGCAGAGACATAGGCAGAGGGAAAAGCAGGCTCCCCGCAGGGAGCCCAATGTGGGATTCAATCCCAGGACCCTGGGATCATGACCTGACCCAAAGGCAGATACTCAACCACTGAGCCTCCAGGTTGCCCCTATAGTGAACTTTGTAACAAAGTTTTTTTCCATATGCTTAATTGTTTCCTCAAGACAAATTTCTAGAAATGGAATTATTGAGTCAAAAAATGGTACATTTTTAAGCCTTTGATATCTATAGCCAAATTTCTCTCCAGAACAGTTGCTACAGTTTACAGTCCCATCAACAAGGCCTTTATGGGTTGTTGACTGATCCTAGTTATCAGGATCATCTCTTGTAGAGTTTTAACTTAATTCATTATAACTGCCTCTTATAAAATATAGGTCCTGAAATTTGAGCTAAAATCTAGTAAATTAAAGCTGAGAATTTAATGTGCAGAACTGAGGATCAGATGGGTGCCTGAGTCATTCAGTTAGTTAAGTATCTGCCTTTGGCTCAGGTCATGATCCTAGGGTCCTGGGATTGAATCCTGAGTTGGGCTCCCTGCTCCACGGGGAACCTGCTTCTCTCTCTCCCTCTGCTTGCCACTACCTTTGCTTGTTCTCTCTCTCTCTCTCTCTCTCTCTCTCTCTCTCTCTCTCTCTGTCAAATAAATAAGTAAAATCTTAAAAAAAAAAAAAAAAGAACTGGATATCAGCTAAGAAATTAGCTTTCTTGTATTTAATACATGGGGTTATTTAATGGTAATTAATTTTCATAATAAAATCTTGATACTAGAAGTATTAAAGAATGCATAATAAAGTTGAAATAAAGCTTTTTATCTCAATTCCTAGCATGTCTCAATCTCAGAATGAGAATGAGAACAAGGGCCTATTGATCTGTTGGACTACATCCTCAGCCAAACTTAACATTAGAGATACATATCAGAAATGCTTTCTTTAAATAAAGCAAGTCATCCTGAGTTTGAGCCCTAGGTTCAGGTCTAAATTCTTAACACCCCAAGCTGGCTGCTTCGCCTATAGTATGTACTATCAAGTTCTTTCTTTTTCTTGTAGTGATGGGATAATTTTGTATCTTGATAGTGTGGTGGTTACATAAATCTACACACGTGATAAAGTGGCTTAGAATCATATACATATTGTGTCAATGTTAATTTCCAGTTTTGATATCTTACTACAATTACATAAAACATAGCCTTTGAGAGAAATTGGGTAAGAGTACATGTACCTTTATACTATCTCTCCAATTACCCATGAGTCAATAATTATTTCACAATAGAAAATTTAGGGGTGCCTGGGTGGCTCAGTTAATGAAGTGTCTACCTTGGGCTCAGGTCATGATCCCAGGGTCCTGGGATCCACCCTGCATCAGGCTCCTTGCTCAGCTGAGAGTGTTTCTCCCTTTCCCTCTGCCCCTCCCCCTCACTCGTATGTGTTCTCTCTCTCAAATAAACGAATAAAATCTTTTTTTTTTTTTAAATGTCTTCTTTTTTTTTTAATTTTTATTTATTTATGATAGGAACACAGTGAGAGAGAGAGGCAGAGACACAGGCAGAGGGAGAAGCAGGCTCCATGCACCGGGAGCCTGACGTGGGATTCGATCCCGGATCTCCAGGATCGCGCCCTGGGCCAAAGGCAGGCGCCAAACCGCTGCGCCACCCAGGGATCCCCGAATAAAATCTTTTTTAAAAGAAAATAAATAAAATAAAATTTAAAAAGAAAAAAATTTTTGATCTCCCAAAACCTTTTAAATTTATGTGTTGCATAGATATACATTCACATGGATTCAAAAATCTTGCTCTCTTCTTTTTCTCCACCCAACCCGTTATCACTACCCCATTTCTATTGCTTCCCTTTTCTTCTATCTCCTTCTAATGTGTTTTATATAAATACATGCAAATATGGATATATACTCTTATTTATCCACCTTTCCCACAAAAAGGTTATGTGTTAGTCTGAGTCCTCAGAAAAGCTGTTGCCAAGACAGAATTAAATGTAAGAATAATTCCTAGAGGTATCCCTGGGGGGCTCAGCGGTTTAGCGCCTGCCTTCGCCCCAGGGCATGATCTTGGAGCCCCAGGATCCAGTCCCGCATCAGGCTGCTTGCACGGAACCTGCTTCTCCCTCTGCCTGTATCTCTGCCCTCCCCCCTTGTCTATCATGAATAAATAAATAAAATCTTTAGAAAAAAAAAAAGAATAATTCCTAGAGTTGTAATTATTGGGCCAAGGGAAAATGTATTTGCAATTTATAATAAATATTTCTAAAATTGTTCTCCTTAGGGATTGCACAATTTTGCACTCCCATGGGCAAAATATGACATTGTCAGTTTCTTCTTACTTTGCCAAAAGAACGTGCTGTCAAACTTTTGAGTTTTCACAATCTACTGTGTTATGATTTTAATTTACATTTATCTTATCATGAGTAAGTTTGAATGTCTTTTAAGATTTTATGTGTTTATCAATGAGAGACACAGAGAGAGAGGCAGAGGGAAAAGCAGCCCCATGCAGGGAGCCCAACACAGGACTGGATCCTGGGTCTCCAAGATCATGCCCGGGTGAAAGGCAGGCGCCAAACCGCTGAGCCACCCAGGGATCTCCATCTTTTCATCTGTTTAAGAGTCATTAGTATTTATTTTTCTATGGACTGTTTACTTCCTTTACAAATATTTCTACTGGCTTATTAGGTACTTTTTACATATAAGAAGGGATTAGCCTTTGTCTGTAAAAAAGATTTGCAATTGTCTTCAAGTTGTAATTTGTCTTTTGGCTTTTTTATGGTGCATTCTGCCATTCATTTTTTTTTTTTATTTTTTATTGGTGTTTAATTTACCAACATACAGAAAAACACCCAGTGCTCATCCCGTCAAGTGTCCACCTCAGTGCCCGTCACCCATTCCCCTCCAACACCCGCCCTCCTCCCCTTCCACCACCCCTAGTTCGTTTCCCCGAGTTAGGAGTCTTTATGTTCTGTCTCCCTTCCTGATATTTCCCAACATTTCTTTTCCCTTCCTTTATATTCCCTTTCACTATTATTCATATTCCCCAAATGAATGAGAACATACACTGTTTGTCCTTCTCCGATTGACTTATTTCACTCAGCATAATACCCTCCAGTTCCATCCACGTTGAAGCAAATGGTGGGTATTTGTCGTTTCTAATTGCTGAGTAATATTCCATTGTATACATAAACCACATCTTCTTTATCCATTCATCTTTCGATGGACACCGAGGCTCCTTCCACAGTTTGGCTATTGTGGCCATTGCTGATAGAAACATCGGGGTGCAGGTGTCCCGACGTTTCATTGCATCTGAATCTTTGGGGTAAATCCCCAACAGTGCAATTGCTGGGTCGTAGGGCAGGTCTATTTTTAACTCTTTGAGGAACCTCCACACAGTTTTCCAGAGTGGCTGCACCAGTTCACATTCCCACCAACAGTGTAAGAGGGTTCCCTTTTCTCCGCATCCTCTCCAACATTTGTTGTTTCCTGCCTTGTTAATTTTCCCCATTCTCACTGGTGTGAGGTGGTATCTCATTGTGGTTTTGATTTGTATTTCCCTGATGGCAAGTGACGCAGAGCATTTTCTCATGTGCTTGTTGGCCATGTCCATGTCTTCCTCTGTGAGATTTCTCTTCATGTCTTTTGCCCATTTCATGATTGGATTGTTTGTTTCTTTGGTGTTGAGTTTAATAAGTTCTTTATAGATTTTGGAAACTAGCCCTTTATCTGATATGTCATTTGCAAATATCTTCTCCCATTCTGTAGATTGTCTTTTAGTTTTGTTGACTGTATCCTTTGCTGTGCAAAAGCTTCTTATCTTGATGAAGTCCCAATAGTTCATTTTTGCTTTTGTTTCTTTTGCCTTCGTGGATGTATCTTGCAAGAAGTTACTGTGGCCAAGTTCAAAAAGGGTGTTGCCTGCGTTCTCCTCTAGGATTTTGATGGAATCTTGTCTCACATTTAGATCTCTCATCCATTTTGAGTTTATCTTTGTGTATGGTGAAAGAGAGTGGTCCAGTTTCATTCTTCTGCATGTGGATGTCCAATTTTCCCAGCACCATTTATTGAAGAGACTGTCTTTCTTCCAATGGATAGTCTTTCCTCCTTGATCGAATATTAGATGACCGTACATTTCAGGGTCCACTTCTGGGTTCTCTATTCTGTTCCATTGATCTATGTGTCTGTTTTTGTGCCAGTACCACACTGTCTTGATGACCACAGCTTTGTAATACAACCTGAAATCTGGCATTGTGATGCCCCCAGCTAAGGTTTTCTTTTTTAAAATTCCCCTGGCTATTCGGGGTCTTTTCTGATTCCACACAAATCTTAAAATAATTTGTTCTAACTCTCTGAAGAAAGTCCATGGTATTTTGATAGGGATTGCATTAAACGTATAAATTGCCCTGGGTAACATTGACATTTTTACAATATTAATTCTGCCAATCCATGAGCATGGAATATTTTTCCATCTCTTTGTGTCTTCCTCAATTTCTTTCAGAAGTGTTCTATAGTTTTTAGGGTATAGATCTTTTACCTCTTTGGTTAGGTTTATTCCTAGGTATCTTATGCTTTTGGGTGCAATTGTAAATGGGATTGACTCCTTAATTTCTCTTTCTTCAGTCTCATTGTTAGTGTATAGAAATGCCATTGATTTCTGGGCATTGATTTTGTATCCTGCCACGCTACCAAATTGCTGTATGAGTTCTAGCAATCTGGGGGTGGAGGCTTTTGGGTTTTCTATGTAGAGTATCATGTCATCGGCGAAGAGGGAGAGTTTGACTTCTTCTTTGCCAATTTGAATGCCTTTAATGTCTTTTTGTTGTCTGATTGCTGAGGCGAGGACTTCCAGAACTATGTTGAACAGCAGTGGTGAGAGTGGACATCCCTGTCTTGTTCCTGATCTTAGGGGAAAGGCTCCCAGTGCTTCCCCATTGAGAATGATATTTGCTGTGGGCTTTTCGTAGATGGCTTTTAAGATGTCGAGGAAAGTTCCCTCTATCCCAACACTCTGAAGGGTTTTGATCAGGAATGGATGCTGTATTTTGTCAAATGCTTTCTCTGCATCTAATGAGAGTATCATATGGTTCTTGGTTTTTCTCTTGCTGATATGATGAATCACATTGATGGTTTTACGAGTGTTGAACCAGCCTTGTGTCCCAGGGATAAATCCTACTTGGTCATGGTGAATAATTTTCTTAATGTGTTGTTGGATCCTATTGGCTAGTATCTTGTTGAGAATTTTTGCATCCATGTTCATCAGGGATATTGGTCTGTAATTCTCCTTTTTGGTGGGGTCTTTGTCTGGTTTCGGAATTAAGGTGATGCTGGCCTCATAGAACGAATTTGGAAGTACTCCATCTCTTTCTATCTTTCCAAACAGCTTTAGTAGAATAGGTATGATTTCTTCTTTAAACGTTTGATAGAATTCCCCTGGGAAGCCATCTGGCCCTGGACTCTTGTGTCTTGGGAGGTTTTTGATGACTGCTTCAATTTCCTCCCTGGTTATTGGCCTGTTCAGGTTTTCTATTTCTTCCTGCTCCAGTTTTGGTAGTTTGTGGCTTTCCAGGAATGCGTCCATTTCTTCTAGATTTCCTAATTTATTGGCGTACAGCTGTTCATAATATGTTTTTAAAATCGTTTGTATTTCCTTGGTGTTGGTAGTGATGTCCCCTTTCTCATTCATGATTTTATTAATTTGAGTCTTCTCTCTCTTCTTTTTAATAAGGTTGGCTAATGGTTTATCTATCTTATTAATTCTTTCAAAGAACCAACTCCTGGTTCTGTTGATCTGTTCCACAGTTCTTTTGGTCTCGATATCATTGAGTTCTGCTCGAATTTTAATTAACTCTCTTCTTCTGCTGGGGGTGGGGTCTATTTGTTGCTTTTTCTCTTGTTCCTTTATGTGTAAGGTGAGCTTTTGAATTTGAGATCTTTCCAGTTTTTGAATGTATGCTTGTATTGCGATGTATTTCCCCCTCAGGACTGCTTTTGCTGCATCCCAAAGATTTTGAACGGTTGTATCTTCATTTTCATTAGTTTCCATGAATCTTTTTAATTCTTCCTTAATTTCCTGGTTGACCTTTTCATCTTTTAGCAGGATGGTCCTTAACCTCCACGTGTTTGTGGTCCTTCCATATTTCTTGTTGTGATTAAGTTCTAATTTCAAGGCATTATGGTCTGAGAATATACAGGGGACTATCCCGATCTTTTGGTATCGGTTCAGACCCGATTTGTGACCCAGTATGTGGTCTATTCTGGAGAAAGTTCCATGTGCACTTGAGAAGAATGTGTATTCAGTTGAGTTTGGATGTAAAGTTCTGTAGATATCTGTGAAATCCATCTGGTCCAGTGTATCATTTAAAGCTCTCGTTTCTTTGGAGATGTTGTGTTTAGAAGACCTATCCAGGGTAGAAAGAGCTAGATTGAAGTCACCAAGTATAAGTGTATTATTATCAAGGTATTTCTTGAGTTTGGTTATTAATTGGTTTAAATATTTGGCAGCTCCCACATTCGGGGCATATATATTGAGGAGTGTTAAGTCCTCTTGTTGGATAGATCCTTTGAGTATGAGATAGTGTCCCTCTTCATCTCTCACTATAGTCTTCGGGGTAAATTTTAATTTATCTGATATAAGGATGGCAACCCCTGCTTTCTTTTGAGGACCATTTGAATGGTAAATGGTTCTCCACCCTTTTATTTTCAGGTTGTAGGTGTCCTTCTGTCTAAAATGAGTCTCTTGTAGACAGCAAATAGATGGGTCCTGCTTTTTTATCCAGTCTGAAACCCTGCGCCTTTTGATGGGGTCATTAAGCCCGTTCACATTCAGAGTTACTATTGATAGATATGAGTTTAGTGTCATCATATCTATTCAGTCCTTGTTTTTGTGGATTGTTCCACTGAACTTCTTCTTAAAGGGGAATTTTAAGAGTCCCCCTTAAAAGTTCTTGCAGAGCTGGTTTGGAGGTTACATATTCTTTCAGTTCCTGCCTGTCTTGGAAGCTCTTTATCTCTCCTTCCATTTTGAATGAAAGCCTTGCTGGGTAAAGTATTCTTGGTTGCATGTTCTTTTCATTTAGGACCCTGAATATATCCTGCCAGCCCTTTCTGGCCTGCCAGGTCTCTGTGGAGAGGTCTGCTGTTACCCTAATATTCCTCCCCATAAAAGTCAGGGACTTTTTTTCTCTTGCTGCTTTAAGGATCTTCTCCTTATCTTTGGAATTTGCAAGCTTCACTATTAAATGTCGAGGTGTTGAACGGTTTTTGTTGATTTTAGGGGGGGATCTCTCTATTTCCTGGATCTGAATGCCTGTTTCCCTTCCCAGATTCGGAAAGTTTTCAGCTAGGATTTGTTCAAATACATATTCTGGCCCTCTGTCCCTTTCCGCGCCCTCAGGAACCCCAATTAAACGTAGGTTTTTCTTCCCCAGGCTATCATTTATTTCCCTTAATCTATCCTCATGGTCTTTTAATTGCCTGTCTCTTTTTTCCTCAGTTTCCCTCTTTGCCATCAACTTGTCTTCTATGTCACTCACTCGTTCTTCCACCTCGTCAAGCCTCGTCGTTAGGACTTCTAGCTTGGATTGCATCTCATTTAATTGATTTTTAATTTCTGCCTGATTGGATCTAAATTCTGCAGTCATGAAGTCTCTTGAGTCCTTTATGGTTTTTTCTAGAGCCACCAGTAGCTGTAAAATAGTGCTTCTGAATTGGCTTTCTGACATTGAATTGTAATCCATATTTTGTAACTCTGTGGGAGAGTGGGCTGTTTCTGATTCTTTTTTTTGAGGTGAGGTTTTCCTTCTAGTCATTTTGCTCAGTGCAGAGTGGCCAAAAACAAGTTGTATTGGGAAAAGGAGAAAAAGAGAGAGAAGGAAAGAAAAGAGAAAAAGAAAAAAGAGAAAGAAGAAAAAAATAGGGGAAAAAGAGAAGAAAAAGAAAGAAAAAGAAAGAAAGGAGAAAAAAGAAAAAAGGGGGGGGGGGGGAAGCAATCAGAAATCAAGAAGAAAGAGAGAAAAAAAAAAGCACAAAAGAAAACAAAAACAAAAACAAAAACAAAAACAAGAAAACAAAAAACAAAAAAAACCACGGGGGAGTATCTTCCGATTCTGTGTAGTTTAAGTCCCTTGACTTCCCTTGGAACTGGTCCGTCTCGCTGGTCTTCTGGGGGAGGGGCCTGCTGTGCTGATTTTCAGGTGTTAGCACTTGGGGGAGCTGCTCTGCCCCTGCCTGGTGCAGGGCTCGGTGGGGGTTGTTCACCCCGTGAGGCCCCGGGAGGAAGCCACAGTGGCGGGGGCAGCTCTGGGACCCTGGAGTCAGCCCCCGCAGTAGCTCCGGGGCTCTCCGTCTGCAGGGCCTGGGGGCTCCGGGGCGGGGCCGCTGATCTGCTCAGTTCCAGGCAGGAGCGTCCTTGCTGTCCTGGGCCCTCCCGGCCTCTGCCTGTCCCGGGGGAGGCCGGATCCTGGGCTGTGTCCCGACGCCCTGTGCTCCGGGGCCTGCGCTGTTGGATTCGCGCTCCCGGCGGTGCAGCCCCCTCCGCGGAGCCGCCGCCCGAGCCCCTCCGAGCTGTTCCCGGAGCCGCGCAGCCCCCTCCGCGCGGAGCTTCTTCCTCTGCGCGAGCCGCCGCCGCTGAGCTGTTCCCGGAGCCGCGCAGCCCCCTCCGCGGAGCCGCCGCCCGAGCCCCTCCGAGCTGTTCCCGGAGCCGCGCCGCCCCCTCCGCGGAGCTTCTTCCTCCGCCCGAGCCGCCGCCGCCGAGCTGTTCCCGGAGCCCCGCAGCCCCCTCCGCGGAGCCGCCGCCCGAGCCCCTCCGAGCTGCTCCGGGTCCCGCCGAGCGCTGCAGCCCTTAGGGAGCTCGGCGCACTCTCCGGGGCGCAGTTCCTCTGTTACTGTCCCAGGGAGCCCGAGGGCATCCCCGCCTTTCTGGGGATCCTGCTCCAATTCCCGGGGAGCCCCTTTCCGCGGGGAAGGTTGGTGCAGCTCCTGCTCCTCCGGGACGGGGCTCTCCTGTCCTGGGGACACTCGCCCCGGCCTTAGCCCGGCTCCTCGCGGGGCCCCTCCCCCTTGGAGGCCTTTTGTTCCTTTATTTCTTTTTCCCCGTCTTCCTACCTTGATAGAAGCGCGAACTCTTCTCACTGTAGCGTTCCAGCTGGTCTCTCTTTAAATCTCAGGCCGAATTCGTAGGTTTTCAGGATGATTGGATGGTTTTCTAGGTAATTTGCTGAGGACAGG
This sequence comes from Vulpes lagopus, assembly GCF_018345385.1. Taxonomy (NCBI): domain Eukaryota; kingdom Metazoa; phylum Chordata; class Mammalia; order Carnivora; family Canidae; genus Vulpes; species Vulpes lagopus. The sequence continues at coordinate 81,365,627 of NC_054830.1, forward strand.
TGACTTGGGGAACCCTACTCTGCCGCCATCTTGCCCCTCCCCGCATTCTGCCATTCAAAAGATATTCTATGCAGAATAAATTAATCATTTATTTTATGGCTTCATAGTTAACTAGGAAGGCTTTCCTCTCTCCAAAGTTCTAAAAGAATTATCCCATGCATTCTTCTGGTACTTTAATGTATAAACTTTTTAGGTATGATTTTTAAAATTAAATCTGTTGATTTGAAATTTACCTAAGTGTATAGTACAAAATATGAATTCACCGATCTTTCTTGAAAAACTATCCAATTGTCCTAAAGCCATTTATTTAAAAGATACATGTTTAGGGGTGCCTGACTGGCTCAACTGGAAGAGCAAGCAACTCTTGCTCAGGTTAGTGAATTTAAGCCCCACATTGGGAGTAGAGATTGCTAAAAAAAAATAATAATGATGATGATAAACTTTTAAAAAATTAAAAGATACATGTTTATTCTAATGATATGGAATGTCACCTCTATCATATTCTACTATGTATTTGTTCTATTTCTGGACATTTTCATCAGTTCCATTTATCTGTCTATCCACAAGTACCATAATGTTTTAATAATTAAGGCTATATGGTTTTTTATTATTTGATATCACTAATCTCAGTGCTATCACAGTTCTTCCTTTTGAGAGTTTTACTATTTTTGCTTACTTCCCACTATAAATTTAGAAATCAGCCCTATTGGTATTTTTATTGAGATCACATTAACGTAGGAGTGCCTGAGTGGCTCATTTGGTTAATCGTGGGACTCTTGGTTTTGGCTCAGGTCATGATTTCTTGGTGATGAGATCAAGCTCCCTGTGAAGCTCAGAGAGTTTGCTTGGGATTCACTCTCTCCCTCTGCCCCTCCCCCCATGCTCCCATGTGCTCGCTCTCTCTCTCTCTCTCTCTCTCTCTCTCTCAAATTGAGAGAGAGCGGGTAGGGAGGGGCAGAGGGAGACTCTCAACAGACTCTCTGCTGAGCAGGGAGCCCAGTAGGGGCTCCATCCCAGGACCCATGAAATCATGACCTGAGCTGAAATCACGAGTCCCACCCTTAACTGACTGAGCCACCCACATACCCCAATAAATAAACCATTTTTTAAAAGATCTTAGTTATCTATTCATGAGAGACACAGAGAGAGAGGCAGAGACATAGGCAGAGGGAAAAGCAGGCTCCCCGCAGGGAGCCCAATGTGGGATTCAATCCCAGGACCCTGGGATCATGACCTGACCCAAAGGCAGATACTCAACCACTGAGCCTCCAGGTTGCCCCTATAGTGAACTTTGTAACAAAGTTTTTTTCCATATGCTTAATTGTTTCCTCAAGACAAATTTCTAGAAATGGAATTATTGAGTCAAAAAATGGTACATTTTTAAGCCTTTGATATCTATAGCCAAATTTCTCTCCAGAACAGTTGCTACAGTTTACAGTCCCATCAACAAGGCCTTTATGGGTTGTTGACTGATCCTAGTTATCAGGATCATCTCTTGTAGAGTTTTAACTTAATTCATTATAACTGCCTCTTATAAAATATAGGTCCTGAAATTTGAGCTAAAATCTAGTAAATTAAAGCTGAGAATTTAATGTGCAGAACTGAGGATCAGATGGGTGCCTGAGTCATTCAGTTAGTTAAGTATCTGCCTTTGGCTCAGGTCATGATCCTAGGGTCCTGGGATTGAATCCTGAGTTGGGCTCCCTGCTCCACGGGGAACCTGCTTCTCTCTCTCCCTCTGCTTGCCACTACCTTTGCTTGTTCTCTCTCTCTCTCTCTCTCTCTCTCTCTCTCTCTCTGTCAAATAAATAAGTAAAATCTTAAAAAAAAAAAAAAAGAACTGGATATCAGCTAAGAAATTAGCTTTCTTGTATTTAATACATGGGGTTATTTAATGGTAATTAATTTTCATAATAAAATCTTGATACTAGAAGTATTAAAGAATGCATAATAAAGTTGAAATAAAGCTTTTTATCTCAATTCCTAGCATGTCTCAATCTCAGAATGAGAATGAGAACAAGGGCCTATTGATCTGTTGGACTACATCCTCAGCCAAACTTAACATTAGAGATACATATCAGAAATGCTTTCTTTAAATAAAGCAAGTCATCCTGAGTTTGAGCCCTAGGTTCAGGTCTAAATTCTTAACACCCCAAGCTGGCTGCTTCGCCTATAGTATGTACTATCAAGTTCTTTCTTTTTCTTGTAGTGATGGGATAATTTTGTATCTTGATAGTGTGGTGGTTACATAAATCTACACACGTGATAAAGTGGCTTAGAATCATATACATATTGTGTCAATGTTAATTTCCAGTTTTGATATCTTACTACAATTACATAAAACATAGCCTTTGAGAGAAATTGGGTAAGAGTACATGTACCTTTATACTATCTCTCCAATTACCCATGAGTCAATAATTATTTCACAATAGAAAATTTAGGGGTGCCTGGGTGGCTCAGTTAATGAAGTGTCTACCTTGGGCTCAGGTCATGATCCCAGGGTCCTGGGATCCACCCTGCATCAGGCTCCTTGCTCAGCTGAGAGTGTTTCTCCCTTTCCCTCTGCCCCTCCCCCTCACTCGTATGTGTTCTCTCTCTCAAATAAACGAATAAAATCTTTTTTTTTTTTTAAATGTCTTCTTTTTTTTTTAATTTTTATTTATTTATGATAGGAACACAGTGAGAGAGAGAGGCAGAGACACAGGCAGAGGGAGAAGCAGGCTCCATGCACCGGGAGCCTGACGTGGGATTCGATCCCGGATCTCCAGGATCGCGCCCTGGGCCAAAGGCAGGCGCCAAACCGCTGCGCCACCCAGGGATCCCCGAATAAAATCTTTTTTAAAAGAAAATAAATAAAATAAAATTTAAAAAGAAAAAAATTTTTGATCTCCCAAAACCTTTTAAATTTATGTGTTGCATAGATATACATTCACATGGATTCAAAAATCTTGCTCTCTTCTTTTTCTCCACCCAACCCGTTATCACTACCCCATTTCTATTGCTTCCCTTTTCTTCTATCTCCTTCTAATGTGTTTTATATAAATACATGCAAATATGGATATATACTCTTATTTATCCACCTTTCCCACAAAAAGGTTATGTGTTAGTCTGAGTCCTCAGAAAAGCTGTTGCCAAGACAGAATTAAATGTAAGAATAATTCCTAGAGGTATCCCTGGGGGGCTCAGCGGTTTAGCGCCTGCCTTCGCCCCAGGGCATGATCTTGGAGCCCCAGGATCCAGTCCCGCATCAGGCTGCTTGCACGGAACCTGCTTCTCCCTCTGCCTGTATCTCTGCCCTCCCCCCTTGTCTATCATGAATAAATAAATAAAATCTTTAGAAAAAAAAAAAGAATAATTCCTAGAGTTGTAATTATTGGGCCAAGGGAAAATGTATTTGCAATTTATAATAAATATTTCTAAAATTGTTCTCCTTAGGGATTGCACAATTTTGCACTCCCATGGGCAAAATATGACATTGTCAGTTTCTTCTTACTTTGCCAAAAGAACGTGCTGTCAAACTTTTGAGTTTTCACAATCTACTGTGTTATGATTTTAATTTACATTTATCTTATCATGAGTAAGTTTGAATGTCTTTTAAGATTTTATGTGTTTATCAATGAGAGACACAGAGAGAGAGGCAGAGGGAAAAGCAGCCCCATGCAGGGAGCCCAACACAGGACTGGATCCTGGGTCTCCAAGATCATGCCCGGGTGAAAGGCAGGCGCCAAACCGCTGAGCCACCCAGGGATCTCCATCTTTTCATCTGTTTAAGAGTCATTAGTATTTATTTTTCTATGGACTGTTTACTTCCTTTACAAATATTTCTACTGGCTTATTAGGTACTTTTTACATATAAGAAGGGATTAGCCTTTGTCTGTAAAAAAGATTTGCAATTGTCTTCAAGTTGTAATTTGTCTTTTGGCTTTTTTATGGTGCATTCTGCCATTCATTTTTTTTTTTTATTTTTTATTGGTGTTTAATTTACCAACATACAGAAAAACACCCAGTGCTCATCCCGTCAAGTGTCCACCTCAGTGCCCGTCACCCATTCCCCTCCAACACCCGCCCTCCTCCCCTTCCACCACCCCTAGTTCGTTTCCCCGAGTTAGGAGTCTTTATGTTCTGTCTCCCTTCCTGATATTTCCCAACATTTCTTTTCCCTTCCTTTATATTCCCTTTCACTATTATTCATATTCCCCAAATGAATGAGAACATACACTGTTTGTCCTTCTCCGATTGACTTATTTCACTCAGCATAATACCCTCCAGTTCCATCCACGTTGAAGCAAATGGTGGGTATTTGTCGTTTCTAATTGCTGAGTAATATTCCATTGTATACATAAACCACATCTTCTTTATCCATTCATCTTTCGATGGACACCGAGGCTCCTTCCACAGTTTGGCTATTGTGGCCATTGCTGATAGAAACATCGGGGTGCAGGTGTCCCGACGTTTCATTGCATCTGAATCTTTGGGGTAAATCCCCAACAGTGCAATTGCTGGGTCGTAGGGCAGGTCTATTTTTAACTCTTTGAGGAACCTCCACACAGTTTTCCAGAGTGGCTGCACCAGTTCACATTCCCACCAACAGTGTAAGAGGGTTCCCTTTTCTCCGCATCCTCTCCAACATTTGTTGTTTCCTGCCTTGTTAATTTTCCCCATTCTCACTGGTGTGAGGTGGTATCTCATTGTGGTTTTGATTTGTATTTCCCTGATGGCAAGTGACGCAGAGCATTTTCTCATGTGCTTGTTGGCCATGTCCATGTCTTCCTCTGTGAGATTTCTCTTCATGTCTTTTGCCCATTTCATGATTGGATTGTTTGTTTCTTTGGTGTTGAGTTTAATAAGTTCTTTATAGATTTTGGAAACTAGCCCTTTATCTGATATGTCATTTGCAAATATCTTCTCCCATTCTGTAGATTGTCTTTTAGTTTTGTTGACTGTATCCTTTGCTGTGCAAAAGCTTCTTATCTTGATGAAGTCCCAATAGTTCATTTTTGCTTTTGTTTCTTTTGCCTTCGTGGATGTATCTTGCAAGAAGTTACTGTGGCCAAGTTCAAAAAGGGTGTTGCCTGCGTTCTCCTCTAGGATTTTGATGGAATCTTGTCTCACATTTAGATCTCTCATCCATTTTGAGTTTATCTTTGTGTATGGTGAAAGAGAGTGGTCCAGTTTCATTCTTCTGCATGTGGATGTCCAATTTTCCCAGCACCATTTATTGAAGAGACTGTCTTTCTTCCAATGGATAGTCTTTCCTCCTTGATCGAATATTAGATGACCGTACATTTCAGGGTCCACTTCTGGGTTCTCTATTCTGTTCCATTGATCTATGTGTCTGTTTTTGTGCCAGTACCACACTGTCTTGATGACCACAGCTTTGTAATACAACCTGAAATCTGGCATTGTGATGCCCCCAGCTAAGGTTTTCTTTTTTAAAATTCCCCTGGCTATTCGGGGTCTTTTCTGATTCCACACAAATCTTAAAATAATTTGTTCTAACTCTCTGAAGAAAGTCCATGGTATTTTGATAGGGATTGCATTAAACGTATAAATTGCCCTGGGTAACATTGACATTTTTACAATATTAATTCTGCCAATCCATGAGCATGGAATATTTTTCCATCTCTTTGTGTCTTCCTCAATTTCTTTCAGAAGTGTTCTATAGTTTTTAGGGTATAGATCTTTTACCTCTTTGGTTAGGTTTATTCCTAGGTATCTTATGCTTTTGGGTGCAATTGTAAATGGGATTGACTCCTTAATTTCTCTTTCTTCAGTCTCATTGTTAGTGTATAGAAATGCCATTGATTTCTGGGCATTGATTTTGTATCCTGCCACGCTACCAAATTGCTGTATGAGTTCTAGCAATCTGGGGGTGGAGGCTTTTGGGTTTTCTATGTAGAGTATCATGTCATCGGCGAAGAGGGAGAGTTTGACTTCTTCTTTGCCAATTTGAATGCCTTTAATGTCTTTTTGTTGTCTGATTGCTGAGGCGAGGACTTCCAGAACTATGTTGAACAGCAGTGGTGAGAGTGGACATCCCTGTCTTGTTCCTGATCTTAGGGGAAAGGCTCCCAGTGCTTCCCCATTGAGAATGATATTTGCTGTGGGCTTTTCGTAGATGGCTTTTAAGATGTCGAGGAAAGTTCCCTCTATCCCAACACTCTGAAGGGTTTTGATCAGGAATGGATGCTGTATTTTGTCAAATGCTTTCTCTGCATCTAATGAGAGTATCATATGGTTCTTGGTTTTTCTCTTGCTGATATGATGAATCACATTGATGGTTTTACGAGTGTTGAACCAGCCTTGTGTCCCAGGGATAAATCCTACTTGGTCATGGTGAATAATTTTCTTAATGTGTTGTTGGATCCTATTGGCTAGTATCTTGTTGAGAATTTTTGCATCCATGTTCATCAGGGATATTGGTCTGTAATTCTCCTTTTTGGTGGGGTCTTTGTCTGGTTTCGGAATTAAGGTGATGCTGGCCTCATAGAACGAATTTGGAAGTACTCCATCTCTTTCTATCTTTCCAAACAGCTTTAGTAGAATAGGTATGATTTCTTCTTTAAACGTTTGATAGAATTCCCCTGGGAAGCCATCTGGCCCTGGACTCTTGTGTCTTGGGAGGTTTTTGATGACTGCTTCAATTTCCTCCCTGGTTATTGGCCTGTTCAGGTTTTCTATTTCTTCCTGCTCCAGTTTTGGTAGTTTGTGGCTTTCCAGGAATGCGTCCATTTCTTCTAGATTTCCTAATTTATTGGCGTACAGCTGTTCATAATATGTTTTTAAAATCGTTTGTATTTCCTTGGTGTTGGTAGTGATGTCCCCTTTCTCATTCATGATTTTATTAATTTGAGTCTTCTCTCTCTTCTTTTTAATAAGGTTGGCTAATGGTTTATCTATCTTATTAATTCTTTCAAAGAACCAACTCCTGGTTCTGTTGATCTGTTCCACAGTTCTTTTGGTCTCGATATCATTGAGTTCTGCTCGAATTTTAATTAACTCTCTTCTTCTGCTGGGGGTGGGGTCTATTTGTTGCTTTTTCTCTTGTTCCTTTATGTGTAAGGTGAGCTTTTGAATTTGAGATCTTTCCAGTTTTTGAATGTATGCTTGTATTGCGATGTATTTCCCCCTCAGGACTGCTTTTGCTGCATCCCAAAGATTTTGAACGGTTGTATCTTCATTTTCATTAGTTTCCATGAATCTTTTTAATTCTTCCTTAATTTCCTGGTTGACCTTTTCATCTTTTAGCAGGATGGTCCTTAACCTCCACGTGTTTGTGGTCCTTCCATATTTCTTGTTGTGATTAAGTTCTAATTTCAAGGCATTATGGTCTGAGAATATACAGGGGACTATCCCGATCTTTTGGTATCGGTTCAGACCCGATTTGTGACCCAGTATGTGGTCTATTCTGGAGAAAGTTCCATGTGCACTTGAGAAGAATGTGTATTCAGTTGAGTTTGGATGTAAAGTTCTGTAGATATCTGTGAAATCCATCTGGTCCAGTGTATCATTTAAAGCTCTCGTTTCTTTGGAGATGTTGTGTTTAGAAGACCTATCCAGGGTAGAAAGAGCTAGATTGAAGTCACCAAGTATAAGTGTATTATTATCAAGGTATTTCTTGAGTTTGGTTATTAATTGGTTTAAATATTTGGCAGCTCCCACATTCGGGGCATATATATTGAGGAGTGTTAAGTCCTCTTGTTGGATAGATCCTTTGAGTATGAGATAGTGTCCCTCTTCATCTCTCACTATAGTCTTCGGGGTAAATTTTAATTTATCTGATATAAGGATGGCAACCCCTGCTTTCTTTTGAGGACCATTTGAATGGTAAATGGTTCTCCACCCTTTTATTTTCAGGTTGTAGGTGTCCTTCTGTCTAAAATGAGTCTCTTGTAGACAGCAAATAGATGGGTCCTGCTTTTTTATCCAGTCTGAAACCCTGCGCCTTTTGATGGGGTCATTAAGCCCGTTCACATTCAGAGTTACTATTGATAGATATGAGTTTAGTGTCATCATATCTATTCAGTCCTTGTTTTTGTGGATTGTTCCACTGAACTTCTTCTTAAAGGGGAATTTTAAGAGTCCCCCTTAAAAGTTCTTGCAGAGCTGGTTTGGAGGTTACATATTCTTTCAGTTCCTGCCTGTCTTGGAAGCTCTTTATCTCTCCTTCCATTTTGAATGAAAGCCTTGCTGGGTAAAGTATTCTTGGTTGCATGTTCTTTTCATTTAGGACCCTGAATATATCCTGCCAGCCCTTTCTGGCCTGCCAGGTCTCTGTGGAGAGGTCTGCTGTTACCCTAATATTCCTCCCCATAAAAGTCAGGGACTTTTTTTCTCTTGCTGCTTTAAGGATCTTCTCCTTATCTTTGGAATTTGCAAGCTTCACTATTAAATGTCGAGGTGTTGAACGGTTTTTGTTGATTTTAGGGGGGGATCTCTCTATTTCCTGGATCTGAATGCCTGTTTCCCTTCCCAGATTCGGAAAGTTTTCAGCTAGGATTTGTTCAAATACATATTCTGGCCCTCTGTCCCTTTCCGCGCCCTCAGGAACCCCAATTAAACGTAGGTTTTTCTTCCCCAGGCTATCATTTATTTCCCTTAATCTATCCTCATGGTCTTTTAATTGCCTGTCTCTTTTTTCCTCAGTTTCCCTCTTTGCCATCAACTTGTCTTCTATGTCACTCACTCGTTCTTCCACCTCGTCAAGCCTCGTCGTTAGGACTTCTAGCTTGGATTGCATCTCATTTAATTGATTTTTAATTTCTGCCTGATTGGATCTAAATTCTGCAGTCATGAAGTCTCTTGAGTCCTTTATGGTTTTTTCTAGAGCCACCAGTAGCTGTAAAATAGTGCTTCTGAATTGGCTTTCTGACATTGAATTGTAATCCATATTTTGTAACTCTGTGGGAGAGTGGGCTGTTTCTGATTCTTTTTTTTGAGGTGAGGTTTTCCTTCTAGTCATTTTGCTCAGTGCAGAGTGGCCAAAAACAAGTTGTATTGGGAAAAGGAGAAAAAGAGAGAGAAGGAAAGAAAAGAGAAAAAGAAAAAAGAGAAAGAAGAAAAAAATAGGGGAAAAAGAGAAGAAAAAGAAAGAAAAAGAAAGAAAGGAGAAAAAAGAAAAAAGGGGGGGTGGGGGAAGCAATCAGAAATCAAGAAGAAAGAGAGAAAAAAAAAAAGCACAAAAGAAAAAAAAAAAAAAAAAAAAACAAAAACAAGAAAACAAAAAACAAAAAAAACCACGGGGGAGTATCTTCCGATTCTGTGTAGTTTAAGTCCCTTGACTTCCCTTGGAACTGGTCCGTCTCGCTGGTCTTCTGGGGGAGGGGCCTGCTGTGCTGATTTTCAGGTGTTAGCACTTGGGGGAGCTGCTCTGCCCCTGCCTGGTGCAGGGCTCGGTGGGGGTTGTTCACCCCGTGAGGCCCCGGGAGGAAGCCACAGTGGCGGGGGCAGCTCTGGGACCCTGGAGTCAGCCCCCGCAGTAGCTCCGGGGCTCTCCGTCTGCAGGGCCTGGGGGCTCCGGGGCGGGGCCGCTGATCTGCTCAGTTCCAGGCAGGAGCGTCCTTGCTGTCCTGGGCCCTCCCGGCCTCTGCCTGTCCCGGGGGAGGCCGGATCCTGGGCTGTGTCCCGACGCCCTGTGCTCCGGGGCCTGCGCTGTTGGATTCGCGCTCCCGGCGGTGCAGCCCCCTCCGCGGAGCCGCCGCCCGAGCCCCTCCGAGCTGTTCCCGGAGCCGCGCAGCCCCCTCCGCGCGGAGCTTCTTCCTCTGCGCGAGCCGCCGCCGCTGAGCTGTTCCCGGAGCCGCGCAGCCCCCTCCGCGGAGCCGCCGCCCGAGCCCCTCCGAGCTGTTCCCGGAGCCGCGCCGCCCCCTCCGCGGAGCTTCTTCCTCCGCCCGAGCCGCCGCCGCCGAGCTGTTCCCGGAGCCCCGCAGCCCCCTCCGCGGAGCCGCCGCCCGAGCCCCTCCGAGCTGCTCCGGGTCCCGCCGAGCGCTGCAGCCCTTAGGGAGCTCGGCGCACTCTCCGGGGCGCAGTTCCTCTGTTACTGTCCCAGGGAGCCCGAGGGCATCCCCGCCTTTCTGGGGATCCTGCTCCAATTCCCGGGGAGCCCCTTTCCGCGGGGAAGGTTGGTGCAGCTCCTGCTCCTCCGGGACGGGGCTCTCCTGTCCTGGGGACACTCGCCCCGGCCTTAGCCCGGCTCCTCGCGGGGCCCCTCCCCCTTGGAGGCCTTTTGTTCCTTTATTTCTTTTTCCCCGTCTTCCTACCTTGATAGAAGCGCGAACTCTTCTCACTGTAGCGTTCCAGCTGGTCTCTCTTTAAATCTCAGGCCGAATTCGTAGGTTTTCAGGATGATTGGATGGTTTTCTAGGTAATTTGCTGAGGACAGGTGACTTGGGGAACCCTACTCTGCCGCCATCTTGCCCCTCCCCGCATTCTGCCATTCAAAAGATATTCTATGCAGAATAAATTAATCATTTATTTTATGGCTTCATAGTTAACTAGGAAGGCTTTCCTCTCTCCAAAGTTCTAAAAGAATTATCCCATGCATTCTTCTGGTACTTTAATGTATAAACTTTTTAGGTATGATTTTTAAAATTAAATCTGTTGATTTGAAATTTACCTAAGTGTATAGTACAAAATATGAATTCACCGATCTTTCTTGAAAAACTATCCAATTGTCCTAAAGCCATTTATTTAAAAGATACATGTTTAGGGGTGCCTGACTGGCTCAACTGGAAGAGCAAGCAACTCTTGCTCAGGTTAGTGAATTTAAGCCCCACATTGGGAGTAGAGATTGCTAAAAAAAAATAATAATGATGATGATAAACTTTTAAAAAATTAAAAGATACATGTTTATTCTAATGATATGGAATGTCACCTCTATCATATTCTACTATGTATTTGTTCTATTTCTGGACATTTTCATCAGTTCCATTTATCTGTCTATCCACAAGTACCATAATGTTTTAATAATTAAGGCTATATGGTTTTTTATTATTTGATATCACTAATCTCAGTGCTATCACAGTTCTTCCTTTTGAGAGTTTTACTATTTTTGCTTACTTCCCACTATAAATTTAGAAATCAGCCCTATTGGTATTTTTATTGAGATCACATTAACGTAGGAGTGCCTGAGTGGCTCATTTGGTTAATCGTGGGACTCTTGGTTTTGGCTCAGGTCATGATTTCTTGGTGATGAGATCAAGCTCCCTGTGAAGCTCAGAGAGTTTGCTTGGGATTCACTCTCTCCCTCTGCCCCTCCCCCCATGCTCCCATGTGCTCGCTCTCTCTCTCTCTCTCTCTCTCTCTCTCTCAAATTGAGAGAGAGCGGGTAGGGAGGGGCAGAGGGAGACTCTCAACAGACTCTCTGCTGAGCAGGGAGCCCAGTAGGGGCTCCATCCCAGGACCCATGAAATCATGACCTGAGCTGAAATCACGAGTCCCACCCTTAACTGACTGAGCCACCCACATACCCCAATAAATAAACCATTTTTAAAAAGATTTTATTTATTTATTCATGAGAGACACAGAGAGAGAGAGGCAGAGACACAGGCAGAAAGAGAAGCAGGCTCCATGCAGGGAGCCCGATGTGGGACTCGATCCCGGGACTCCAGGATCACACCCTGAGCCAAAGGCAGACAGACGCTCAACCACTGAGCCACCCGGGCGTCCCAATAAATCTTAAAAATAAAAAAAAAAAGAAGAAGAAAGGAAAGAAAGAAAGAAAGAAAGAAAGAAAGAAAGAAAGAAAGAAAGAAAGAAAGAAAGAAAAGAAAGAGAAAGAAAGAAAGAAGAAAGAAAGAAAGAAAGAAAGAAAGAAAGAAAGAAAGAAAGAAAGAAAGAAAGAAAGAAAGAAATCACAATAATTTATAAATTAACTTAGGAAGATTTTTTAGTGTTCCTATTCCTAAGAATATGGTACATTTTTCTATTTGTTTAAGACTGAATTTATACTTTTGAAAATGTTTTAACATTTTTCTCAAAAAATTTTTGCCTGTTTTATTCCTAAGTATTTATTATTTTGTGTTGCTTTTGGAAAGGGGATTTTCTTTTCCAATATGTCTTCTTTTTTTTTCCCCAATATATCTTCTGATTGTACATTTGTATATACAAAGGCTTTTGAATTCAGCCTATTAATTTTTGTATTCAGCCACCTTACTGAATTCTTTCTTTCCATTTCTCTCCCTGCCCCCTCAGTAGTAGTAGTAATAGTAGTGGTAGTAGTAGTAGTAGTAGTAAGTTTTGAGTTGATTATCTTCGGTTTTTCAGGCATACAATCATATCACTTTCCAATGATAGCAGTTTACTTTCATATTCCTAATTTTTTTAAGATTTTATTTATTTATTCATTATAGACATAGAGAGAGAGAGAGAGGCAGAGACACAGGCAGAGGGAGAAGCAGGCTCCATACAGGGAGCCGGACAGGGGACTCGATCCCAGGTCTCCAGGATCGCGCCCTGGGCCAAAGGTAGATGCTAAACCGCTGAGCCACCCAGGGATCCCTTCTTCTTCCTAATTTTTTATGCTTTCAATTTATTTCTATTTTCTAATTGTGTTAGCCACTGTATCCTCTACCAAGTTAAGATAATAAGAAGCCAGGTAACCAAGTATTCAGAAGTGCCAGAAGAGAATGAGGATGCATCTTAGATTGGTATTTGTCATATTTTTTTTCATTGTAGCTATCAGTTGTGCCAGGCACTGTGTTAAACTCTTATTTTACAAAATTCCCTATAATACTACAAGCACTTTATGATGTTTATACTACCACCATCCCCATTTTACAGGTAAAGGATCTTTTCTTTTTTTTTTTTTTAAGATGTCATTTATTTATTCATAGAGACAAAGAGAGAGAGGCAGAGACACACACAGAAGGAGAAGCAGGCATCATACAGAGAGCCCAACGTGGGACTTGATACAGGGTCTCCAGGATCACGCCCTGGGCTGCAGGCGGCGCTAAACCGCTGCGCCACCGGAGCTGCCCTACAGATAAAAGATCTTAAACAAGGAAAAGTAAAAAACTTACCCAGGGATGCCCGGGTGGCTCAGCGGTTTAGTGCCCGCCTTCCGCCCAGGGTGTGATCCTGGGGTCCTGGGATCGAGTCCCACATCAGGCTCCCTATGTGGAGCCTGCTTCTCCCTCTGCCTGTGTCTCTGCCTCTCTCACTCTCTGTGTCTCTCATGAATAAATAAATAAAATCTTAAAAAAAAAAAAAAAAACTTACCCAGATCACAAAGAAAGTGGCAAAACTGAGATTTAGATCCAGGTCTGTGTAATTCCAAAAAAAAAAAAAAAAAAAAAAACAACTACTCTTAATTGCTAGGCTAATTGTGTATACCTGAGAATAGCATAAAGAAGTCTTTGCTATAACTTCTGGCCATAAGGAATCTGACTTGCTGATGACCCCTACCTCTGAGCTATGATCTGTAGTTTGGCATCCATACTCATTTATTGATGTGGTTGTATAAGCTCCCTAGGCTGTCCTTGAATGGATTACTAATTGCCATAGCCTCTGAAATGAAATAAACTTTTGTGTAGAGTATAGTTTTATTTTGTATTTTATAAGTGATATTTGATAAGATAATGCAGTGTGCATAAGCAAAGACACAGGCTCATGTATGCCTGCCATTTCTTGCTGCCCCATTCATATGGAGCACTTGCAATGTCCCCATAAACACAGAATTCTGGTGGACCCATGATGTTGGGAATTGTTCAAGACCCAAAGTAAGTATAAGGTAAGCATATTATGAAAGTCACTGACTTCCATAGTGTGTTGCTAGATGTACACATATCAAGAAGTAAAATAAAACTAGAGTTAATTTTGTGCAGTTTCTATGTTTTGCTAAGAATGAAATACATATGCATGAGTTAGCTACAAAATATGAATTAAGTAATGTTGGTGATCCTACATAAGGGTTAAATGATCTGATATTTGCATTTAAAGCTGGCATTGTACAATACAAAGATTAACAGTAAAATTCAGGGTTATTATTTAAAGTTTTAAATGTTTCTTTACTTAGAATAACATTAGACAAGGCAAAAAAAAAAAAACAGGACAAGTCAGGAGAGGGGGGAAGTGGAGAATATAGTAAAAAGGAAAAAGCTTTATATTTTAGTACCTGGTTTTTCTTAAGATTCTGTTTATTTTTTCATGAGAGACAGAGAGGCAGAGACACAGGCAGAGGGAGAAGCAGGCCCCATGCAGGGAGCCCGACATGACTTGATCCAGAACGCCAGCATCACGCCCTGGGCCAAAGGCAGGCGCTAAACCGCTGAGCCACCCAGGGATCCCCTATTTTAGTACCTTTAAAGACAATTTTTCCTACTCTTTGAACATAGGGCCAGCATTTTCATTTTACTCTGGATTGTACAAATTATGTAACCAGCCATTTTTTAAAAAGATTTTATTTATTTGAGAGAGAGAGTGGGGGTGTGAGGGAACACCATAGGAAGAGGGACAAACAGACTCCCTGCTGAGCATAGAGCCTCATGCAGGGCCCCGGATCCCACGACTCCCAGACCATGACCTGAGCCAAAATCAAGAGTTGGATGCCCAACCGACTGAGCCATCCAAGTGCTCCTGTAACCAGGTATTTTTTAACAAGCCTTCTAGTGATTCTGAAATAAGGGCGGGATTGAAAGCCACAGAAGCAAACGATCTTTTAAAGTTCTCGGCACTGAGGCCTCAGGACCAAGAGCATTGGGTGGGCCGATGCTGCCCTCTAGTGTCTCCGGCTGCCATCTAGTAATACTACATTTCTGCATCATAGTAACCTGCTATGTGAGGGCTTGTGGTCTTGCTGCCTGTTACCACCCTGCAGAGATTTCCAGGAAAATCTTAGCTCTTGAGCATTAATAAAAATGCTCATGTATAATGCTGTGTCAGCACACAAAAATCTGAGAAGAAAACTAATTTAAAAGAAAATTAAGAAACAATTCCAATCACAATAGCATGAAAAAGGAATACTTAGGAATAACTTAACCGAGGAAACAGAGTTATTTAATAAGTAGGGAATCTCATTTTGTCAGACGAAAAGGTGCTAGAGATCTATTGCCACAGATAGGAGATAGGGGGTGAGTGAAATAGGTGAAGAGGATCAAAAGGTACAAACTTCCAGTTACAGAATATGTCATGGTGATAGAATGTATAGCATGGTGACTATAGTTAACAATACTGTGTTGCATAGTTGAAAGTTGCTCAGAATATATCTTAAAATCCTCATCACAAGAAAAAAATTTTTGCAACCTTGTTAGGTGATGGATGGTAGCTAGAGTTGTGGTGGTGATATTTTTGCAATATATACAAATACTGAATCATGTTGTGTACCTAAAACTAATATAATGTTATATGTCAATTGTACCTCAATTTTTTAAAGATGATAAATTTTATTTTGTGTTTCCTAACATAATTTAAAATTTAGAATTTTTAATGTTGGGCTTCTGGGTGGTTAAGCGTCTGCTTTCAGCTCAGGTCATGATCCTAGAGTCCTGGGATAAGTCCCGTGTCAGGCTCCCTGCTCAGTGAAGATTCTGCTTCTTCCTTTTCCTCTACCCCTCCTCCTGCTCATTCTCTCTCTCTCTCTCTCTCTCTCTCTCTAATAAATAAGTAAAATCTTTTTTAAAAAATTTAATGTTGCTGATAAATAGCAGCAACCATGTTTCTCTGTCCCCAGTACCTAATATAATGCTTGGCAAATTTTAGGAATTAGGTAATATTTTCTGAGAATAAAACACAGCAGAATTTTATTAGGTTTGTTTGGAGGGACAAATTTACATTAGTGGCATGTCTTTGAGGATTTTCTTTAAGGGGCTCTGATATGACCCATAGTACACGTGAATCAGCAATTGTGAAGAGTTCCCGAAGAAACTCTACTATTATAGTAATTGTGGCACTATAGCACAATCATGGAAGCAGAATCTGGCTTTGGCAAGTTTTCTGGAAACAAATAAATTTGAATTTATACTTGTGCAGCACTCCAGAATCCACAAAGGCTTTTCAGGTACTTCATCTCCTTTGTTTGAGTACCAAATCAGTAAACAAAACTGTAGGAAAGGCCTACTCTGCAAAAACATATAAAATTATCTTTGGCTCTAACTCCTGAGTCTGGAGACAGAGGAAAAAGGGTGAATGAGTTGCTGCAGAAGAGTTGGGAGCAGATGGTTTTAATAGCTTAGTAGGATGGCAGTGGCTGTGGGTTATCTGTAAGGTAAAGAGTGCACTGGTTGGAGCAGGTGCAAAGTTTGCACAATCTGATGGTTTTCTTGTGGGCAGGAGGTTAGACTAATGGGAGACTGAGAACTGTTTCAGCAGTAAAAAGGCAGCAGCAGCTGCAGGAAGCAGAGCTGGTTGGGGAAGAGATACAATATTCTGTTCACTCTCTCTTCATCCCATTGGTGAGGAAGGGAGTGTCCTAGGGTTCTGGAGGTGACTGAACTCACAACACTGCACACTGGACCTATGAGATTGACAGCAGTTTACTAATCACATATATTCCCAGCCTAGGGAAGGAGGACACCAAACACCATGCAACATCACACTGCTCTCAGGAGTGGAGAGAACAAACAGGGCCTTTAGGAGGCAGGCTTTATAATAACAAGACGATGGGGTGATGGTTGGTTCTCATGGGAAGATGTGATTGGCAAATAATTCCACAGGCTGCAGGGGCAAGAAGCCCATTAGGCTGAGGGAGAGTCAGGTACAGCCAGTCCAACTGATAGGGATATTAGCAAAGTAGGGGGCCTTTCCTGCTGGGTGAGGGGCATTTCTGGCAAGAGTTGAACTCATAGTTATAACTTTGGAATCCCATAAGGCTCAAAGATGTCAAGGCAACACATTAAATTTTAGGCCTCCTAATAAATATATAGCAATAATAAAAGATTAAGGGTGCCTGAGTGGCTCAGTTGGTTAAGTGTTTGCCTTTGGCTCAGGTCATGATCCCAGGGTCCTGGGATTGAGCCCTGCATCAGGCTTTCTACTCATCACCCTGCTTCTCCCTCCTCCTCTGTCCCACCTCTGCTCGTGCACTCTGTCTCTCTCTCTCTCTCTCTAATAATAAAATCTTTAAAAATAATAATAATAAAAGATTAAGCTACTTTGTAGGTTTCCTGACACAAGCTGCTTTTTATTTGTATATTCACAATATTTTATTTGTATTAAATTATCATTTGTTGCTCCGTGGTAGAAAAAGTCTTGTTCTTGAATTATGGAATTTTTAAGTTCAAGAAAGTTATTGAAGGAGCTCAAGTCCATCCCATGTTTAAGGAGGAATATTCCTAAATCATCTTAAATGTAAAGATCTATTTTGGTTTGAAGACATAATAATAAGGTCTCTAAAAAATAACGTAGTATTTTGTTTCTTTGTCTTAAATAATTTCCCAAATATTCTTCTTTTTTTAAGATTTTATGTACTTATTCATGAGAGACACACAAAGAGAGATAGAGACATAGGCAGAGGGAGAAGCAGGTTCCCTGTGGGGAACCAATGTGGGACTCAATCCCAAGGACCCCGGGATCACAACCTGAGCCAAAGGCAGATGCTCAACCACTGAGCCACCCAGGCATCCCAATTCCCCAAATATTCTTAAGACCTAGGGGGAAAAGCCTTCATGCTAATGGGTTTTTTGGTAACAGCCTTATCGAGACGTAATTCACACATCATACAATTGGCCAACTTAAAGTGTAAAATTCAGCATTTTTTAAAATATATTCAGAGTTAGGCAACCATCACTACTCTCAATTTAAGAATACTTTCATCACCCCAGAAGAAACCCCATATCCTTTAACCATCCCCCTCAACCTTTCCATATACTACAACCCTAGGCATTCACTAATACACTCTGTCTCTATAGATTTGCCTACTCTGGACATTTCATGCAAATAGAATCATAAAACATTGGTCTTTTGATACTGGCTTCTTTCACTAGCAGAATATTTTAAAGTTTCACCCATGTTGTAGCACATATCAATATTTCATTTATTATTATAGCTGAATAATATTCTATTATATGAATATACCACATTTGTTCATCCATTCTTCTGTTTATAGGCATTTGGGTTGTTTCTGCCTTTTGGCTGTTATGAGTAACAGTTATGAACATTCATGTGCAAAGTTTTTTGTGGACACTGGGCTTGTCTCTTCACAATTCATATTCACTGATATGGGCCCTCGTGGGTCCCAATCAAAAGTCTATGGTGTTTACCAGAGCCTCTCCTCCTTATCAGGCCCTGACTCCAATTCTTGTTCCCTCTATCCTATAAATCTGTGAAATGTTCTGCTCAGCTTTTCAGCCTCTTGGCTCTTGTCATTGACAATAGCCTTAAGTTTTGGAAAAGACAGCACTAACTGTCACACTCACCTCTGAAAACTTTTCTTCTCACCTGAGTCTTGGCCTCATAATTCCTCACTGCTTTAGTATTACCTTCAAACAGATTTTTTAAAGTTTTCATTTAAATTCTAGTTAGTTAACATACAGTGTTAGATTAGTTTCAGGTATACAATATAGTGATTCAACACTTCCATACAACACCTGGTGCTCAGCACATGTACTCCTTAATCCCCATTGCCTATTTAACCCATCCCACCACCCACCTCCCCTCTGGTAACCCTCAGTTTGTTCTCTATAGTTAAGAGCCTATTTCTTGGTTTGCCTCTCTCTCTCTCTCTCTCTTTTTTCCCCTATGCTTGTTTTGTTTCTTAAATTCCACACATGAATGAAATCATATGGTATTTGTCTTTCTCTGACTTATTTCACTTAGCATAATATGCTGTAGCTTCATCCATGTTATTTACAAATATTTTCTCACAGTCTGTGCCTTCATGGATCATGAAACAAAATTTTTAAATTTGTCAGCCTTTTCTAGTAGCTCTCAGCAGAAGAGATGGTCTGAATAAACAATCTGTCATTGGATTGGCAGCTCCCTAATTGTTTACCTTGACATCCTTTTTGAAACTATAGAAGTGGCATATTCAGAAAAATGGAAAATAACATACTTATCAACTTTACTTCTCTAACAATCACTGCCAACAGTATGGGCTCTTGGGATCCCTGGGTGCCTCAGTTGTTTAGCATCTGCCTGCCCTTAGCCCAGGGCGCGATCCTGGAGTCCCAGGATCGAGTCCCATGTCAGGCTCCCGGCATGGGCCTGCTTCTCCCTCCTCCTGTGTCTCTGCCTCTCTCTGTGTGTCTATCATAAATAAATAAATCTTTAAAAAAAAAAAGTATGGGCGCTTTCTTTCTGGCCTTTTTTCTTATGGGTACATTTTTACACAGCTATACTTGTGATACTCAAATAATTAGACATGCTTGGTTTTTCACCTAACCTTATCTCATCAGTGCTCTACCTAACTACTTCTCGTTGTAAGTATCATTTTTCCCAAAAGGTATTAAATACCAGTTTTTCATTCTCTAGAGAAGACCTACAGCTCTTTCTTACACCCCAATGAACCACCTAGCCTATGCAGAAGAAACTAATGATGGATGGAAAATAGAGTAGCCTGCTCTGCTCATCCTGTTGGTCATGGCTCACCAAGTTTGACCAGTGTAGCTGTGGAGCCAAGATGCCAGGTATGAGGGGGCAAGAATAGGAGGTCTGATCAGAATTAATAATACCTTAGCTATGGAGACCTGACATTCAGCCTATTTTAGCTTCTTCCTGCCCTCTCACTCTGCTATGAGTCCTCGAAGTCTGTCAGTTATCAGCTCTTTGCTCTAATCCCTCCTCTGCTTCAGTGTGCTCAGTACACCCACCCTACTCTTCAGCATCCATCCAGCAATAGTACTAGCGTCTGCCTAAGCCTGCTATTTAGGAGATGGCCTGTCTCCTCTGCCCCTGTGTTAAAGTTTTCCTGTCAAGTTGTACTTAAGGCATGTCTTCCTGTTCAACGCCTGTCTGACTGGTGGAGCAGGTGATTATGAGTAGTATGTTATGGGTATATATATATATATATATATATATATATATATATATAATCAAAAAAATTTTAAAGAAAGAAAGAGGGGAGAAAGAAAAAAAGAAATAAGGACACTTTGACATTTGATATCCCTTCCTCCATCTACTAGGAATGGTCTATGCCAAAGATTACCTGATTTGGGCAGGACATGTTTAGAGAAGTGGCTCTCAACCTTTTTTTCTGCCCCAATACATTTGACAAATGATTTTCAAATGCTCAGTATGCTCCAGTGCACAATTTCTAGCATAGATGCTGTAACTCTACCCCTTTCTCTCCCACACAGCCAAGAACATCTGAAGGGAAGTGACTAAAAGTAGCATATTATAGAGATAAATTTAAATCATCTTTATTTTTCATTGGATGAAACAGTCACAGATTTTGGCATATTATTTGGTGAAAAATCACCAAGGTTGAAAAACACTGCTTTGGAGAAAAGTAGTTATTCTTCCTATGAGAAAACAATTACTAAGAATGTTCTGATGAACAGCACAGATCTGTGTTGCAACTCAATTTATGGTTGGTCATAAGCAAGCTAATTTTGTGATAGATTTTACCTTGAACATAAATTAAACTTCCAGCTCCATGATTAAGCATTATGCCTTTCTCACTCTAATAAATCAGGTAGTTTATTGGTTCTTCAAAATCCCAAGCCTGTTTATTATCCAGTGAAGTCATATAATTCTCAGAATCAGGAATCTGACTGTACTTTTGCTCCCCACTGACTGCCCAAAGGCCCAGTATTGTCTCCAGCCCCTAATCTTGAGTACTTTTGCCAGTTTAGAATTAAGGTTGTTTGGGAGAAACAGGGAAAGAGCAAGGAGGGGACAAGCCATCTCCCAAAGGAGAAGGGGCAATTATTTATTAGGCATCTCTACTGGACCCATACCGCAATACAAATTCTTTGCCCAAACTTAAGAAGAGCTGTAAATATAAAAAGACATCCTAGGATACTCGAGGGATTTTCTCTGACATGAGAATGATGGCTAATGTTATGAGTCCTTCCCAAATCCCAGGTGGTTAAATCAATTTGTGGCCTTCATATTTCCAAGGGATAGATGCAGATGACTAGGAATGGCTAAACAGCCTAAAAATCTTTCGGCAGTTATCTAGAGAGTTAATAGCAAAAAGCCAATGTCAACTTTAGGGTTTAGTTTGGTTGTAAATAATCCTCCCAAATGGACACTCTAGAGGGGTTTTACCCCTTCTGGTTCAAAATTCAGCTTTTCCCATTCTGTATTAAATTGTGTCCCTTTTTCAGTATAAAAACTAGTGCTAACCTAAAGGTGTTTTACAGTTTACTACTTTGTAGTAATGCAATGCCATATAGGATAAAAATGTTTATAAAAGATTTATAATTTTTGATAAAGGAAAACTTAAGAGTTTTATAGCATTTGTACCTAAGGTAAAAAATCTTTGAGGGTAAGGTGTATATCTGCACAAGGGCTTGAGGAAAGTGTGCAATACAAATGAGAGAATATATTGTTACTGAAACTGTTTCTTACAGGTACCTTTTAACTACCATGCTGTTGGAAGCCAGATTTTTAGATGGTAAATATCTTAGACTAGCAGACGTCTGTTGCAACTACCCAACTCAGCCATTGTACTGAGAAACCAACCATAGACAAATGGACATAACTATGTTCCAATAAAACTTTATTTACAAAATAGGCAGCTTGATATCCAAATTGTACATTTTCATGAAGCATGCCTTTATTATAGGTAATTGTCATGTTAAAGTGTGACTTAAAAATGTAAGTGTTCAATACAAATTTGTGTAAGTAAAGCACATAATTTTTCACCCTACACACACAAAAAAGAGTAGATCTACCATATTCATTGATGTAGTTAGTGGTCATTTTTTCCCCCTGTGATGGTTGTGACAACCAGAAGTCAGCTAAAACACAGCTTTTTGTTGGAGGACCTGCAGCAATGTTCCTGGTTTGCACAGAGGCGTCTATTATGTGGAAATACAGAGAGTAAGGAGAAAGGTGCTCCAGAGGACATGGGGCAGGGTTCAAAGTCATTTGGTTTCCTCCCCCTACTTTCCCACAGCCCACTCTCCCAAGTTTGTTGTTCTGATCCTGGATTTGTGGGGCAGTTTTTTGGGTTTTTTTTTTTATTTTATTTATTTATTCATGAGAGACACAGAGAGAGAGAGGCAGAGACATAGGCAGAGGTAGAAGCAAGATCCATGCAGGGAGCCCGATGCAGAACTCAATCCTGGGACTCCGGGATTATGCCCTGAGCTGAAGGCAGACACTTAACCGCTGAGTCACCCAGGCATCCCTGTAGGGCAAGTGTTTTGGGGACTTTCATCTACTTATTGTCCAGGTGAGATTTTCTTCTATATTTATTAAATTGAAAGATAGGAAAAGATGAAAAGCAAATATAAGGTGGTACATTACAGAGCCGGCCCAATGGTCACTTAGCCATGCAGGACATCCCTGGACAGGGAATACAGAAACAGTGTACCCTGTAACAATCTATTGGAGAACAGAGAGAGATTTCATCTGCCTGTCTGGTACCCAGCCTCCCAAGATGGTCCTTAACAATTCCACCATATGGGATCCCTGGTGGCTCAGCAGTTTAGCACCTGCCTTTGGCCCAGGGCGTGATCCTGGAGTCCTGGGATCAAGTTCCGCATCAGGCTCCCAGCATGGAGCCTGTTTCTCCCTCCTCCGGTGTCTCTGCCTCTCTCTCCTCTCTGTGTGTCTATCATGAATAAATAAATAAACAAATCTTAAAAAAAACAATTCCACCATATATGAAATTTATATATATATATTTGTATGTTCCTCATACTTTTTTTTACAAAAATGAGAGGACAATTTATACACTTATTTCACTTATATGCAAGAGCATAGATACTGATCTCATCCTTTTAATGGTTGCATAGTATTCCATTATGTGGCTAAATCATAATTTAATTAACCAGCCTCATGGTTACATTGTTTTCATGTTCTTTTACTATTACAAATAATGATGCAGTAAACATCTTTGCACATAAGTCTTTGTGGGTTTATCTATTAGATAAATTCGTAGAATAGGAAATTTTAGGTCAAGGGCTATGCGCATTTTACATTTCCTATCCCTAATTACACTCCAGAAGTTTGTTCTTTCTTATGTTCCAACCAGAAGTCTGTAATAAAGCTTTTTCTCCACATCTTTCCTAAGGCATTCCATAATCAAACTTTTTTTTCATTCTGAGAAAGATTTTCTTCTAGAAAATCACCTCAAAACAAGGAAAACAGAGTTGAAAACTGTATCTTGGGGCTCCTGGGTGGCTCAGTGGTTGACTGTCTCTTTCAGCTCAGGATGTGATCCCAAACCAGGGACTGAGTCCTGCATCAGGCTCCCTGTGAGGAGTTCTGGGATTGAGTCCCACATCGGGCTCCTTGTGGGGAGCCTGCTTCTCCCTCTGTCTATGTCTCGCCTCTCTTTATGTCTCTCATGAATAAATATATAAGATCTAGAAGGAAAAGAAAAAAGAAAGAAAGAGAAAGAAAGAAAGAAAGAAAGAAAGAAAGAAAGAAAGAAAGAAAGAAAGAAAGACTGCATCTTAGGTGAAACTAAGAATACCCAGAACTACAGTACCTGACAATGAAAGGTAGTTGGAAAAAATGTAAGTGCTCTGGCTCAGAAAATATAGTCCAGCCCAGGAGATTCCAGGGTTCCTTTGAGAGTTTATGGATGCCATCAACCATCCAACCATTGTCCATTCTTCTCCATCATCCTCAAATGCTGATATTTTATCCTAGATGTGTCAACTGAGGATCACAAGAAGGCAGCACTAGATAGAAACATCACAGGGACACCTAAGGGGACTCAGTTGGTTAAGCATCTGTCTTCAGTTCAGGTCAAGATCTCAGGGATCCCTGGGTGGCGCAGCGGTTTGGCGCCTGCCTTTGGCTCACGGTGTGATCCTGGAGACCTGGGATCGAGTCCCACGTCGGGCTCCCTGCTTGGAGCCTGCTTCTCCCTCTGCCTGTGTCTCTGCCTCTCTCTCTCTCTCTCTCTCTCTCTCTCTGTGACTATCATAAATAAATAAAAATTTTTTAAAAAAGAAAAAATAAACAAGATCTCAGAGTACTGGGATCAAGCCCCACACTGGGCTCCTGCTCAGTGGGGAGCCTGTGCTCGCACGTGCACTCTCTCTCTCTCAAATAAATCAATAAAAAACTTTTCATTAAAAAAAATATATATATATAAAATATATATGTGTATAAAAATATATATATATGTAAACATTGCATTTGCACTTCTTATTCTTATTCATGGGTTGGAGAGCTAGAAGCAAGTTCTCACATCCTGTCTCTTTAATTGGAACACAGATTCTTCCCCAAAAGGCCCCTGGCAAATTTCTTCAAATATCATATTAGTCAGACCTCATCCATACGTCCATCTTTAGATGCAAAGTAGTCTAGAAATTCTAACTCCAGCGGCAGTTGATTCACCATCGCTGGGGCCTGCCCCAGAAGATCCAGGAGTCCATCCAACTGCTCCTGTCCTCCACTGATCAGTCAACTCTGTCCTGGAGCAGCACAACCCTAGCCAATGTGCATGCTCCCCAACCCACGGCCCTAGAGGCCACTGGGGCCGGTGACCCATTCTCTCCAGTCACAGACCAAGTACCAGTCCCCATGCCACACTTGTTTGACCAGGCTAAGGCAATATTGCAGAGCCACATCAACTCCAAATGTGGGCAGATTCACCAGGGCAAGGTCCCTGCTTGTGTATGTAGCTCTTGGCAGTGCATAATTCCTGGGGGCCGGCAAGTGGCTCCCTTCACCTGCATCCCAGAAGGCAAGCCCTTGGAGCTACAGGCCACAACTGACCCTGCCCTACAACAGAAAGATGTGGCCTGGATACCAATGGCCCTTGATCAACAGCAACAAGCCCCACCAGACACTGTCACTGAACACACTAAGCTGCCCCAAGCCCTGTCCGAGGGAGCCATTGAGAAACTGGAGACGACTCTGAGGCACAAGTACCTTGCCTTCTTGTCAGGGCTGCCTGCTCTTTATTATGTGGCTCTCTCTAGGGCAATGGCACCGGCAATCTCTACCCAAGCTGTAATCACAGGAATGGTGCCTGGACCTGGCGAATTCCCTACTGAACCTCTGACTCAGATGATCTCATCTGAAGAGCAGTGCCTGAGTCCTGGGCCATGCTTTCAAGATGCCAACAAGACTTGTGCAGACACTGCAGAGGAGCGCCAGGTGGAAGAACAGGTGGAACAAATGATCGAGGCGGTGCCTCTAGAAAGCCAGGCAGAGGCCTCTGAGCTCTACACACTCAAAAAACCCATCTTAGCCAAACTAAATTTCCATCTAAGAAAGAAGATCCTAGAGATACAACTGGGAATTCCCATAAAGGCAAGGGAGTCCAGAGAACAAACTGGGGCAACCCCAGACAACACATCCACACAGGAGTCTCTCAGGAGTCTAAACAATCAAGGAAAAACATTGCTCCAGGATCTCCCCATCCCACCAGATGCTCCTCGTGCCCCAGATCCAGAATGGCTCCACCTGAAAGAACAGCTGGCCATTGAGTTAAAGGCAGTGCAGCAGAACCAGAAGCAGCCTAGTTCAAGAGCAGTACCTCATGGCTCTGCCCACTGGGCCTCCAAGATCTCACTGCCCAGCGGAGACATGAAGGAGACCCAGGTGCTCTGTGTTCAGCTGGAAGCCAGTGTGAACAGCCCCAGCCTGGAGGAGCCCTGGAGCCCTGAGCCCCAAAGCCCTGGCAAGAGCAAGGACTCAGCCCAGGTCCCCATGCTGGCAGAAAAGAGAGAGGACCCAGGGAAACCCAAATTGGCAGGAGACCATGGGGAAGGGGATGCAGGGTTTGCATGCTCCTTTACAAGAGAAATAAGCGACCCGAATGAAGCCCAGAGGCCAAAAGGGATACTTCTGAATAGGGCACCCCGCAGCCCCCAGCAACAGAGCCGTAGCTCTCATCTTGCTGCTCCCTTTGAACACAATACCCAGCATCACCCTCAGATTAAGCTTCCAGAGCCATCTCCAGGAATCCCTGGGGTGAAAGTATCTGAGAAGAATGACCTGCACGACAGTCAAACCAAGCTCAATGTCATCCTCAAGCCAGCAAGGATTCCTAAGAATGTCCAGCCTATGGTGCCCCAGGCATCACAGGGCCAGCCTTTCCTGGGCCAACTCATTCAGCCTAGGCCTTTGCAGGGCCAAACTTTGAAAGGTCAGGTTTTGCAGGGACAGGAGATGCCAGTCCATACTCACAAGAGGCCCAGCCTTCCAGAAGCAGGCTTGAGAAGTAGGATGAAATCCTTCCTGTACTGTTTTAACTCCAAGATGAAAGGCAAAGGGCATAAGGAATCCATGTTCGCTATAGCTGGGAAGGTGGCCAACCCCAGAAAAGAAAATGTACAAAAGATCCTGGCTCCTGCCAAAAGTCCGGTGGGGCAAACCAACAATCAGAAGACAAGAGGGGACTCCAAGGCCCAATCTTCCCCCACCGAGAAGCAGGTGTGCCTGGGCTTCTTGGATGGACCCCATTCCCCAGACAGTAAGCTCCGGCACCGCTCCCATTCTCACCAACTCCATTCTGCCTCAGTCCTGGACCACCCTCGCCACTGCCCTAGGCACTGTCCTCGAATGGCTTGTGTCACCCAATCAGGGAATGCACCCTAGATCTCACCTCTCACCTTAGAAGGAAACGTTGGTCTGCCCAAGAAGACTCAATACAATCAAAAGACTTTGTAGGCTCCCCAACATCTGTGTCCCTTGAAGAGGGCTGCTGCTGTCATTTTCATTAATGTACAGGTGGGGCAGAGTGCCACCCAAAATACATCCATGTCTCTAAGCAAAGAACTGTCGGTCTCCTTCTCTCCACTGTGGTGTGTTAAGGGAAGGCATGAGGGGAGGCTAAAATGTCCTTCCCAACTAGAGAAGGCGCTTTAACCCACACTTAAGCTGGGTCAGCCTTCCACACAACTCCTCCCAGCCTACCCTGGACTGTGGATAAAGGGGCTTGAGCAGAGAAGGAAGGTAAGCTACATAAAGGTCAGGCTTGAATTCTATCATGGCTTTCCATTGGTGTCCTTGGGCCCAGAGGAGCAATGTGGACCTGAGGAGGATAGTAGTGACAAGAAGGAATGGCCAGGAATCCCACAGGCAGAATTCACTGATGACTCCTGTAAAGGCCCACAGTCTGCAGGGGAGGGTTTTAGAGGAGTACCACAGTGCTCCAACCTTGAGGAGGTACTTTGTGTTTATCAAAAGCAGGTAGCTAATATGACAGGATATTAAAAGCAAATGATAGAATCTCCCCTCCTCTGCTCCCTGTTGGTAATTGGCAAGATCTTTCTGGAGAACTCATCTGCGAGGCTGCTCTAACTCTCTTGCCCATAGCTCGCCTCCACTGCCTGCCAGCTGCATGGAATGAGTGACTTTTGGAATGGAGATCACAGTAGGCCATGAAGAGGGGCTTGTCCCCCACTCCCAAGGGCTGGCAGGGAGAGAATCAGGGAGTGGGAGCATGTAGATGGACGTCTGAGTACCTGAGACAGAGGCTGACATGTTCCTGACCAGGGTATGATAAGAGAACAAAGCCAATTTACTTTGCACTCAAAAGAGTTTGGAGCCAGGAAGTCAACTCAAGGTTCAAGTGGTTTGGGGGAAAGTAGGTGAGTACATCTGAGTTTTAATCTGCTTGCCCATAGTGTGATAAGGAATAATGGGTTGAGCTTTGTTGTCCAAAAGCAATGCAAATTAATTCAAAATCAGAACACTTACCCTCTACCCTACCAAACTTGACCCAATGTCTGGTAATGGTATTACTGGAAGTACGTTTTTTTGCTTCGCCCAAATATGAAGTTAGTCACTGAGTTGTAATCTTGATATCTCTCAACTTTGCTCTTTTCCTCTTTTTTACTGCCCCTGTTTATATTCAGTTTCTCTTCCATTCTTGTCAGAATAATTTAAATAATGGCTCATATCCCCAGGGCTTAGAATAGTGTCTGGTCCAGAGTAGTATCTAAATAGTACTTGAAATAAAAGTCTGAATCTGGAGAATAGACAAATCACTACATTATGTGATGAATTCTATGGAATGGGGGAATCCTGTCACAGGAGGAAGAACTCAGCTGATAGGACCCCTAAGAAGGATAAGAATAAGAATGACTTTGAAAAGCATCTTATGTTCAACAATAAAAATATATGAGGACTAAAAAAAAAAATATATATATATATAAGGACTTATACAATGGAGCTCATGATCTCATGGGATAGAGTCTCACATGCCAAAATTGTCTAATCAAAATATATGCTTAGGAGTCCAATATTCATCTCAAAATATATAAAAGTGAACAACTGATTCCTCACCAATCACTATCACATAATCACACATACATAACATGCTTCTATCACAGTATTTACCATGTCAGTGGCAACTCCATTTTACCATTTTCTTAGGACAAAAATTATGTCATCTTTGACCTTTTTTCCCCTAATAGTCCATATCTGATCCAGCAATATAATCATGCTATCTCCACCTACAAAATGAATTGAGAACATGACCACTTCTCTCTCTGTCTGCTGCTAAGATTAGTACAGTAGCATCATAACTTATTTCTCAGCTTCTTACTGAGACCATACCTCAATACTCTGTTCTCAATAAAAAAGCCTAATGGGCCTCAGGGAGGGTCCTGGCTATGGATGATTAGATAGATAGATAGATAGATAGATAGATAGATAGATAGATAGATAGACAGGTAGATGTAAAACCATGAGATTGGATAGGATCACCAAGGAAATGAATGTAAATAAAGAGATCTAAGGACTGGACTCTGAGACACTCTAACATTAACAAATCAAAGGCAGAAAGGCAGGGGCGGAGGGGGGGTGGGGAATGCAGGAATCAATAAGCAGAGACTGTGAAGTAGTAGCCCCTGAGGTAGGAAGAAAAGCAGAAGAGTATAATATACTGGAAGCCAAGAACAAATATTGTAAAGAGAAAGTGAGCAACTGCATTAAAAGTTGCCAATCAGCCAATTAAGATGACTCAGAGATGATAGGTTAGCAACATAGAGATCATTTATGCCTTGGGGATAGACTCAGGTGAGTAGTGGAGATGAAGGTGTGATTGGAGTGGATTTAAGAGAGAATGGAGGAGCAACTGGTGATAGAAAGTATAATCAATGGTTTCAAGGGATTCTGTTCCACAGACAGGCAGAAAATGAGGGCGTAGAACAGAGCAAGATTTTTAAAAGTAGGAGACATAGCATGTTGGATATTGATGGAAAAGATCCAATGGAGAGGAATAAGTTGACAAGTAAGTGAGAGTACCCAAGAAGAGGGGTTGGCCTTGACTAAGCACAGACACTGCACTGGCGGTAAATAAAGAGAGGAGACATTAATGAGGAAGGACTTTGTATATCAACAGAAGAGGGGCACCTGGGTGGCTCAGTCAGTTAAGCATCTGCCTTTGGCTCAGGTCATGATCTCAGGGTCCCAGGATCAAGCCCCAAGTCAGACTCCCTGCTCAGAGAGGAACCTGTTTCTCCCTCTCCCACTCCCCCTGTTTGTATGTGCTCTCTTTCTTCTCTGTGTCAAATAAATAAATAAATAATCATTTTAAAAAAGAAGAAGAAAGATTTCCCCAGTTAAGAGAGTGGGGACAAAGATCTAGAGAGGAAAAACAGGAGCTGGGAAAGGATCATAGCAAGTAGGGGGAAGGACAAAATGGAAAGCCAAAACCAGAGGTGGAGCAGAATCCTAGAAATTATCATGATGAGTTATTTTTAGGACCCAAGAAGTCAGTAGTAGCATGTGAGCCCAGGTGGGCAGAAAAGTGGTAGAAGTTGGTGATCATATATGTGGAACAGTTGCTCTTGGAACACGGTAGAAGAACACGGTAGAAGAAAGATCTAAATGCATAGTGCACAAAGAAGAGGAGGGGGCTTGAGACAGAGAAATAGGGTAGGTGTGGTATACTGGTGTTCACTCAGGGACTAGGGTGGTTTGGAGGTGGAAGGAGAGAACTGGAAGTCAAAAAGACAGAGGCTGCCCTGAGTGGATGGAAAGAATCTCTGTTTTGGACACTTTGTATCTCTCAAAAGGTAGCATCTCTGCATTCCCACATTCTGATCTAGCTCACAGGAGCCAAGAGCTAGAGGAAACACAGGAAGGGCTGTAGTTTTCCTATGATATGGTATGAGGGGAGATGGGACAACTCCGTCTTACTAATTCCTAAGGAAATCCAGGATGACTCAACATCCCATCAAACCAAGAGGTGGTGGTAGGACTCTCTTCCACTGATATGATCCAATGTGGCCACTGTTAGCAGGATGCAGAAAAACCAGGATGGGAAGAAACACTCTGTGCCTAAAGGATGGGGGGCCCAGGCCCTGCGGTGGCCTTCAGGGTAAGAAGGCACAAAGCCCAAGCCTGCTGAGCCAAAAACCTCCAGGTGTTTTCCTAAAGCATTCCCAGAGATCACAGGAGGTCTTGTGACAGGCACATCCTCCCTGCCTAGTGGGAGTTGGGCAAACAGCCACAGAGCAAGGAGACATGAGGGGGGACTCAGCGTGAAGGGAATAATCCAGAAAAGGTCACAGCAGCATCATGTGGGAAGCCAAGGTTAATGTGCACACATCCTGACTTAGGTGGAGCAGGTCCTACCTGTCCCAGAGCAGTGTGAGTTCATAGTGCTGACCAAGGTCTTACAACAAAGGGTTGAGGGTATAAAGATGAGCTGGAACAAACACCTTCGGGATTCTCAGTTTTCAGCAAAGTCAAGAGCTGAGAGAAGACAGGGGTCAGAGCCTGTGACTCATGTAGGATGCTGTTGAGGGATGAAGCCTTGTTCATCCCATCTCATAACTCTAGCACAACCCCCACTCTCCAGTTTTCCTAGGCTCAAGAGAGGTAAAAATCAGAATTTTTACAGAAACTCAAGCATTTATACTCCAGAACTGGTGGTAGATGCTAGAATATATCAATGCTTGCTAGGGAACCCTGGAGTTCACCTCTGGCACTCTAAGGTAACGTGTCATGGGGAACCCATGGACCCCATGGACCCCTTCCCTTAATCTCTGCAGAGGGCACCTGAGAATTCTATGGAGGGAATTTCAGGCAACTGACCACTGCAGTGCAGGAGAGTGGCTTCTCCACAAAATCACTTCTCCTGTCAAACATTGAGTCCTAGAGGATAGAGACCATGACTGCTTCATTTCTGTACCTGCTTACCATGGCCCATCCACGGAAGGCAGTGAACTCAGAATGAGAACAGGAATAAACCCCACAGATGCTACTTCCTGCACCATGTGAGAGTGGGCTTTCCCAGCCATCCAAAGCCTAATGTTCCACTGGGCTCAGAGGCCCATGGCAGAGGCCAGGGCTGTCACAGAATGAAGAACAAGAATGGTTGCTGTGTCCGATGCAGGGAGAGGAAAGAAGGGAAGACAGCCCGGACTTTAGGTGGGGTATGAAGAATGAACACAATGTAAGGTGCTGGGGAACACAGAGGACCAGATCCCTATAGGTCTGGCTGGGCCTGCAGAGGACTGTTCATTCCTATCCCCAGAGACAGTGAGGCCAGGACCCTGAATACTTGGTCTGGATGAGAGCATGGGGAGGGAAAGGGGGCCTGGGAAGGGGCCAGAGGAAGATCTCCATTTCCAGAAGGAGGGGCGGGTGCTGCCAACTGCCCCCCTTTTCCCGCCTCACCCTCTTCTCCACGGTAGCTTCTCTGGGTCTGTGGCCAGGCAAGGAGCATACTGGGGGCTTTCCAGAGTGTATCGCTCCCAAGGTCAAGCCTGCTACAGAGGCCACAGGGGCAGGACCCTGGACAGGCAGCTGGACCCGTGGGAATCCAGACAGCGGGAAGGGAATGGAAGCCATTCCTGGCGGTAAATGATGCTGGCAGCTGGGGAGTGTCAGGGGAGAGGGCAGGGTAAAGTGAGAGGCCAGAGCCGAATCCCACACATAGAGACACATGGACACAGATATCCAGCCACACAGATACACAAACACAAAGACACAAATTCAATGAGGCCACTCCAAAACTAATTCAGAATAGTGCCCAGAGACATGCCCAGGAAACACACCTGCATAGACTCAAGAACACTCTGAGTCAGACATGCTGGAGCAGGCACTGCCACAATCACACAGGCAGACACAAACACAGGTTTCACCCTTGCAAACAGATACAGACCGACAAACACAAATGCAGTCCAAATTCATCCCCTAAAGTTGCTCTCCTCCATAAAGCTCCCTAGGCCACCTTAAACCAGGCTTATCTTTCCTTCCTCTAAACTCTGGTTTCTAATTCCTGTCCCATACTTGTTCTTTACTAAGGATAGTCCTGGACTCACCTGCATACCCCTGGTCTCAACAACTTGGCCGTGGGCTTTCAAAGAAATGACAAGGTCAGCAAGTAGTCCACTGCCCTCTTCAGCATCCCCATTCCTCATCTATACACCCATCTTCATCCCCAGGAGTGTCCTCAGTTTACCGCAGGGTCCTGACCCCCCAGCCTCAGCAGCCACAGATGCTAAGGGAAGAATAAAGCAGACAGACACACCCTTTCAAGGGAATGCTGGTGGCAATTACCCCCAAAATCTTTACTTTGCCTTATGCTTACCACTGTCTACCTCCAATCTGTAACCACTACATCAATGCTATTCTAAGCACAGTTACCTTAACCCTAGATAGCTACACCTGTACCTGCACTAGACGTACAAATATCACATACTTATGACAGTATGGGACACCTGCACTCCAGGAACTCATAGCTCCTTCAGTAACACCTACATAGTCATCAGGGCTGGATGTCCCTGAAGTGCTCAGTGTCAGCTGGGAACCCGCACCACAGTACCCAGGCCATTTGACCCTTGTTAGACCAAAAGCCATCCAAGTCTCTGTCTTCCCTTCCCCAACGTCTACATTCCAGCCTATCCTGAGGAACAAAAGAAGGGCTTGGTTCAGGGCTGCAAGCTCCAGGCCCCCACAGTAAGCTTAGGGTTCAAGTGGGACTCTGGGTAGGATTAGCCCAGGCCAGCAGCTGAGTGCAAAGGAATGCCTGTGTGGCTGACTTGAAAAGGAAAATAGGGGGATCCCTGGGTGGCTTAGCGGTTTGGCGCCTGCCTTTGGCCCAGGGCGCGATCCTGGAGTCCCGGGATCGAGTCCCGAGTCGGGATCCCTGCATGGAGCCTGCTTCTTCCTCCTCCTGTGTCTCTGCCTCTCTGTCTCTCTCTCTATCATAAATGAATAAATAAATCTTCAAAAAAAAAAAAAAGAAAAGGAAAATAACTCCTTCCAGTACCTCAACCCCTCCTCTGTGGACTGTATGTATACCTGGGTTCTACTACCTTCCAGAATCCCTCACTGCCTCCCTGCTATGCCTCCCACCTCCACCTCATAGGCTCAGTCACCTGCGACCTAGTGTGTGGCAAAGACTCGTTGCCACTTTCCTGCTCTGAGAATAGCTCTTTCCAATTCTGGCTTTTTGTCCAGCCAAATACCTACCTCCAGCAAAGCCTCTACTCTTTCCCTTGCTTTTCTCACGGCCCCTGACTTAGGTTCTAAGTCCCAGGAATAAGCATGGCGGCCCCAACATCTCCAGGATAAAACATCTCCCTATAGCTGATCTACCACTATAAGCTCAAGTTCATATTTAGGGATTTATAGTAGATCCTAGGAAAAGCCTCCTGAAAAAAAAAAGAAAAGCCTCCTGAGAGGAAGAAAGTCAATCAAGTATGGGACCTAAATTAAGGGGGTTGTGGATACCATCTGACAAACAAGAGCTTCCCCACATGATGGCATAAACAAGGGGAAGGAGACAGGATGTCTTGGGAGATAGAGGGAACCTGAGATTTTTTTTGGAGAGGAAATAGCATAGTCCCCAACTCTTCCCAGCCATGCTCTCCCTTTTTCTATATGTTGTGCCAGGCCAGAAAGTCCCCTCCCTCAGGAAGGTTGGGGGTGTATCCTTCTAGCTTCTTCTTCCCCCAGACCATCTTTGTTACCTACTACAGGCTCTGTGCCCTTCTGGAGTTTGGGATGGGGAGCAGAATAGGCCCAGGTAGCTCTCCTAGCCACACTCCACCAAATGTTTGAAAGTACCTAGAGACCTTAAAAAAATATATAGATCCTTTGGCTGGCTGTATTCTAAGATTCTATTTAGGATGGTCGGGTGGGGGGCACCTGAATGGCTCAGTCGGTTGGACGTCAAATTCTTGATTTTGATTTGGGTTGTGATCTCAGTGTCATAGGACCGAGCCCCAGGTCAGGCTTCGAGTTCAGCACAGAGTCTGCTTGTCCCTCTCTCTCTGCTCCTCCCCCTGTTCTTTCTCTCTCATTCTTTCTCTCTCTCTCTTTCTCTATCTCTCAAATAAATACATATATATATGTGTGTGTGTGTGTATATATATATATATATATATATAAAGATGGTCTAGGATGGTGCCTCTAATTCTGTACTTTTAATGGGCTCCTCATGTGATTCTGAAGTACAGCCAAATTTGGAAACAGTGTAAACAATCTAATATGACATGACTCTGGAATCATCTACATGCCCCCACCCCCACCCACCCAGACCCATGTTATCCTGCCTCTCTGGAAACTCTTCAAAAATGGGCTGCTCACTCCTTACTTAATCACTTCCATAGAAGGTAGGTAGGTGGGGAAGGAGAGATTGAAGATATGGGAATTAAAAGCTTTCTGCTGCCAGGATCTACCAACAGACCAGGTAAAAGACCCAAGAAATCTTATCTCCTTGTTTTTGCCCAGTCCTGTCCAAGAATGCCAGCCTCTTGCCAGCTGAGGCACTCCCTGCCCTGCTTAGGTCTCAGCCGGTGGTAAAACCTCAGGCTCAAGAGATCAATTATCTACCCTTTAATTCACTCAGATTCCAGTCCCTCTACTCAGTGGGCCTTGGGATAAAACACCACATCCTCATCACCATCCAACAATATCCCCATATCCAATCCCCACCCCCCTCTGCATCCCACAAAAACACTGCTATCATGGGCATAATTTTTCTGTCACTATCTTGTACTTGGCCTACCCTGCCCTGACTGTATTCCTCCCAATTTTTATCCTCTTCACATCCCCCTATCCCCATACAAGGAGAGATTTCTGTCCTTGAAAAATCTGGGATAAGCCTGGGCATGAGGGGGCATGGTGCTGGGTTCAGCATTCTGGAAATGATGTATTTTCCAGTCCTAACCTGATAATCACAACTCTGAGGTCCCAATCTGGTTTTAAACATAGATTCTAAGTCACGACCTAGTAATACACCATACACCAGCATAAATTCCAAATGGATAAAAGATTTAAAATGTTAAAAACTAAACTACAGGAATGAAAGCATGCAAAATGGCAGAATAGGAAGCTCTAGGGTTGGTCCCTCCACTGAAGCAACCATTGAGCTGGAAAGAGCAATTGGAAGTACATATTTCAGAACTCTGGAACTTGATTAGATAATCATAGCAATCAGGGGAGTGCTTCATGAAGGGATAGTTTGCTTGATCTTTCATAAGAGAGCTATGCATCAAATAGCTACTAGCTAATGCTCTAGGGAAAGTGGCCCACATTTCTGGAGTATCTGGCTGGTAGCAGAGGATCTTGTCCTTCAGAAATTGGTGATTGTGCATTTTGATTGGTCTGATGGTTCCCTGTGGGACAGGGGCAGATGCCTGCCTTCGTTTCCACAGTGGCATAAATCATAATATTAAAAGGGACAGAACACTTTTAATAGGAGATAGATAGAGAAACCTTTGTCAGGCCACTGGCTAACTGCAGAGACAGCAGAACAGAAACGTCAGTGACCACACACAATAAAGAATATACACCTGGCAAAAATTGCTTGGAAAAGTCAAAACACATGGCTGCAGCCCTTAACAAATAAATATCTGCAGCCCCTAAGGAATGAAAGAATCAGATTTCCACAGATACCACATTATAATACTCAGATGTCAAGTTCTCCCACCCAAAAGAATCACAAGACATATTTAAAAAAAGAACAAAAAAGGAAAAGATAGCCCATTCACAGAAGAAAAAGTATTTGACAGAAACCATACATAAGGAAGCCCACACATTGGACATACTAGATGAAGACTTTTTTTTTTTTAAGATTTTATTTATTCATTCATGAGAGACACACAGAGAGAAAGGCAGAAACACAGGCAGAGGGAGAAGCAGGCTCCATGCAGGGAGCCTGACATGGGACTTGATCCTGGGACTCCAGGATCACACCCTGAGCCAAAGGTAGATGTTCAACCGCTGAGCCACCTAGGCATCCCTAGATGAAGACTTTTTTTTTAGATGAAGACTTTAAATTACCTCTCTTAAATAGATTCAAAGAGCTGAAGGAAACCATGAGCAAAGAACTAAGGGAAATCTCAAAAACAATATATGAACAAAATGAGACTACCAATAAAGAGATACAAATTATTAAAAATGAACCAAACAGAAATTCTAGATCCAAAAATACAATAATTTAATTTTTAAAGATTTTACTTGACAGAGAGAGAGAGGAGGCACAGAGGGAGAGGAAAAGGAAGCATGGAACCCAACACGGGGTTGATCTCAGGACCCTGAGATCATGACCTGAGCCAAAACCAAGAGTCAGACGCTTAACTGACTGAGCCACTCAGGTGCCCCACGCCAAAAATATAATAATTTAAATGAAAAAATTCACTGGGAGAATTCAACAACAAACTTGAGAAGGTAGAAGGAAGAATCAGATACTTAAAGATAAGGCAATTGAAATTATTGAGTCTGACTTGAATATAAGACTTGAAACCATAAAACACCTATAAAAAAACATAGACCCTAAGCTCTTGGATGTCAGTCTTAGCAATATTTTTGTGCCAATCTCCTTAGGCAAGGACAACAAAAACTAAAATAAAGAAATGGGATTATATCAAACTAGAAAGCTTTTGCACAGCAAAGGAAACCATCCACAAAATGAAAGTCAACCTACTGAATCAGAGGAGATATTTGCAAATCACACATCCAAGAAGAGGATATCTATCTATCTCCAAAATATATGAAAAATTCATGCAACTTAATATTTTAAAAACCCAATTTAAAAATAAGTAGAGGATGCGAATAGACATTTTTCCAAAAAAGATATACAGACGGCCAACAGGCACATGAAAAGATGTTCAACCTCACTAATCATCAAAAAAATGCAAATCAAAACAACAATGAGATGTCACCTCATATCTGTCAGTTTGGCTATTACCAAAAAAACAAAAAACAAGTGTTGGTGAGGATGTGGAAAAAAGGGAACCATAGTACATTGATGGTAGGGATGTAAATTTATGCAGCAATGGAAACAGTTGGTTTTTTACTGGAAAATAAAATCAGAAATGAAAAAGAAGGGGTGCCTGGGTGGCTCCGTCAGTTGGGTGTCTGCCTTCAGCTTGGGTCATGATCCCAAGGTTCTGGGATTGAGCCCTGCATTGGGCTCTCTGCTCTCTCTCCTTCTGCCTGCTGCTCTGTCTCCCACTCTGCCTACTTGTGTCTCCTCTCTATCAAGTAAATAAAATCTATAAAAAGAAATTAAAAAGAAGACATTACAACTGATACCACACAAATACAAAGGATCATAAGACCACAATAAATAATTATATATCAACAAATTGGATAATCTAGAAGATATGGGTAAATTCCTAGAAACATGCAACCTACCAAGACTGAATCATGAAGAAATAGAAAATCTGAATAGACCTATAACTAGTTAGGACATTAAATTAGTAATAAAAAAAACCTCCCAAAAGAGAAAAGCCCAGGACCAGATAGATGAATCTTTCACTGGTGAATCCTTCACTGGTGAATTCTATTAAGAAGAATTAATACAAATCTTTCCCAAACCCATCCCCGAAATTGAAGATGAAGGAACACTCCTAAAATCATTTTATGAGGCCAGCCTTCCCCTGATACCAAAATCAGACAAGAACACTACAAGAAAAGACTACTACAGGCCAATATCCCTGATTTACATGCAAAAATCCTCAACAAAACACAAACCATATTCAGCTGCACATTAAGAGTCATGTACCATGATCAAGTGGGATTTATCCCTGGGATGCAAGGATAGGTTATATACTCAAATCAGCAAATGTGAAAGACCACATTAGCAGATTAAAGGATAAAAATTCTATGATCAGCTCAACAAATGCAATAAAAGCATTTGACAAAATTCAACATCCTTTCATGATAAAAACTCATAATAAATTAGGTATAGAAGGACTGTACCTCAATATAAATAAGGTCATATTTTATAAGCTTTCAGCTAACATTATCCTCAAGAGTGAAAGGTTGAAAGTTTTTTCTGTAAGATTAGGAACAAAACTGGGGCACCTGGCTGGCTCAGTCAGTAGAACTTAAGACTCTTGATCTAGTGGTCTGAGTTCAAGCCCCACATTGGGGAAGATTAGGAACAAAACAGGGTGCTTACTATCGTCACTTGTATTCAACTCAGTACTGAAAGTCCTAGCCAGAGCAATTAGGCAAGAAAAAGAAGTAAGAAGCATCCAGATCCGAAACGGAGAAGTAAAATTGTCCCTGCTTGCAGATGTCATGATCTTATATATAGAAAATCCCAAGGACTCCACCAAAAAAACTGTTAGAACTAATAAATTCAGTAAAGCTGCAGAAAACAAAATCAACATTCAAATATCAGTTGAATTCCAATACATTAACAAAAAACTATCTAGAAGAAGAATTAAGAAAAATCCCATTTACAAATATCATCAAAAACAATAAAATACTTAGAAATAAATTTAACGAATGAGGTGAAAGACCTATACACTGAAAAACCTAAGATATTGATGAAAGAAATTGAAGAGGACAAAAATAAATGGAAATATACCCTATGTTCTTTGACTGGAATATTAATATTGTTAAAATGTCCATACTACCCAAAGTGAGCTACAGATTCAACGCAATCTCTATCAAAATTCTAATGGTATTCTTTCACAAAAATAGAAAAAATAATAT
This sequence comes from Vulpes lagopus, assembly GCF_018345385.1. Classification (NCBI taxonomy): domain Eukaryota; kingdom Metazoa; phylum Chordata; class Mammalia; order Carnivora; family Canidae; genus Vulpes; species Vulpes lagopus. The sequence continues at coordinate 81,404,555 of NC_054830.1, forward strand.
CTAAAATTCATATTGAACCATAAAAGACCCTAAATAGCCAGAATCTTGAAAAAGAAAAACTAAGCTGAACATACTTCCTGATTTCAAACTATTAAAATATATAGTAATCAGGGTGCATAGGTGGCTCAGTTGGTTAAGGGGCTTACTCTTTTTTTTTTTTTAATTTTTTTATTTATTTATGATAGTCACAGAGAGAGAGAGAGCCAGAGACACAGGCGGAGGGAGAAGCAGGCTCCATGCACCGGGAGCCTGATGTGGGATTCGATCCCGGGTCTCCAGGATCGCGCCCTGGGCCAAAGGCACGGGCCGAACCGCTGCGCCACCCAGGGATCCCTAAGGGGCTTACTCTTAATTTTGGCTTGGGGTCATGAGATCAAGCCCTGAACTGGGCTCCACACTGGACATGGAAGTGTGGAAAATCATGAAAAAAATGAAAACCAAAACCACAATGACCTATCACCTCATTCCTGTTAGAATGGCTAGTATCAAAAGAGACAAGAGATGGGGCACCTGGGGAGCTCACAGTCAGTCTTCTGCTCAGGTCCTGATCTCAGGGCCTAGGATATAGCCCACACCACATGGGGCTTCCCACTCAGAAGGGAGTCTGCTTCTCCCTCTCCCTCTACCCCTTCCCCTGCTTGTGCTCATCCTTGTACTCTCAAGCTCTCTTTCTTTCTTCAAATAAATAAATGAAAAAGAAAGACAAGAAATAACAAACACTGGAGAAGCTGTGAATTAAAGGGAGCATTATACATTGCTGATGAGAATGTAAACTGGCACATCCATTATGAAAAACAGTATAGATATCCCTCAAATAATTAAAAATAGAACTATCATATGATCCAGCAAGCCCTCTTTGGGAGTTCCATTGTATCATTATTCATAATAACCAAGACATGGAAACAACCTAAGTATTGATGGATGAATGGATAAAGAAGATGTGGTATATACATACGATGGAATATTAATCAGCCATTAAAAAAAGAAAGAAGGGATGCCGGGGTGGCTCAGCAGTTGAGCCTTTGCCTTTGGCTCAGGGCGTGATCCCACAGTCCTGGGATCGAGCTGCACATCGGGCTTCCTGCATGGAGCCTGCTTCTCCCTCTGCTGTGTCTCTACCTCTGTGTGTATATGTCTTTCATGAATAGATAAATAAAAATCTTAAATAAAAAAAAAAAAAGCCCAGGTGGCTCAGTGGTTTGGCACTGCCTTCAGCCCAGGGCCTGATCCTGGAGACCCAAGATCGAGTCCCACATCGGGCTCCCTGCATGGAGCCTGCTTCTCCCTCTGCCTGTCTCTGCCTCTCTCTGTGTGTGTCTCTCTTGAATAAATAAATAAAATCCTTTTTTAAAAAAATTATCACACAAAAAAAGAAAAAGATCACTCCATGAAGTAACAGAGGTATTAACTTGATTGTGGTAATTATTTCACAATGTATACCTATATGAAATCATCATGTTGTGATGCTTTAAATACATGCAATAAAGCTGGGGGAAAAAAACAAGGGGAAATCATCATGGCCTTGGATTTGGCAATGATTTCTTAAATATGACATGAAAAACACAGAAAAATAGATAAATTACACTTCATCAAAATTTTTAAATCTTTGGGGCGGGGATCCCTGGGTGGCGCAGTGGTTTGGCGCCTGCCTTTGGCCCGGGGCACGATCCTGGAGACCCGGGATCGAATCCCACATCAGGCTCCCGGTGCATGGAGCCTGCTTCTCCCTCTGCCTGTGTCTCTGCCTCTCTCTCTCTCTCTCTCTCTCTCTCTGTGACTATCATAAATAAATAAAAATTAAAAAAAAAAATCTTTGGGGCGGCCTGGGTGGCTTAGTTGGTTAAGTGTCTGCCTTTGGCTCAGGTTATAATCCTTGGGTCCTGGGATGGAGCCCCATGTCAGGCTCTCTGCTCCACCAGGAATCTGCTTCTTCCTCCCCCTCTGCCTCTCTCTCTCTCTGTCTCTCAAATAAATAAATAAATAAATAAATCTTTAAAAAAAATTTAAATTCTGTGTATCAAATGACACTATCAAGAGAGTAAACCCCACAGAATGGGAGGAAATATTTCCAAATCATATACCTGATAAGGATCAATTATCCAGATTGTAGAAAGAACTCTTACAATCCAATAATAAGATGTGCATTTTAGGAACAGTCAGCTTGCTGGAAGGATGGGGGGAGTGTGGAACCGGGAATGCAGTGAAGAGGCAATCTTCCTGGGGAACATTCTGGGGGAGAGGTAAAGCCTGCACCAAGACAGTAGCCAAAGGTAGAAAGAGGACCTGACAGATTCAACTGATATTGAGGAGATAGACCCAAGCAGCTTGGGACCCCGATGAGCCATGTGAAGTTTTTGTTTCCGCATACTAGTAAGGCTGGGTGCCAGGACAGGATCTGCCTTTCAGGAAGGAAAAGGAGGGAGATCCCTATTCTTGCCTGGACAGAGTGACTGGGGGTGGAGGAAGTGAAAGTGTCCGTCTGCATAAATAGGCAACAGACCAGTCCTAGCGGACATACAGACCCCCAACTTGCAGCTGTCCACCTCACCCACCGCTCTGGCTTCACACTACCCCTCTGCCACAGCCATGGCTCCATCACTGGCTCTGAGCTTCCTTGTCCTGGTACTGGCCTCCTGCATCCCCTGGACCCAAGGTATCAAGGAGGGAGTTGCCTAGGATGGGGACTCGGGGAGGCCTGGGTGGGAGCCTACAAGTAGCCTGGCTCCCTGTAAACTCCCACTGCAGGCAGTGATGGAGGGGCACAGGACTGTTGCCTCAAGTACAGCCTAAGGAAGATTCCGGCCCAGGTTGTCCGCAGCTACCGGAAGCAGGAGCCAAGCTTGGGCTGCCCAATCCAGGCTATCCTGTGAGTGAGTGCAAGAAAGTGGGTGCAGCTGAGTGGGGAGGGCATGGTGGGCAAGACTAGGACCGGCTTGCTAATGCCCAACCCCCAGGTTCTCCCCTCGGAAGCGCTCTCAACCAGAGCTGTGTGCAGACCCTAAGGAGACCTGGGTGCGGCAGCTGATGCAACGTCTGGACAAGCCACCAGCCCCAAGGAAACAAGGCCAGAGCTGTAAAAAGGACAAGGGGGCTCCCAAGTCTGGCAAGAAGGGAAAGGGCTCCAAAGGCTGTAAAAGGTGAGGAAGCTAAGGGGACGGGGGGTGGGGGGGGGTGAATGGGAGCCTCAGTCAGCCCCTCAAACCCCTCCACTCTTCTGCCCTCCTAGGACTGAACAGCCACAGACCCCAAAAGGGTCCGTAGCCGAGTAACCAGCTTGGAGCCCAGGAGGCCCCTACCAGCCTCATCTGGGCTTGCAGCCCCAATCCAAGGAGCAAGAAGTGGGCTAGGAGAAAGGGTAGACACAGGGGCCCCAGAGTAGCCACCTCATGCTGGCCTTGCCTCACCCCTTCTCCTGCTTCAACTATCCCTTCTGTATTCCCAGCCCTACCCTGCATGGCTGAGTTGCCCACACCAGGCCAGGTCCAGAAAGGCAGAGGAGGGAGAGTTTCCCAGGAAGTGTGAGAGGAGGCAGCAGGACTGTCCCCTCTGAGGAAAGGTCACCCAGGACCCTGGACCTGACCCTGCTCCCACTGCACCCCACTGCTTCCATGTAAATATGATTTATATCTAACAATAAAAACCTGTTCCAGCCTCCCACCCAAACATCTGTTCCTGTGTGTTTGTGTCCGTGGGGAGGGCCGTGTCACTACAGGGTGGGCTCACACACTCTGAGGTGCCAACCAACAGCTAAATCTGGCAAATTCTATTTTCCCACCTACCCTAAGAGTTTCTTTGCCTCCCAGGTATGCTGGCAGTAGAAGGGACCTGGGCTGCCCCTGAAGAATCCCTGTCAGTGAGAAATGACACATCCCCAAAGGCTCTGCGGGCCTCTGAGACGCTGAAGAGAGCCCCTTCTTGATTCTGTCCAGCATTCTCTCATTCCAGGAGTGACCTCCAGATCTTTTCCTAGCTCTACCCGCAACTAACTGCCTCTACTTTCTCTGGGACTTTCTGAGGGTGAACTCCCAAGACCTTTTTTGGAAGGGTCCCCAGAAGGGAGACTAGAACCTGGGCCTGCCTCTAACATAGGCAAACACAAGTTCTACTGAAACTTACCCTACTGCACAGTCCCAGCCCTGGGATCCCTTCAGAGCCCTCCTCCCTTCCCAAACATCCAAGAGGATTCCCTTCTGCCCTAATCAGTGAAGCTGGGTCCCTCCTTGTCTAACAGGGCTGTGTGCTGCTCTATTCCTATCTGGGCTTCCTGATTCCCTCAGCTCCCTTCAAACTGGGAAAGCCTCTTCCCCTTCCCTTCTTTTCACCCTTCAATACTTTAGCCCCTTTCACCTCAGGAGACCAAGCCCCTTTAGCCTCTGGTAGGTATTTAGAACCCCAGAATTCAGATGTAAATCAATGTCCTCTCCATGAAGACTCCTGCTTGGCTCTCCTCTAGGTCTTTCCTCCCCAGAGCAGAGATACTCTTATTCCCTCCTTCACCCCTATTTAGGGAGAGGGATGACAGCGGGAGAGCAGTGGGGGGGGGGGGGGGGCATTTGAGAAAGAAGGATCCTGGGTGGGGCAAGAAGCTACAGGTGATTGCCCCACCACTTCTTCCTTCTGAAGGAGCCTGAGCACACCACCACATCAGGTACTACTTATCATAAAAGTACTTGCTGTCTGCTCCTCCTGGAACCAGTGAAAACAGGGGCTCCCCCTACCTATCCTTGTGCAAGTGTGATCTTAGTCTGTAAACTCAGATGTGCAAGAATTACTGCATTTTAAAATGTTCTTTCAATGCCCTTAATCCCATTCCGAACCTCTGCACTTGGTGCTAGTAAGGAATTCAACATCAGACGGTCTTAAGATCCCACCTACCAAGGGCTGTGCAAAAGGTCAGAGAAACACCAAAGCCCAGAGGAGGCTTCCTACCTGCCCCCCACACCATCCCGTCACTGGACATCAGACTCACCAGTGAATGCTAAGGCCCCTATAGTAAGTACTAGTAGGTATGACTACTCTTCAGATGCCAGACTCTCAAACTCAGCTCTGTGCCATATTTGAGACATGGAAATTTTGCTATGAGAGCCTCTGGACTTGAGCCTGGCTTTCCCAGACATCCCCAGGGCCATGTACTCAGTGCTGTTATTTGCTTCATCACAGCCAGGAATTATAGCCCACTGCTGGACCTACACACCAAACCCCTCCTAGTCATAAAGACCACTCTTCAAAATCTTTCCTCTCCCCAGCCCCTCCAGAGCATAACCTCTTCTCCGGTTTGCTTTAGACTTTTACAAAGGCAGAAGGGCCTTGGACATCAGAATGCCTCTATTCTCAGCCTTGCCAAAACGCTTGCTCCAGAGAGAAAGGAAACACATAGGCTCAGATCATGATCCCAGTGTCCTGGGATGGAGTTCATCAGGCTCCCTGCTCAGGAGAGAGTATATTTTTTCCTCTGCCCCTCCCCCCACTCACGTACATTCTCTCTCTCAAAAAATAAATAAAATCTTAAAAAATAAATAAACACATACATTTGTTTTTACTTCTTCCTGAGCCCCAACTAAAACTACAGTAAATGTTTTTGGTGTGTGTATGTGTTGTAAAGGCCCAAATAGGAGAGATAAAAGTAATTTTTCAAAGGCTGCTGCTTAGACAAGGAAATATTTCCATAAAAACAGATACAAAGCATACAATAAAATTATAAATTTGGAGAACTTCCAATGTCTCACTCATGCATATGTAAAAATAAATATTTGAGTACTAGTATACCAGTGTTCAACAGGAAGACAATTAATGGCTTCTCCTAGAAATGTAAAAGAAAAGAAGAAAACAAATTCAAAAGACCAATCATCCCCCAAATTTACAAAATCATCATCCCCCCCTCCAAACATGAAAACTCACTTTATCCCTGGAATCCAGAGTTTTCCTTTAACACTGAAGCACTAAAACATTTCATTGCTTTAAAACTGAGTCAGTACTATCTGCTAAAAATAAGTCATCCTCAGGGCCATCCAGAAAATTACTAATATCATGCTTTAAAATGATTTTGCCATTATCTCTTCTGTGAAATAACACATACACACATACTTATGAAATGGTGGGCCAGCTGCTTCTTGTCTGTTGTCTCAGAATCTGAAGCCTCCTGCTTTCCCTGCGCCCCCCTTCCTTGTAAACCCTTTAAGTACCCCTTTGATACAAATGTAAGGGATGGACATGGCTAGTAAGATCTCCCAGAATTACAGCTAATAAAAACAGCTTAAACCTAATTCCTAACTGAGCAATCAGATTTCTTTCTTTCTTTCTTTCTTTTTTTTTTTTTTTTTATGATAGTCACACAGAGAAAGAGAGAGAGGCAGAGACACAGGCAGAGGGAGAAGCAGGCTCCATGCAGGGAACCTGATGTGGGACTCGATTCCAGGTCTCAAGGATCAGGCCCTGGGCTGAAGGCGGCGCTAAACCGCTGAGCCACCCGGGCCACCATCAACCTACTATTAAGATAACCAAACTCCACTTTTGATCACACACACACACACACACACACACACGAGCAGCCAGAGCCAATTTCGGTTCAGAATCCCAGTCTCCACCGTCACCGTCACCACCACCACCACCACCACCACCACCACCACCACCACCACCACCACCACGTGAAACTCAACTCGGCTATGATCGCTTCATTGCCCCGTCCCGCCACCAGGAGGCAGCATCGTCGCCGCGGTCCAGGGTCCGCTAAAGGGCCAACCGCAGGCTTGTGGGTTTAATTTTCTGTCCTCATTTCCTTCATCTTTCTGGGATCAATTTTTTTAAGTTATTTTTATTATTTGTCCTCAAATGTGTCTCACGATAGGCCCGAGGCCTAGCGTTTTCCTGTGTCCACTGACAAGTAGGACAAACTCCTTTTCTGCTCATGTCCACGTTAAAGCCCTTCATCCTCTGGCGCCCGGCACAATTAGGCTCTCAGTTAAACCCCCGCGGAATAAAGAAGCCCTTTTTCTTGGAGTTGGCACCGTCAATTATGCGGTGTAAGGAATCCATCGGGTGCAGGCTATTCCGTGAAGGAAGTGCCAGAGGTGATGTGAAGTTCCTTTAGCCTTCAAGGCAAACGTTACAGAGCCTTCGACGTGGGTGCCTCGGGCTCGGGCTCGGGGTACGTCGGAGCCGCAGCCTTCGCCCGCCCACGCAGCTCCGCCGGCCGCGTACCTGGCGGGGTCCGGACCTGAGTGGGGGGGGTTGGAGGGAGTGCTGTTGTGCTAAGCCTGGGGTAACGGCCTCCCGAGGAACTCCCGAGACCCACGCGGGCCCCAGTCCTCGGGGGTGCGGCCCCGCCTACGCCCGAGTCTCCCCTTGGCGCGTCCGGCTCGCTCCCCCGACCCGAGGCGGACTAGGACGCTCAGGCTCGCGGCCCGCGGGTGCCTAGAGCCGGCAGAGCACAAGAAGCCGTCCCAGGCCCAGGGACTTTGGGCCTAACGCCCTCCCCGGCTTCTCTGAGGGGCCCGCCGCGTCAGGGTCTCCACCCGCCCCTGCTAGAGCTCCCCCTCCTCCCCCACCCCGGCCACCACAGCTCCCCCTCACGCCTCCACCAGAGCCCCGCCCTACTCGAGAGCCTCGCTTCCCGGCCTGGGGCGCCCTCTGCAGGCCTGAGAGGGGTGGACACGTAGCCACACACGTAACATACACACCCACAGCTCCAGGACACACACACCACAGCTCCAGGAGACACACACACACACACACACACACCCCACAGCTCCAGGAACACAGTTTGGGTTACACACAATCATCCATTCAACAAACACTAAGCACCTAATAGAGGTTCTCTCTCCCTCGGTCATTCACTCCCCTGGACTCTCACCCCTACCAAGGACTTGGTTGACTTCCCAGGCCCAGCTTCTAGCTCCTCTGCCCCAGTGGCCCCACTGCTCACCATCTAAGATCTGACTCCTGGGGCATGGATTCTGGTCAGACCAGGAGGTGTGAAGACTATTTGGGCTCCTTGGAGGAGTGTGGGTCTAGGCTGGAATGAGCTGGCCTGGGCTGTAAGGAGATTTGTCCAGGGCTCGCACTGAACCGGGAACTCCACAAAGATGACTTGGCTGGAAAGATAGTGAACTAGTAAGATGTAGCCCACTTAGGGTTCTGTGTGTGTGTGATCAGAAACTATTTTAAATCCAGCTCCTTGGCATCCAATTCCCCACTTCCACCCCCATTGGATCATCTAAACCCAAACCTAGGGAGTGGGTGTTTAAGCCTTCCACCCATGGGCCCTGTTTCCTTTCCCTTTTACCCCATGATACTGGGTACCATCATAACACCCTGAAAGCCCCCCTCCTTCCCTGATTTGTCTTCATATCCCTGATCTGTCAATGTTGGGGAGTATCAGGACTTGGAATATGAATCAATTCTACCTATACTCACTCCCTTGGGTATCTCAGTGTGTTATGGCCTTAAATACCATTCATATGCTCCCAAATTGTATATTTAGCTAAAATCTCTCCCCTGAATTTCAGACTCATATTACCAGCTGCCTACTTAACATCTCCACTTATAGGTCCAAATGCAGCTTCATCTTAACAAGTCAAAAGAGGCCCCTGATCTTCCCACAAACCCACTCCTCTGCAGTCATTCACATCTTGATAAGTCCAATCCATGCATCACATTGCTCAAGCCAAAAATATTGCAGTATTCTTGCCTCTTCTTTCTCTCACATCCTATGCTGAAGCAAAGCCATGACTTTACCTTCAAAATATTTCCAGAATCTAACCACTTCTCACCAACTCTCAGTAACATCATGTCCCCCTCAATTATTGCAGGAGCCTCTGATCTGGTCTTCCTGCTTCCCTTCTTGCATTACTTTGGTCCATTCTTCATCCAACAGCCAGAGGAGCCTTTAAAACAAGTCAGACCATGTCACACCTCTGTTGACCCTCCAATAGTTCCCCATCTCACTCACAGTAAAACATAAACCCTGTGATGGCCTACAAAGCCTTATACCAACTGGCTGTTCTTATCTGACTGTATCTCCTACCACTCTATTCTTTGCTCACTTCCCTCACAAACACTGGCCTCCTTTCTATTCCTCAAACACACTCTCCTCTCAAAATCTTCCACACTTGTTATTTTCTTTACTGGCACATTTTCCCCAGATCTCTACATGGCTCTCACCCTCACCTTCTTCACATAAGCTTTCTGCCCAAATATTGTCAGTAAAGTTTTCCCTGACTGTCCTCCCCTATGGTCCCTATACCTCTGGCCTTCTTTATTTTCTTTAGAGCACTTCCTGTCATCTGAAATACTATATATTTTCCTTGTTTGCTTATTGCCTGTCTTCTTCATTAGAATAAGAACTCTGCAAGAGGAGAAATGTCTGTTTTGTTTATTGCTGTATCCCAGTGCCAAGAACAGTGTCTGGAACATAGGGGGCCTTCAGTAAATATTTATTGAATGAATGTGTTACAAATCCCTTGTTTATTCTTATTTCTTATTTCACTCTTTGCTGCTGATTCTCGGGATCTTTCCCAACAGGCATTCCAGGCAGACAGTATTAAAATTTAATTGAAACTTCTATGCCAGCTCTACATTATATTCTTGTATCATTCAGGATCTTGGTAGGAAACAAATGGCATGCCCAAAAAGGTTTAATGAGAAAAAACATAAAGGAATCATTTACAAAGGTGAGGACAGAGTTGTTACAGGCAGGCACTGTAAGCAAATTAGTATACCTCCAAATCTCAGGCCATTTCTCCTTCTCAACAACGTTGACATTTAATGTACTACCTGAAATTCTACCCACTGAAAGGACTTCCCTTCACCACCGTCTTTCAGGGCCAGCATACCTTAGAGACCATCTAAAATTCAAGACCATGCATTTACTACCTCTGTTAACTGTAGAAAACTTCTCCATGAAGGCAGAAGTGTGATCAGAAGAAACAATACAAGTAGGAATCTGAGCCACTTAAGGCTTAATTTCATATGTACAACGACCATTTAACAATGGAATGCTAATAATAATAATAATAATAAATATAAATAAAAATTTTAAAAAACAATGGAATGCTGTTGTGCACACCCAACTATATGATTTGCTGTGGGTAACACCCTTAGGCCACATTGTCACTGGGTGAACTAGAGTCTGAGTTTTAGACCAGGGCCCAGTGACAAATTAGGGGCAACTTTTTTTTTAAGATTTTATTTATTTGACAGACAGAGAGCACAAACAGGCAGAAAGGCAGAGGGAGAGGGAGAAGCAGGCTCCCCATTGAGCGAGGAGCCTAATGCAGGTCTTGATCCTAAGTCCCTGGGAGCACGACCTGAGTCTAAGGCAGATGCTTAACTGTCTGAGCCCCCCAGGCAGGCACCCAGGAGCTGCTTTTCAAATAGAAAATAATTATTAGCAGAAGAGGTGCGGCCTTACTCTAACACCCTAGGGGTCTTTGCTGTAATTCTCCTGTTAAGGTTTCTATGGCACCCTTTTCTGCCAGAGAAAACCTGAAGTTCATTGGATTTATGAGCCATAAAGCCCAAGGAGCAGGGCAACTTTCCTGGAAACTAGACTTCCTTGCTCTAGTTATTCAAAACCATAGCTTTCCATCATATCCAATAAATATTTTGCAGCAGTACACCTAAATATGGTATATGCTGTCTCTAAAATTCAAACCTCCTTTTAAGTACTGTCTCTTTCTTCATGGCAAAGGTGCAAAATGCCAAAGACCACTATTTTTCAGCTTCTTTCCACTCTCAGTGGCCTAGCAATTCCACCTATGTGGCAGGCTCCTGAATTTTTGTAGGATTTCTTTCTCTCCTTCTGCCATATATAGGTCTTAATAAAGCATTTAGGGCGATTGCTTTTTTTTTTCCTTCAAATTTTTATTTAAATTCTAGTTAGTTTTTTTTTTAATATTTTATTTATTTATTCATGAGAGTCACAGAGAGAGACAGAAACATAGGCAGAGGGAGAAGCAGGCTCCCTGCACGGAGCCTGATGTAGGACTCAATCCCAGGACCCCAGGATCACAACCTGAGCCAAAAGCAGACTCTCAACCACTAAGCCACCCAGGCATCCTTAAATTCTAGTTAGTTAACATATAGTGTAATGCCGGTTTTAGGAGAGTGATTACTATTTCTTACATACCAGAGGCAGTAAGCATAATGTCATCAGTTGATATTCTCTGGGATGTTAAGATTATCTTTTGACAAAGATCAGGAACATTGATAGATCCCTGCAGTAAGACAGTGACAGTGTATTCCTGTCATTCCAATTGAAAAGAAACTGATTTCTGGGGTGCTTGGGTACCTCAGTGAGTTAAGCATCTGACTCTTGATTTTGGCTTAGGTCATGATCTCAGAGTCATGAAAGAAAGCACCAAACTGGGTTCCACGCTTGGTCTGGATCCTGCTTGAGATTCTCTCTCTCTCTCTCTCTCTCTCTCTCTCTCCCTGCTCCCCCCTCCCCCCCGTGTGCTCACTCTCTCGAAAGAAAGAAAGAAAGAAAGAAAGAAAGAAAGAAAGAAAGAAGAAAGGGAGGGAGGAAAGAGAGAAAGAAACTGATTTCAATGGTCTTTAATTGACTAGTATAGAAAAAAAGCATGTGCTAGATTATTACCTGTAGTATGCTGTGCCAAAGGTTATGACATCTCTTAAGTCCTTGAAGGTGCCCTAATCTATGCAATTTCTCTAGGAATGTAGCATTACTTTTACATTTCCTATTGTAGCAGGAAATGTAGTAGGGTAAGCACAGTTCAAAGGACTTCCACTTGGCCCTTCCTAATTTTCCTTACTCCGCAGTCAAAGAACCAATGTGGAGATTTGGATAATGACTAAGTATACCTATTCCCACTATACATTCTGAACCAAGAGAAATAATCAGTGAACAAGTATTACAGACTCACTGTGAGATGGATCTGGATCAAGATCCTTCTGTCACTTGACCTCTATAAGCTCTGACTGGTGGACCACAGTGGGATTTTTGGGTCCCCAAGACTAGTATTAACATGAGACAGTATCTAATAACACTCCAAAGATCTGAGTATGTCATGTTCCAACATTCAGACTTACCCTAGCAAATGGCTACAGATCTCTGCAGAGAAGGCTTAGAATAGAGATTCTCAAATTTTAGCATACATCAGAATCACAAGAAAGGCTTGTTAAAGTACAGATTGCTGGACCATTTGCAGAGTTTCTGATCCAGTGATGTTGGGGCAGAGCCCAATAATTTGCATTTCTGGCAACTTCTTTGGTGATGCAGATGCTGTTGGAAATGCACTAGGAGAACCACTAACTAGGAGAAAGATTTCTAGAATCTACCTATGAAGAGACTCAAGCCCTCCCACCTCCTACCTGATCATAGGGCTTTGGGTCTAGGAAACTGACTTAAGTAGAGGAACTGGGTAAAAAACTGTAAATTCCCAGTACAATTTGGATCAAATTTTTGCCCACTAGGTCTAGATGTTTCCACTTACACAGGTCAAGTAGCACATCAGTAAGCTGTCCATTATTTCATTCCTACGAACACTATGAGCAATTAGCTAGCACCACAAGGTCCCTGTGGGCAAAGCATATAAATTACCACTTGTTCCTACAGTTTATATAGTAATCTCATTTACCTTATTGCTCATGGTTAGGTGCCAACATCTGACCTCTACCACTCAAAGATTCCATTATCCCCCTTGAAATAAGATTGCCTGGATCCAAGAAGGCATCTCCTATCCTCATCTCTTACCTAGTAAAGAAGCCACTGCAATGCTTTTCAAAGAAGCTACTGTTCCCCTCATTAATGCTTTTCTTGTTGCCTTGGAGAAGGAAGAATCTTCTTGGGCCCTTCAGAGGTATACAGTTAGTGGTTGCACATAACAAGTGCACTCCAGGGATCCCTGGGTGGCACAGGGGTTTGGCGCCTGCCTTTGGCCCAGGGCGTGATCCTGGAGACCCAGGATCGAATCCCACGTCGGGCTCCCAGTGCATGGAGCCTGCTTCTCCCTCTGTCTATGTCTCTGCCTCTCTCTCTCTCTCTGTGTGTGTGTGTGTGTGACTATCAAAAATAAATAAATAAAAATTAAAAAAAAAAAAAACAAGTGCACTCCAAAATTCCCATCTCTCTAAACTTTGTACTTCTTCCTCTACTTTGCTCCTCAAAGTATATAATCTGAGGACCAGCAGCATCAGCATCACTTAATTTGTTAGAAATGCCGCTTCTTGGGTTTCACCTCAGACCTGGTGAATCAGAATCTACAGTTTAACAAGACTCCCATGTGAATCACATGCACATCAAAGTTTAAGAAGCAATGTTCTACAATATGTCAGTGAGGTTCCAACATCTCAACCTCATTGATCAAAGGCCACTGTTGAATCCACACTTCCAGGAATCAACCCAATATACTATCAACACCACTCCCAGGAGCTGAGCTAATTCCTGAGTGAGGGCACCAATATCAATAAATCTGTCCTCACTGGTCCCCAAGATTCTCCCAAGACAGTTGACAAGTTCCTGTAACTCTTTCAACATCTATGCTCTTATTCTTGGAGCACATCTTGTACATCCTTGTAGAGACTATGAGGAATGGTCATGGTAAGTCCTGAAGAGAAAATGCATGCCCTGTGCCAGGAAGTTATTAAAAACATCTTTTTAATGGAAGGAAAGGCCGAATAATTCATAATTTGCAGGAGAAGTGTTCTTCTGCCAGCAAGAAAGGTTCAGGGTGATTTGAAGATCCAAAATTATCCACTTTAGTGGTCCCTGGGTGGCTCAGCGGTTTAGCATCTGCCTTTGGCCCAGGGTGTGATTCTGAAGTCCTGGGATCAAGTCCCACACTGGGCTCCCTGCATGGAGCCTGCTTCTCCCTCTGCCTGTGTCTCTGCCTCTCTTTCTCTCTCTCTTTCTGTGTCTCTCATGAATAAATAAATAAAATCTTTTTTAAAAATTATCAGCTTTAGGGACACTTGTCTGGCTCAATTGGTGGAGCATGTGATTCTTGATCTCAGAGTTGTGAGTTTGAGCCCCAAGTTGGGCATAGAGATTACTTTTTTAAAAATTTTAATGTAAAAATTAAAATATAGGGCAGCCGGCGTGGCTCAGTGGTTTAGCACCGCTTTCAGCCCTGGGCGTGATCCTGGAGACCGGGGGTCGAGTCCCACGTCAGGCTCCCTTCATGGAGCCTGCTTCTCCCTCTGCTTGTGTCTCTGCTTCTCTCTGTCTCTCTGTCTGTCATAAACAAATAAAATCTTTTTTAAAATTTTTTAAAATATTTTTAAAGATTTTATTTATTTATTCATAAGAGACACACAGAGAGATGCAGAGACATAGGAAAAGGGAGGAGAAGCAGGCTCCATGCAGAGACCCCTGATGGGAGACTCGATTCCAGGACTCCAGGATCACACCCTGAGCCGACAGCAGGCGCTAAACCACGGAGCCACCCAGGGATCCCTGAAAATATATATTTTTAAGATTTTATTTATTTATTTAGTTAGTTAGTTAGTTAATTAGTTAGTTTATTTATGAGACACACAGAGAGAGGCAGAGGCAGAGGGAGAAGCAGGCTCCATGCAGGGAGCCCGATGTGGGACTTCATACCGGGTCTCCAGGATCAGGCCCCGGGGCTGAAGGCGGTGCTAAACTGCTGAGCCACCTGGGCTGCCCCAAAAATATTTTTTAAAAAACAGAATTATCAGCCTTGTTCATCTCTTTCCAAATGTCCTCATCACAAGTTTCAGAATCCAATTCCTTTCCAACAGCACCCTTATTCTAGCTTAAGGGATATGGTAGAGTTGTGCATTTACCTGGTGTCGCAACTCTGCAACCCATACAGTCAGGTCTTGGGCTTGATCCTCAGCCACATCTGCCCTGTGATTAAATAAAATTAAGATTTCTTAAGAATTCCATAGAGTGGGGATCCCTGGGTGGCACAGCGGTTTGGCGCCTGCCTTTGGCCCGGGGCGCGATCCTGGAGACCCGGGATCGAATCCCACATCAGGCTCCCGGCGCATGGAGCCTGCTTCTCCCTCTGCCTGTGTCTCTGCCTCTCTCTCTTTCTCTCTGTATGACTATCATAAATAAATAAAATTAAAAAAAAAAAAAAAGAATTCCATAGAGTTTATCTGGATCTCCACCCACACTTTGAGATAGAAGTTCACAGTATCTTTTTACCTTTTTTTTAAATGTAATTTTTCTAGCAGTATCAAAAACAGGCAACCCACTCAACAATATATGTAGGTCCTCCTCATTTGAAATTACCATTTGTGGCCATAGTAATTAAGTACCCCAGTCATTTTTTTATCTCTTAATGCCTTGGCCTCCACCAACATTTCCCCTATGCCTCACTGGTAATAATCCAAGTGACTGTGATGCTTCTGCATGCTCCAGATTACTTTGTGTCCTCTTTCCTCATGCAGAGATTATCTGTGCATTTATCAAATATATGAGCAGCCCAATCCTAGAATCCCATTGTGGGAATCTATTTCCTGGGATCTCTTCTGTGGCTCGGTCGGTTAAGCATCTGCCTTCTGCTCAGGTCATGATCCCAGGGTCCAAGGATTGAGCCCTGTATTGGGCTCACTGCTCAGTGGGGAGCCTGCTTCTCCCTCCCCTCCCCACCCATGCTCTCTCTATTTCTGTTTCTTAAACAAATAAATAAAATCTTAAAAAAAAAAAAAAAAAAAAAAAAAAAAAGATCCTGGCAGGAAACAGGTGGCACATGCGAAAAAACTTCAACCAGAAAGATTTTAACAAAGAAGCTATTTAAGAGGTGGGGTCAAGATTAAGAAACCGACATGGGGTGGTGAGGCACCCAGGATTTAGGAATAGTGGGAAACCATTACCATACCAAAGCC
Source organism: Vulpes lagopus (assembly GCF_018345385.1). Classification (NCBI taxonomy): domain Eukaryota; kingdom Metazoa; phylum Chordata; class Mammalia; order Carnivora; family Canidae; genus Vulpes; species Vulpes lagopus. Next base: position 81,420,371 of record NC_054830.1, read on the forward strand.
TGATGGGTCAAGAAGAGGGAACAGGGTTTCAGGAACCTTACAGAGAGACCCACAGAGAGGAGGCAGCCCCAAAGGATATGTAACTGTAGAGGAGTGGTTCTCAGACTTCAACATGTAGCAACACGTAGAAGATGTGTCAAAATACACATTACTCCAGGAGGTCTGGGATAGCACCTGAGAATTCCCATTTCTAACAAATTTCTAGGAGATGCTGCTGCTGCTGTTGGAAGACCACTCTTGAAACAACTACCAGAAAGAAAACTATTCACTGCCAGGACTGCAGCAAGATGAAGGATCTGGAGAATTAACTTCTCTCTCCTATCATCTACAGATCTCCTGCTGCTGCCTCCTGTGGACCAAACTCAAACAGAAGCTGGAAGGCAAAGGATCCTGAGTAATTCAGTCTAGAGAGGTCAGGCTTTCAGAGAACAGAGCAGGGTAGAGCAGAGTGGAGGATGGATGAGGGTAGGAACAGAGAATAATCAGAACCGCCATAAGCAGAAGGATGCAGAGATCAATGGAAAGTTCAGATGAACTGACATATATCTGAATGAAAGGGCAGAATAATAATAATTGACAATATTTGATGAGTATTTATCACGTGCCAGTCTCTAAACTAAGGACTTTACTCAGATTACCTCCTAAGGTAACCCTAAGAAGTCGATCTAGAGGGGCGCCTAGGTGGCTCAGTCGGTTAGCATCTGCCTTTCACTCAGGTCATGATCCCAGGGTCAGGATGAAGCCCCATGTCGGGCTTCCCGCTCAGCGGTGACTCTGTTTCTCCCTCTCCCTCTGCTGCTCTGCCCGTGTATGCACTCTTTCTCAAATAATTAAATAAAATCTTAAAAAAAAAAAAAGGTAGACCTAGTACCATTCCTATTTTATAGATAAGGATATTAAGACACAGGAACTGGATAACTTGCACATGGTGACACAGCTAGCAAGTGATGGAATTTGAATCTCAACTAAGGCATTCTATCTGTAGAGTCTCACTGATCTGTACTGTTCTATGATCAATGGACAGTCAGCATATGGGCGTATGGGATAGTGGGAAAAAGTGTAAACCTTAAAGCAAAAGACACCTAAGCACAAGACAGTTACTTGCCATGTGATCTTGTGCTCTGAGCCTCATTTTCTTTATGTGTAAAAAAGGAACAATAATATGTTAATAATATAAATTACTTCATAGTTTTGTTGGGGAAGTTAGTAAAATCAAGTCCTTGATACAGAGCCCAGCACAGAGTAAAGACTAAGAAATACTGTTATTATTATTAATAATAATAATGGATGGAAAGAAAAGTAAGTCAGAAATTTATGAGGGAAACACCACCCCACCAAGAGAGGGTTCAGAGCTTGGGTGGGATGGTTGAATGGGTGTACCACATATTAACTTCCCTTTTGAGTCCTGGTCTTTCTCATAATGATGGGAAACCACTCATCCCCTCCTCCATCTGTCAATTCCTTGAAAATTTGGGGATTGTCTGAATATGAGCTGACCAGTCCCTCTCCTTAAAAAATCCCCTCTTGGTTCCCAGGATTGAGAGCAGGGGCAAGATGAAGGAAGCTCTTCCAGGCCAGGCTCCCTCCAGATGTTCTGTGGTCACAGGTGTTAGATATATGAACATGGCAAATAGAGAAGGGGTAGTGTTGGCTGAGCCAGGAGGTTGAATCCCAAAGGACCAAGATGCAGGATGGGTGCTGGGCCTCCTCCCAAGGAATATTTCCCTTTCAACTCTGCCAGGAAGGGACTGGCTCCCAGATAATGGATAGGCAGCACTGGGGGCCATCCCAGGCTTCATGGTTGTTCTGAGAGGACCAGAGAACCTTCTTCACCCCCACCAGCACCAGAGAGAAGAGAAGAACCACAGAGATGGGACTGAGAATTAGGGGCTGAACCTAGGGAAGGGGTTCAACTCCTCATTCTGACCCCCTAGTCCTGACCATCACTTCTGAAAGCCAGCCCTATGGTTAATAATGCAAATGCCACCAGGAAGGTGATATTGCAGACCCTGTATCCTGAGCGGGCATTTCAAAGTCCCTTCTCTTGACCAGACTGCAGACTGCTTAGGTTCTCAGAGATGAAGCCAAAAAAAGCAGAAGAGCAAGGAAGCTACTGAGGAAGAAGGGGGGGGGGGCGGGGGCAGGGGCAGGGGCAGGTTCCGTCAGCAAGAGGGGGGCAAAGGGGAATCCACGGAATGGATGTGGAGGGGAATTTCTGAGCTGGGAAAGCGAAAGTTCTGAGCCATAAATAGGAGGCAGTTGCAGCCTCACAGAGGCTTTCACACACATTCCCGGACCCCCCTTGCACCCCACAAGGACGCCTGTGAGCTTTCCATCGCTCCCTCCCACTCCCGGCCAAGTTGCAGCCTCACAAAGACTCCATCTCGCCCAGAGATTCACCCGGGCTCACACTCACTGTCGGTCGCTGCTCTGTTCCCTCTCCATGGCATCCCAAGCAGCTGTGCTACTGGCCCTCAGCCTGCTGCTCCTCTGGACCTCCCCTGGTAAGGCTGAGGGCAGGCTTATGGTGGGCAGGGGGAGGGGGGTGTCTAAATCTCAGGCTCCTTTGCTCTGGACATGAGGGACACTGCATTAGGTCTGCGTGTTTGGGGGAACTGGAGGGTTCCCTGAGCCCTGTGTGTGTACCTATGAATGTGGGTGTAACGGGGCCCCTGACTGTCTATCTCTTGATGTAACCCAGGGCCCATGGCTACTCCTCTCTCTGCAGCCTCTGTTCCCTGCTGCCTCAGTTTCCCAGACAGGAAAGAACAGTATATGTTAGTTTATGGTGGGGAGAATGGGAGACACTGAGACAAGGCTAATTGTCCAAGTATTTAACAATTCAGAAGTCCTCTAACCCAGGTCTCCTGCTACCCCATCCCCTACTCCTCACCTCTCCTTCCCACCCCCATGCTGTAAGCAGCATCAACTCTTCACTGATGTGGCAGATGAAAGGTCCTGGGAGGGCAGCCCTGGTGGCTCAGCGGTTTAGTGCTGCCTTCGGCCCAGGGTGTGATCCTGGAGACCTGGGATCGAGTCCCACGTCGGGCTCCCTGCATGGAGCCTGCTTCTCCCTCTGCCTGTGTCTCTGACTCTCTCTGTCTCTGTGTCTCTTGTGAATAAATAAATAAATAAATAAATTATCAAAAAAAAAAATTAAAGGTCCTGGGAGAGAGGTTGGGGTGATCAGGGCAGCAGGAGGGCATTTGTGGAGCTCAGGGCAGTGGTTGTTTAGCAAACAGCTTAGAAGTGCTTCAAAATATTTAGCAACCATTAGGGTCATATTGATAACATACCAGCCCAAATAACAGATTTAACTGCCCCTCCCCACCACACACACACACACACACACACACACACACGCGCGCGCGCGCGCGCGCGCGCACGGGTGCGCACACACACACATACCCCTACACACCTGTCCTTAATCCCATTTAGGGCTGGGGGGGGGGCTCCGCCCCCCCCTTCCCCGCCTCAGGTCACTGTGTCCTGACACTACTTTCTCTCCCCTACCCACTCCCCAGCTCTGGGTGGTGCCAATGATGCTGAAGACTGCTGCCTTTCTGTAACCCAGCGTCCCATCCCTGGGAATATCGTGCGAGCCTTTCACTACCTCCTCATCAAGGATGGCTGTAGACTGCCTGCCGTTGTGTGAGTTGTGGAGTGTAGCCTGTCTAGCCTCATCTCCCCCATCAGCCACTGTTGATACCCCTACCTTCTTATCTGTCTTCTCCTTGCCAAGCCCAACCTCTACAAGGAAGCCCCTGAAACAGGTTCCCAGATGTGGTCCTCTGCCTCTGCCCCTCACACCAGGGCCTGCCAGGAAGCTGGGTTCCAGAGCTCTGTTCTCTCTGACCGTTGACCTCTGACTCCAGGTTCACCACACTGAAGGGTCGCCAGCTCTGTGCACCCCCAGACCAGCCCTGGGTGGACCGCATCATCCGGAGACTGCAGAAGAACTCTGCAAAGGCAAGCCCAGCCCTCCCCAGCCCTGCCTCCTCCCTCAGAGCCCCTGCCCAAGACCCCTACCCATGACCTTGACTCTCCTTCCTCCCCTAGAACAAGGGCCACAGCAGTTAGCCCATGACAGCCCTGGAGGGAGTGGTGTGTCTGAGAGAAGGGATGTGAATCACTGCAGCCCTGGGGAACCAAGGATGAGAAGGGAAACCAGGCCTCCAGCAACTCTGCACCAGACCTGACACAGCGGGCTCAAGGGCCTGGAGTGTCAATTTGAGTGTGAGTGTGAGCAGGGATGAGTGTGGCAGGAGCACAGCTTCTCCTCCGCACTCAGATTGCAGTGCTTCCAATAAAGCCCAACTGGTACCCACAGATCTGTCTGTCTGCTGTTTGTTGTCTGTCTGGAAGAAGAGAAAATGGGGAGATGGGATGGCAGGATCAAATTTTCCTTCTGCAACCTGAGCAACCTCCTCATGGACCCCTAACACCCTGTGTTCTCGGGATCAATTCCCATGATCAGGGCCCCACCTCACGTTTCCTCACAGCCCTCTCACTCTGCATGGTTCAGTTCAGTTACACCAAACCTGTGTCTGTTCTGATTGAGCCAAACTCTCTCATGCCTCCCAGTCTTTCCTCTCCAAGGCAAAGTGTCCAGGTGTCTCAGGGATCACATATCACCAGGGGGAAGGGAGTTGTCAAGAACCAGCTTTCATGGCTGGGGGCAGGAAAAGGCCCAGCTCTACTGCCAGCTCTACTACCCAGATAGAGAGGGGGAAGTACCCATCCACCCACGCCATTCCCTCCCTCTGTCTGAACACTCTTCTCTCTCATCAGCTCACCTGCCTTCCCATCTGGGTCTTGATGACTCTTTCTCCAGGAAGCCTCCCCTGACTCCAGACTGGCTAGGTTAGGTAGCCTGCTTTCCTCGCAAGCTCCCAGGGGCCTTGCCCCCTCCCCCTATAGCACTCATCACGCTAAGTTATAATTGATAGTTTGTCAGCCTTCCTCAGTAGGGACCGTATCTATTTTGGTTTCTAGTACACTGCCTGGCACAAGGTAGACACTCTGGCTAGAAAATGAATACATATGAGAGGAAAGGCTCAACAGCCAATGCTGAGGGCCCATCTGCCCACGTAGAATATTTCTTTTTTTGTTTAAAGGTTTTATTTATCAGGACGCCTGGGTGGCTTAGCGGTTGAGCACCTGCCTTCAGCTCAGGGCATAATCCCAAGGTCCAGGATTGAGTCCCACATCGGGCTCCTTGTGGGGAGCCTGCTTCTTGCTCTGTCTGTGTCTCTGCTTATCTCTCTCTTTCTCTCTCTCTATGTCTCTCATGAATAAATAAATAAAATATTTTAAAAATCTATTCATGAGAGACATGCAGAGACATAGGCAGAGGGAGAAGAAGGCTCCCTGTAGGGAGCCTGATGGGGGACTCCATCCCAGGACCCCAGGACCAAGACCTGAGCCAAAGGCAGACGCTCAACCACTGAGCCACCCAGGCACCCCTACCCACACAGAATCTGGCTTTCAAGCTAGCCTTCCTTCCTCAGTCAGCTTGGGCCAGGTCCAGCCCATTTGAGCAATCCTGGAGCCTCACCTCTCAAGGGATACTGACAGACAGACCTGGGAGCCAGAAGTCAGAATGGGAGAGGACCCAAAGGGTGCAAGAAGGAGCAGCCAGGTAGCTGGGGAGATTTAGCATGGAGGAATCCTACCACCACCCCTGCAGCCCATGTGGGCACCAGGGCCAAGGCAATACTAAGACCAGGGAGGTACAGAGAAGGAGTCTCCTCCCCAGGAGGTGAAAGCACTGTGACTCTTGGAGCACACCACAGGGCTGCTCTGGGTGGAGTGAACTCCTGCTTGGGAAGTCCCCTGGGGAAGCTGCTGGTCTCCAGCTTGGCCTCTAAGGGCCTGTCCCATTGAGAGCAGCAAGTCTGTGGCACTAGGGTTGGATGGCAGCTATGACAGCGAACTGAGCAACATCGCCTGGGAAAAGAGGTTATCAATACACCAGATATCCCTCATCTGGTAACACTACCAGGTCTGGGCAGCCTGGGAAGGGGAGCAGTGGTGAGGGGGTTGTGCCATCTGCTCCTCACTAAGCTGAGTGCTCAGCAGCTTCTTCCTCCCCTCTGCTCCCAGAAGTAAGGTATTTAAAATCTCAAAATCTCAGATCTTAGAGTCACAGGAGGTGGGGGTGGGGGTGGGGATAGTTTGCAAGAACAACTGCTATAGCTGGGAAGTTTGGCTCTCCTGCCTGGAGGAAATTAGCCATCTAATTCATGCACCCATGCATAAATCCATTTAGCCATTTCTGCATCCATCAGACTGCCAGTCATCCAACCACTTCTCCACCCATCTACTCATCCATCATCCATTAATCCTTCCATCCATCATCCATTAAGGCAGCCAACCATGAAGCCCCAGGGTCCCAATAATAGACACCTTTTGGACCTGGTACCCTCTACTCCAACAGGCAGAGGACAAACACAGGTGTGAAGAGAACACATCGCTTCAAATTCTTCTCAGTTCCCAGTGAAGCCAAGTAGAAGTCAGCCTGCCACAGAGGAGGACACAAAACCTCCTTTCGAATTCTTGGAGGGAAAAACCCAGATAGAGTAGGGGAAGTGAGGGCAGGAGCCCTGAAGAAGATGTTACTATGACAGAGGCCCTGGACACTACCTCCCTAACACTGCCGCTGAGGGGCAGACAGGAACAAGTCCTGAGCTCAGTGCCCAGCCCACAGTACTGCTTCTGCATCTCATTGTGCTATTCCAGCCAAGTCTCTTCCTTATCCCCATCTCTAAAATCTTAGTTTCCCAATCAGTCAGGTGTACAGGGAGAGGTGCTTAATTTTTTAGAGTTCCTCCAGGGGAAACCTGGGTGGCTCAGTCGTCTAAGCTTCTGCCTTTGGCTCAGGTCATGATCCCAGAGTCCTGGGATCAAGCCCTTCATCAAGCTCCCTGATCGGTGGGGAGTCTGCTTCTCCCTCTGCCCTTCTCCCCCATCTCATCATGCTCTCTTTCTCTGAAATAAATTTAAAAAAATTTTTTTTTTTTTTAAGATTTGACTAATCAATCTTTGGATTTCAAGCTAAACCCCCAGCATTCACACAGGCTCCTCCAAAGTCATGCACATTCAGAAATGTCCCTACTTCTTGGGGCCCCAGGGAACACCCTCTGGAAACAAAGAAAGAGGTGAGACTCAGGAAGAGAGAAAATAATTCAGGAGCTAGTGAGGGGGCTTGGATTGAACAGCCTCTGGCCAGATCCTGGAGGCCTGGGGAATAAAGAATTTCGAGAGAGCCTGAGGGGACAGACACCAGAGTACCACAGGGAGCTTCTCCAGCCAGTGCCTTCCCTTCCCCAGCCACCAACGTCTCCTGGGCACTGAGTCTTACCCTCTCATCTCCTTGCCAGATACATGAGTGCTTAGCCCAGCAACCTGTGACTTGTTCCAACCCAAACATTCTCAGCACCTGCTCCCTGTTTTACTATGATTTGCTGACAAGTGCCAAGTCGTCATCCCAAGCTCTGGCAGGGCAGAAGCCTACCTACCTGCCTGACGATGATGAGGCTGCCAGCTTCTCCAAGGGATAGTATGGACTTCAAGCTCCCCAACCAGAATACAGGGGCCTTGCCACCTGCCTCTAAGTAGACTCCGTCCTGTCTAAGGCACATGATGCTTGCTGCGGGTTTAAGGCCAACAGCTGAGTAAAAACTCCCTACCCTGAAGGCCTAAGGCCCCAGCAGCCAACATCTCCCTAAAGAGACCTAACATCCCTGCTCAGAGAACTCCCAACTCCAGTCTACATGATGGACAAAAAGGATAAAAGTCCTGTCTATTGATAGAGTTCCCAGAGAAAGGGATTGGACCTGTTCGTCTCCACTGCCAACATTGCTCTGCTCAGGGGCTGGCACAGAACAAGCCTCAGTACTTATTTGATTAACAAAAAATGCAACTGAAAATGGCCCTTTCCCATGCCCCACCCAACTCATACCTGGAGCACATCCAGTTCTCAAGACATTGGAGCTGTCTCTGTTTCATGGGTGTTTGGTAAGAGCCAGACCCATACGGTTTTGATCATATTTTCATCAGCTCATGTTCGATTTTTCGGTAAGCCCCCACCCCCAGGCTCCCCTTTTCTGGCCTCCGGGAAACTCAGAAAGAGCCAGAAAATCTTGGAAATAACAGTCTCACAAAGGAGCAAGATTCCCAAGTGGGGAATTTCCTCAAGAACCCCTCTGTAAGAATAAGCTGGCACTTCTCTGGCTAGAGAACTTCTTCAGTGGCCCCTGAGACTTGTCTACATGAAAAGACATGGCTCTGCAGCACTAGCCTGTTCACCACTCATGCTGGGCACTGTTTTAAGTACTTGTATGATTCTTATGTTACAGCTGAGGAAACTGAGGTGCAGAGGTTAAGTACTCGCCCAGGCTGGACAGACGATAAAGTGGCAGAGATGGGGGCATCCTAACTGGGCAGTCTGGCTCCAGAATCTATACTCTAAGCTCCTACACATACCACATCTGTGAGTTCACCCATTTCCCAAATAAAAATGGGAAACAATACAGCAGGGCCAGGTCTAAGTAAGTGGCCCTCAAGGAACACGGAAAGCCATTACTTTGTGGTGCTAACCATGTGTCAGGCTCCAAGCTGAGTCCTTTACATGTATTAATTATATCACTTCATCCTCTAATAAACCTATGAGGTGGAGATCATTAGTCCCATTTTATATATGAGGAAATTGAGGCACAGAGAGGTAGTGTGAGCTCCCAAATCCACCGAACTAGTGCGTGACAGAGCTGAGATTGCTTGATGCCTAGCACTTGCAGTGAGGGCTGGGGGCTGGGATTTCCAGTTGGGACATGGCTTGGATTGCTAGGAAAAGTTGGGGAAAAAAAAAAAAAAACAAGAGAAGAAGCTGGAGGAGCCTGTGCTTGAGCCCAGATGTAGAGATGCCACCTGGAGGGCCTCTAGCCTCCTGGCTCTCCAGCTGAAGGGGAGTTAGCTTCCCCAAAGCTTCCAGGAGTAAATAGGCACAGGTTCTCCAGGTCTGTTCAAGTCTCAGTATTCCCAAGGTGGAGTGGTGGAGATGGAGATCAGGCCACAGATATGCCCACATTTTTACCTCCATTCCCAGGGGAGTATCAGAGGCCAGGACCAGGTGATGTTAAAAGGACAGGAGGAATAGAGGGGTAGGGCTTGGGATCCTGAGAAGTAGGGGCCAGACAAGGGTGTTGTGTGGGCAAGGATTCTGGATGGGGCAGACTGAGCCTTCTGAGCTAGCAAGTGGGGTACGAGGTGGGGTTCCTCCACAGAGCAGAGCATCTGGGGATCATGGGGTAGAATCAGACTCCTGAAGGACCGGCTTCTGAAGGCCACGTCCACTCCTGAGGGGCCAGGATCAGGCAGGACAGGAGAGGAGGACAAGAATGAGGGTGGAACCTCTGAGGATCAGAGTAAATGGGGGAGTCAGACCTCTCTACCCTACTCCTGTTTCTAGGACCTTCTAGCCTCCCCTGGGTCCTTTGAGGAGACAGAAGACATGAGCTGCCCTGGGCTCCAACCCAGTGGAAGTGGGATGGCCCTAACTCCAGCAGCTTCCACATTGCCCTACCAGGACAACTGGATCCCCCTGGGCTCTGGATCTCAGAGTCACAGTCCCTGGAAATCTGAACCCATCACCATCAAAACCTCAGTCACCTTGCCAGTCTCGTACCTGTTAGATCATCATTTCAAGAAGTCTCCTCCAAGAAGAAGCCCCCCATTCCTACCAGGGGCCCAACACTTTAAACACCCTTCATCAATTCAAGAACAGACCAACAGGATATCCTTATACTTAATGATGTCCCATTGCTGACAGGACCTCCACTAATGTCAAGGTCCCCCATTACTATTAGGCTACCATCTCTCAGGAAATCCTAACACTATCAGGAACACTGTGCCTGCCAGGCAGGACATCAACATTGCATAACCCAGGGACACCATTTTCCCTGCAGTCTATGTAAATGGCACCTCTTGGCATTGGCGCCTTAAGTATCAGAACATCTGTTAGTGTAGGGCTCCCACTAGTCACAGGGCTGCCATGACATAGGGTCCTAGCCCTGGAAAATCCTTGTGTCTAAAGTGATGCTACATCACTGGAACCCAGAACATCTCTTTTTTCTTACCAGGTACTTTTCTGAGTGCTGGTGATACAGTAGCGAATCTTGTCATACGGAAACTATTGACCATGCCTATTTTCAAAATCTCATTTAAATATATATAATTAGGGGATCCTTGGGTGGCTCAGTGGTTTAGTGCCTGCCTTCAGCCCAGGGCATGATCTTGGATCCTGGGATCAAGTCCCACATCGGGCTCCTTGTGAGGAACCCGCTTCTCCCTCCACCTATGTCTCTGCCTGCCTCACTCTGTGTGTGTGTGTGTGTGTGTGTGTGTGATGAATAAATAAATAAATACATAAATAAATACATAAATACATAAATAAAATCTTTTAAATTAAAAAAAAATTAAAGGTATCACCTAATATATATCACTTTTGCTTATACAAGCAAAAAGCTTCACTCCTCCCCAAAGAGAGATTATCCAGAGTTTTAGCAATTATCACATCTGTCTTAGCTTAGATTGCCATACTAAAATATCATAGTCTGGGTGGCTTAAACAACAGACATTTATTTTCTCACAGTTCTGTAGATTACAAATTCAAGATCAAAGTGTCAGCACAGGGCAATCCGGGTGGCTCAGTGGTTTAGCACCGCCTTCAGCCTGGGGCCTGATCCTGGGATCAAATCCCATGTCGGGCTCCCTGCATCCAGCCTGCTTCTCCCTCTGCCTGTGTCTCTGCCTCTCTCTCGCTCTCTGTCTCTCATGAATAAGTAAATAAAAAATCTTTAAAAAAGAAAAAAAAAAGTGTCAGCACAGTCCGTTTCTGTTTCTGGTGAGAGCTGGTAAAAGCTCTCCACCTATCTTGCAGATGACTGCCTTCTCACTATGTCCCATGACACAGAGAGAGAAAGAGATCACTCACTCATTCTCTTCTCATAAGGCAACAGTCCTATCAAATTAGGGTTCTACCTTTATGACCATATTTAATCTAAATTACTTCCTAAAGACCCTATCTCCAGACACAGTCACACAGACACAATTTAGCCCACAGCAAAATCCAATTCTAAATCCAAAAAAAATAAAATAAAATAAATCCAAGATCTCAGGATAACATAAATTCTTCTTCTAGTTTGTTATAATCTCATCTCTATTCTACAACACCTGGTAACTACCACCAACACACCTGATTGGTCAGGATAGCTAGGTTATGCTGCAATAACGACACCAAATCACACAACAAAACTCTATTCCCCATGCATACCAAGTCTGCTGTGGGTCTAGGCGGGTCTTTAGCACAGCTGTGTTCCATGTGGTGGCTCAACATTCTAGGCTGCCTTGATCTTTTGGCATGCTCCTTCATCTCAACACATGTTTCTATGATCACTGCAGCCAGGAAAGACAGTTAGGGGAACTCTTTTTTAAACACTTCTATCCACAAATGGCACACACCATTTCTATACACATTTCATTGGCCAAAACATGTCATACAATCATACTTAACTTTTTGTAAACGATTTTATTTGAGAGACAGAAAGCACAAGAGAGAGCATGAGCAAAGGGAAGGGCAGAGGGAAAGGGACAAGCAGACTCTCTGCTGAGCTGAGGATCATAACCTGAGCCAAAGGCAGATGTTTAACGCAACTGAGCCACCCATGCACCCCCAACCATACTTAATTTAAGGGAGTGACTGCCAGGATGAGAAGTAAATTAGCATCTTAGGGAATAGTTATAATACCACCACAACTATCTATCTTCAATAATAGAATAGGGGCACCTGGGTGGCTCAGTTGGTTAAGTATCTGCCTTCAGCTCAGGTCATCATCTCAGGGTCCTGGGATCAAGGCTCCCCCCAACACACTCCCTGCTCAACAGGCAGTCTCTTTCTCCCTCTCCTTCTGCCTGCTCCCCACACTTGTGCTCTCTGTCAAATAAATACAATCTTAAAAAAAAAAAAGGAATAATGGATGAAAGAAAAGAGGTTAGTTAAAGAAAGAGGGGCATTTCAAAACCAGGAGGAAAATACAGTTAAAAGCTATAGTCAGTAGGTATGAAACTAGCCCTGGGGCTTAACTGACATTTATTATGTACTTCCTTCTCATACTGGTTTTCTATTGCTGTCTAACAAATCACCACAAATTTAGCAGCTTTGAACAATCCAAATTTATTATCACAGTTTCTGTGAGTCAAGAATCTAGATACCTGTTGACTGGGTCCTCTCTGCTCAGGGTCTCACCAGACTGAACTTAGGTGTCAGCCAGGGCTGCAATTTTATTTCAGATTCAGAGTTATCTTTCAAACTTACCAAGTATTGGCAGTTGTGCTTGTAGGACTGAGGCTGAGTTCCTTTAGCTGCCTGCCATATGGCCCTCTCTACAAATGGCAGTTTGCTTCTTCAAAGTCAACATGAGAGCATCTGCTGCTGCTTCTTTCTTCCTTCCTTCCTTCCTTCCTTCCTTCCTTCCTTCCTTCCTTCCTTCCTTCCTTCTTTTTTCTTAAGTAAACTCTACACCACAAATGGGGCTTGAACTCACGATCCTGAGATCAAGAGTCATATATGCTCTACTGACTGAGCCACTCAGGCACCCTGCCCCTTTTTGAGAGAGAGAGAGAGAGAGAGAGAGAGAGAGAGAGATTGAGCACATGAGCAGAGGGGGGCAGGTAGAGGTAGAGGGAGAGAGAGAATCCTAAGCAGGCTCCATGGTCAGGACGGAGCCCAGCTGCAGGGCTCAATTTCACAACCCTGAAATCATGACCTGAACTGAAGTTAAGAATTGGATGCTTAACCAACAGAGCCACCCAGGTGCCCCTAGGCACTCCCTTTTTAAGTTGTTTTGTTTTGTTTTGTTTTGTTAAGGCTGCTGCTTATTTCTTATCTCTAGATGCTTTTTTTAAAGGGCTCAACTGATTAGGCCAGGCCCATCCAAGGTAATCTCCCGTTTGATGAGCTCAAAGTCAACTGATTAGGGACCTTAATCACATCTGCAAAAATCCCTCAATTTTGTCATATATCATAATGTAATCCCATGAAGGATATCCCACCATATTCACAGGTCAAGAGGTTAAGGTAATCTCAAATCAAGGAGATATAAGACATACACACCAGGGGGCAGGAATTTTAGAATTATGTTTACCATACTTCCTCCTGACTCAATCCTTCTACCCCCAACTGGCACTTCTCCTAGTTGACATTCTGTGATGCAAAAAGACCCAAACCATCACACTCAAGGGATACTGTAGACTCTAATGATCCTGCCTGATTAAAGTCACAAGGGTTGGGATCCCTGGGTGGTGCAGCGGTTTGGCGCCTGCCTTTGGCCCAGGGCGCGATCCTGGAGACCCGGGATCGAATCCCACGTCGGGCTCCTGGTGCATGGAGCCTGCTTCTCCCTCTGCCTATGTCTCTGCTTCTCTCTCTCTCTGTGTGTGACTATCATAAATAAATAAAAATTTAAAAAAAAAAGTCACAAGGGTCTTCCATGAACTTTGACCACTAGGCATGGCATCACCAAGAGGAAGTGCCACAAGTACCCCAGGTATTATCTACACACACATAGCCTCTCTCACCACTTACCCTTCCTCACCTACATAGGGATTAATCACAAACCCCTGTCCCTCCTCTAAGCCTCTGTACTTGCTGTTCATTCTACCTGTAATTTCCTCCCTCCTGCCTCACACATCCTCTACAGAGATCCTTCCTCCATGCAGCCTCCTCTACCCCCCAGGGTTCTTCATCTCTAGCCACGTAGATTACTTTCTATTTTGGGTTCAGGGGCCCTTATTTTCTGCACTTGTCCCAAGCCAGGAACCCTGAGGCCTGGAGTAGCCCAAACTGCAGGAAATGAAGGAGAAAGGGTGTTCAGAAAATCCTGGCAGTGGTGTTATTTCAAGCTCCAGAGGGCAGGAGGCAGGAAAGGGGGGTATACTATTGCTCAAGACTTCTCCCCATCCTGATGTCCTGTCACCTCGGGAAGTCCTACACAATGTTCCACCCACGCTCTGAGATTGAAGGGCCAAGTTCTGCCCCTCTGGCTGGGCCAGGACCCTCCAGATATGGACAGAAGGCTTGGAGAAGGATGGGATATGAGGCAGACCCCTTCCCAGGATCAGGGACTTTCAGGGGCTGAGTCATTTGGTTTCTTGCTCATTTCCAGCTCCTTTCTGGAACAAGACAGCCTCGCCTCCTCAGGCCAAAGCCCCCCTCCACAGGCCGAGAGCTACACATTTTCATTTTCTGTATACACTAGACGCCCTCTACAGGCCCCTGGAGGTTGAGAACCCAGGCTGGGAGTCTCATACCCCTTTTCCCTATACAATAGATGTTCCCTACAGGGCCCGTGAGGGTGGGAATCACAAATCGATGGACTGAACAGCAACCAGAATACATACCCACACACAAATCAGTGCCAACACCCCCACTTACATGTGTCCTACCCACTTATACACAGGTACATAGTTAATCATTCATATACATCAAAAAACATACCACAGACATTTTTTTAAAGATTTTATTTATGTATTTATGAGAGACACAGAGAGAGAGGCAGAGACATAGGCAGAGGGAGAAGCAGCCTCCTCGCAAGAAGCCCGAGGTGGGACTCAATCCCAGGACTCCGGGATCACGCCCTGAGTCGAAGGCAGACGCTCAACCACTGAGCCACCCAGGCATCCCCATACCACAAACATTTAATCTTATAATCACAATATGAACACAAGGGTAAATCAGACAAACGATTTCACACACACAGTCATGGGCACAAAGACATACAAATACATATGGACACAATCTTTTCTCCTAGATAGCAGTATTTGTTTAGAATAGGTTGAAAAGCCATCTGGGGTACAGGGTGATATCCTGAGTGACATAAAAGGAAGCCAAACTCCTTCTAGGTCCAATAGGGCTTGTTGACTAGAGAGCTCTTTGTTTTGTCGGGTACTTAGAGTGGTTTTAGGCAGTGAAATGGTGCAGATAAGAGTTGGAGTAGAGTTTTTTAAAAGAGAAATTTGGATTTTGCAAGAGCTGACTCTATACAACTTGTATGAAAGCTTATTCTTAGAAGCAGGATTCCTGAATTCAGCAGGCTAGGTTGAAGTGTCCTCACTGCATCCAGGATATCATAAAGAGAAGTCTCCTGATACTAGTAATACATGGTAGGTGATAAATGAGAAACGGGATTGACCTAACCTTCACTGAGTGCCCAGTGTGAGTCAGGCACATGTATACAAGATATACATTATTTCTATTTTATAGGTGAGGATACTATCATCTCTTCCCTCATTCAACCAAGGTCATAAAGTCAGACACAAACATAAGAGTTTGAATATTAAAATCTTGTTTTCCTTCATTGGTAAGGACAAATGCAAGGCATACTTATTCCCACTCCCAACTCATGTTCCCAAAAATATTGATCCAGACCATGATTGGCAAACTAAGGCCCATGGGAGAAATTCAGCCTGCCACCCATTTTTGTAAATAAAGTTTTATTGCAATGCAGCCATTCCTGTTCCTTTATATATTGCCTATGTTTGCTTTGGGGCTACAACAGCAAAGTTGAGTAGTCATTACAGTTGACAGTACAGCCAACAAAACCTTAAATATTTACCAAACGAACCTATACAGAAAAAGGTTGCCAACCCCTGATCCAAAAGCAGCCTCAGAACTGGATTTAGTAAGTGAGACAAGGCTTATCACCTTTGGAGTCTTAGGCCTGGGTAGTCAAATAAATAAATGAATGGGATGGATGCACAGATGAATGAACAGGTAGATGGATGTATTTACATAGTATATCAGAGTTTGCTCCAAATACCAATGTTCTGCCATTTATAAGCTGAGAAAACTTGTCAAAATTAATTTTTCTGGGTCTTAGTTTCCCCATCTGTAAAATGGGAATAATACAGTAATTATTATTCAGAGCTCTTCCCATTGCAAATGACAAAAACCTAACTTAAAGTAGCTTAAGCAAAAAGTTAAAATTGTCATATTACATAACTAGGTCCATTAAAAATAGATTTTAGGGGTGCCTGGGTAGCTCAATCAGTTAAGCATCTAACTCTCAATTTCAGCTCAGGTCATGATCTCAGGGTCTTGAGATCGAGCCCCACATCAGGCTCCACAGCTGGGCACGGAGCCTGCTTAGGATTCTCTCTCCCCCTTTCCCTCTGCCCATCCCCTCACTCATGCTCACTCACGCTCTCTCTCTCTCAAAAAAAATTTTTTTTAATAGATTTTAATCTACTTCTGTCCTAGGGATCCAAATGATGTTAATTCCATCTCTTAATTTCTAATTATTTTTAGGGGCTTCATTCCTCATGTAGATAGGTACTCTTCCAGCAGTAGAAAATATGAACCCTGGAAGCCTCAAGTCTACATTTTTATAGTGAACAATCTAAAAACAAAGACCCTTTGGGGTGCCTGACTGGTGCAGTTGGTAGAGCATGTGACTCTTGATCTGGGGATTGTGAGTTTGAGCTCCATGTTGGGTGTAGAGATTACTTAAGTAAAAAAAATCTTTAAAAAAAATGTAAATAAATAAAGAGGCCTCTTTTTCCTAATATCAAATCTCACAAAAAACTCAAACTAGGGGCAGCCCGGGTGGCTCAGCGGTTTAGGGCCACCTTCAGCCCAGGGTGTGATCCTGGAGACCCAGGGTCGAGTCCGACATCAGACTCCCTGCATGGAGCCTGCTGCTCTCTCTGCCTGGGTCTCTGCCTCTCTCTCTCTCTTTCATGAATAAATAAATAAAATCTTAAAAAAAAAAAACTCCAACTAATTGTTTATAACATATACTTAATTCTTCAATATATCCCAGTGGCCAGGAAATGGGGTACTCTGATCAGAGCACTGTGGCTGACAGACTCACCAAGACCACATGAGATGGGAGTTCCCTAAAGAAATCATAAAAAGGAGTATAGAAGTGTCTGCATGAACAAAAACATAGCCCACAGCACTCTACTTCAGGAATTGCCTTGAGACAATGAATTTAAAGAATTTAGCATGGTGCCTGGCACTCAAGTACCAACAATTATTATTAACATAACTAGTAGATGGATGAATAGATGCATTAATAGATGATGACTGGATTAAAATGGTTGAACATATGCATGAACAAATGGAAATGAAGATATGAAAAGACATGAAAGATGGAAGAAAAATAGACTGATAAAGAGACAAAGATGGGTAGACATGGATGGATGATAGAGAAGGCAGAAAAAATTGCACCCCTATTCTGGGCCAGGTTCCACTCAAACTATCCCTCTTGGATTTAGCTTGGGGCATAGAAAAATGGGTCAACAGGGGAAAGGGTCAGTGCTGGCTGGGTCAGGGGGGGTGAAACCCTGGAGTCCTCAGATGTGATACAGGAATTGGATCTGCTTCCAATAAACTTTCCCTTTAGCAATACTTGTCCAAGTGAAGATCAGTTCTCAGATGACACATGCAAAGACACTGTGATGGGCCTAGGGAGACTTGGTGAACCCAAGAAGGGAATTTCCCCAGTTTTATCTTGCTACTTGTCATTGTTCTAGGGAATCTGGGGAACCCAACTGGGTTTTTTTCCCCATTCCTCCCACCTGCTGGTATCTTCGAAGCACAAAGAAGAGTTGAGGTGAGGTGAAGCGTGTGAAAGGGAAGTATTTCTTACTCTGACCTCTAATCTGGAACCAAGCCTTGACCCCTAGCCTTGAGACTGGTTGTTCAAATGCCTCCAGGAGAGGACATTGTAAACATTCTCCTAAGGATGAAAGTGCCAATATCCCACACACACACCTTGCTTTGTCCAAATTGCTGATTTACTAAGATTCTCAGAGCTAAAGATAAAGAAGGGAAATGAAGTAAGGAAGCTACTGAGAAGTTACGGAAGAGATAGAAAATTCTTCTAGATAGAGACAGTAGGTAAAATGTTCAGTGGAAAGGTATTTTATCGGGATGCCTGGGTGGCTCAGCAGTTGAGCATCTGCCTTCAGCCCAGGGCATGATCCTAGAGTCCTGGGATGGAGTCCCATATTGGGCTCCCTGCATGGAGCCTGCTTCTGTCTCTGCCTCTCTCTGTGTGTCTCTCATGAATAAATAAAATCTTTAAAAAAAAAAAAGAAAAGAAAAGAAAAAAGAAAGGTATTCTATCAACTCATGTACTCCAATCCAGTTCAGACACTAACCACTTACCATTAGTGTCAGACTCCACATGTTTACAGGTATGGTCCCCAACATGTCCCCGCTTATAGGGTCCCAAAGCCACAAACATTTCTGACCAACTGGCTACAAGCCCAGGGAGTTCCCATGATCCCTCAGCTTCAATAATTCATTAGAATGACTCATATGAGAGTCAGGAGTGCTATACTTATAATTAGTTGTTTATAAAGGATATCCATCAGGAACAGCCAAATGAAGAGACACACAAAGCAAAGTCTGGGAAGGTCTCAAATGCAGAGCTTCATGCTCTAATCCCATTGGGACACATTAAGCCCCACCCTCCTGGCACATCAATGTGTTCACCAACCAGGAAGTTCTACAAACTCTGGCATCCAGAGTTTTTATTGAGATTTCATTATGTAGGCAGGATTGAATTGACTGAACTCAATATCCAGTGTCCATCCCATTCCCAGAGGTTAGGCAGGCTCAAAGCCCCAACTTTCCAGTGACATGGTTCATCTTTCTTGTGACCATTCCCCAGATGATACTAAGCCACCTCATCTCTTAGCATAAACTCAGGTATGACAATCCAAGGGGCTCATGAATAACAAAGGCATTCCTATTATTCAGGAAATTCAAAGATTTTAAGTCTCCCTCTCAGAAATCAGAGGCAAAGACCAGTCAAATTATTTATTACACAACAGAAGGGAAGAAGTTTCTGGATATAAAAAATGAAAGCTTCAGGAGGCCATAAACGAGAGATAGCTACAACCTCACACAGGCTCACATACGCTCATAGAACTATCATGGCCTCCCTCACCCTCACCATCACTCTTCCGCTCACTCTCTGCCATCCAGTCTCACAGTCTCACACAAGCTCCACACAGGCAGGACTCCTGCAACCCACACTTGCTTCTAAAGATTCTACCAATTTGTCCATCTCTCTCTGTCTTCCATGGTCTCCTGCACAGCACCACTCCTCTTCTCAGCATACTGATTTCTTGGTCTCCCCTGGAAAGGGAAAGGAGTGAAATGGTAAGGTAATGAGGGGCAGAGAAGGGGAGTCTGTGAAGCAGATTGTGCATTCAGATCAACACTCAGGTCCAAGTGTGTCTGTCCTGAGAGTGTACATGTGCCAAATGGGTATGCCCCTGTGATTATATGTGTTCCTGTGTACTGTCGGTATACCTGTGCATTGTGCAGATTCCTCTGCAATTTATACACAGACTTGTGGGGTGTGAATGTGCCCATGTCCCATGTGTGTACCCGGGTGATATAGATGTGCCTGTGCCCCTGGCAGTCCTGTGTCAGTACCTGGATGAGTCCTGGGGCCTCTGACTGCCCTTCTCTTTAGAGGCTCTACCTTCTTTAGCCTAGGTTTCCAGAGGAAGAAGAGGATGGTGCACAAGGATGGAAAAGAGAGGATCACTAAAGCTATAGGCAGTGGGCACGAGGCATCCTGAGTTCTAGTCAGGGCCATGGTCTTCCCACCTAAAAGTCCCTCAAGCCCTAACCCTTACACTACCACCACCTCCCCCCCTCCAGCTCTGAGTGATGCCAATAACCAATATCCAATTCCCAGGAACATTTTTGGTGACTTTTTGTTCCTATCTCCTTCTCAATGATGGCTGCAGGGTACTGTTGTCTTGGGGTAGGGGTACTGAAGAGTAACCAGTCTCTTCCCCTCCCAATCACCTCCTCCATCACCTGGGCCTCCACTCATCATCTTACTTCTCTTCTCCTTGCCAAGCTCCTCCCCACAAGGAAGCCCCTGAAACAGGTTCCCAGATGTGGTCCTCAGCCTCTGCCCCTCACACCAGGGCCTGCCAGGAAGCTGGGTTACAGGACGTTCCATTCCTTCTGATTCCAAGTTTACTATGCTGAGAGGACTGTGTTCTCTCTGACCTCTGACTACAGGTTCACCACACTGAAGGGTCGCCAGCTCTGTGCACCCCCAGACCAGCCCTGGGTGGACCACATCATCCGGAGACTGCAGAAGAACTCTGCAAAGGCAAGTCCAGCCCTCCCCAGCCCTGCCTCCTCCCTCAGAGCCCCTGCCCAAGACCCCAACCCATGACCTTGAATCTCCTTCCTCCCCTAGAACAAGGGCCACAGCAGTTAGCCCATGACAGCCCCAGAAGGAGTGGTATGTCTGAGAGAAGGGATGTGAATCACTGCAGCCCTGGGGAACCAAAGATCAGAAGGGAAACCAGGCCTCCAGCAACTTTGCACCAGACCTGACGTAGTCACCTCAGGGCCTGGAACGTCAATGTGAGTGTGAGTGTGTGAGCAGGGATGAGTGTGCCAGAAGCGTAGCTTCTTCTCCACACTCAGACTGCAATGCTTCCAATAAAGCCCTACTGGTACCCATGGATCTGTCTGCAATCTCATTTGTGGCCCATGCAGAAAGAGACGTAGAAGGAGAAAGGTGGGATGGGGGAGAGAGTAGTTGTATCCGTTTTCCACACTTCAGCATGAAGGAACTTGCACTTCCCTTATTTCTGGCCACTCTCTCCCCTACAGTCCAGCCAGAAGGCTCTCTTCCTCCCTCCGCAGACTAACTGGGGCAGCTATTTCCAACCTCCTACACAGGGTTAATTGCGCTCTCTGGGCTCTATTGGAGCACCCTCTATTGCCTCCAACCAGTGTGCTAATGTTTACTGTAATGATGTCTTCTCTACTGCTGTATACCCATTCCTAGCCAATTACATTTGTTGAATGAATGAATGTAGGGACATAAGTCACAGGAAGATAAATTTCAGCTCAGAGAGAAAGGGCTGTGACCCTCTGGCCATTAAGTGACTTGGCCAAGGCCACTCACACATCAAGTACTTCTGTAGTCTGCTCCATCTGGGCTGGGCCCTCTCTGGAGACCTATTCCTCCTCAGCCCAGGGTCATACAAATGGCAGGGCAGAGGGCAAAGAAAGAGGAGAGCGGACAAGGAAAACAGTACTGGATAACGTCCCAAAGCTCTTATCTTGCTGCCTGTGGCTGAGGTTTCCAGGAAGAAAGCTCCAAAATCTGACTCTATCTCTCGCAGAGAGTCCTGAGCTCTGTCCGCATTCTAGTAATAAGGGGCTGACTCCGCCCCTTTAGCGATAGATGGCCCTGGCTCCACCTCCAACGTGACACTTTGACCCCGCCTCCTCTGCAGAAGCGCTCAGACTTCGCCCCTTCCGGGTAATAGGCAAGCCCCACCCCAGGTGCGCGACGGAGTCCCTATGACGTAACGGTAACGGTCTGTTTCCGGGGTGGAGCCAGGGAGGGCGGGAGTTTAGGCTGCGCCGACCCCTCAGCCCCCCTCCAGGTGATCCCAGCCCCCGAAATCCTCACCCAGGGCCCCAAATATCCCAGGTCCATGACCGCAGAGCCTTTCGACCTGCCCCCCTAAATGCCCCAGGCCCCCGAGGTGACCGACCTCCTAATTCCTTAACGTCTGGTGCCTCGCAATTCTTCAATCCCACCCTGTCCCAATGTGGCATGAGGCTTCCCGGGGGCACCTGCCTCAGATTACCTGAGAACAGGTCAGACCGGTCCTGAGAATGACAGAGAAGGGGACCCGGGGTTGGGGAATCCTTGATCCAATCATGCCGCTCCGCAGGAGACGTTCGGAGCCCTGGACATGTCGGGATTGAGGAGATACGAGGTGGCGCTGGAGGCGGAGGAGGAGTGAGTGGAGGCGGGTTCTGCGGAGGAGGAACCTAGCCGCTCTGGGGTGGGGGGAGGGCGCAAGTTCTCCGCGGGCGGGAGGCGTGGGGCCCCTCAGGGGGCGGGGGCTGCGGAGGGAACCGCCTCTAAAGGGCGGGGCGGAGCCTTGCGAGAGGGGGGCGAGGCGGCGGAGCGGCGGAGTCTGTGGGTCAGCCCCGCCCCGCCCCGCCCGGCCTTCTCTCCGCAGGATCTACTGGGGTTGCTTCTACTTTTTCCCCTGGCTGCGCATGTGGCGGAGGGACAGGAGGTGAGGGGGCTGCGACACCGCGGGCCCGCCCGGGGCATACGAGGCTCAGCCTCTGGAGGGTGGATGGGGGGAACCCGGGAGTCCCATCCCTGCCTCATGCCGGTGTCGGATTGCCCCACAGCTCGGCGCATCCCCGGGAGCAGAAGCTGGAGCCTCTGCGAGGCCTGATGAGCTGTCTGTCAAGCGGCCTGGGCCCTGCCCCCCAGCGCTCGGGTCGCGGCCTCCCCCGCCGCACCCCCACCGCCACTGCCCAGCCAGCCGGTGCATTAAAGATTTAAACCGAAGCCACCGTGCTGCCCTCCTGACTCTGTCGCCGCTGCCACCATTCGGGCTGGGAGGCCCTCCACACGCCTGCTTTTCGTTACTGACAGGGCCTCCCCCCCTGATAGATGCCCTTCCTTATCCAGGCCCCCATTATTACTAAGGATCCCTCATCAGTGTCAGGCCTCCCATTATTATGGTCATTGACTGCCTTCTGCCACCTAACCCCTCTTATCCCCTCCAAACACACACACTTCGCTGTAAATAGCCTATGTGCAAGGAACTAAATAGCCCTGTCCCACTCTTCCTCCCAGCCTTATCCCCACGTCGATGTGTTCCACCTTCCTCCTAGACGGGACTTTGCCAAGGGTCTGGAGAATCTTTTAATGAGAGTGAATATAAACTATTTTAAGCCCAGAGTTGTAGAAAGTAGGCTGTGAGAGGAGGGGAAGATTCCTAGACGCTGACTCTCTCAGCCTGCCACAGGAGACTGACTTGGGACTGCTGGAGATCTTTCCTAAATACTGCAACTTCTGACTCTCCCAGTCTTTCCCAGGTTTAAAGATACTTGGCATCAGCTTACCTAGCAGTTTTTGCTATGTCTCTAGGAAAACCCAAAGGCCATGGCTCCCTGCCACCCCTTTCTGTCTTGTCACCTAGTTGACCTGAGACCCTCTAGCTCCTAAAGTGCTGAGGGTGAGGGCCTCCTAGTGGGCCTGCTTTCAGTTAGGGACTGGGTCCAGCACCAGAAAAGGCACCAGAAAATTAAGTTAAAGAGAAGGCCCTGTTTATGGGTGGGGGCAAAGCTAACTTTCAGCCTGGGGGCTGCCCCTGCCTCAGCAGATTGTGGCTGCGGTGAAGACTTGGCCCTATTTTTGGAATAGCCAAAGGGGAGAGATGGGTGCATAACCCAGAAGAATTCATTCTTGCCTTCCCAGGTATCTGGACTGATTGGTCCAGGAATACCACAAAGTATGTAGCAGACAATCAGCTGATGGAGATCTGTGATAAGTAAATGGCACCTCAAAAGCTGCACCCAAGCTTTGGGGCACAAATCCAGACTGGAGGGTAGGAGAGAGACGCTAAGGCCTCTGGTATTAGCAGTTAAAGATGAGTGACCTCTGGGTTGCAGCCACCTTCAAGGATGGATCCATGCTCTTGAGCCATTTCCTTGTCTACACCTGTCAAAAGTGGAGTACCCTCTCCAGCCCTGGGCCTGCACCATAGCAGGACACTGTCAGAATTCCTGAGTATCCCCAAGACAAACTCCAGGAAAAGGCCTTCAAGCCTCACCCTGGACAGGAAGGAGAAGCTTGAGTGGGCTTCCCAGCATGCGTGGGGGACTAGTTCTAACTCTTGAAACTGATGGTCTCTCCTGATAGTTTCAGCAGCCCTGCAGCACAAAGATGCCCAGAATAGGTTTGCGTCCCCATCTCAAGAGAAGGCCTGCCCCTAGTGGATAGCTGGCCACAGAGCAGAAGGCTGCAGAAGGCACCCTGGCAACAACCAGACAAGGTCTAGATTTCTGGGTTATGACTCAGTTTATGTTTCAAACACAGAGGAAGACTTGAGGGTTGAAATCCCCAGACCAGGAGTGGGAAATTCTTCAAGGTGCCAGGGGCACAAAACTTAGCAGCTTGCCCCACCATAGGTAGTTCCCAGCTTTTTGGAAAGGACAGAGGAGGAGGAAGACTTTTGCTTTAGGGAGTAAGGGGAAGAAGAGAGTGAGGCCTGGGAATGGGATCAAAGAGAGAAGAGACAGGAAGACATAAAGAGGTTGGGGTTTTAGCAAGAGGATGGGATGCATAATGTATAAGGGTTAGGTTGGGGCTGAGGGGTGTGTTACTGGACCTGGGACCTGGGACCAGGGAGAGGAATTTGAATAGAACAAAAGAGAGGTAATTAAGCTCTTGAGTCTGATGTCTCAATAAGCCAGGATTGATTCTGGAAACTCCAGGCCCCTGCTGGCAAGAGGCTGGCATTTCTGGGACAGGACTAGACAGGAAGGTAAGATTTCTTGAGTCTGTTTGACAGCAGCAACCTGGCACCAAAGAACTTTATCTTCTCTCATCTTCCCACCTTACCCACTCCATCCTTCCTCCCTGTCTCATCTCCTTGGGGAAAGCAGCCCACTCCTCAACATCCCGAAGTTACCCTAGTAGTAGGACCCAGCTTCTCACTCTGGATGTGACTGTCCCAGCCAAGACTCATCCTCAGCCAAAAGGGCTTGCTTTAGGGACCCCCTTCCCATCAATTTCTCCTGATAAGACAGGCAGGCTAGGGCAGGAAGTAGAGGGGGGAAGATGAAGACAAGTTGGTGCCGGCCTGCCCTCTATTCCCACCCCACCCACAATTTGCCTATCAGAATTTGTGTGTGTTCATATAGTTGTATGATTGAATGATTATGAAGACACAACTGTGGGAATGGGACTTTGAGTACAACTGGGGCTCTGTGATTCTGTCTTTGGTTGTCTAACCATGTAAGGTTGACTGAGTGATTGAGGTGTGATTCAGTGTGACTGTGGGTATGTGTGTGTGAATATCCATCATTGGATGCCACTGTGGATACCTAGGTACCCTTACTTGGTCACTGCAGCATCAGTCTTCATATCATGCACTACCCCTCTCTCCAGCTTCTCTGTCTAGAAGCCATGGGAAATGGCAGCCCTAGAAGAGGAAGGGGTCTGTGGCAATTAGGGCCCAGGAATGTCACAGGATGAGCAATACATCTTCACCTGCCTCTGACTCATCTGGTGCCTCAGGTAAAAGGCACCTAAATAAAAGGTAGGAGAGGAGGAGGAGAGAGAAGTATCCAGGCTGAGAAGCATGACGGGGCCATCATCTACTAGCAGCCTCCTGCTGCTACTGTTGCTACTAAGCCCAGACCCTGGAGCAGGTGAGTGCTTAGGGGGTCTAGAAGGCCAGGGATTTGCCCTGGATTTGAATGGGATGGAGGGAAAGGGACCCGGGAAGTCCTTCCTCCAGCTGATTGCAGGGTTTTGGGTCAGGAGCCCTCTAAAACACATGGCCCCATTGTCCCCTAGCACTGCCACTGCCACCCAGCATTACCTGCTGTACTCAGCTCTACCGCCAGCCACTCTCGAACAAGCTACTGAGGAGGGTCATCCGGGTGGAACTGCAGGAAGCCAATGGGGACTGTCACCTCCAGGCCTTTGTGTGAGCTCTGCCCCGGCCCCTCATACTGACCCCTGACTCTGACCTCAGTCCCCACACCTGATGCTGATCCCAACCCCAACCCCAGTTGCTAATTCTGATGCTGACTCGGGTTTTCATCTAGCCTTTGCCCTAACTTTTGGACCCCTAAGCTCATCCCCAAGCTATGACTGGCTTTGGACCTTTCCTTCCCCAGGCTTCACCTGTCTCGACGCAGTGTCTGCATCCACCCTCAGAATCGCAGCCTGGCTCGGTGGTTTGAGCGCCAAGGGAGGAGGCTCCAGGGGACTCTGCCTAACCTGAATTTGGGGCTGACAGGGAAAATGGACCAGGGCCCCCACCAGCCAAAATAATAAAGCAGCATTGGACAACAATTTCTTACTGTGGTTTCCAACTTCTGTGCATTCTCCTGTGAGCCCTGACTCTGAAACTGGGAGACATGTCAATAAACAGAAGAACCTCTTCATTCTCTTTATTCACATCTTCACAAACCCCTCCAGGGGCAAAGCCAAGCGCCAAGGAGCCACAGATACTCCCCAGGCACCTACATGCATACATTTGGAGAACACATGTTCCTATTTCACATACACATGGGCACACATGGACACAAACATACATATCTACACACATTCCTCAGGTGGACCTCCAACTCTGAGATGAAATGAGAAGTCCAGGCACCTTTCAGCTGGCAAGTTTCGAAAAATCTGATAGAAATAGGCTCCAAACAGAACCTCCAGCTGAGACCATTCCCGCCCCCCTGCCTCCATGGGGATCTACTATTCTGCCTGGGTTCTATCTGTCTGTCCATCCACACCAGCAAGACAGAGTTATAGGTGGAATCAGCTGAAGCCCTCCTGGGTCATCTACAGGTTTGGGGCTCCTAGAAGAAGCAGGAGGCAAATCAAGGGAGATAATAGGACTAGATCTTAGCCCAGACACCCTGAGAATGAGGGAGGGGACCCAGCTCTGAGCCCAACACTCCAAGAATGAATAGGGGAGCCCAGCTCTAATTAAATCCCAACACCCTGAAGATGAAGAAGTGTTCCTAGTTCTAGGCCCAGGTACATCAAGAATGAGGGAGGAGACCCAGGTCTGATCTAAGATACCCCAAGAATCAGGATAGATATCCAGCTCTGAGCTTAACACCCTGAAAATGAGGGGGGCCCATCAAGGAACCCCAGTACAATGTGAGAGAAGGAAGAGACCCCACTCTGAGCCCAAGGACTCAAGAATGAAAGGTCCATCCCTGAGCTCACACATAAGAATGAAGTGACCCAACTGATTCCCCAACATCCTTATAATGACTAGAGCATCTGGCTCTTAATCCAGACACTTGAAATGAGGGCACACATCTCTGAGTCCAAACCTCCTAGATATCCTACTTACCTGGAAGCTTGTCCACTGGAATCACTGGAGCCAAGAACCCAGGTTTTTGGGGTCCGGCCTTCCCATCTGGTCTCAGTCTCAGCCTGGAGCACAAAAAGGCAGCTGTCTCCCTGACAATGCAGGGCATCTCTGTCTCCTCCAAAACAGTATATTAGTAAAGTGTTGGGAGAGAAATCAGTGAAAATAATGGGAGTTGGAGGGGGGGTGGGGGGGATCTTTCCAGAATCAGAAAGTTTCACTGGGAAATCATGAAGGGTGGGAATAGGTGTGGTCCGTGGGTATCAGAACATCTGTGTGGGATCAGAATTTGAGGGACCAATGGCAGTTACTTACCAGAGCCCCAGTGCCAGGGCCCCAGCTGCCAGTCCCAGGAAAGAGAAGATTCCCAAAGATGCCAGCACTGCTATCTGCTCCAAGGGATCTCTCTGGTCTGAGGAAGGTCACATGCTACTGTCAGTGTAAGGCTGCCTGACTAAACCCTTTCTCTCTGGGGCTTTCCTGTCCTATACTACCTTTGTTTACCTGTCCAAGCTTACCAAGTGGCCGTGGGTCTGGCAAGAGTGAGGGCCTGGGGGGAGTGGGGCTGTCTGCCTGAGGCTCCTCCTCCAGCTGCTTCCGTGGCTGTCCCCCAGCTGGTATCTCCTTCGGTAGGGACCCTGAAGGAAGGCAAAACCTGAGGAAAATTGTCCACACAGGTTGGGAGAGGAAGACAGGGCCTGCCAGGTGAGGCCAGGGCCTGGATTGAACATGGATGCCCAGGAGGTGGAAGCTGAAAGGGTAGAGCCAGCTTCTGGGGACTTAACAGAGGTAGAGATTGAGGGGAAGGGCTTAACCCGGGGTGTGGCTGCAGGCAACCAAGGCTAAAGACCAAGACCTCAATTGCCACGCCTGTGTGGCAGGACATGTACATGCAGCCTATTCGCACACCCGTCCAGCCAATGGATGCTGTGGGATGGGCCCTCTGCCCATGCCGTGGGCTCAGTCTCTCACCGGTACTTGGAGTTCCCCAGGCCTCGGGACTCCAGGCACTCCAAGTGCCAGCATCCAGAAAGTCCCGGGCACTGACCCGTACAGCATGGGGCAGCCCAGCCACGGCGTCCGTGATCACCTCCTCCAATCCAGCCGGCTCTACCTGGGAATGAAGATGGTACCTTGGCCCATTATCCAGGTTGTAAAGGCTAAGCCTATCTGCCCCCAGCTTCAGTCAGCAAAGAGTACCCATTCCTCCCAGTTCTATCCCTGTCAGACTGGTGGGGCCATCTAGGCCTCACATGGGGTGGCTGGTGGTGTCAGATCTACACCTAGTTTTTGGAAGACAAAAATGCACAGTAGTTATATAGACAGGGTGTGTCATCAGGCTGCCTGGGTTCAAATCTTTGCTGTACCACTTACTGAGTGACCTTGGGCTGCTCTGTACCTTGGTTTCTTCATTTGTAAAATAGAGGTGAATATACCTGAATAAAATAATGCATGTAAAATGTGTAGTATGTTGCCTGGTGGGCAGACAATGCTCAAAAAATATTGATCATTTTCTGAGGCAGCTGCTCCCCAGACTCGATATTAGCCAGTTAGCCAGTCTTTAACAACTTCAGAGAGAGTAATTTACTGCTGTTCTTATCTGGGTATATGAATGTTTGTCTGAGGCTGTGCCCCTGGGTGCCAGGCACTCCTTTCCCTAGAAATGTTATTTGTAAAAAGCCACTCCTATCTTCCCACAGATGGATTTACATCAGTAACAGCCCCACAGGGCAGAGACTAGGCCTCTTGGGCCCTGCTGCAACCCCAGCACCCCTCACAAAGGCTCACCCATGGAGGCCACTCTACTAGGGGAGGTGACAGGGCTCTGGTGAACTGCCAGTGTACCAAAAAGCCATGCAGAATAACCAGGAACATAAAACCAGAGGCAGAACAGAGAGCCCCCAGATTGGGACACATTCCAGGCCTCACCGTGGACCAGGCTGGATGCTGAGCTGGACGGTACTGCAGTCGGAACCTGAGAAGAAAGTGGGGCTGGCGGGGCCAGGAGGCAGGGTACGTCCAGCTGGCACGCAGTCGGCGGGGGTAGCCAGGTACCGACTCTACCCGAAGCCCCTGGGGTGGGTCAGGGCGCACTGAGGGTGGTAGAGACACAAAGTCAGGACAGTCAACAGGTAACCATCCCTTCCTCACCACCTCCCAAGGGAAGGTGGGTGTATGCCTAAAGGTGCTTGAGGGAGGTACTTCTTTTTTTTTTTTTTTTTTTTTTTTTTTTTTTGAGGGAGGTACTTCTAAGGGGTTTGGGGAAATCTTAAGCTTAATCATCCATTGGGCTCAGTACTTGTCTGTCATCCCATTATAAAATGAGTTGGGATGCCTCTGGGTGGTTCAGTTGGTTGGGCTTGGGTCATGATCTCAAGGTCATGGGATTGGGCCCACATCAGGCTCCAGGCTCTACGTAGAGAAGGAGTCTGCTTGTCCCTCTCCGTCTGCTCCTATTATTTGTTTGTTTGTTTGTTTGTTTAATCTTTTGTAAAAAATGAGCTAAGATCTGGAGATCGGTTTTTGAACTATTTGTTTAGTGAATTAGAATGATTCTACTTTCCATTCAAGGAAGAAAATTAATGAGTCTAAATTTTAGCTAGAGCTTTAGTTCCCCCCTCTTACATATAGACCAGAAGGAAAGAGAGGTAACGCCTGGGAGGCTCAGTAGTTGAGTGTCTACTTCGCCTTCGGCTCAGGTCGTGATCCCGGGATCCTGGGATCAAGTCCCACATCGGGCTCCCTGCATGGAGCCTTCTTCTCCCTCTACCTATGTCTCTGCCTCTCTCTGTGTGTCTCTCATGAATAAATAAATAAAATCTTAAAAAAAAAAAAAAAAAAAGGAAAGAGGAGCCAGCAAGGGTTTACACTGGGGTAAGGAGGACATGAGATACGGCTGCCGTCAGCACAGAGGCTAGAAGCTGAGAGGCAGCTCTGGGGCCAGGTACCTGGAAGGATTTGTGGCCTAGGAAACCAGGAGAGGTTGTGGCAGCAGCCTCTAGAGGCTGAGGTAACTGTGCCTCCTGGGCTCCAATCTCTTTGGTTTCTTAGTCTCCACGGAAACTGTGTCCTAAAATGGGGTCTGTGTCAAGAGGGAGCTCTAGCAGGGGGAGGTTCTGTATCAGGCTATTTGTACTCTGGAGTCCATTTGGGGTCTCTGAAGTGAGGATCTGAGGGTACTCACAGATGCTCTGCAAGCTCACATCCAGCAGGCGTGTGCTGGTCCCCAGGGGGTTCACCTCAGTCACATTTATTCGGTACTGGCTCCAGAACTCTGCCCCATGAACTACACAGCGGGCAGCCCCTGGGGGATCCTGTGGGCATGGCCAGGGCCCTGTGGACGGACTCATCCTAGGAGACAGGATGTGGTCTTGAGCTTTGGCAATGCTTATTGTGGGATCCAACTGGAGCCCCCAGCCTCTCCCTTATATCCTACCTCTGGCCATCAGCTCCCGGTACAGTCTTCTTCCTGGCAGGGAGGGGGCCATTGGAGGTCAGGAAGGAAATGAGAATCCTCCCCCTCTCTAAGGCCTTCCTCAGGATCTCCCTCAATGCCTCCCATACCCATGTTGTGCCTGTACACCCAAATGTAGAGGCACACATACCCGATCATGCACACACCTGTAGGAGGTGAGGTAGCGGGTGGGTAAACCGCTGACCTGACTGGGACTCCAAGTGCAGGAGAAGTTCTCATAGTCAGCTGCTTGGCAGGAGACAACAGGGCGGGCTGGGGGGTCTAGAGGCAGAAGGTGCAACTGGAGTCTGAGAAGTCCCCAGGTCCTTCCCATCCTAGAAGGCTTACTCAGGGCCTAGTTTCCCTCAGGTGTGCCTTGCCTTGTCTCATCACTGCCACCCAACACTCCCTCCCCAACTCACAGCCCAGCTGTAGGGTCACAATGCCCCCGAGTGCACCATCCAGGGTCCGGCAGATGTAGGTGCCTTCGTCAGTGCTGTCTGCCTGGGCCAAGACCAGTTCATGCCCTAGCCCAGAGTCAGGTCCCTGGAGCAGCCTTGTCTCCCCATCCCGAAACCAGGACACCGGAGCCCTGGGGGTGAGATGAGGTGATGATAGAGGGAAGATTTAAAGCGTAAGCCATGCCACAGCTCTCCATTGGCTCCTCACTGTGCTTGCAATAAAACCCAGAGTCCTTTAAGTCCAGGAGCTGAGAAAGCCCCTGGTGACCTAGCCCTTGCCTTCCTTTCCTTCTTCAGCTCCTCCCTCTCCTCCCCACTACCCTCCGGTCACATTGATCTTGCTATTCAAGAGTATTGAACTCGGGACGCCTGGGTGGCTCAGTGGTTGAGTGTCTGCCTTTGGCTCAGGTCATGATCCTGGGGTCCTGGGATCGAGTCCCACATTGGGCTCTCCACAGGGAGCTTGCTCTCCTTCTGCCTGTGTCTCTGCCTCTCTCTCATTCACACCTCAGGGCATTTGCATAGCTGTTCCCTCTGTCAGGAATGCCTGTACCTCGACCTGTGCGTGTCTGCCTCTTTCCTGACCTTCAGAAATTAGCTTCACTGTCACCTCCTTAGAGAAGCCTTCCCTGATTACCAATAAAAAGTAACCAATCAGTTATCATCTTCCATATCACTTTCCTTTGATTTTCTGCCCTGCAGTTACCACTACCCGGCAAGATTTGTATTTGCTTATTATCTGTCTGTCCTACTAGAATGTAACCTCTGCCAGGGCAGGCATCTTGCCAGGCTTGTGCACTGCTGGATCCCAGAGCCTAGAATAGACCAGGGACTCAGCAGGTGCTCAATACATGTTGGTTAAAATTTTCTGTTGAATAAGGATGGTTTGAGAGTTAGGATATCTGGAGAGGTGAGGATTATAGACACAGGGGCAAGGATGGGAGGAGCATGAGGACTGGACAGAGTCAAGAAAGGGTCATGACTGTCAGCCCAATGCCAATGGGCAGGTGGGGCACTTACCCAGCAGTCACTCCAGGGCAACACAGTGTCATGGACCTGCCAGGCTGCCCATACTGGACCCCTGTGGAGGGCACTTTTAAGGAGATGCTCTTCCTTTCCCTCTCTCCCATCCAAGCCCCCAATTAGCAAGCATGACAGGATAAGGGTCAGACTCTTAAGCCCTGGATGGGGTCATTGGGTCAAAGCATCATGTTATAATCTGGAAACAGAGGTTAGAAGACAGGGTAGAGAGGGGATGTTGTCAGGTTGGATGTTAGGGGTTGGGGGCCACAGATTAGGCATGGAAAGGGTCACAGTGAGGATGGCAAGTCAAAAGTCAGAGTTAGCATCATATAGCAGGATTCTTCTCACCTGGGGGGCCCCAGGCCTGGGGACAGGGGGAGACAGCGGACACCAGGGCTACAGCCACGGCCAGCAGGACCCAGCTCAGCCCTGAGCAGCTGCTGCTCATCTGTGGGGAAAAAGGTAAGGTCAGCAATCCCCCATTCCCAGATGGGAGGCTAAAGCCTGCCTCCTCCTCTTTTTTTTTTTTTTTTTTTTTGCCTCCTCCTCTTCTAAACTGGGACTTTCTAGGAAGAAAACTTAGGTACCACATGGGGTAAGGATATCCGAAAACATCAGGGGATCTGATCTAAGGTCCCCTTTTCCACCATACACCCAGTGCTGCGTGTGCATACATGCAAACACACACACATGCGCACTCACACCCTCCATCTCTGGGCCTAGGGCCCAGAACAAAAGCCGGAGGCGACAGGCTGTGCCAGCAGTCCCCCCCACACACACAAACACCACCCTTGGCGCCCACCCCTGGCACCAAGTGCTGGCACCAGCTCAGTCACTCCCATTAACTCCTCCAACCCAGCTGTTGGGAATTCCAGTGTCTACCCCCACCTGGCCCAGGACTAGTCATTGCCTCTGATTACCTGAGACAGCCTTCACCAACCTTGGGTGGGGGCCTGTCACCGTGGGTCTGAGCCCCTGCTATATTCCTACCAGGAGGCTTAGCCCTCCTCTGGCTGCCAGGTCTCTTCTCTCCCGGGCCTGGCTCCTTGGGCCACTCATCTGGGCCTGACTCTGGAATCTTGTTGGTCTCAAGCCTGTGAGGCTGGATGGGGCTAGGGTGCAGGCTG
Organism: Vulpes lagopus; assembly: GCF_018345385.1. Classification (NCBI taxonomy): domain Eukaryota; kingdom Metazoa; phylum Chordata; class Mammalia; order Carnivora; family Canidae; genus Vulpes; species Vulpes lagopus. Next base: position 81,453,427 of record NC_054830.1, read on the forward strand.
AAGCTGCAGAGTTAAGCAGATCCAGATGCCTTGGCTGCTGCCAGAGGCTGGGGGTGGGCAAGCAGCCAGGAGATGGAGACAGGGTGTCGGGGAGGGGAGAGAGGCTGAAGGATCTAGAAGCCTGCAGGAAAGGGGACCAGGGGTGGAGGCCACAGGACCAAGAGATGCTCCAAGGTCAAGATTGGGAGGTGGTAGGGGTTCAGTGAGGGAAGGGCTGGGCTAGGACAGAACTAGAAAGGCAAAGGAGGTAACCAAGTCTTTTGTATGGTAACCACTGCTTATGGGGATGCTAGGAGAGAGGGATTCTGGATGGGAGAAGAGCAAAATAAGAAAGGCAGTGGGGAAGTGGCCATGGGGACAAGAAAAGTAGCAGATAGGGAAAGAGCCAGGCAGGCAAGGGCTCCAGAAGAGGAACAGCATAGACCCCTCCCAAGTAGAGCAGAACAAGGGCATCCATGTGTCTGTGTATCTGTCTGAATGTGTCTAATGGCTTCCCCCCTCCCCCCCACCCCGTACCCCAGCAACATTTACCCTGTTGAGCCCCACCCTACCTCTGTGATCCCAGTGGCTGAATGTCCATGGCCTCCAGGACTTCCTCCCACCAGCTACAGCACCCGTCTCAGCTCCACTCAGTTCTGGGACCCCAGAATCATGCCCTCCTTTCCCTTCCCTCCTCCGCCCCTCTGGGCCCTAGAGCTCAGCCGCCCAGAGCTAGGCCCCCACCTCCCTCTTTCCTCCTCCCTCCTCCCCTTTCGCCCCCCTCCCACCCGAGGCCCTGGGAAGGGAAGAGGCCTCCCCCAAAGTCTGGAAAGGAAGCCACAGGCACAGCCACGGCCAGCAAGAGGGAAAGGAGGGCTGCTTATGTCCCCGTCAGGGAGTGATTCCCTATGTTTTCACCCAGCCACATTCATGCATGGACTCACTAGGCACAGTCAACAAAAAGACACTCCCTTGAACACACGTGGACATAACCAAATGAAAAATCAGACGCAGACTCACGCCTCCACTCTTTTTACTCCCCAGCAAATATTTCCTTAGGGCATAGCTAGCTGTTTTTTGAGGAAAAGGGAGGCCCAGGTTGGGGGGTATAAAGAAAATCCGGAGTCCAGTCCCTCCGCCCCTGACGTTCCAGCCATTTCTTACCTCCCCCCTCCACTCTTTGGGCCCCAGCACCAGGAAATGCCTTTGGTCCCTTGGTGCCAGATACACAAGACCCACACTTATCCTCAGATACACACTCTCAGATATAGCCACTCAGTCACATGGATACACTCAGACATCCTCACTCAGACTCATACCCTCATACAAACAGAAACACATATACTTAGCACTCTGCCCCCGGGGATGGGGTCACAGCACTCCCTAAAAGCAAATCCTCATAATGGCTTAAGTCCCATCTTCCAAGGAGCTCTTAGCACAGCAGATCCCACATTTCATCACTGCTCCAGGCCCCCATGAAGCCAAAGAGACAGAGGTGAACAGGGGAACTAGGAATAGGGGTGCAGAGAGAGACAGAGATGCCAAGGATGTGAGAGGCAGATACACAGAGATACCTGGGGAGATAAAACTATGAGGAGATGCATATGAGTGACAGCTCTAGGAAGATAGTAGTAGGGGGAGCAAAATAAAAGGAAACTGAGATAGGGAAACAAACTATGGAGCAGTAGACTAAAGACAGGGATTCTAGAGCACAGAAAGGAAGGGCAGACACGTGTGTTGGGATGGGTCTATTTTTGCTGGACATTAGGTAGAAAGGTCAGTCCCACTGACCACTGAACAACACAGCTCCACTCACACACTCTAACACAGGACCCAGGACCCACACATAAAACAAGTGTCACTCAGGCTCTGCTACTGCTGAAGTCACACAACCACACACAAACACACACACACACACAGACCCAGCCACCCACTCTCACACGGACACAGTCTTAAACCCCAAAAAGATCTTCCCAAAACACATGCCCCATGTGGTCACAGGCCCTCTCACACACAAACACACAACTCAGTCTCTCACCCAAAACTGCACATTGACACAAACACAGAACCACCACACTTGCACAGCCACATGCAGCCTCGACCACATGCACACTGAACACACCAGCCAGATTAGTTGACAGCTGCACCCAGTGACACTCAGTTACAGGTCCACACACTGGCAGCGTCACACACAGCCTCACAGTCCCACGCACACACTGACAGTCCATCAGTCAGTCTAGGCCCTTCAGAGCGTACACTAGCCAGCCCCGCCCTCTCCTGGCAAGGCTCCCTCTCTCACTCCCGCCGGCCCCACCAGGCCTCACCTTCTGCGGCCTCCGCCGCCAGCGCCCTCCGCCCTCGCCCTCTGCCCCGGCCTCTACTCCCTCCCGCCCCGGGGCCCCCAGCAGCGGGGGCGGCTCCGCCCAGGCACCAATGGAGGGACGGGGGTGAAAAGGGAGGGGGTCTGGGCCTATTGGTGCCTCCAACTGCCAATCACCTCCACCCCACCTCTGCCGGACACTTCCTGTCCCGTCCCGGACTGAGGAGCCCGCAGGGGGACAGAGTCTGGAGATGGATTCCCGGGTCCTAGCCTGCAGTCGTGCCCTCCTGGGACAGCAGGACTGAAGTTTTCAGGCCCCTCCTCCTTACAGCAGTCCAAAAACAAAACCAAGTTCAGTGGCTCAGGAGCCACTGGTCAGGTGATTGGAGAAGGTGAAGGTGCCCCTGACTCCAGATAAGGACTTCTGTGGGACAATGATTCTTAAACTTCGCTGGGCATTGTGGTTTTAAAACAGCCAAGCCACACTCCAAAATAATTAAATCCGATCTCTGGAAGGGCCTTGGCATTAGAGTTTAAAACTCCCAAACGATTCCAAAATGCAGTCAAATCAAGGGTGTTGGGTCAGGTGTTTGTGTAAGTGTGCCTTAAGCCTGCAACACATCCAGGGTTCACATCCACTCCCAGTGACTGAGGTCTTAACGGAGATGTGTACCAGTCTGTCTGAGGTCTGCCTTAAGCCTGCAACACATCCAGGGTTCACATCCACTCCCAGTAACTGAGGTCTTAACGGAGATGTGTACCAGTCTGTCTGAGGTCCTTCCAGATACTCCAAGTCCCAGACCCTATCCCTTCAGGGTCTCAAGGAAGAAAAAACCCTGGACTAGAAGGCAGGCAGCCAGGGTTCTCCCAAGCCAAATCATCACTGCCTAGTCCTGGCATGATAACCCTCCCAAACTCAGTTGCCTTGAAAGAATGAAGATAAAAAGCCTCTGGCCATCCTTGCATTGCTCACCAGCCCTATCCTCACCTAAAAGTTTGGAGGGCACTAGATGGCATCAGGTCTCCTGGGTTGCATGCCCTATTATTGCCATAGTCATACAATCTTGCCAAGGAAACAGATTGGGGGACACCTAGGTGGCTCAGAGGTTGAGCACCTGCTTTTGGCCCAGTCCGTGATCCTGGAGTCCCAGGATGGAGTCCCACATCAGGCTCCCTGCATGGAACCTGCTTTTCTCTCTGCCTATGTCTCTGCTTCTCTGTCTCTCATGAATAAATAAAATATTTAAAAAAAAAAAAAAAAAAGGAAACAGGTTGGGAGGAGTGGGGACAGACTCAAGATCACTCCAAGAACCATCCCCTCCTTCCAGGTGCTGGGGCTCCTAACTCTGTTAGCCCCTTCCTTGCCAGAGCTGTTTTCTTCCTTTCTTCTGCTGCAATAATTGGGGCACATGGGCAACTACAAACGTGCAGAGCCTGCAATTATGTGCTGCACATGAGAGTCTAGAGAAGTCAAGGACACAAAGCCACGTACACGCTCCCTTCCCGCCCCTTCAGCCCCTGTGGGCTGGAGCAGAGCCAAGCTGCAGCCACTCAAAAAGCCGAGGTTCTGGCCAGCAGCCCAGTGTCTGGCCACTGACCACTGGATCCAGGATCCTGCTCCCCCACTCCCCATCAAACCCTCAGGCCTAGGCTTGATGAGCTGACATATCATCCCAGGGGTGGTGGTAAAGGGGGCTCTGGCCTTCCGAAAGCCTTAGCCACAGACAAGAACACAGAATTTTCAAAGTTTCTTAAACTGTGATGCCTTTGTTACTCCAGGAATAAGAGAATCTATAGGCCAGACATTAAATTGAGTATTCATTTTTATTCAGAGATTTGGGGTGGAATTTTTGTACTCTAAGTTTTGTATATTTGTAGGCAAAGAAGAGTTGTGGCTGGTGCTATGCCATCAGCCTTTAACCCAGATCCCCAAGGATTATAGTTCATACTCCTCTGTCATTAGAATAAGTTTGAGAAACACAGTTTAGTTTTATTGATCCCACATCTTCCCAACCCTCGGCCCTGGTTCCCTCAAGCAGAAGGCCCTGTGGTCAGCGTGGTCAGGCAATGGTTGCTGTCTCCCTATCCTTCTGCTGCCCCAGGCGGTAATGAACCTCAGGAAGCATCCTTAGTCTCTCTGCAGCCTGGAAGGGAACAGGGGGCAATCAGGGAGGAGCAGGCTGCCCAGAATGGTGGTATGGAGTGGTAGGAGTCGAACAGTAATAATGAGTACCTAGGAGACACTGGGGGGGAGGCTAGTAGGACCAGGAGGTTGGTGATAAAGACTGCCAAAGTAACCAGAGGATATTGCTGAGCAGCTCCTAGGTTATAGCGGTTTTCAGGGTCATGATTATTGAGTTCCCTTGGGAAAATGGGAGACAAAAGGAGCACCCAAGGACCCAGAGTGCTCTGAAATCTGACCTGCTCGGGGGTGAGGTCCCTCTGAGCCTGGGCAAGCATTTCATAGCCAACCATGAATTTCCGGATGGTGGCAGAGCGCAAGAGTGGAGGGTAGTAATGAGCATGAAGTTGCCAATGATCCCAGTTAGCTTCAGCCTCTGATCCTGTGGGAGCCCCTGACAGAAGAGATCATTGGGAAGGGTCATTTTCTAGTTCTTCAGCCTAGCCCCTACCCCTAAACTAGGCTGGCTACCTGCAAACTACATCTCCCAGCATTCCTTGCCACTGAGTAGACCAGGCATTGGAAAACACTAGGAGACATAGTTTCGCCAAGTTTATTGTTCCACCTTCAGTCCCAGCACCCCTGGTCTGGACACTTCCCCCAACAAGTATTTCAAAGCCTGCTGGGGGTTGCAGTCCACTGAGCTGGCCTCAGGACCTCAGAATTGGTGTCAGAGCTAGGTATGGATGCTCAAAAAGCCTTACCGTGCCAACCCATGGAGTAGGGAAAGGATGTCTCAAATAGGTTGTCATACTTGGTCAAGAGCTTCTTCATGATGGAGGCTAGATCTGGAATCAGAGCCTGACTCTCAGCCTGGGGCCAAGATGCTGGTCCTACCAGAGCTATCCCCATCCTGTGCCTGGCCCCAGGGTCCCAGCTGGAAAACTCACCATCACGCTCAGCAGGGGTCAGCTCAGGCAGGCGGCGCACATGCCTACGGGGCAGCAGCAGTGTCTGGAAGGGCCATACTGCCCAAAAAGGGACTAGAACTAACCAGTGCTCACTGGTTAAGACCAGTCGTTCCTGGGCAGATCAAGTAGAGTTGAGGTCATGAAGGGATGGGGTTGGGGGACTGTCAGAAAATAGGCAGGAGAAGAAGAAAAAATGTACCCAGAATCTTACCTCCACTACTACCACCCTAATCTAAGTCACTGTCATCTTTCCTTTTTGATTATTGCTATGGCTTACCCATCAAGTCTCTCTTCTATTTTCCTTCTACCCTTCTCCTTCATACACCTTTCTCTTTTGGGCTGAGGGTTGGGGTTCCTTGCAGAAACAGGGTCTGGCTTTTCCGCACCTTTCTGAGCAGCTCCTGGCGGCCATATTCCATTAGCAGGGGCTCTCCATGTTGACTCTGATAGGCCCGCTGAGATCGCTCCTCCCGCTGGGCAATATCTGGCAGAAAACTACTGGCCCACACCTGTCAAGGAGCAGGAGCAGAGAAGAGCTGGCAGATCCTTTGCCTCCAAGCCTCATTACTAGCATATTTACTCTGTCCCTCTAGGTCCTTTCCCCAAAGTACTGCCTTGGACTCACCCCAGAAATCCACTATGGCCCCTGACACACTTACCTGGCAGTGGGGATGGGGGTTGGAACAGCCCATCATGGCTCCTTTGTTTTCAAAGATCTATCGGGTAGAGGTAGGCAGCTTTAATAGCCAAAGAGACACCAAACCAGCCTCTCCTGACCACATCCTGTGAAAACAGGAATACTACTTCCCAGCACCAAATCTGCACCACCCTCTCCCTGCCCATCCAGGGGAGGGGGCAACCTCACAGACCTGCACCCAAGGGTACCGGGCACCCAGCTCCTCTGTCACTGAGGCCCATGCATCGACGACAGTGCGGATCTCAGGGACTGACATAAGTGGTAGCGTTACATCTGACCAGGGGTGGAAGCACATGACCTTACTAGGTGGTGTAGGAGGAAGAAATGACAGTGATATAGAGCTTGGCTGTGCCAGGGGCAGGGCCCAACCTAGTGCTCAGTCCAAGCCCTGGGTTGAAGGTAAGAGAGGAAATCCATAGTTACCAAACTCCTCGAGCAGCCTCCGCTTGGAAAAGAGGATGATCACTGGGTCCTGAGATAAAAAGGGTATCATTCTCTGCAACAGAAGTCCCCCAACAAGTCCAGCCTCTCTTCCCCCCGCCAACAACAGCTAGAGCCAGTTTACCTGGATTGGGGGCATCAGGCTGCAGAGCTGGAAAGTCGTTGTCAAACAGGAAGGTGCCATCATAATAAGGATTCACCTACTGACAAGGATGGTCTAGAAGCATTTGCTGCTCCATACCCACCAGTCATCTAAAGCTTCAGGGGCCAGACAGGATACAGGGGGGTGTGGAGGGCCCGCTGTGGGGTCAGAAAGACTCCGTGGGTTATAACACAGAAGGGAGTCCACTCCGTTGTGGGTGAGGGGCAGTGAGGCTCAGTTGCAGATGCAGGTTCTAAAGGCTTACCTCTCCATTGGCGCGTGTGGCCCCGGGACACAGAGGGTTGTGGGGGTCATGGCGGGGAACTGTCATCAGGAGTGGGGGTTCTACTTGCCCCTGCCAGGGCCGCTTCATGCGGTGAGCTGACACCAGAACCCATTCATCTTGTAGCGGGTTGTAGCGGATATGCTGATGTTCTGGGGACAGAAAGGCAAGATCAATCAGCAAAACTCTCTGACTCCCTCTGGCCTGGGTCTCACCCACCAGCAGGGCCAAGCTTGGAGGCACCGTCTCGGCCCTCTCCTGCTCAGGAGCCAAAGACCCGAGCTTGAGCTTTCCCAGGTCCTAATTAGCCTCGGCCCCAACTCGGTCGCGGAGGCTTGGCCGGGTGGGGCACCGACCTCGGGGAAGGGACGGTAACTTTCCAAGCAAAGGGAGGGCTCGGCTCCGCGTCCCAGCGCGTCCCAGCCGCCCTGAAGTTACCGCTCGCTCGGAAGGTTGTGGCCGTGGCATCCGCCTCTGACGCCTGCTGGCGCTGCTCAGGGGGTGATCCGCTGCGCGACATTAGGCCACTTGCGTGGGTGGGGATCTTCTGGAGCTCTATAGAGCAGACTCTCACCCATCTCTGGGTCTGACCCGCCCCGCCCCCCGATGATTGGCCAACCTCTAGCAGGTGACCGCTTAAGGGACCGCCCACCTGGCCGCGGGCGCGACTCCGGAAAGCCTAGCTTTTGGGGGGAGGGGGCACTCTGGTCATCCCAGTATACCCCCGGGCCAAGTCACTACCTTAGGAAAAAAATCTCTGTAAAAACCGCTGCTTGCAGATCCCTCAGCTCCGTGACACAAGATTTCTTTGCCGTATTCAGTCATTCATTTGGTCACTCGTTCAGCAAATATTTACTGAAGATCTGTGTGCCAGGCCCCTGGGCTCCATGTGGGGCAAAGGGATGCCCCTGCACAAGTCAGGCATCGTCTCTGCTCTCCCGCAGCTCACAGTCTGGGGTCGGGTAGGGGTACAATACTGAATCCACAATTGTCGCACTTATTCAATCGCCAAGGTGGAGAAAGAAAATGGCATGAGGGTGAGGGTGGGAGCGATCTGCTTCAGCTCAACCCTGGCTTCCAGTTACTACCTGGAGGAGTGGATACTTCACCAAAATCAAACCCCATCCCCTCCAGGCTGGAGAAACAGGTTTGGGGGTGAAAGAGCCTAAGTAACCATGTTATTAATTTAGTTATTTAGCGTTACAAGCACAAGAAGTGAATTGTCTTGTAAGAAGGCTAAAAGAAATGTAAAAGTGTGGACAGGACCCAACTGTCAGTAGCTCCAGCCACCATCTAGGTATATAATCAGGTATATAATCAGCCACCATCTAGGTAGGATCAGGGGTGTTTCCTTTACACTAGGATAACAAAATTCAAATTAATTCCTCCCTTGGCACTTTTTAAAAGACTTCTAAATATTGTTTGAACCCCCTGCTCATTCCACATGCAGAACAAAAGCCTAAGGTCACCCAGAGGATTAGTGGCCTAGCTAAGATTTGAACCCAAGCTTCCAGGCTCTTCTCCATGCTCTAAAATGCTCTGAGATTTCAGTGAGACTCAAGACAGAAACCTAATGAGATAGGAACTCCCCAGTAGTAGGGAGGCCCCTTCCCCCAACCCAGACCAGGCCAACCCAGGTGTTTTGCAGCTCAGATGCAAAAACTGGGTCATTGGTCATTTACCTAATCTCTGCCCTAGGTCCTCAGACTGGAATCTGAAGAGACTACTAGGTAGGGGGCAGGGAGCAGGAAACTGAGAAATGAGCATTTAACCTATACCATTGGCTTTTCATTCTTTGGGGTGGCGGTGGGGTAGGGGGAGCTAGGATAGATTTGCTTTCCTCCTCTCTCAGCCATCTTTGTTGTTGGAGTGACTGGATTTTGGAGGCAGACCCATTTTCCCAAGAACACCAGTGCTTCAGTGCTACTCCTTACATCATGCTGATACAGTTTTGAATGTAGGTGAGGTCCAGAGCCAACAGCCAGGAAAGAATTCTTGAGAGGTCTTTGGTCCCAAAAGGTGGTGATTTTATTAAAGCAACAGGGACAGGACCCTGGGCAGAAATAGCTGCTGCACCAGGGTTGCGAGGGGTGGCTGATTATATACTTGGGAGCTGGGGGTCAGGAAAACGGGAGGTTTTTAAAAGAACTTTCATATGCTAAAGAGGATCTACAGGGCAGCCCAGGTGGCTCAGCGGTTTAGTGCTGCCTTTGGCCCAGGGTGTGTTCCTGGAGACCTAGGATCGATTCCAAGTCAGAATCCCTGGGTGGAGCCTGCTTCTCCCTCTGCCTGTGTCTCTGCCTCTCTCTGCTTCTGTGTCTCTAAAGAATGAATAAATAAACTCTTAAAAAAAAAAAAAGAGGATAATTCAACTTTGTTTAAAAAAAACAAAAAGAGGATCTACGAGATACTGGAGGCCTTGCCATTGTCAAGTTAAGGTTGTTTTTTCCTCTAGTAAAGCATTAACATTAAGACAGTTGGGAGCTTCCTTCTGGAAATTAGGTTATTGATAAGAATGCTTTTTTCTTACAAATGTCAGTAAGACATTTGTAAACTGAGGGAGTCTCTTGTCTTGCTGGACTGTATCTCTGTAAGTTAACCATTTGTTTTTCCTTCCCTTAGCTTTAGAGCAGCTAGGAGTGCCTGAGGAATGTCACACATGTCCCACCTGGGAGAAGAGGGAGGGGTTTGCAGGGTATCTGTGCTTTGTCCTCAGCTTGCCTTCTGCTCCCTCATCAATGCCAACTAACTTCTCACCCCCTTCAGAAACATCTCTTCAGGAACACTTCCAAACCTCTTCTCTGTCTCCAAGATGACTTTTCGGGGGAGGAACAGAATGGCTGAGATGGGGCCTACTGAGCCCTTTTCCTCCAGGATCCCTTGAAGATCTCTAATACAACATTGTTGAAAACAAAACTTGCAGGGATGCCTGGGTGGCTCAGCGGTTAAGTACCTGCCTTTGGCTCAGGGCATGATCCTGGAGTCCCAGGATCCAGTCCCACATTGGGCTCCCTGCATGGAGCCTGCTTCTCCCTCTGCCTGTGTTTCTGCCTCTCTGTGTGTCTCTCATAAATAAATAAATAATAAATAAATAAATAAATAAATAAATAAATAAATAAATAAATAAATCTTAAGAAAAAGAAAAGAAAACTTGCAGTCCAAAATTGGCATCACATAGGTCAAGTCTTCGGGGCAGCCCCCGTGGCTCAGTAGTTTAGGGCCGCTTTCAGCCCAGCGTGTGATCCTGGAGACCTGGTATCAAGTCCCACGTCGGGCTCCCTGCATGGAGCCTGCTTCTCCCTCTGCCTGTGTCTCTGCTCTCTCTCTCTCATTCTGCGTCTCTCATGAGTAAATAAATAAATAATCTTAAAAAATATATATTTAAAAAAGAATAGGTCAAGTCTTCAAACCCAGGCTTTTTTTTTTTTTAACATTTTAAATTTTTTTTTATTTATTTATTATAGTCACAGAGAGAGAGAGAGAGAGAGAGGCAGAGACACAGGCAGAGGGAGAAGCAGGCTCCATGCACTGGGAGCCTGACGTGGGATTCGATCCCGGGTCTCCAGGATCGCGCCCTGGGCCAAAGGCAGGCGCCAAACCGCTGCGCCACCCAGGGATCCCTAAGATTTTATTTATTTATTCATGAGAGACAGAGAGAGAGAGGGGCAGAGACAGAAGCAGGCTCCCTGCAGGGAGCCCCACACCAAACTCCATCCCGGGTCTCTAAGATCACACCCTGGGCCAAAGGTGGCACTAAACTGAGCTACCTGGGCTGCCCCAAACCCAGGTTTAATGCCTAATATAACTGTGTTTCATTTTTTTTTAAGATTTATTTATTTATCTATTTATTTATGTATTATAGACAGAGAGAGAGAGGTAGAGACACAGGAGGAGGGAGAAGCAGGCTCCATGCTGGGAGCCCGACGTGGGACTCGATCCCAGGATTGCGCCCTGGGCCAAAGGCAGGCACTAAACCGCTGAGCCACCTAGGGACCCCCTATAACTGTGTTTCAACTTCCACAGACACGTTGTCTTCACTGATTAGTCAGGAATTTTCTGATTAGCACCAATGAGCCCCTACATGGGCATTTTCTTTCCCCCAAAGGAAAACTAGGTAATCTGCATAATACTCCTTAAGGGAAAGGAACTTGCCTGGAATAATCCTTTTCTCTTGCTAATAACTTTCTTGTGCCAGGCTCCTTCCTATAAAAACCTTCCATTTAGGGGGGGGGGGGACCTTCCATTTGGGGGGCATCTTATCTTACAAGTCTGACTCCTGATTTCAGCTCAGGTCACAATCTTAGGGTTGCGAGATCAAGCCCCACGTGGGCTTTGCACTCAGCAAGGAGTCTGCTCCAGATTCTCTCCTTCTCCCTCTGCTCCCTCACCCTGCCTCACGGTCACATGCAAGGTCTCTCTCTCTGTTTGTTTGTTTGTTTGTTTCTTTGTTTTTTAAGATTTTATTTATTTGGGGGCAGCCCGGGTGGCTCAGCAGTTTAGCGCCGCCTTCGGCCCAGAGCCTGACCCTAGGACCCGGGATCGAGTCCCGTGTAGGGCACGGAGCCTGCTCCTCCCTCTGCCTATGTTTCTGCCTCTCTCTCTCTCTCTCTCTCTCTCTCTATCTCTCATGAATAAATAAATAAAATCTTTAAATATATATATATTTTTTGGGGACGCCTGGGTGGCTCAGCGGTTAAAGCATCTGCTTTCAGTCCAGGGTGTGATCCTGGAGACCCAGGATCAAGTCCCACATCGGGCTCCCTGCATGGAGCCTGCCTCTCCCTCTGCCTAAGTCTCTGCCTCTTTCTGTGCATGTGTGTCTCTCATGAATAAATACACACACACACACACAGAGAGAGAGAGAGAGAGAGGGAGGGAGGCAGAGACAAGCAGAGGAGAAGCAGGCTCCTGGCAGGGAGCCTGATGAGGGACTCCATCTCAGGACCCTGGGATTATGACTCAAGCCAAAGGTGGATGCCAAACCACTGAGCCACCCAAGTGCCTCACTCTCTTTCTCTAAAAATAAATCTTTTTTTAAAATAATAAATCTTAAAAAAATAGGTAAAAAAAAAAATAAGTCTTTAAAAAAAATAAAAATAAGTCTTTAAAAAAATAAAAAATAAGTCTCTGCTTCACCTGGGAGTCCAGGCCGGCCACCTACCCCCGCCCACATTCACACCCCCATTCACACGTGGTAGGGCCTTCCATTTTTGTATGCCTCCTCCTTGGAGCTCTCCTCTACAGGCTAGATGGGGTGCTCCCTGATTCATGAATTGTTTAATAAAGCCAATTAGATATTCAAGTTTACTTGGTTGAATTGTCTTTCTTAACAGAGAGTCCGTCTTCCCAGTCTCTTTTTTTTTTTTTTTTTTAAGATTTATTTATTTATTCAGAGAGAGCAAGAGAGAGGCAGAGGGAGAAGCAGGCTCCATGCAGGAAGCCTGACATGGGACTTGATCCGGGATCTCCAGGATCACACCCCGGGCTTCAGGTGGCGCTAAACCACTGCGCCATGGGGCTGCCCACCAGTCTCTACTCTTAACTGCACAACACACTGTAACAAGGTTAGTGGCCTGTATTAGTCTAAGTAATCTTAGTTGCTGTAACAAATGACACCACACCCCCAAACTCAGTGGCTTAGCAACACAGTCCATTGTGGAGGTAGAGAGGAAGCAGCATTCAGAATTCTCCACTACTTAATTCTCTGTAACTAAGATAATAGATGAAGAAAGAGTGAGAATGTAAAGAATTTCACAGGTTTTAGGAGCTGGACCTGGAAGTGGCATACAACATTTCTGGCTATACTTCATTGGCCAGAACACAGTCATAAGACCTCATCTATCTATAGAGTATACTGTGGAATGTAATCTGACTGCCCAAGAGCAAAAGGAAATAGATTTGTGAACATATAACATCATCTCTGCTACATGCCCCTACTGAGAAACCTAATGACCATTTCCCATCATTTTATCGGACCTCTCAATTACATTCGACTGTGTTGATCCTTCATTCCATCACTGTCATGTGTGATGCTATGTTCTTACAGTTCTCTTCTCCCTTGTGTTTTATTTTTATAACAAACACACATGTCACCACTTGCAGGGCACTAATTGCTTTATAAATATTAACTCATTTAATCTTCATCACAATGAAGGTATGCTCTCCGCGGTAGGTACTTTTATTCATCCCATTTCACAGATGAGAAAAGTGAGTCACAGGGTTTAAGTAACTTGCCCAAGATCACACACCTGGTAGATGGCGGAAGCCGGGCTTTTAACCCAGTCCAGCAGCTCCAGAGTTACTTTCTTAATCACTGCACTTTGCTGCCTCTTTTCTCCTTTGTTTCTCTTCCTTTATTATTCCGCTCCTCACAACCCTCTTGGTTTACAATGCACTCCTCTCACATTTTGTGCTTCAAAGCAAAGAATGAATCGTAGGCCCCCAACAGACCCCCTGCTGTCTCTTCACAGCGACTTTGTTCTTGGAACAGGCCACATTCGCTAGAATGCCCTCCCCATTTCCCCTAAACACGTGGCTCAGGCGTCACCGCCTCCATAAAGCCTTCGGTAACATTCCTTTTTTTTTTTTTTCGGTAACATTCCTAGGCAGAAGCGCCTCCTCCCACTTTCTGTGCTAACAAAAATGACAATCACAAGTCCCGGAAGTCTCTGCTTCCGGGCTTGCCTGCTTCACCTGGGAGTCCAGGCCGGCCACCTACCCCCGCTCACATTCACACCCCCATTCACACGTGGTAGGGCATTCGCAGAGACCTTGCTCGTAGGCCCTAAATAGTGCAGCTGGGGAGGCTTAGCCCCGCCCCCTCGCATCACGCGGGAGGCTCCGCCCCACTCCTCGGCGCTCCCCGCTCCCCGCGAGGAAATGGTTCAACCCGAGGGGCGGAGCCCGGGTGCCCGGACTGTTATGATTGGCCAGGGCAAGCCGTACCACGGCTGTGGCGGGGGAACGGTCGTGGGCTGCGCGCCGCAGGTCTGGAGGCAGTGGGAGTCGCAGCTCCAGGCCCACCGGTCGTTCCTTCGCTTCTCCGTGCCAGGCCGCCCGCCGGGATGCAGTGGGCAGTGGGCCGGCGGTGGGCGTGGGCCGCGCTGCTCTTGGCTGCCGCAGCGGTGCTGGCCCAGGTGGTCTGGCTCTGGCTGGGCACGCAGAGCTTCGTCTTCCAGCGCGAAGAGATCGCGCAGCTGGCCCGGCAGTACGCGGGTGAGCCGACGGATGACCGGGCGAGTGAACGGGTGGAGGGCAGGGTCCTGGGGAGGCCCGAGCCGAGCTGGGAGTTTGAGAGGCGCCTTTCCCGAGTTCGGAGTGGTGCTGGCTCTGACCCTGTTGTTCCTCTGCCCCCGCCAGGGCTGGACCACGAGCTGGCTTTCTCTCGGCTGATCGTGGAGCTACGGCGGCTGCACCCAGGCCACGTGTTGCCCGACGAGGAGCTGCAGTGGGTGTTCGTGAACGCGGGCGGCTGGATGGGCGCCATGTGCCTTCTGCACGCCTCGCTGTCCGAGTACGTGCTGCTCTTCGGCACCGCCCTGGGCTCTCGCGGCCACTCGGGTCAGTGCTGGCGGCGGGCCGAACTGGGAGGCTGGGGCTGTACAAGGGCCCATGCCCTCCGTTCTGATGTTTGGCCAAGCCGTGTATTGGCGCTGATCCCCTGATACTCGGTGTCCATCTGATTGTCCCTCAGGGCGCTATTGGGCTGAGATCTCCGACACCATCATCTCTGGTACCTTCCACCAGTGGAGAGAGGGCACTACCAAAAGTGAGGTCTTCTACCCAGGTGGGTAGGGGGGCTCTGGCAGAGAGGTGGGTCCCTTCATTCTGGGGTGCCCAGAGTTGGAAGAGAGCGATAGCACGGAAAGGGGGTGTGTTGGGGGCTCTTCCCAGGTTTCCTTAACCCCCTAGATAAGCCACAGGTCGTTGATTGAGGCAGGTCCGAGGGCCCCCGTTGCTTTCCACTGTTAAAAGGAAACGAAACATAACAGCTTCCTGTTAACCATGTCTGATTTTTATCTACCCAGACACTGTTTTATTCATCTAATATTCCAACAGTTGTTGGGAAGACAGTTGGGTAATCAGATATGCTCTCCTACCCCCAAAGACAAGACAGACCATTGTCTTCCTTTTTCTCTAGTGAAACATTTGACATAAAAAGTAGAGCTTTGGACTTCCACATAAATTTGAGGTTGAGCGTTACAGGCATGACAGGCATTATAACTGAACAGCTACATTTCTCAGAAAGCCACAAAAATCTTATAATCACCCCTCCCTATCTAACAGGCCCAGCCCAAATTTAGCTAAATTTCTGCCTGACATGTGTGAGGCTGGGGAATGCAGACTTCCAGGACTCCCATACAGTGGCCCATGGCCAGGTGAGGTGGCCCTCATTGGCTTCCCCCCAAAGAGGACATGAGCCAGGTGATGCCACAGAGGAAAACTTAAGAGTGGCTATCTTGCCTTCTTAATCTTCCAGATGGGCAACCAGGCCATGAGGTAAGGTTTTTCCTTTCCTGAGGCTCTTGCTCTGCTCCCTGCCTATAGATAGCCCATGGCCTAGGGAGGTGGCAGCAGTGGAAGGGCAGGGCGAGGCTCCTTATGTGGGTGCTCCCTGTCCCCCAGGAGAGACCGTGGTGCATGGGCCTGGTGAGGCAACAGCTGTGGAGTGGGGACCAAACACATGGATGGTGGAGTATGGCCGGGGTGTCATCCCATCTACCCTGGCCTTCGCGCTGGCTGACACGATCTTCAGCACCCAGGACTTCCTCACACTCTTCTATACTCTTCGAGCCTATGCCCGGGGCCTCCGGCTTGAGTTCACCACCTACCTCTTCGGCCAGGACCCCTGACCAGCCAGGCCTGAAGGAGGACCTGTGGATAGATAGGAGCGGGCAGGCCCGCATACATCCACTTTCTGGAGCCCAGGTGGAAAGACAGGGACATACTCACAACATGCAATTACTAAGTTCCTGCTGTCAAGCAGGGACATACATACTTACACAACCAAACATAGAGACTCATGGGGACATATGGGACATACCCGCAGATATAATCCCATGTGTACAGCAGCATCATGCATTCACACCCATCCAGAGAGGGAGCCCCACATATACCAAGGGGACCAGTCATTCAGACTCACATACCACAAGCTTGATGACTAACTCAGGCCTTTCCAGAGCTTCTCTGCCACCAGTCAGGGCTCTGGAGTTAGGGATGGGTGTGGGTATTATACTCTGTCTGGGCCTGACCCCTCAATCCAGCAGAAATTGAGGGGGGAAGAAGATGAAGGTTGCCTATGGAGGCCCCCTTCATCTCCCTGTCCTCACCATATGCCTTACCCCCATTCTCTTCCCCTGCTATGCAAGTGTTCTCATGGCCTGTCCCCCACCCTCTCAGCAACCAAGTTAGCTGGGGAACCATAAGAATGCTGAGGTCAGGGTCTTCCAATCCTGAAAGATCCCCAGCCCCATTCATCCCTCAGGAGTATGATGGCGAGGCTGGCCTCAGCTCAGGACCCACTGCTGGGCAGGGGACCTAGAGAGGTTAGCCTAGGTTCAGGGAACTATCCCTGGCCTAGAGAAGGCCTTTTCTGCACACAGACACCCCCATCACAGCTTCCAGACATTGCCCTTGATGCATTGTCTGTCCATATGTCTCTGTTAATAAAGATGTGTTGAACAGTTTCATTTCTTCATGTGTCTGAACAGAAGGAAAACATGCTAATGTGAAGAAATTCAGGGCTGGGTGAAATGGTGTGTATCTTGGTCTTGCCTTAACCTTTGCCAGTGCCATTCTGGAAGTAATTCTGGGAATCCAATCCTGGATGGCCACAGGGTGGCAGTGTATACCCACTTTTGAGTTGAAGGAGGCCTAATAATCATTTTGTCTATTTCCAGGGTTTTGCACCCACCCCCACCCAGAGTAAGAGTTCTTTCTAGTGTTCCTTCTCCAGGTTGCCTACCTTTAGAGATCCCCCCAGGGATGGAGAACAGGGAGACTACCTGGTGGTGTCTAAGGTAGATGAGGCTGGCACCAGGGTGAGGCAAAAGAGGTGCCTAAGGTACACTCCCTGGGACACTGCATTCGCCTTCTTAAATTTTGCACCCTGGCACCTCACCCTCACCCTCTTGGCCCTGTTCTGAGTAAGACCCAGGCCACTCTCACTTCTTAGCCCTCCTGATATATATATATATATATATATATATATTTTATTTTTTTTTTTTTTAAGATTTTATTTCTTTATTCATGAGAGACACACAGAGAGGCACAGGCAGAGGGGGAGAAGCAGGCTCCATGCAGGGATCCTGAAGTGGGACCCGATCCTGTGTCTCCAGGATCACACCCTGGGCTGAAGGCGGCGCTAAACTGCTGAGCGACCCGGGCTGCCCACCCTCCTGGTATATTAAGAACAGAAGGAAACTGGTTGTTGTTGTATATGAATTATATATGAAAATACAGTATTTTGGGATGCCTGGGTGGCTCAGTGGTTAAGCACCTGTCTTCAGCTCAGGGCGTGATCCTGGAGTCCCAGGATTGAGGCCCACATCAGGCTCCCTGAATGGAGCCTGCTTCTCCCTCTGCCTATGTCTTGGCCTCTCTGTCTCTCTAACCCTTGTCCACTCTTCCCTTCCACATAGGACTGGGCTCCCAGACTCCCCACTGTCTCAGCTGATAAGTCCAATGGTGATTTCTTTCATTTGACATAATTAATTGCTCTTAAAACATTCTTGGTTTCCAGAACACTACTCTTCCTAAATTAGCTCCTTTGCTGTATCTTTCTTAGTTCCTTAACCTTTGGCTTCCCAGGACTTAATCCTCTGACTTTTCTGTCTATACTCCTCTCAGGTGTTCTCAACCACCTATATGTCTTTTTTTTTTTTTTTAACAATTTTATTAAAATACAATTGACATAGAACATTCTGTTAGTTTAAGGTATACAATACAATGATTTGATATATGTATGGTGAAACGATTACAATAATAAATTAACATCCATCACCTCACATAGTTACAAGTTCTTTTTTTTTTTTTTTAAGATTTTATTTATTCATGAGAGACAGAGAGAGAGAGGCAGAGACACAGGCAGAGGGAGAAGCAGGCTTCATGTAGGAAGCCCGATGTGGGACACTTGATCCCAGATCTCCAGGATCACACCCTGGGCCAAAGGCAGGCGCTTAACTGCTGAGCCACCCAGGCTGCCTATAAGTTCTTTTTTTCTTGAGGTGAGAGGTTTTTTTTTTAGGATTTTATTTTATTTATTCATGAGAGACAGAGAGGCAGAGACACAGGCACAGGGAGAAGCAGGCTCCATGCAGGGAGCCCAATGTGGGACTCAATCCTGGGTCTCCAGGATCAGGCCTTGGGCTGAAGGCTGTGCTAAATCGCTGAGCCACCCGGGCTGCCCAGGTGAGAGCTTTCAAGATCTACCTGGCAACTTTCCAATTCTATATGCAGTATTTGATATGCTAATATACTATTAAGTAATATAGTATTAGAGCACTAAGCTGTACCTTATATCCCCAGGACTTATTTATCTTACAACTGGAAGTTTGTGCCTCTGGACCACCTTTCTTCATTCCTCCATTACTCCCACCCCCAACCCCATGCCCACCCACCCCCTGCCTCTGGTATCTATCAATCTGTTCTCTGTTTCTATGAGTTTGGGTTTTTGCAGAGTTCACATATAAGTAAGAACATACAGTATTTGTCTTCATCTGACTTCACTTACCATAATTCCCACAAGGATGAATGGATAAAAAAAAATGTGGTATATATGTATGAATGTCCCTAGGTACACACAGTGGAATATTATTCAGCCATAAAAAAGGAAACCTGCCATTTAAATAATATGGATGGACGTTGAGGCCTGTCTATATGTCTCAGCTCTTAGTTTTTTGTCTTAACCTAAACTCTGAGCTTTATTTTTCTTTAAATGCATTTTTTTTAATGAGGCCAAAGATGATGGCCAGTTTTTCTTTTTTTTTTTTTAAGATTTTTAAATTTATTTATTCATAGAGATGCAGAGAGCAAGAGAGAGGCAGAGACACAGGCAGAGGGAGAAGCAGGTCCATGCAGAGAGCCCAACATGGGCCTCGATCCAGGGTCCCCAGGATCATGGCCTGGGCTGCAGGTGGCGCTAAACCGCTGCGCCACCGGGAGTGCCCACCTCTGAGCTTTAGATTTAGATATCTGATGTCCTCCATCTCTACTTGGTTGTTTCACTGGCATCTCAAACTTAAAATGGCAGTGTAAACTGCTTTCTCTCCCAACCCAGCACTTCTTGCTTTTACTGTCTGAGTTAAGGGTACCTACATTTACCCAGCTGGCAAAAAACCTTAGAGTTATCTTGGATACCTGTTTTGTTTTTGTTTCTGTTTTTAAGATTATTTTTAAGTAATCTCTACACCCATTGTGGCACTTGAACTCAAAACCCTGAGATCAAGAGTCACATACTGTACTGACTGAGCAAGCCAGATGTCCCATCTTAGATACCTTTCATTCTTATATTTACTATCCAAGCCATCAACAGATCCTGTCAGTTTTATTTTATTTTAATATTTTGAGAGAAAGAGCACAAGCAGGGGAGAGTGGCAGAGGGAGAGGGAGAAGCAAGCTCTCTGCTGAGCAAAGAGCCTGATGCAGGGCTTGATCCCAGGACCCCAGGATCATGACCTGAGGCAAAGGCAGATGCTTAACCAGCTGAGCCACCCAGGCACTCCAGTTTTATCTTTTTTTTTTAATTAAGATTTTATTTATGTATTTATTCATGAGAGAGAGAGAGAGGCAGAGACACAGAGAGAAGCAGGCCCCCTGCAGGAAGCCTGATTCAGGACTCAATCTCAGACCCTGGGATCATGCCCTGAGCCGAAGGCAGATGTCCAACCACTGAGCCACCCAGGCATCTCCAGTTTTATCTTTAAAACATACCCAGAATCTGGGCAGCCTGGGTGGCTCAGCAGTTTAGCGCCGCCTTCAGCCCAGGGTGTGATCCAGGAGACCCAGGATCGAGTCCTACGTCAGGCTCCCTGCATGGAGCCTGCTTCTCCCTCTGCCTGTGTCTGCTTCTCTCTATCTCTCTCTGTGTCTCTCACGAATAAATAAATATAATCTTTGAAAAATAAAATAAAATAAAACATATCCAGAATCTACCCACATCTTGCCACTTCCACTGCTACCACCTCGTCCAAGCCATCATCTCTTGCTTGGATCACTGCAACAGCTTCCTAATTGATCCACATATTTATATCCTGTGTGGAGGATTCTCCACACAATAGCCAGAGTCAGACTTCCACTCCCTGCTCAGACATTTGTCTATTTTTTCTTTTTTAAAAATTTTCTTTTATTTTTTTTAAATTTAAATTCAAATTGCCAACATATAGTATAACACCCAGTGGCTCATCCCATCAAGTGCCCTCCTTAGTGCCTGTCACCCAGTCACCTCATCCCCCCCACCCTGTTTGTTTTTTCTTCTGCTCAGACATTTCTAATGGCTTCCATCTCATTTAGTCCTTTCTCTGCCTCCAGGAACCTACTCTAAGGCCCATGTTACCTATGACAAACATCTGACCATTTACCCTGGCTACCATATTTTAGTACAGTGGATTCCTTGCTTTCCATCTGAAACATCAAGCAAACTTTCACCTCAGGATATTTGCACCTGCTATTCTGGCTGAAATACTTCTCTTTAGATATGCCTATGGCTCTCTTTATACTCCTTCAATTCTTGGTTCTTCCCTTAACATTTCTGTAGACACAGGAAGGTGT
Organism: Vulpes lagopus; assembly: GCF_018345385.1. Classification (NCBI taxonomy): domain Eukaryota; kingdom Metazoa; phylum Chordata; class Mammalia; order Carnivora; family Canidae; genus Vulpes; species Vulpes lagopus. The sequence goes on from NC_054830.1 coordinate 81,474,149, forward strand.
TTGTTTTAATTTATTATTTAAATAGGTACCATGCCCAACATGGGGATCGAACTCACAATCCTGAGATCATGAGTCACATGCTTTGGGGTGTCTAGGTGCTCAGTCAGTTAAATGTTCAACTCTATTTTGTCTTGGGCCATGATCTCATGGTCATGAGATTGAACCCTGTGTCCAGGCTCCATGCTCAGCAGGGAGTCTACTTAAGATTCTCCCTCTCCCTCTGCCCCTCTCTCTGTTCTCTCTCTCTCTGAAACAAATAAAATAAATCTTTTTTAAAAAGTCTCATGCTCTGCAAACTGAGCCAGCAAGGCACCCCTGCCCTGCTTCCTGTTCTGTGGTAGTTTTAAAATACCTCCATGAAAATATTGATACTCTTCCCTTTAAGAGGTGAAGACTAATTCCCTCCCCTTTGAATGTGAGCTGGACTTAGTTATGTAATTTTAACAACACATGGCAGAAGTGACTTGTGTGATTTCTAAAACCAGATTGTGAAAAGCATTGCTGCCTCTTTAGTCTCTCTTGGGTCACTGGGGGAAACCAATTGCCATGTTGAGAGGTCGCTCAGGCACTCTCCTATCCTATGGAGAGGTCCACCTGGGGAAAACTTCCTACCAACAGCCATGTGAATGAGCCATCTTTGAAGTGGATCCTCTGATCCCAGTCAAGCCTTCATGCAGCTATAGCTACGACCAACATTTTTATTACAATCTCATGAGAAATGGTGAGCCAGGGCACCTGGGTAGGCTCAGCCAGTTAAGCGTCTACTTTTGGCTCAGGTCATGATCCCAGGGTCCTGGGATTGAGTTCTGCATCAGGCTCCCTGCCCAGCAGGGAGTCTGCTTCTCCTCCCTCTGCCCCTTCCCTCCTGCTCATATGTGCTTTCTCGCTCGCGCTCTCTCTCTCTCTCTCTCTCACTCTCTCTCATGCTCTCTCTCTCTCTCTCAAGTAAATAAAATCTTTTAAAAACAACAACAAAAAGAAGTGGTGAGCCAGAACCATCCAGCTATGCCACACTAGGATTCCTGATCCACAGAATTGTGAGAAAATAAATGTTGTTTTAAGCTTTCTAAGTTTTGAGTATAATTTGTTACAAGATAATAGGTAACATATATCCTTCCCTTTCTATTCCCTTCAATCCAGATTTATTTTCCCTATTTTAGTTATTGCCATCTGATATACTGTGTATTTCCCCCCACTGGAATTATGCCATTATAATAAGGACTTTGTTTTATTTATTCCCATGTCCAAAAGTGTCTAGCATAAAGTAGGTGCTCAGTAAATATGTGTTGGATGAATGGAGGTCTACATCTGTCTATCTTTGTCTTTGTGAGGTTTAGGATCAGATAGGCGCTAAATGAGGGTGTAAGAGACAGTCTTTCATCTTCACAGATGAAGAGAGAGATAAACCAGGTCCCAGTCAAGCTTATTACTTCCCCTAGTTGTAGCTCTCCTGGCCCAGACCCCAAAGACAGATTTACTCTGCTAGATTGATGATTGACTCCTTTTGTCACTAATTGCCCGATTCTTTGCCTGCGTCCTCCACCCCCTGCAAAGCAATCTTCAAACTCTCAGAACTGGAATTTCCCTAAGCCAGTTCTTCTCTTTCCAAGAAAACTCTTACCATCTATCTGTTTCCAGGCACCTCCTCTCCTCTGAGCAGTAGGGCAGGGGGTGGTGAGGAGTGGGGTTTAAGGAGAGCAGGCTGGGCACAGGAGTTCTGCAAAGCTCTACCCTCTGTCCTACTTCCAACAAAGCCCCTAGGGTATGTCTGTCTGCTTCTGCACATTCACAATCTCCCATCTGGGTCCAGAGGAGAGGGCAGGACTCTCCCCGAGAGAACTCCTACCACACAAAACTGTGTGGGGGTGGGCATCAGTACAGAAGGCAGTTGGATTACCAAGACTTTTTGAGAAGTCTGGGGTTTGACTGGCTATCAGATCTGAAATTTGAGCAGAAGGACACCAGAATTAGCCAAAGATGTGAGCACTACTGGGTTTCAGTATGGCCAAAGAGAACAAGAACTTGGTGCTGCGGTGGAGTCTGGGCAAGGGACAAGCTTAGAGGCTAGAGACAAGTAGAAAAGGGAGGCGTCACCCACCACAAGAAGAGAAGTGAGAAGAGCTGATGACCCAGGCCAAGGCAAGCTGGTTTGAGAGGAGGGGACTAACTGGGAGAGGGGGGAGGAGGAGGAAGGAGGCAAAGTCACCCCTGAATTTGTTTCCTACAGGAATCTTGGCCTTGGGAACAGTGTGCCCCACTGGGTATGGGGTCAGGGGATGGTCCCTGGTGCTGGATCTGACATAGTCAAGTTTCATACTCATGCCAGGTATCAGATCAACAGATACAGGTTGTTCACTAACACACTTGGAATCACTTCTGGATGGCCCTCATGCTTTTGGTAGGTCCATCCCATTGGGCACATGAAGAAACTGGAGAAGGTATGGGGTGCTTGAGAGGAGTGGGGTTCAGGTTTCTCAGAAAAAAATTGTGGCCTGTCATTCAGGGTCCCTATATACGATACATCATCTCAGCATCTGGGGATAACTGGGGGCAGAGTGGGCCTGGAGCAGTTGGCTGAAGGGATCTGGAGATACAAACTGTGGAGTCACACACACAAGGGTTGAGGATGTGTGTGAAGATTGACAAAATGCTAATAATCACTGTCAAAAGGTGTGATGGATACCAGAGGTTCATAATACCATTCCATTCACTCTTCTTGTGTATATGTTTGAAAATATTCATAACAGAGGGTTACAAGAGCTATTAAAAAAAAAAAGTGTCACTATGTATCTGTGTGTGGTGTGCACACCTTGCTGCTGTGGATGTGGAACCAGTTCAGAGACCTCTGAGTGTGTGAATGCAGATGTGTGAGTCCACCAGCATGGGCACGTACTGCACAGGCTGCAATGTGCATGCGGGTGGGGACAGCACTTGGGCTGGGCTGGGGGAGAAGCTTTTGCTCTGCAGGCCCTCCACATTCACCTCAGCATCTTGCAGTGATTCCCCTCATGACTACAACCTGCCCAGGCCATCGGCAGGCACTGTAGTGTCCGCTTGACAAAGTATGTGAGACAGGGCAAGCTGTGTGCCTGAACTTGTGACGGGGTGCGAACACGGCTATCTGTGTGTGAGAGCCGAGCTCTGAGTCTGGATTTGGGGGGCTCCACTTGTGGGTGTGGCGGGGCCCTGGTCCAGAGTCCTATGGTGTTAGACTCCTCACTCTCCTGTGAACGATTCCCGGCAGCTCTCCAGCGCCCCCTCCCCCCAGCCTGGCAGTACGGTGGGGGAAACACCTGTTGGGGGGCTGGGAGTGGCAGAGCCCCCCGGGGCCTCTCCCCGGCGCCCCCGCCCGCCCTGCCCCTCTCGGGTCCCGCCCCCGCGGCCGCCGCCAGCAGAGCCGCGCGTGAGCGCACCGCGGCCAGAGGAGCGCACGGCTGCCGGAGCGCACGGCCGGGGACCCCGCGCAGGGAAGCGAGCCGAGAACGGGGCTGCCCGAGAGGCGGGCGGAGCAGAGGGAGCGCCGTGGAGACGCCGGGGGCACCGGGCCGCGCCAGGCTGGTGAGTGCGGCCGCGGCGTGTGGGAGCCAGCCCGCCGGTCCCGGGCTCTGCCCCCGCCGCCCTGTTCCCGCGCCTCCTCGGTGCGAGTCCTTTGCGCCTCTGCCCCGTCTCTCCGTCTGTTTTTCCCTGTCTCTGTCCCTGTTCTATTTACAGTCTCGCCTTGTTTCTTTCTAATCTCTTCTCTCTTCAGTCTCTGTCTCCTGCTGCGTCGGGCTTTCCTTGTCTCTCTCAACCACTGTCTCACTATTCCTCTCTCCACCTCTGTCTCTGTCCCTCTCTGGACTGCCTGTCACTCCAGTCTTGTATTTATCTCTTGCTCCTCTTTCTTACCTTCCCTCTCTACCCACTATCTCTGTCCATCTCATTTCTCCCCACCTGTCTCTCTCTTCTTATCTCTGCCTGATATCTCTGTCTCTCCCCACCTCTGTCTCTCTGCCTCTCAGTCTCATCTTTCTTTCTATTTCTATATCTCTCCTGTCATTGTCTCTCCCTTGGATCTCGCTCGTGCGCTCTCCTCCCCCCTTCCCCTCCCTTTCTCTGTTTCTTCGTCCTTGTCACCCTCTCTGATCTGCTTGGTCTCTATCTATCCTCTGTCAATGTTCATTTCTGTCTCTTTTGGGTCTGGGCTCGTGTCTCTCCTGCTCTTTCTACTTCTGTCTCTTCTTCTGTCTCTGCCCATCTCTGAGAAAGCTATCTTTCTGCTTTTTTCTTATGGCCCCCGACACTTCCCTGAATCAATGACCACCTCCTCTTGTGCTGGGGGTTATGGGGACAGCAGGGCCCAACACTCATAATTCCCACCCCCACAGGCGGCCCTTTCCTCGGGGCCCCGCCTGGTGCCAGCCCCCCCACAAGCGGGGGGACTGCGCCTGGAAGCTGTAATGGAGGCCCTGCAGAGGCAGCAGGCAGCCCGACTGGCCCAAGGGGTGGGGCCATTGGTCCCTCCGCACCCACTGCCACCACCACTACCTCCCTTGCCCGGCCCCCGGACCCTACAGGCCCCTGAGGGGGCCTTGGGGGAGGTTGGGACAGAAGAAGAGGAGGATGCTGAAGAGGATGAGGAAGGGGAGGAAGCCGGGGCAGAGGAGGAGGCAACCGAGGAGAGCCATACAGGGACCCGGGGCCCCAGCTCACCTTCCAGCCAACCTCCTGGACCTCATCCCCATGAATGGACCTACGAGGAACAGTTCAAGCAGGTAGGACCCCCTCGATGTCAGGCCCTCTCCCCTTTCTCCTCTCTGGGCAAAAGCAATGCCAGGTGATTCTTAACCCCCCCACCCCCCACTGCCCTCTGCAGGAAGGAAACACAGAGACCTGTCTGGAAAGAGATAGTGGGACTACTGAAAGATAGATAGTGACAGGGAGAGAGAAACAGACATCAGGAGATGAGAGATGTGGAAAGAAGTGCATAGGCACACGGAAAGGTGCAGGAGACGCCCAGAAACATGGAGGCATGACAGACTGGAGGCTTTTGGTGAGGCTGGAAGGAAAAATGGAAGGAGTGTAAGAGCTTCAAAAATTCTTTTGAGGGAGTAGGGTCTGGGGAATGGGGATTCCAGTGCCAGAACCATCTCACCCTACCTCCTCACACATCAAATCACAAGGTCATATTTCAGCAACCAGTGGGAGTTTCCTGGGCTGCCTATTGCCATCTTGGGAAGCAGGCTGGAGGTTGCCACTTCTTTGGCAAACTGATACATACTCCCATCATCTCTTCCTGGTCCTATCGCCCTCATCTAAATCCTCTCCTGGCCAGAGTTCTATGGGTGACAGTTTCTAGCCTGTGATGGGCTCTACAGCCGCAGAGTGACTAAAGGGCTCCTGTATAGCTGAGAATGACAGGATCTTACTCATAGAGCCTTAATTTGAGGCTCTTCCTCTCTGTGGGACCCATCTGGATGTTATTCTAAGGTGCTACTTCAGGCTGTCACTATGAATATATTATGAAGGGCTCTGACTCCAGGTGTGCTATTCTGGTGATGTTACTCGTAGATGTTGGTCTTAGGTATTTTCCAGAAGTGTTCATCTGTGGCTAGTACTCTGTAGCATTAATGTAAAACTGGGAGAGTTATTCAGAGCTCTGTGGCTCTAGTGACTGTTTCTCCTGGGTATAATTCTGGGGGTTATTACTTGGAGAGCATATATGTTATTTGTGGGTATCCATCTAAGACTTTGGGCTCAATTCTTGTGAGAGTGCAGGTCTAAAGTGGATCTCTGGGATTTGCTACTGATAGGTGGTTTTTTATTCTGAGAGTTCTTACTGGGGAATGGAGTGTTGTTACCTACTGGTGTTGCTCAGGGACTGTTATTCTGGGTAAACCACTGTTACTCTAGGAATTGTTTCTCCTGGGTTGTATTTAGGAGGTGATACTGGAGATAGGGCTCCAAGTGACTGGAAATAGTTGGGATGACCTCAGGGCCTTTCAAGTTCTGACCCCATAGGTCCTGGCTGTGCAGGGCCATTACCTCTCTGGCAGCCTCTGTGTGGATAGGTTACTTTCCCTAGAAAGAGACAGACCAGAAGGTAGGCTGAGGGGCCCCAGGTTTCAGTCCAGGAGCTTCTGAGTATCCATTCTGCCTGAGGGATGGGTTAGAGGCATCTCTGGCCCTCATCCCCAGCCCTGGTACACAGAGATGTGAAAAGTAAACCTTTGTAGGAATGAACTAGAGTGAATGAGTGCCTCAGGGACAACTGTCAGTTTGCTCAGTGTAGTAGTGGTCCCAGCCTGATGTACTCCTTGAGGCTCTGTGCATGCCCTGGAGGGCAGGCTGAGAGCCTCCTAAGCTTCCTTTCATCCCCTATTCCTCAGAGGGATGGTTTGAGCTTCCCAGGGCACCCCTGGCCAGTGGAGGGTCTCTGTGATTATTAGAAAAAAGTGCCCTTACCTGCCCTCACGGAGAAAGAGTCTAATGCCAAGGAGTCCACATTTCAGACCCTACTCACCCCTTCAGCTGATAACCCTTAATTCAGGATGTAACCTGAGTTGGGATCCCAGGGGGAGGAGGGGAGTCAGTGGAGCTGAAAAATGATCTCAGTCCTTCCCCAGCTGTACGAGCTTGATGCAGACCCCAAGAGGAAGGAATTTCTGGATGACCTGTTTAGCTTCATGCAGAAGAGGGGTGAGTGGGATGATGTAAGGGAAAGACCCGCAACTACCAGTTTTGAGGAAGGGAGACCCCAGGGTTTAGTCCCTAGGTTGGGTCCTCTCTGCAGAGGCCTGAGCTTGGCAACACCTATCCTTTGGGCCCTCAATAGCGTCTTTAACCTCTGACCTTGCCCCCCTCCTCCACCCAGGGATTAATTAGTGGCCAGCCCACTGGCAGGTTAATGAGTGTGGGATCAATTGGGAGGGTGGGAGGGGGAATTAGTGGGGGGCTGGCCTGGGGAGGGGGTTCCCAGGATTGGGGGGCTGGGAATACCTTGTTCCTCTCTCAGTGGCCTTTCGTCCAGCCTTGTCTCTCTTCAGCTTCCCCTTGCTTTAGGTAGGGGACACCCAAGTGCTCCACAGCAGGAAGGACTGGGATTAGACTGAAGGAAGGACTTCTCAAGGGGGTAGGCTGGGGACCATATGAGTTGGGGTTGTGGAGGAGGAAGAATTCCTTTCCAGGAATCTCAGAGCTAGAAGAAAATGCAAGGATCCAGGAGGAGATCCGGGGGTGGGTGGCAGTCCATCACTTAGGCTTCTCCCCAGATTCATGGGTCCAAAGACTGACTCATTATCTCTCTCTACAAAGCTAATTAACTCACTCGGAGCTTGGCCTGATAAGCCACTAATTAACTAGCTGCACTGCACCCCCCTCCCTTAGTGCAGCTGCTGGTCAAAGTCCCGCAGGCTCCCACTGCAGGCCCAGCACCCCTTTTGGGATCCTTTCTAACCAGGGACTCTCGGTGAGGACCCCCGTCTTTTTGCTTCGCAGAAGGCCCAGTCATTTTGGTTCCAGGGTCCCCTCCCTCTCCTTCCTCGAGGTCTCCCCTCCCCTGGGGAAGAGGGGTCGGGGGTCTGGGCAGGTCCCAGCATTCCCTCCATCACCCTCAAGCCGGGGGCTCTGCCTCCCTCTGGTCCCTGCCTCCCTCGGCTCCCTCTGCTGGGGGAGGAGGTCCCGCGGGACCGATAATTTCCCCCCATTAATCAGGCCGCAGCTAATTGTTCGGGTCCAAAGGCGGCGGGGAAGGGGACGGGATCGGTAAGGAATTAACTGGGGCCCATCGCTCAGCGCAGACAGGCCCCTTTGTCAGGACTGGCCAGCGGGGGCGGCGTGAGCTGCGGAGTTGGCGAGGCGGGGGCTGCTGCTTCTCCCATCCGCCATCCCCGGTCTCGGGCAGCCATCCCGCGGGCCGCTGCTTAGGGGAGTCCAGCTCTTCAGCATTGTCAGGAAGTCCTTACTACGGTCTACCCCAGGGGTCTGCAAACTAAAGCCTGCAGCCGGCTGGCCAAATCTAGCCGCCTTCGAGATAAGAATGGTTTTTACATTTTTAAATAGTGGAAAGAAATTAAAAGACCACATTTCAGGACATGTGAAATTTGAATTTCAGAGTCTGTAAAGTTTTTATTGTAACACAGCCGGGCCCATTGCTTTAAACATCCTATACCTGCTTTCAAGCTAAGTGGCAGAGTGGAGTAGCTGGGACAGAGGCGGTTTGTCCCTCAAAGCCAATACTATTTACCGCCTGGGCCTTTACAGAAGTTTGCCGACTTCTGATCTAGCTTCCTGTCCTTCCTGCTACAATATAGGGCTTGGCGGCTCTATGGGCTCTGCCTGGAATCCCACCTCCCCATCCCACCCTCTTCCCTTTTCTCAGAGGTCCCGCCCCGTACCCTGGCCTCTTCCAGGCAGCCAATTCTTTCAGTCCTTGAGGATGTCCGCAGACAGGGTCTTGGTCTTAGTGTCCTGACTCTCTGCCCACCTCCCACCAGGGACGCCAGTGAACCGCGTGCCCATCATGGCGAAGCAGGTGCTGGACCTGTACGCGCTCTTTCGCCTGGTGACCGCCAAAGGTGGCCTGGTGGAAGTCATCAACCGCAAGGTGTGGCGGGAGGTCACGCGCGGCCTCAGCCTGCCCACCACCATCACCTCGGCAGCCTTCACTCTACGCACCCAGTGAGGCCAGGCTCGCGAGCAAAGGGGGGACGGCGCGGGAGGGGGCTGCAGGGTTTGCAGGGTCCAGGGGCGGACGTTTCGTTGTGGGCTCCGTGGGCTGGGCCCAGCCTCCCACCCACCCCGCCTCGTCGTCCGCTCCTAGGTACATGAAGTACCTGTACCCCTACGAGTGCGAGACGCGGGCGCTCAGCTCCCCGGGGGAGCTCCAGGCAGCCATCGACAGCAACCGGCGCGAGGGCCGTCGTCAGGCTTATACAGCCGCCCCGCTGTACGGCTTAGCGGGCCCTACCCCTCGGGGACCTCCCGGCCAAATCTCCGCTCCTGCCTCCGCAGCGCCCGCGCCCGCGCCCAGCCCCCGCCCTGCCCCCGGCTCCGCCTCCGGCCTACCGGCGCACGCCTGCGCGCAGCTCAGCCGGAGCCCCATTAAGAAAGGTGTGAGGGGAGAGGGGTTGAGGTTTGGGCATCTCTGAGACCTACTAGGGGTGCGCCGAGATGTAGAGAACATTAAAATGTGGCGACCCAGAAGTCTGGGAGACATGGAGGTCTGCAGGCAGCCGGAGCAGTAAGGACTGACAGGGCACTGCGGTTTGCTGATGGCTCAGGTTTAGGGGTACTGAGGTTTGGAGTCAGTGAAGTCATGGGAGGTTTGGGGTACGGGTTACTGAGGTGTGGGCCTAAAGCTCAGGAAAAGGTCCTTTTTTTTTTTTTTTGTTAAGGTTTTATTTATTTGTTCATGAGAGACACACAGAGAGAGGTAGAGACACAGGCAAAGGGAGAAGCAGGCTCCCGCAGGGAGCCTGATGCGGGACTTCATCCCAGGGCCCCAGAATCAGGACCTGAGCCAAAGGCAGATGCTCAACTACTGAGCCTCCCAGGTGCCCCAGGAAAAGGTCCTTTATCCAGAAGAGTTCCATTCCACATCTGGCTGTGTAGGGCTTCTATTTGCATGTAGTTTTTGCCTCCTGTGAGCTGTATTTAATAGCTAAGAACAAGGATAGGTCCCACATTATCTTGGACATATATATATATATATATGTATATATATATATATATATACCCTTTGAGCTTTCCAGCTTCAGAGCCTCAAAGCTGAGACTGTGGACTGGGGGGTGGGGTGGGGATCAAACTCAGTGCTTGAGCTTGGGTGACCTCCATTTGTCCCAAGCCTGGGGGGAGAACCAAAGGCAGAGGCTGAGTTGGTTGGTCTAGGAGAGCTGAATGACATTTTCTTCCAGAGGAAAGTGGAATTCCAGCCCCTCGACTGGCACTGCCTGTGGGCCTGGCTTTGGGGCCTGCAAGGGAGAAATTGGCACCAGAGGAGCCCCCAGAGAAGAGGGCTGTGCTGATGGGGCACATGGATCCACCTCGACCTGGAGCTCCCCCCAGTTTCCTGCCCCGTGGCAAGGTTCCTCTGAGGGGTGAGAAGGGGCTTGTTGCTGAGAGGGCTTTGGGCCTGTGCACTGAGGGAGGACATAGGTGTTGGAGGTGGGGCAGAAAGATTCCACTATAGACAACTGTGTGATTATACATGTTGGGCTGAAGTGGAACGGGGGCTATCTATAAGGATGGAGGGGGGAGCTTAAAAGTCTGAAGTCTGATTCTCCCAAATGTGACTCCCTGCCCCTCCTGGACAGAAGAGCGGCTGGATGGGCCTCTTAATCTGGCAGGAAGTGGTATCAGCAGTATCAACATGGCCCTAGAGATCAACGGGGTAGTCTACACTGGTATGGGTACTGCAGGCTGTCTATACTGGCATGAGGTCAGGGGTATTTGCTCTGGCATGGGGATTTTAGATTTACTCAGCTAGCATGAGGTTCAGGGATATCCAAAGTTGCATGGATAATGTGGGGTTCAGGGAATTTGCTACAATGGCATGGGTTAAAGAGGTGTCTACAATGGCATGGGGTCTAAGGCATGACCTCTCTGGCATGGGTACCATGGGATGTCTGCCTTGTCATGGGCCTATGTACTAATGTAAATACTTCTTGTTTACCTGTTTGAGGGTATCTATATTGGCATAGGTGTCTCCACTGACCTAAGGGGCTTGTCCTCATTGGTTTGTGGCAGGGATATGTGTGGGGTGTTCTAACAATCAGAACACTGACTTTTGTTTTCCTCTTTTGTTTCTGTGCCTACCCACCTCCTGCCTGTGTTTTCCCTCCACCATCTCTTCACCCCTTTGTCAGGTGTCCTGTTTGCCCGTCGCCAGCCTGTGCCAGCTTCCCAGGGCCCAACCAACCCTGCACCTCCTCTCCCTACAGGGCCCCCTTCCAGCACGTCACCCTGAGAACTCCCACTTGGATTAAAGAGTCCTGGCCCCAATGCTGAGGGTTGGGGGGAGGAGACATCCCCCACAACTTGATTCTTCCAGGCTGCCCACTCTAGGACCCAGCCTTGGGAGATGATCCCTTACCGACCATGCCATGTAGACTTGAAGCCAAAGAGTTTTCTTTTGATGTTACATCTACCTCATTGTAACGGGAGAGCACCTCCTCCCTGGCCAACCCAGCAGCATCTACCAAAGAGTTCTGACCCAGTAACCCTCATCATCTCCTCATGTGCCTCCCTGTGTCAATGTCATCTCTAGGACCCCACCTCTTCAGATCAGACCTGCTTCTCTTCAGAAGCCATGTGAAGGGTTAGGTTGGGTGTTGTGAAGGAGTCGATCCTCAGGTCACATCTGCATAATAAAGCTGCAGTCCCTCCCTCTCTAGTGCCTACTCTTTTTGTTTGGGTCTGGGGTTGGGGAGGAATTACAGGTATACACAGGCTGTGTTGGGCCAGGGGTTTTCAGAAGGGAAGACAGAATAGTAAAGTTCCATGAAGGTAGAGGGGCTGAGTTTCCTGAATCAGACTGCCTGAGTTCAAATCCTGATTCTGCTACTAGAGTGTGGAGTGGCCTTGGGCAAGACATTTAATCGCTTGAACTTTAGAAGACGCCTAAAGATTATAGGATTTCAAGGAGTCTCCTACTAATCCATGGGAATGGACCAATCCTTAAATAATAGGTGTATTTATATGGGCAATCTCGGGGGATGGGGTGGGAAACCTCTCTGGTTCCCTGGAATTAGAAGAAAGGCAAGCAGGAGCTGAAAGCGAGGGTGGGGCTTGACTGGTAGCTGTTGTCTAGGTAACCGCCCACACGGCTTTTGACACCTTTCACAGGCCCTGCCGGCCACTTCCGGCATCGGACGGTTGAATCGTGACGTCACTTCCCGTACTGAGTTCCGCCCGCGCACTCGGATTAGCCAGCCTTCTCCATTTGGCAGGATGTCCCGCCCTCTGGCTGTTCCCCGGCTAGCGCGGGGCGGCAGTAGCCATGGCGGCTGTGACCGATGTGCAGCGGCTACAGGCCCGTGTGGAGGAACTGGAGCGCTGGGTGTACGGGTCGGGCGGGCCGCGCGGCTCGCGGAAGGTGAGCGATCTAGGATCCAGTGCTCTCTTTCTGGGGCCGAGCAAGAGCGGTCTACTGGCATGGTCCTCAGGATGGATGCAACCGCTCCAGTCTCATCGCCTGCAGCCCGGCCTTTGAAATAACAAAGGTTCGAAACCTTCCGGAGCTTATAGGACCCTCGGGGTCCATTTCCATGGAGGGCGCTGCGGGTTGTTAGGACCGATTGCGATGGGCCTAGTGTGAACTGTGACTAAGACTCCGCCTCTGTTTTTTGCGGGCTAGCTGGGGAGACCTGACACACTGGAGAAGCTAAGAGTTTCAGTAAGAGCTGAAGTCCACAATGGAAGGGCTGTCTTGGAGCCCTGCATAGTTAATTGCTAAATATTGTACAGAAAGAGGTCCTTGGGACGCCAGAGGTGTCAGAGCAAAGGTGGATAAGGGTGGTTCCAGGGATGGGAGGTGAGGTCTGAAAGCCAGGATTAGGAGGGAAAGGGGTTGGATACCTGGTGTTTAGATATGGACCAGCACTCCTTCACACCAATGACTGAATTTCGCCAACTGCGAAGCTTAGTTCTCCCAACCCCTGCCCCCTAACTCCCTTTTTACTATGGGAAGACCTTTTACTGAAGGTGGAGTGTCAGGCATACCCTGGAGTAAGTGCATCAGAGGTAATGATGTCTTCTTGTATGTACATTTGTTGTGGAGTTAGTTGTCACTAGAAGATTGTGCCCCATTTGAGAACTGATTTCTCAAAACATTCGCTCCCTTTGACATCTCTGACACTAAATCCTTGTTTTCTCCTACCTCTATGGCTGTTGCTGCTTAGTCCTATTTGCCTCTCCATATATTTGACCCTTGAGTATTGGCATTCCTCACCCTGCATTCTAAAACCTGGGTGAGATCATTCACTCCCATAGCCCCTCCCTCTGACCATTTAATATTGGAATTTCTCACCTTCTACGCCTAAAGCCTAGGCTATCTCTCAGCCAGAGAGATAGAAACCGGTGAATATATAGGATATGCTAATGCCCTATGGACTTTATTTTATTTTATTTTTTTTTATGATAGTCACACACAGAGAGAGAGAGAGAGGCAGAGACACAGGCAGAGGGAGAAGCAGGCTCCATGCATCGGGAACCCGATGTGGGATTCGATCCCGGGTCTCCAGGATCGCGCCCTGGGCCAAAGGCAGGCGCCAAACCGCTGCGCCACCCAGGGATCCCTGCCCTATGGACTTTAATATAGTTAATTACCTCCTCAATCAGACTTGAAACTTCCCAAAGACTACATGATTATCTTCCCCTTCACACTGAGGATTCCTAGAAGGTGGGGTTGCATCTCCTTTAATACAAGAGGAAGGGGCCAACCTACTTTGCTGGGACAAGGAGATTTGGAATCTAAGAGAATGAGGGTTCTTTACCTCTTTCAAGCCTTGAGTCAAGAGGTGAATCTTGAGATTAACTTTCAATCCCTTTACAGGTGGCTGATGGCCTAGTCAAGGTACAGGTGGCTTTGGGGAACATTGCCAGCAAGAGGGAGAGGGTGAAGATTCTGTATAAAAAGAGTAAGTGATTCCATAGGGTGCCTGCCTGCCTGCCTTCCCATGCCTATGCTTCCTGGGACTTGGCCATTGCCCTCTAGCCCAGTAGGTCACTGGAATCACCCTATGGGAATAGAATTTGAAGATGTTTCCCTGCTAAAATGGTGAAGTGGGGTGTTGTGCTTAAACTCCAAACCCATGACAGTGTCCTAAGTTGTGGGATAAGAGCTCTGCATCAGAGGTCCTCTTGGTGAAGTAGAGAGGAGAGGTATGGGATTTTCAAAGGCAGAAAAGAAATTAGGCACTGAGAGCCCCAGGCTTTTCCAGCCATACCTTTTTGATTATGTCAAAGCAAGCAACCTAAAAAATCAGAAAAATCTCTGGCTTGTCTTGGTGTCACTGAGAGGCAAGGGACCTTCCACCTTTTGTGAAGACAGGTCAGCGGGTGTGCTGAGGGCCCCAAGATGGTGGAGCAATTGTGTTCCCAGCTATAAATGCTGAGGTTAGCCAGGAGGTGGTCAGAGGGGAGAGGGTCAGAGGGAAGTGGGGCCTGATGGAGGCCTGCTGATGGACACTGGATGTTATCTCCTCACTCAAGGCTCTCCCCAAGGTTGACCATTAATATCCTTCATAAGATTCCCCCCTCCTCAGCCCCATTCCATTTTTCCATCTTGCTTCTTCTCTAGTTGAAGACCTGATCAAATACCTGGATCCTGAGTATATTGACCGCATTGCCATACCTGATGCCTCTAAGCTGCAGTTCATATTAGCAGGTAGTGCTGGACAATGTGTGTACATGCATCTGGGGATTATGGATTGTGGGGGGAGCTGGGCACAGAGATGACCTCCCTGCCAGTCCTCTCATGGATACAGCTTCTGTCTGGAATTCTGGTCTAGCCCTGGGCTAAGGACTGAGGTCTTCCTGTGGTCTTCTAGTAGGCCTTGGGTGTGGTATAATTCTGAGCCAGTTGCAGGCCATGGTGCCAATAGCAGTGGGAACTACTTCAGTGTTCTATCAAAGGTCTATCTCTATGATTTTCCTTCAGAACCTTCCTAATTTCTGCTCACTAGACAGAGGAGCTTCTAGGAAAGGGCGGGAACAGAGAGCATTGCTTTTGGGAGAGGTGAGAATATTGGCATGAATTTCAACATTTTTTCTTTCATGTGAGAAAGCACTGGGATTTCAAAGTTCTCGGCAGGAACTATTGACTTGGCAATATCTCCTACTCAGTTTAGTCAGCCACTCCATGAGGTAGGGTTTGCCAAGTACCTGTGTTTGTTCATTCATTCAAAAGATGTTTAATGATTGATCATCTACTGTGATCCAGACCATCCTTGGTGTCAGGTAACGGTGGTGAACCAGAACATTCCTGAACCATTGCCGTGGCTCAGGTACCCAAGTTCATTCACTTTCCAAGTTCAGGAGATCTTCTCCTACACTGACTCTGGAGTCCAGCCTCTCCATCCCTCCTTGGCCACTGCCTCAGTGTCTGTCCCCTCATACGTGAATAGTTGCAGTCTCCTAAGTTCTCTTCCTGACCCTAGGCTTTCCCTTCTTGCATGTGATCCAGTATCCTTCTCCCCAAACACATCTCCAACATGCTACTTTGTCTACTTTGGAATCTCAGCATCTCCATCTCTCTCCTTGCTAGGATAAAATCCTAATTCCTTAGCCTACCATTCAGAGCCTTCTATAGTCTATAGGTCTACCTTCCCATGCAGTTGTTTCCTGTGTTCTCTTTATACCAGGTCAGTCAGTTGAATTATTTTTCCTATGTGAATTAAAAAGCATTCTTGCCTCCAAACATTTGACATTAACAGTGATCCCTCCTGCAATATGCTTCCCACTCCCTGCAGTCATTGTAATCACCCATGCAAGGTCCAGTCCAGTGCCTGCTCTTTTCACTGGGCTCTGCTACTACTGTCCCAGCTCTCTAGAAGCTTGTAATTATCGGTGTCTCTCAGGGCCAGTGAGCAGAACCTGCCTGATAGTCTGTCACATGTCTCCTCTTTCATACCTTCTCAGAAGGCTTTGGGTGTGGAGACCTAGGTCTGAAGAAGTGGCGTCAGAAGGACTCACTGAGTTTGTTGATAGGAGGCTAGAGTAAGAGGCCTTAGAGTTACAATGTTAAGAAAGGTGGGATTTGGAGAAACTTAGAGGCTTCTTGGCCTCAAGAAGTGTCATACCAGAGGCATCTAGGAGAGGTGGGGGCAGAATGGGAGGATGAGCAGAGTAGCTGCTCCATGCTCCATGACTCAGCCATGTCTCCTGGCAGGTTCTTAGCCCCTTGTATAGGAATAGCAGTGCCTACGCTTGCCTCACTGCCACTATCTTGTCTGTTTATGCCTCAGAAGAGCAGTTTATCTTATCCCAGATTGCACTCCTGGAGCAGGTGGAGGCCTTGGTGCCCATGCTGGACAGCGCTCACATCAAAGGTACTTATGTGGGGCTATAGCTCTACTATTCTGCTTGGGGAGGTGGATGGATGGACAAGTCTTCCCTGTGCCTTAAATTACCTGGGTTCAAGCTAAGTCTGCTCCTTTTCTTTACCCTCATCCTGTCACCCACAATGGGAGTAAAATTTCCAGAGCAGAATTCAGTTTCAGAACCTCAGACAGTTTGGACCTAAGGATACTAGTGTAAGTCCAGCAACCCCCAACTCTGGGTACCCCTTCTACCTTCTTCCTCAGTCCTCGGCATCTGTTCTGCAGGGTGCTGTGTAGCCCAGATTTTACTGTAAGAGTTCCTGCCAGGCATGTGAATGTGTGTAAATTCTTCCCACTGCACTGTTGAAAGCATTTCCTGGGCCTGAGTTTTGACAAGCAGACAGTGACTTTAATTGAATCCAGATATCCATCTTGTCTGTCTCCGGAGGTATTTTTTTCCAGTTCCCCCTCCCTACCCCTGATCAGCTATCTGCTGAGGGTCTGACACACTTAAGCTGTGGGCCCAGCATGGTGGCCAGGGCTCTGGGTGTTGGGATCCAGGTGTCCAGCTTAGGAACCTGGCATTCATCCTCAGCCCACCTCAGACTCTGTCTTCCAGGCAGACTAGTCCCACTGGGCTGAGAGCAAAGCGACAGATCCCATGATAGGCAAAGGTTTCTTTACTTAACCTTGCTTACAGCACTGGGTGGGAAAGGAGGGGCAGGGGCAACTCTGGGGACCTCAAGGTTTTGTTTTCTCCTAGGGGCCTGTATCTTTGCCCCCTCTGGGTCCTAGAGTAACTGGGGTGGGCAGGGAGCCTCACCACCTTTAGCTGCAGTGGTCGATGAAGCCTGGCGTTTGCTTAGCTTCTCCACTCAATACTTTAATCCTGCTGAAGACCTAATAGACTATTGAGCAGTCCCCGGGGAAGGCACAAGCATCATCAGGCAATGCGTATTCTGTTTTACAGCCGTTCCTGAGCATGCTGCCCGCCTGCAGCGCTTGGCCCAGATCCACATCCAGCAGCAGGTATGGGAGGGGAGAGGACTGGAGGGGAAAGTAGAAGTGGTGAGGCTCCTAGTCCCCACCCCTGCCACCTGCAAAAGCAGCCTCAGGCTACCCTCATGTCAACTCCAGGGGAAACTTGAAGGTTAATCCTTTATCTTCCATCTCTTCGCTCTCTGAGTAGGACTATTCTGAGACACCAGAAGGTTGATGATGGGAGGTACCCAGGAATTTCTGGGGATGGTGTGTCCTTGGCTATGGGTGCAGGAGCTGGTTTTTTTTGTTTGTTTTGACTATTCTGAGGCCTAAGATTAAAGTTCAAAGAGGATTCAGATACAGGGGACAGGAGAGAGGACATACACAAGCAGGAATGTTTCCTTAAATATGTGATCCATTCCCCTTTGGGACTGCTGTTGGGGTCCCTATCCTGGAGCCTGAAAGTGCCCCGTTAGAAATTTGTTCCATTTGGCTCTGGAGTTAAACACTACTTTTTCTAGGCTTTATGGGGAGTGAGGGTCCTTGATAAGGCAGAAAAGTTAATGGGAAGTGGGGTCTTTATCCAGTTTCTTTCTCTGCCATGTGTTGGCCCCATAGGACCAGTGTGTGGAGATCACTGAAGAGTCCAAGGCTCTCCTGGAGGAATACAACAAGACTGTATCCTTTCTGCTCAGCCAGTCCCCTAAGAAATGCTGTCCAAAGCCCTGTCATTTTGTTCTTTCTCCAGCTCTGTCTCATCCCATCCCAACAAACCTGTCTATCCCCTCCTCTCCAACCCTTTGGCAGATGTAAAATCTCTCTACTCCCTCATTCAGGCTCTTGTTTTCACCTTGACCTGCTACCAGACAATGCTTCTCTCCAAGCAATTTGTGCAGTGGGATGAACTGCTTTGCCAGCTAGAGGCCGCCAAGCAAGTGAAGCCAGCAGAGGAGTAATGGCTGCTTCCCATTCCAGGGTGGGCCAGGACGGCAAGGCTCAGGATGCAAAGTGCGAAACTGCCTTTGTAACAGGGCAGAAGCAACTCTGTATTGGATTCACAACCTACCTATCTGCATTCAGGTGGGGCTCGGAGGTCAGAGAGGTCTGGCTACTTGAGGTTTGCTGTTTGCACCCCCTCCCCACATTAGTGTCCTATTCCAGTAACAATAAACTATAGAAATCACTGGAGGAGTGGTGCTAACTTCCTGGTCTAGGATGGGAATGATGGTGAGGAAGGGGGTGGTAGAGGGCAGAATTGCCAGCCTTCTTAGTGGTTGAACCAGGAGTTCTACTCATCGTGGTTTGGCTTTCTGGGAGATGTAAGAGCTCTCAAGACAAATGCTCTCATCTGATTGATATCAGTGGAACATTTGTTTGTGCATCCATTTATCCCACGTTTATCAAGTATCCTCTAAATGTCAGATCCCATGCTAGGTGGGGAGGACATGATCCCTGCCCTACACAGACTAGCTGGGGAGACAGTGAAAGATAAGTCATCCCACCAATCAGGCACTGGGTCCTCTAGGTTACAGAAGAAAAAGGGATGGGGGAGGCAGCCCTGGAAGGTGATGTGCAGTGTATTTCAGAGCCGGGGAGAGCATATGCAAAGGTAGAGAGGATCCTTGAGGTTTCTCTCTTGGGAGCTTACTTGGTGCTATTAAGTAGGAAAAGGATCCCAGAAGACTGTTGGTTGCTGGGCTTTGGGCTCAGGGGTGGGGATGGGCAATGTGTGTGTATGGAGGGGTGTGGTTTGCTGGGCTGGAGAGGGAGGGAGCCAGATGATAAAGAACTGAGCCGGGAGATTGGTGCCTCACTCCACCGAGTGTTTGCTGCCCCCTTGTGGTCATAGGGAGTGCTGTGGCCCCAGACCCCTCTTCAACGAACTGCCCGCCACCCAACCTGCACAGTTTTACTAGCCTCTCAAATTAAGCATGTCTTAATTCAGACGGAAACTTTTAGTTATCCTAGACTCTTCTCTTCTTCTCAGTCCAAACAGTCACCTACTCCTCACTAAACCTACCTCCTAATATCTCCCAACTTAATGTACTTTTTTCTATCCCAACTGCTATTTCCTTTAAATTCTCTGAAACATTTAACAGGTATTTGAGCGCCTATTATACGCTGGGCACCATACAAGTCTCCGTGGACACGCCCCCGGCGCCCCATGGTCCGTTCCTTGGCGGTGGGGGTCCAGTTTCCCCACTCCCACCCGCCTTGGCGGCAGCCAGAGTGTGTGCACACACACCCGTGTAATTGGCCCCTGAAGAAAACCCTCGGTGGCCTCTTGCCCTCAGAATGTGGTCGAGGCTCAGAACTCGGTGACCAAGGCTCTCCCTCCGCGCAGCAGCAGCCACTGTAAACGGAACCTCTTGCCCCCCGTCCAAAATGAAACCCACTGCTTCGTTTCTGCTACTGCGGTGGGCTCTACCGGTGACGCAAGCCCTGCCCTCTCGTCAGGGCCGGATCCTCTCCATCTTTGGGACGCGAGTCTCTGATGGTGGCTCCTCTCCGCTGGGTTCTCCTGTGCCCCTGCCCCAGGGCGTAACAGCGGAGGCGGCCTGCGTGTTCGTGGTCTCAGGGCGTCCCGGCTCAGGTCACTCCTGGACGTCCAGGCCTCCCCCGGCTTTCCCGCTGGGGCTCCGCGAGCCCCTACCCCTCGGGCCCCGCCCCTGCCCGGCGTGCGCGGCCCCGCGGCTTCGGCGCGCGCTCGGCCTGCGCGCTCGGCCTGCGCGCCATCTTGGCTCCAGACCGACTTGGAGGCGTGCGCAGCCCGGGCGGTGAGAGCTGGAGCTCAGCGGGGTCGGGGGTGCCTGAGGTACAGGGAGGAGACGGAGGCTGGCTCCCTGGTCTCTGCGGCCTGCTGGGCTTTGGGGTCCGCTCGTGGCGGTGGAGCGGGCCGAGCTGTGGGCCCCGCTCCAGGAGTAGCCCCTGCAGCCCCCGCGTCGAGCCGGGCCTTCCGAGTTCCAGTGACCTGGGTTGGGGGATCGACACGGAATCTCAGGGTAGTGGGTGCTCGGCCCTATTCTGAGGACCCCCGAGTTGGGGAGGGGTACAGTTCTGTTTGAAGAGCATTTGCACGAGGGCTCTTGTCTCTTGCCAGGGAGCTTGGAGTGTAGTAGGAGCGTCAGCGAGCGAAGTGAGGGGCCTTGTCCCTGCCTT
Organism: Vulpes lagopus; assembly: GCF_018345385.1. NCBI lineage: Eukaryota > Metazoa > Chordata > Mammalia > Carnivora > Canidae > Vulpes > Vulpes lagopus. The sequence goes on from NC_054830.1 coordinate 81,494,308, forward strand.
AGAGAGCTGTGGGTGAGGGGCGCTCGGGCTAGTTTGAAGAAGTCTAGGGCAGGGGTGTAACCGGGACACGGTGCAAGAGCACCAGGCTTGGGGAGTCCCAAACAGACCAGGTTCTGCCACTGACAAAATCCAAAGGCAGAGTGATGGCGAAACAAGAAAGGAATTTATTTCAGTGGGGTCAGCACTGAGAAGACAGCAGACTAGACTCGAAGACTGTCTTAAAAGAAAAAAAAAAAAAAAAAAGACTGTCTTCAAAATGCTGACTATTTCTAGGTTTATTTATATAAGGAGAATGTGGGACAAAGGTAGGTGCAATGGGCAGTAAAGGGCAGGTCCATCATTGTCTTAGGTCCAATCAAGAGGGGGATCCTGCTGGCCTTAGGGCCGTCCTTATTGCTCCAGGGGTAGTTTTGGTTCCCATCAAGGGATGGGATGCTTTGTCTGCAGGGTGTTTTGCCTGAGTTAAAAGTAAGCTAGAGGAGCGCCTGGCTGGCTCAGTAGGTAGAGCATGCAACTCTTGATTTTGAGGGTCGTGACTTCGAGCCCTACATTGGGTGTAGAGCTAGAGCTTACTTGAAAAAAAAAAAGATAGGCTGGAGATGCCATAGGCGTCTGTGCTGAGAAGTGGGGGTGGGGGAGAGGGGGTGGAGTGTGTGTGTGTGTGAGGGGTTATAGTCCTGTTCCTGGTAAATATGGGATGAGGAGCAGAATCATTTGCTGGAGAGCTGGGGCTGAGGGTGGCTTGGAGCACATTGCCCAACATTCATCTGACACTTCCCTGCAGTGGGCCGTGAAGTCCAGACACCACAGCAAGTGGGATGGAGCACTATCGGAAAGCTGGCTCTGTGGAACTCCCAGCACCTTCTCCAATGCCCCAGCTACCTCCTGATACCCTGGAGATGCGGGTCCGAGATGGCAGCAAAATCCGCAACCTTCTGGGGCTGGCACTGGGTCGATTGGAGGGTGGTAGTGCACGGCATGTGGTGTTCTCGGGTTCTGGCCGGGCCGCAGGGAAGGCGGTGAGCTGTGCTGAGATTGTCAAGCGACGTGTACCAGGCCTGCACCAGCTTACCAAGCTGCGCTTCCTGCAGACTGAAGACAGCTGGGTGCCAATCTCACCTGACACGGGCCTGGATCCCCTCACAGTGCGCCGCCATGTACCTGCAGTGTGGGTACTGCTTAGCCGGGACCCCCTAGACCCCAATGAATGTGGCTACCAGCCTCCAGGAGCACCCCCTGGCCTGGGCCCCACATCGAGCTCCAGCTGTGGCCCACGACCCCGAAGAAGGGTTCGAGACACTTGGTCCTGAAGATCTGCGGAGCAAGCTATTTTCCAGGCATGACTATCTAAGAATGGCTTTACCTTCTCTGAAGAGCCTCTTGTAACTGCTCAACATCCCCAACAAGACCTGAATCTGCACAAGTGGGCCTCCCTGTCGGGCTTCCCCTTCTGTCTGGTGTGTGAAAAGGGACTGCTATGAAGAGTACAGGTGTGCAGTCTCAGCTGGGTTCTGGATTGCTTAAGAAGGGTTTACTTGGCATTCTACCTATTGTGCCTCTGTTCTTTATTCTGACAGAGATCCAAGGAGTGGGTTAGGAAATAAAGGTTCTGCCCATTTGTCTGATGAGCATCTGCTTGACCTGCTATGTGGAGGTGGGATTAAAGTAGGGAGAGTCCCTGTACCCTCTTCCCTACCCCAAGTTCAGGGACATTTTTCTTTCTCTGCAACATTTATTACAGTTTAGTGGTTAAGGTCATGGTCTCAGGTATTGACTGCCTAGATCTGAATCCTGGTTCTGCCATTTGCTAGTAAGTTACTGCTCTGGACCTTGGGCAAGTAGTGCTCTGAGCCTTAGTGTTCCCATCCATTATAACAAGATATATGTTACCTCATAAGGTTGTTATGAGGATTGAATATAGAAATATACACATATGACTCTTAGATACCTCCTGGGCATGTAGTACTATGTAAATGTTAATTGCTATCATTAATGACTCCACTTACAAACATGTTTTTTCTATCTTAAAAACATAGCTCGTGGGACACCTGGCTGGCTCAGTTGGAATATCATGTGGCTCATGATCTCAGGGTTGTGAATTCAAGCCCCATATTGGGTGTAGAGATTACTTAAATAAACTTAAAAAAAAAAAAACAGCTCAATCTGATATCTCCCCTCTAGATCTCATTCTTCATTTTTAGCCGTTGCTGCTCCTTTTCTGTCTCAACTTGGCCTTAGATTCTGATTCACCATGGTAAGGTCAGGGGCATGAGGAGAGAGGTGGTGATTGCAGTGGTCACCAGGAGTCTGCAGGGACCAGGGCAGGATTGTGAGCAGTGGTAGATTCAGTAAAGAGTTGAGTCAATTGGATTTCCCACCGGACTTTGATGTCTTCTCTAATGTATCCAGTAGACTGAGTGTCCAGTCACCAGGAAAGCACAGACTTGGAGCACTTCTGGGCTCACATGGCATGGAGGGCCCAGTAATTTGAGAGTGTTGATGTTTGGCTGAATATAGGTGGGAAGGGTTAGGATGTTGGGAGAAATGGAGGACTGAAGGCCTCAGTAAGGGCTTTGGGCAGGGGTGAGGGGACCATAAGGCCAGAAGGCTGTGGTCAAGCTTTGAATCCTGTGTCCTATGCTTTCCAAGGTAGGTTGCCCAGAGTGATAGGGAAGGCTGAGGGAGGGGCAAGGGATGCAGATTCAGGGGATATTAGAGATAGGAAACGCTCTGAATAGCTGCCCAGCCAGCCCTCTCAAATACAGAGGGTCAAGGAACATCTAACACACCCCTAGAGGCTGTGGCAGACTTGTGTCTTGCTAGCAGCAACTGCCTGACTTCTCCCCATTCTGTTTGTGTCTAACTCAAGTTTTTGCTCCTTCCTAGCTTCTGCATATTGCCTTTTCTCTAAGCATCTCCACTTGTGTGTCTTCTACCATGAACAGCTGTCCGAGTGTCACTAGTCCCCAGAGCTTTAGGGCCAGGCCACTGGCCGACTGTTCATATGTGGCTCAGCATCCTATCCTGATTCAGCGTGCAATGGCCATGGTGGGATGATCACTTGGAATAAGCACGTTGACTGGTCCTGAACAAATGATTCAGTTAGGTGGTATCACAAGGTCTGGAAGTCCTAGGAGGGGCTCCCACTTGGGCAGCTTATTAAGGCACCACCTGGGAACTCCAGGATTCCCAGGGAGGGGTTGTGTGAGGGAAACTGAGCTAGGGTCAAGTCTCTTGGGGGGAACAGCATCTGCAGTTCAGAGAATCAGGAAATAGGCCACAAACTAAGAGAGGGATGACTAGTGATTCTGGGGGACTTTCCCTCCTGGGTGTCTACAGGGCCCAGTTGGAGCCTAGAGAAAGAATTTTAGGGAGGGAACCAGAGAGAAGATAGGCCTTTAGAGTCAGAAAGCTTGACTCAACTTAGAAGGGAGCATAAGAGTTGTGTACAATTGCTGATTCACTTTCTTCCCACTTCTTTATCCACTCCAGTGTGGCTTCTGCCTCCATAATTTCATAGAAAAGATTATACCTTGGTATGAGGTAAGGAAGTAGAGACAAAGAAGTGGGGTTGTGAATGGGAGGACACAGGTATTAAATAGTTATAGAGGAATGTGGGATACAGAGAGTTTTTTCTTCATTTTAATGATTTAGAGATTTGAACACATTTGTAGGCTAATGGAAGAAGCTAGTAGAGAAAGAGATTAAAGATGCAAGATGCTGTGGATAACTCAGAACAAGACTCTAAAGGGTAAAAGGGAACAGGACCCAGAAGCATGGAGGTATGGGCCTCCCAATGGGGACCAGAGAGAGGACTCCCTATAAGTTCTGAGGAAAAGAGTTGTAGATGGGTGTGCATGTAGATGGCTGTGGAGATGAAGGTGGGACCTGAGGGAGTTTAGGTTTCCATCTCCCCTTGAAGCAGGAATCCAGCTCTGCTGCTGAGAGTGAAATCAGGAGGCTGGTGAGAAGGCAGTATGAGATAATTGTTGCAGGAGACCTAACCAGAGGGGTATAGGAGGATGACCAGGCCCAGCTGAGGCTGGTAACCATGAATTTGTAGTATTTTCAGAGTGAGCTTCAGCAGCACCCATAGGACAGGTGAGGACTCAGAGAAATCACTGTTCCATTCTTCCAGACTGAGGTTAAGACTGGCAGAAATGATGGAAGAAGAATGAGACTAGCAAGGTGTAGTGAAGGATCGAGGAATCCAAAGTGGGTCAGGAGAGAAGTGAAGATAGAAAAGGGTGGGGGTCCCTGTCCTGGAGATCCACATGGAAATGTCGGGTGGGGTGGGAGGAAATGGAGTAGTTGAGAAAACTAGGACAGGGCACTGCTGCTATACCCATATGTAGGGCTATCATACCAAAGTATCACAGACTGTGTGGCCTAGAACAACAGAAATTTACTGCTTGACAGTGTTGCAGACTAGAAGTGTGAAGTCAAGGTGTCAGCAGGGCCATTTTCCTTCTGAAACCTATAGTATAGGAGAATCTTTCCTTGACTCATTCTAATCTCTTTTGCCATCAGTCGTTAGCCTTCTTGGCTTTTAGATATACCACTCTAGTCATTCATCTTCACATTTTCTTCCCTTGTGTCTGTTTCTATGTCCAATTTTCTCCTTTTTTTTTTTTTAAATTTTTTTTTTAATTTTATTTATTTATGATAGGCACACAGTGAGAGAGAGAGAGAGAGAGAGGCAGAGACACAGGCAGAGGGAGAAGCAGGCTCCATGCACCCGGAGCCTGACGTGGGATTCGATCCTGAGTCTCCAGGATCGCGCCCTGGGCCAAAGGCAGGCGCCAAACCGCTGCGCCACCCAGGGATCCCCAATTTTCTCCTTTTTATAAGGAAACCAGTCATATTGAATTAGGGCCCACCCTAATAGCCTCATTTTATCTTGATTACCTCTGTAAAGATCTTATTTACAAATAAAGTCATACCCTTAGAATATTTTCAGGTATTGGGGTTAGGACTTAAACATATCCTTTTTTTTTTTTTTTTTTTTAATTTTTTATTTATTTAGGATAGTCACACACAGAGAGAGAGAGAGGCAGAGACACAGGCAGAGGGAGAAGCAGGCCCCATGCACCGGGAACCCGATGTGGGATTCGATCCAGGGTAGCTGAAGGATGAGATGGAAGAGTCAGTGGATTTGAGAGTTTTAGGACCTGACTGTTCTTGGTTGTGGGCATGAGTGTGGATAGCTGGGTGACCTGGAGGAAAGGTCACTGAAGATGAAGTTAAGAGGCTGGGGCGCATGGCAGTGTGTGTGTGTTGGCAGGAGTTGGGCACCTGGAGTCATCCAGGATGGAATGTGCAGAGTATTCTCACTGCCTGTTTTAGAGGCAGCATGTAGGTGAGTTTGTTAGCTTTGACATGGGGACTGAACACAATGTGCCTGGAGGAGTTAAATACCTTCCTTGTGCAAGCAGGTACCAAGTCCTGCCAATTTTGCTTCCTAAATGTGTCTCTGCTCCTACAGTTTCTGTTGTTTTGTGCTCCTCATTATCTTGGGGTGTCCTCCTTACTGGTTTCCCTGCTTCACTCCCTTTTGAGCTCTCCTTCAAACCAAGTTCCCTTTGTTTAGAATGCTCTTCTGCTGGGTACCTGCATGACTGTCTCCCTTCCTCCTTCAAGCCTTCGTTTTTTTTTGTTTGTTTGTTTGTTTGTTTTTAAGATTTATTTATTTATTCATTCAGAGAGAGCGAGGAGAGAGGCAGAGACACAGGCGGAGGGAGAAGCAGGCTCCATGCAGGAAGCCCGATGTGGGACTCGATCCCAGGTCTCCAGGATCACACCCCAGGCTGCAGGTGGCGCTAAACCGCTGCACCACCGGGGCTGCCCCAAGCCTTCGTTCAAATGTCATCTCAGCAAAGGTCTTTTCTGACCAACCCATTTAAGATTACATTAGTCAACATTGCTTGGCACATCACAGGTGCTTGATAAATATTTAATGTAAGAATGAATGAATGTTGAGCCTCCAAGTACATGGCTATACCCAAATCTGTCATTCTTCTTAAACCTCACCATGTCCAAATTAGAGGACAAAAATCCAAATTCATTCACCGGATGGTCTTAAAGAACCCCTTTGCTTGATCACTGCCATGGCTCAGTCTATCTTTGGCCCAACTCCCTTGGATCTGGGCTCTGGCCACACTAAATGCTTTACTCTTCCCAGGTGCCATGAGATTTTCTGCCTCAGGCTTTGCTCTTGCCATTCTGTCTGCTTGGGACTCATCAAGAGTGTTCAAAGGACACTAGTAGTGGACTCTGGGTACTCCTTCCTGAGGACCCACCTCCTCACCACTCCCCTTCCCCGCCCCCCCCTTACAGTTTGGGACCTGGCTTGATTCTGTAGGGTATCTCCAGCGCTGACTTTGGTCCTTGCACCGGGAGGCAATGCTTGGCTGCACTTCTGAACATGGCCACAAGGTGGCAGCATTTACGAAGGGATGGCCCATCCCTTTGCAGAGTTTGTGCAAAGATTCCCAGGAGCCTCAAGACAAAAAGGATAATCTAGGCTTGAAACTTGGCCTTCAGTAGCCACAAAGATCTCTCATTTGTTCAACAAACAGCTAATGATTACCTGTAATATGACAAATTTAGTCACTGGCTTCAGAACCTCCAGTCCCACTAGAGCTATAGCCACATACATAGGTTGTTTCACTATTGGTACATATAGAGAGATTAGGGAAGTTCATTAGACTTCAAGCCTTCAGAACCCCTCATCCAGTCTTTAGGGACAGACAAAGCTTCAAAGAAGAGATGATGCCTGTGTAGAATCTCAAAAAAGCGCCAGTAGTAAAAAGTGAAAAGGACACTCTGGGTAAAGAGCAGGCATGAGCTAACATATAGAGGTGAGAAGAGCACAGAGATCATCACTGGAGCAAGGAGTTCAAGGCAGGGAGTGTGAGGAGTGAAGCTCGGGGTGGGGGAGGGGACGTGGTGGAGGCAGATAGGAAGCTCCTGAGTGCTAGGCCAACAGCTTGGACTTTTTCTTGAGGGTGATGGGGATCCCTGGGTGGCGCAGCGGTTTGGCGCCTGCCTTTGGCCCAGGGCGCGATCCTGGAGACCCGGGATCGAATCCCACGTCGGGCTCCCGGTGCATGGAGCCTGCTTCTCCCTCTGCCTGTGTCTCTGCTTCTCTCTCTCTCTCTCTCTGTCTATCATAAATAAATAAATCTTTAAAAAAAAAAAAAAAGAGGAAATGATGTGGCATATCAGAGAGAACTGGCTGCTACAGTGTGGCAAATGGATTGGGGCACCGGGCAGGAAGGGCAGTGGGGAGGTTTCTAAAGGGACCAAGGGGAGATGGTGAATACAAAATTATGGCTGGAGCAGGCCTTAGAGAAGTGCCTCCCAGCCCACAAGGGCTTTCAAAGCCTGGCACTTTGAAAGAGTTCTTGGCCCAAGTACCCTCTTCACTACCACTTAAGCCACCTCAGCCCTTCTGTTTCTGAGGTTCCTTTTGGCTCTATCTTAGCTCCCCTGGTTATTCTAGTTGGAACTAGGATCTTTATCAGTTTCCATGTGAGGTCCACAGTGTCCTACATCCCATTCTTTTGGTAGATCTGTCAGCCTTGTGCTCACACCACATCCCAGCTTCCCTCAGGGTGATCCTTTTATGCACCTCCTTCTCTGACAGAAACAACAGACAGAAGTGTGACTGAGGGGCCTCCTCCACCAGGGCTGTCACTCCTGCCATGCCCCCACCCTCAACCAGAGTTCATATGAACACATGAGTGCGTGTGCATGTATGTGTATATACGCATGCATGTGTACCATTGATAGGACTGATGCTGAGGGGAGGGCATCTCTGGCAGGCAGAGGGGCATCACCTGAGGAAAGATCTGAAGATAGGAAAGTATGAGGCAGTGTTTGGGGAATGGGGGTATGTTAGCAGGGTCTGGTTAACCTTTCGAGGTTGGGCCTGGAGCCATGACCATGTACTGCAAGCAGGGGGCACCACAGCCAGGTTTTGAGCTAGGATTGGGAGAGTCACCTTCATTCATAGTCTCATGAATATGCACAGAACCTGTTGAATTATGCAGACTGAAAGGATGTAAATGTATATGCAAATTTGGCGCTGCCCTCCCTGTTGCTATGGAAACCAAAGAATAGCAAAGGGGGGCCCAAACCCTGGGGAGACCAGGCTGGAGAGACTGGAGGCCAGGAGGCTCTCCTCTGTCGCCTGCTTTTTCCCTTTCCTGCTATTTTGATCATTTTATTTGCCTCACTCTTTGTCTCCTTGCTCTCTCTCTCCATCTCTCTGCCCCTCTTGATCTTTCCGTCTCCAGCTCTCTCTTTCTCTTTCCTGTTTCTTTGTTTCTGTCTCTGAGTTCCTGTTCATCCCTGTCCGTATATCTTTGACTCCATGTCACTGTGGCTCTATGACGCTGAGACAACATTTCTCTGTGACTTCATGTCTTCCCGTCTCTTGGTCCGGGTCTTAAACTGTAAGGCTCTCCCCCTCCTTCTGTATCTCCCTGTCCCCATGTCTGACTCACATCTTTTTCCTCTGCATCTCTATTTTTGCGTCTGACTCTAATTGTGTCTATTTCTTGGCCTCTCTTCCAGGTTCTCTCTCCTCTCTTTGATTCTGTCTCTCTGAACTTCTTATTCTAATGCTTGTCTCTGTCTGATGGGAAGGAAAGAAAGCTGCACACCTGTCCTTACCTGATGGCCGAACTGCCTGCATGTTCAAAGATTCCTGGGTGCTCTTCCCACTTAAAATCCAGTTTCAGGTCTGCCCCTTGCCAGTGTTGGCATAGGATCCCTATGACAGGCCCATGCTGGCTGCCAGTACACTAGGGCTCCTGTTCCAGCCTCTGCCTACCGCGTGACCCTGCTTAGTGTTTCTCTCTCTGGATCTGTAGTCCCATCTCTCTCCGTGAATCTGGTGGGCATCCTGAGGCAATGATGTGCAGAGAATAGGGAACTGAGAGGTAAGTCTTAGAGGTTCATACATCTGGCCCTCTGCCTAAGGGCTGACGTGAGGTGTCTGGCTGGGGCCCAGGTATGGGGGTGTCTGGGGCTAGTTGAAACCAATCCTGGCCCCAGAAAAGACTCCTTGCTGAGCCACAAAATCAGAACCTATGCACAGTCTATCCGTGCTTCTGTGTGTTACAGCCTTAACCATCCAATTACCTGTTCAGGGTCTTTTGCCCCTCTGTCATTGGGTTTATATTTATAGAGCACCTGTTCTACACCATGCCTCTGCCTTCACAAATCCAGTGATAGAGAAAGGACATCTGGACTTTCTGCATCTTCCCCACCCCTCCCAAGAAGGGACTCTATGGTCCAGGTGGAAGAACACAGATTCTTCAACCACTGTAGATTCCTATCCCTGGTAGGCTCACTTGGGGGTGTAAAGCATATGCAGCTGCAAAGTCATTGACCAAGGCTAGGAGAAACAGCCACAGAGATAGATAAGAGATAAGAGCCACAGAGATAAAGAGATAAGAGATCAAGGCTAGGAGAAACAGCCACAGAGTAGAGAGATAAGAGACTGGATCTGTGGAGGCAACTTGTTTCCATATAGGGTTTGGAATGGGGTGTGGGAAAGTAGGCAGAACTCAGGGTGAGAGGGTGGCCCAGAATATTTTCAGGGCAGGTAAGCCACCCTATGTAGAGATGGAAGGCTTCCCCCCTTCTGTCCTGAGCTCTGGGTGGGTTGCCTTACCTCCAAGCAGGCACTAGACATGGGGGATCTGGCCTGGGCCCAGGTGTGGGGGCAGTCAGAGAAGTCAGGGCAAGTTCCCCTTCCTCCAAGAGACTGCCAAGCTGAGCCCCAGCTCTCCTGTCTCGCCAGAAAGGACACAGACATAATCACTCTTCCCTCCATCTGTGATTCACCCATGTTCAGGCCCAGGCGTGATCCTGCTGTCAGGAATTCCATGTTTGAATTAAAAACCTCCCTGGAGGGGCACCTGGGTGGCTCAGTGGTTGAGTGTCTGCCTTCGGCTCAGGCTCAGGTCATGATCCCAGAGTCCTGGGATGGAGTCCCACATCAGGCTCCCCAGAGGGGAGCCTCTCTGTGTCTCTCATGGACAAATAAAATCTTAAAAAAAAAAAACAAAAACAAAAACTCCCTGGACACCCCACCCTACCTCACCTGGCCCAGTTGCCCAGTTGTGCCAATGGGGATTGGAGCAGGATCAAACAGGGCTGTCTGGGGGGCTTCTCGTAAAGCCACACACGGGGAGAGAAAAGGGGGTAAGGGGAAAGAAGGAGAGTGAGAAAGATGGAGAGACAGAGGATGATGGATGTAGAGGGAGGTGTTGGAAGACCATGAAAGTCAGAGGAGACCTAAAGACATTGATGGGGAGAAAGCCAAAGCCAGCAGATGAAGAGGGCAGTGGTGCCCACCAGGCTAGTGCTGAACACTTGACTGGATCTCATTTAACTGAATGTTAACAACAGTCCTAGGAAGTAGGCACTATTCTATTATGATCCCATTTTACTCCTGAGGTAATTGAAGCACAGAGGCATGAAGTCATTTCCCTGAAGTCACAAAGCCAGTAAATGGTGGAGTAGGTATTTGAACCCTTCGGTCTCACTGAAGAGCCAAGAAAAGAGACAGACATAGTGACAGAGGTGGGGACACATTCCCACACCAGCACTCATGGGAAATCTGGGAATCCTGGAATCGTCAGGCAGCTGTGCAGCGGAGGGCCTTCCCAGAGGCCAAGAAATAGGCAGCTTCCTATCCTTTGTATCAGAGACAAGGACTGTGACAAAGAGAGACATCAGAGCAGGGAGAGAGATGGAAAGGACCACATTCTAGGCCACAGAATTCCTTGGAGGCCTTCCTCCTTCCTTCAAGATGTGCAGCCAGTCTGCCCCTGATCCAGATTTGGCCCAGCCAACACCACCTGGCTTTGGTGGGGCCCCATCTTTGAGATTCATTCTTTCTTCCCCACAAATTGACCGAGCACCTACTAGTAAAGAGGCACTCCTGCTCCACATCTCCTACCTCTTTCTCTTTCACTATTGAGAAATCCTTCCCATTGTGTAATTTCAATCCCTTAAAGTAGGTGCTGCAATAAGGGATCCAGATTAGAATTTGGTAACACTTCAATATGGAGGCTTAGGCTAGCCGAGCACAGAGAAGAGGTCTCTGAGGGCTGGCTTTGGGTGCCTTCTGGTTGGAGGCCCCATCTAGTTGGTTTGGGGAAGAGGGTCATGGCCCAGCTGGTGGGGCCCAGAAAGCTGAGCTGTCAGCAGCAGGGAGGATAGGGTTGAGAAGAAAACCAGGAACTATCCTGAGGGAGCCGGGGAGTTGGCGTTATGGTTTCTAATGTCTTAACCCTGGTTTCAATTACCCCCAGGGTCCCCAGAGTTCCCTGGCTGTTGAGGGCTCCCAAGCTCAAGGAATGCTCAGGACCCTCCTGGGAATGCCAGAAACTAGAGACTCAGGGATAGGAGTCTGGGGGCAAGGGAGCTTTTCCATCCTCTTCTTCCCGGTGTCTGGCTGAGAAAGGCCCCCAGCCCAAGCAGGGCTCAGGGGACAGCAGGGAGGCTGGGGAAGGAGGGGGCTTGACTCTGCTCACAGGCTTCTGTGGAGGGTCCACCTCAGCCAGCTCCTAACACCAGCTTTGTCCCAGTGGCCTCAGCCCAATCCTGGCTGCTAAAGCCTAGAGCTCTTTCTTGGCCTCACCAGGCTCCTTTTTGGTCTTGTGACAATGCTGACTCCTGGCTTTCCTTATGTCTCTGGGGCAACCACACCTTCCTTCCCTGCCCTCTGTGTTCTGTTTGTTTTGTTTTTTTACAGATTTTATTAATTTTTTTATTTGAGAGAGAGTGAGGGAGCGTGCACATGTGTATATGTACCACACTAGATCACAAGGAATGGGAGGGGCAGAGGGAGATGTGGGACTCACTCTCAGGTCCTGAGATATGACCCAAGATGAATTTAAGAGTCAGAGGCTCAACTGACTGAGCCACTCAGGCACCCCATCCTCTCTGGTTTTCAATCATGGTTCCTAGGGCTTTGCCTCAATCCTCTCCTCTTCTCGCACTCCCTCATCATTTTCTCTCCCTGCTCAGTGATCTCTCTTGTTAACTCCTAGCTCACTCAGAGTGCCCAGATCAGTCTGAGATTTTGATGAATACCCACAACCAGTAAGAACCAGTTACAGGGGGCACTGGGAGCTGCTGACCAGGGACTCTGCACTTCCAGCCAGGCAGCCCTCTCTCACCTTCTGTGTTCTTCCCATCCTTGTCCTTGCTGGCTGTCATCCCACAGCCCCTTCAATTGGACATGTCAAGCCCCAACTCCCTCTAGCTCAGTGAATGGCACCATCATCTCCCAGTCACTCATGCCAAAAACCTGGGAGTCATCTGTGCTTTTGTACACAATGTTCCCTCTGGGCCTGGCACACAGTAGGTGCTAATAAATGCCTGTTGAACTGAACTTAATTCAATTTTCTCTCTTGGACTCCCATCTGCTCCTGTCTCTTTCCCTAGGACTTGGTGTCTTTGGCATTCAGTCTTCAAATCTCTAATTTTTCTCTGTCTTCCAGAATCACTACAATTGAGTTTTTGAGGGAGAAGTTGGGGTCTCTTTTCTTCCCTCTGCCCCCACCCCAGGGAATCACAGGCTGGCTGGATATGGAGCTAAGGGAGGAAGCCAATCTTGGGGCCATGTGGCCCTCAGTCCTTTTTGGAAATCTCAGCCCCATTATTAGGGAGGCAGCCCTACAGCAGCAGGGATCAAAGCCAGACTCTGGGCGGTCACTGGAAAGAGACAATCCTTTGAAGACATATGCCTCCTCCAGGAAGAATTGGGGGAGAAAGAGGTCAAGACCCACTGAAGTGGGAGGAAGGGTAGGCGAGACTTTGTGCTTTTGAGCAGGGAATTAGTTTCATGCAAATTTTTACAAGATGAAAAATTGAGTCTGTGATTTTGCAAGTCTGTGCCTCTGTTCCAGCCTTCAAACACACTTAGTGTCCTAATTCTTAGGTTCTCTGTCCTCTCTTGTCCCTCTCCCCACCCCCCATCCCCTCCGGATCTTCTTCACTCTGGCTGACCACAGGGCTGCATTTTCCAAACTTGTCCCAGACCCCAGGATTACTGGGGGAGGGTCCTTGGAAGAGCAGCCCCCTGGAATAAGTGTCCAGGGGTCTGTTCTCTGTATATAGGGTAGCACAGAGCTTCCTCTGTCAGGGAGCAGATGGAGATGAATCTGAGTGCCCACTCTCCCTCCCCCAAAGCCCTGTTCTCTCTTCAGCCCCATGGCCCTGCCCCAGGCCAGGCTGGAGGTCTCCCTCCTAGGATAAATGCAAACACCTCTTCCCTGACTGCCCCACCTTCAGCCTTAACGTTGATCACTATCCTATATGGCAGCAGCCTCGGTGATCTAAAACACAGATCTGGTTATGTTCTTCACATATTCTCTGCCTTTCCAGGCCTGCGTGGCCTTGGCACCAAAGGCACTTCAGGATGTGGTTTCTGAGCCACTCAGGCTATCTCAGTCTGCCTTCTGGGTCTCTGCTTAATCCCTTACTATGTGCCAACCCCTCTTTCCCATCCCTTGAGGCTGTAACCCATTCAGGCAGTTTTCCCTCTCCTGTGCCGTGGGACTTCACTCCTCAGGTCAATGTTGTCCTGCTTGCTTACATCATTCATTCATTCACTCAATATTTATTTAAATCTCATTCAATGTTAGGAGCACCTGTTCTATGCCCGGCCCTTCTCTAGCTATCACAGGGCTGCCCTCATGGAGCTCACAAGTAACTAGGTAGTTAAACATCACACAATTTACGAGAAGGAAAAAGACTATGGCACTAAGGGAGAAGACAAAGGGGCTTAGGCTAGGCTTCTTTTAGGTGACATTTAGGCTGTCACCTCTCACCTAAGGGGGCTATGGAGTCAGACACAGCATTCTCACATGGACAAACTGTATAGTTACCTATTTTGTTTAGGTAAGTCTTCCTTGACTAGAATGGGAGTTCCATGAGGGCAGGGGATTTTTTTTGGGGGGGGGGCAGGGGATTTTTAAACTTTTTTTTTTTTTTAGACAAAACGTAAACAGTAAAGTACACAAAGGGTACAAAGCTGTACCCTTAAGGGTACAGCTCAAATTTTGACATACATGTCTAAACTCTTGGAACTGCCACTCCAACAAAGGTTAAGTGCAGTTGCAGCTTCTATCATTGTAAATGAATTTGCCTATTCTCAAGCTTCATCTTAATGAAATCATTGAATATATACCCTTTTGTGTCTGGTTCTTATTTTTTTCATTGCTTGACATTTTGTCTATGAGTTCTATCCATTTTTTGTCGCATGTAGCTACAGTTGGTTCTTTTGTATTGCTGTAACTACATAATCTATTTATCTATTTGGGTTGTTTCTAGTTTGAGACTATTATGAATAAAACTGCTATGAACGTTCATTGTGAGGTAATAGGGCATATATATGTTCAGCTGAGTAGATCCTGCCAAACCATGTTTCAAAGTCGTTGTACTAACTTAGACACATGTCAGCAGTGTGTGGAGTTCTAGTTCCTCCATATGCTTGAGAGAGCAGGGATTTTTGTTTGTTTGGCTCACTGCCCTATTCTCTCACTTAGATCAATGCCTGGCATGTAGTAGATGCTCAATATATACTTATTAGCTGCCTTATGAATGGGAGGCCATCAGCATTCCTGGGGTCCTGTTTTGGTCCTGGTACTAATTTGCTGTGCTACTTGGTCAGGTGACTGCCCCTCTCTGAGTTGCTTCCCTGTCTGTAGCATAAAGGAACTGACAGTAGGAGCATTACCTTTCAATGCTGTCTAGGCACTGTGAGAGCTGGACACCTGTTCATTCATTCACTCCACTTGTATCAGTTAAGGTCCTACTGTGTACCAGGATGGCGAGGGTGTGATTTGTGACATACCACTGACAGCCTCTTTCAGGTCAGCCAAGACCAAGGGTCACTGCCCATCTTGTCCCCAACTCATTCTTCTGGAAGTTGTACCTCCTCCCTCTGTCCAGCCCTGACCCCAGGCGGAGGGGGTCTGGACTGAGCCTGTGGATGGAAAATGTGATTAATAATCAAAAAAACATCCAAGAGGAAGAGACCAGGAAAACAACTTGGGGAAAGCTCCTCGCCCAGGGGAGGGGGGCCATGTCCTGGGCCTTGGGACAGCTCCGGCTGCCCTCCCGCCGCCCTTTCTGGGAAGCTGCCACAGGAGTGGGTAATTTTAGCCAAAAGCAAAAAAAAAAAAAAAAAAAAAAGCTACTCTAATTATTTATTAAAAAAGATGTCCCCCCAATGTAAATTGTGCTACCCCTGGAGGATTTCCCCTGTTACTCCGCTCCTAGTGGTGCCCTCTTCTTGGTCAGGCTGGGGGGCCCTAGAGACTGGGTTGGGGGCAGAGGGGGAATTTCAACATGAAATGTTTTGTTCATTAGCAGAGAACATAGGGGGAAATTCCCTTTCTGCCTCTGCTTGGGCAGCCTAGCGAATACGCAAAAGCTATTTTGAAAAATAGAGTCTAGGCTGCAGAGTGGGGTAGGGGTTATATGCGGGGGTGGGGTGGGGGGGTAGTTGGACACAGATGTGTTCTTCCCTCCTCTTAGACTCCGGACTTTCAGGGGTTTCCTGAGCCTTAATCCTTCCTCCTTTCGGGGATTTCATTCTCAATGGCTCAGGTTGCTTTCAAACTTCCTTCTTAGCAAAACAGGAGGAACTGGGGTTAGACTGGCGTTAGAACTTCCAACTAAGGAGGAAGGAAGGATATCAGAGAGGGAGGCGAGGCTTTGAGCCTATCCAAAAAATTCAGAATTCTAGTTGGGTATGTTGGGATCAATAGGCAGCAAATCTGAGGGGGGCCTGGAGCAGGAATGAAAGCACCCCTTTCTATCAGCATGGCTTTAGAGGGCCCCAGTGAGCAGGGAAGTGTAGATAGCTCCAGAGAATTGAGAGCAATTAATTCCAGGCTGAATACTTAGGTTTCCCCATCATAGTTTCAGCTCTCTCCTATTCTCTACCTTTAGGGAATCTTTGCCCTTTTCTGGTGCCAAGGTTGGAAGGGTCAGGGCACACTTAGGCAGTGGTCCAAATAACAGGATTCCAGAAGGGGCTCTGCAGCACAGGGTGTGTTGTAAGTGGGCCTAGGTGCTGTCCCAGGATAGGGGTAGGTCCTCCCTGAGGGGCCGGGCTGGACCCTGAATGTGTGTGTGGGTGCTCAAGGGGCCCCCCTCCCTGGCTCGGCCCGGGGCTGTGTCGGGATCGGGTTTCTCGGCGCCTGGAGCCTCCGCGAGGCCGAGCTGTTCCCGGTCCCCGGCCAAGCCGCCCCGGGCGCTGGCACAGTGAGAGGAAGCAGGGGGGGCGCAGTGAGGGGGAGTGAGAGGGGGAGGCTATGAGAGCTTTTACGTAACTGCCTCCCAGAGCCCGCCCCTACCGCCAAACCCCAGTGTGGGACTTTGTGTGATTGAGAGTGCGTGTGCCTATGCGTGTGTGCCTATGTGACACGTGGTATGACTGAGTACATGGCTGTGTGTGTGGCTGTGTCTATGTGTGAGGATGGCGTACAAGTGTGTGATTCAGAGAGTCCTGCCCTTCTAGGACCTCTAGCTGCCAGTTGCAGAGGACCCTGACTACCAATGTACTGTAGTGAGGCTGAATATAAACATTTGACTCTTTGAGACTGAGTATGTGACTTTACATGATGGTGTGTTTGGCACTGGTAGGCAAGATAGAGATTGTCTTTGTATTTGTAACTTTGGATAGTCAGGTGTGTGACCCACAGTGGAAAATTCTGATGGTATGGCAGGTTAGAAGAGCATCATTTCCCAAAGGAGCTCTAGAAAAGGTAGGCCACAGGAGGTGGGATGGAAGCTCTCCTTCCCTGAGGGCATATCAGTAGGAATGGGGAAGGAAACTTGCTACCTAGCCTTGGGATGGCAAAGCTGATTCCTGGGAGTGGAGGGGCACGACGGGGTCCAAGGTTAGGTCATGTGCCATGGTGAAGGGTGAAGCCAAAAGTCCTGCCATAGAGCTTTCTTTCAGGTGTATTCCTCAAGAAGGTGTAATACTCCAAGTTGAGAACTTCTTCCCTCAATTTCCCAAGGTTTTCCAGGATTATCAAATCTGGAATCTACATTACTTGCAGGGGGCTAGGGCTCCCAGCTAAGGGAGTTTTTTCCTGCTGTCCCTCATGGGAGAGGCAGGTGTTGAAGAAGGGTGAAGATGGGGTGGAACAAGGGGGATGGTGTCAGTGAAGTGGGGTTTAGCTTAAGGATAAAGGCACCATGATGGAGAAGGGGGCTGGTGCAGAGCTAGGGCAGCTGGGGATAGGGGTGCCTAATGAAGCCTGAGAAGAGGGCACCTGGCTGGCTCAGTCCCTACAGCATGCTACTCCTGATCTTGGGGTTGTGAGTTCCAGCACCACCTTGGGTCTAGTAGAGATTGCTTGAAAAAAATAAATCTTTTAAAAATATAATAACATTAAAATTAAAAAAGCTTGAAAGGAGATAGGGCCAGATCCCGCAAGGGCTTTTACACCCCATCTAAGAAGCCTGGCTTTGCCCTCACGGCCCTGGGGTATGGGAGGGTTCAACACAGAGACTTAGGAAGCTCACAAGCTCCTGGGCAGATAGGGCATTGAAGGCAGCAGGAGCAGAAACCCGCGAAAAATCTGTTGCCCCAGCCCAGGTGGGAACAGAATCGGTTGGGAGGGCGGCGGAAGGGAGGGGGCCGCACCCACAGGTCCTTCCGCGGTTGGGCGCTGCCGCTGAAACCGAGACGCAGCCTTAGGGGTACGCGCCTCCCGCACTGCCCGCCAGGTGTCGCTGCGGCACCGGGGAAGCGGGCGCGGCCGCTGGGTGCTGCGCCTGGAAGTTGCTGAGGATCAACGGACGCCGGGATCCGGTCCGACGTGCGCCTCTCGTCCTCGCTAATCCTCTGACACACCGACATGTCCGGCTCCCGGCTCCCGGATGCCCCGGGCAGAACCTGTCCCGGCACCCGCAGATATCGGCACTGCTGGCTGCAGCCCCCGAGTCCCCAGGTGGAGAGGGGACGTTGTCCCGGGCGGAACTCCCCACTGCTCTCAGCCTGGCAGAAGGAGGCAGTGTCCGGGAACACGGGAGGATCCCGGGGTCGAGTCAGCCCACCCATGACCCGCGGATCTCACGAGGAGCGGGGGCCGCCTGAGCACCCAACTGCATCCAGGCCTAGTTTCTGCTCAGGATGAGGAGCAATTCCTGACCCCTCCTAATCTCGCCCTCCCCTAATTTCGTGGCGTGGCCCCCGCTCTTTCCCAGGGTCCACCTTCCTGTCCTCGTCCGCGGCTCGGGAGTCTGGAGGCTTCGGGCCCGAGAGGCCGGACAGCGGGCGCATACTTGGGGTGGGGATGCACAGGATCTCAGCCGGGCGCCACTATTTAACTGTGTCTTTAAGCCCCTGCCAGCCCTCTCTGAGCCTCAGCCCGGGCTGACCCCTGCCGGTTGCACTGAGGGGATTTTGAAGCCGTGGAAGTGAAAGTGAACAGTCCCGGCAGTGGCGGGAAGAAGGTTTTTCTTCTGCAATTGGAGTCCCTAAGGCACTTCTTGGGAAAGGGCCCGGGCGCTCTGGGCAGCCTACTGGGGAAGGGTGTGAGGAAACCGAGATAGTTCCTTCCCCCCTCTCCCCGCCCCCAGCCCTGGACCGGCTCCCAGGAGGGGCAAGGCGCAGGGATTATGGGTCAAAGGTCAGGCGAAAAATCCATGGGGTGGAGATGGGGGTGGGCCACTCGTTCTCCGCTTCTGGCATTAACCTTTCTGTTGCGCTCTCGCGTGGCTTCAGAAGTCGGTCGGGTTGTCTGACCTTAATCCCCCATGTTGTAGTCGGACTGGAGGCCCCGGGGCAAGTGAAGTGAGCACACTGGCCCCTCCGAGGCCCAGGCTGCGACACGAACACTCGAGGGGCGCACCTCCAGCGCCGGACTCGCGCGTGCCCGGCATTCTGGAACTGCCCATCCAGGCGTAGAGGATGCACCGGCCCTACCCTGTTCATCCCGGCGGAGGTTTCTCCCTAGGCCATGGGCCCCGCGGGCCGAGGAAGCAGAGGGTAGATGTGGTGGTGTCACCCAAGACTTGGTGGGAGACGAATGAATGCCTGGGCTCCCAGCCTGGTCCAGCCTGGTCAGGGGAGCGCAAAGCCCCCTTTCCCTCCAAGCGGGGAGTGTATGTGTTCGTGACTGGGAGGGTAGTCATTGCCCGGAGCAGCAGGAATAGGAGCGGGCGGAGACGCCTGGCCTCCTGCACCCAAAATGGGGCCTGGGGGCTCTGGCTCGCGCTCCTCTCACAGAGATGCCGGTGGGAGGACCCAGAGATTGGCCCCGGGTGTGCCAGGGTGTCGGTACGAGGCATCGGGGCCTGAACAGGAGGGAGCGTTCAGCAGCAGAGACCTGGCCAAGGCTGAGTGAGAGAGGGAGTGTGAATGGGCGACCTGGGAGGGGAGAACGGGGGGGGGGGGGGCGCCCAGCGTCCCTAGGGGATCCGGCAGAGTGGGTGCGGGTACGTGTGCACACGCGTTTTTGAGACCCGCGGTCGGGCCTGCGCGTCAAGCACAGGGGCCACAGCCGTCTGGAGGGCGTTCCCGGGAAAGGGCGAATGTGAGCGGGCCACGCGTGCCAGTGCGGGCGAGTGTGCCAGCGGGGGGAGGGTGCGTGCGAGCACGAGTCGAGTGGGAGTGGGGGCTCACAGGCCTGAGCAGAGTGAGTGTGTCCGCGCGTGCCAGGCGCGGGAGCGTGCCAAGGCGGGGGCGCGCGGGGGCAGTGGCCGGGAGGGGGTCGTGGCGCGCGGCCGCGGAGGCGCGGGGAGACAAGGCGGGAGGGGGAGGGGAGCGAGGGCGCGCGCGGCCGAGCGGGCGCCCGCGGTCACATGGGCGAGGGAAGGAGGGAGGGAGCGCGCGAGGGAGGGAGGAGGATGGGGGGGTTAAAGCTGCCGAGCGCCGAGGAGCCGGTGCAGAGCGGGCGGCGGCGGCGGCGGCGGCGGCGGCAGCGGAGGCGGCGGCTCCAGCCGGCGCGGCGCGGGGCTCGGCAGCGGGATCCGGCAGCGGCGCTAGCTCCGCGCTCCGTGCCTCGCTCGCTGCCCGCGGTGGTCGGAGGGCGAGGCGCGGAGCCCCGGTGGCCCGAGGGCGCGGTGAGTACCCCGCGGCGGACCTCGCGCGCGGCCGGACGCTCAGACCCTCCCGCTGACCGACAGACCCGCGGCCCTCGTGCGCGCGGGAAGACGGGGAGGACACGCGTGGGCCCGCGACCCGGGGGGAGAGGGAAACGGGAAAGTTCAAGGGAAACTTTGCCCGCAAACTCGGGGGCGGGGGCGCGTGAGCAGCCGCCCCCCGCGTCCGGCGCGTCGGGGGTTGGGCGTGGTGATGGTGGGGGCGGACGATCGGCTGGGGGGGGGCGGCGGGGCGGATTGTCCTAGCGTCCCTATTCTCTCTCACCCCTCAGCAGCGCGCCCGGGGGCTGGGAAATTTCCGGAACTGGGGGGTCGTGATGACCCCCGCGCGCCCGGAGGGGGCTTCCCTCTCCCTTAGAAATCTAGACTTCAAAGCGCCCAGGGGTGTGAACGGACGGTCGCGCGTTTGCCAGTGTTGTGTGTGTCCGTGTGAATCCGCGCGCGCGTGTATGTGTGTGTGTCGGTGTGATCCCGCCTGTGGTGTCCTCATGAGTCCGCCTGTATGTATCTCCCTGTAGTGGGTTTCCTCCAGTGTCTCTTTGTAAGACCTCCAGTGTTGTGTGTTTGTGTGAGTCCGCTTGTGGTGTATCCCCGTCTCTTTGTGAGTCTGCCCGTGTGTGTCCCCCCAGGGCGGTCTGGGCGAGCCGGCTTGGGTGTCCCTGTGTTGCTCCGAGTAGTGTATCTCCCCGTGCGTGGGGGCTGGGCCGCCGGGAGGTCACCAGACGGACAGCTCTCCTCCTCGGTTCCTCTCCTCTGCCGAGCCTCTCCTGCGTCTAGCTCTCACCCTCGCTCGCTCCCTTGGCCCCCTCCCCCCTTCAGTAGCTTCAGGCGGGCAGGACTATTTCACGCCTTGTTGAAAATTCAGGATTTTCTTTCCCATTCCGTCTAGTCTCTTTCTTTGAGAAGCGTCTGTGTGTGTGTGTGTGTGTGTGTGTGTGTGTGGCTGGCAGCTTGTCTGCAAAACTAGGTGTGTGTCTGCATGCCACTGTGGGAGTGTGTCTATAGGACTAGTTTTGCTTGTAACACTTGGTGTATTTGTGTCTGTGTCACTGGGGGTGTTCATGTGGCTGTAATCACTGAGGTGGGAATTTGAAATGCTGGGTGTGTTTGTGCATTTTACAATTGCTGTATGTCCAGGGGGTCTGAAACTGTATTTGTGTGTGTCTAACTCTGGGTGTGATGGTGTACCGTTGCATGTGTGGGGATGGGACTTGAACAATTGAATATTCCTATGGCTACAGGGCTAGCCAGGACTTGGGGGGTGGAGGGGCCTATGTGTTTCAAACTATGCCTGTGTCCACTGTCAAAACCCACATATCTGAACTGGTTCTTGGGGTTTCTGGTCAGGATTGGTGACCAATGGAGCTGACGTTCACACTCCATCAGGGCTAATATTCCAACAGATCCTCACCTCATACAAAGACTAAGTTTAAAGTTCACATTCAAGACTTCTTGGGGCTTCAGAATTCATACCCAGACTCATACTGGGACACTTAAAGGCATATGGACTCACACTCAGAATTACCAGAACATTGGGACTCACACTCAGATTCACACTTAAATTCTGGGGCTCATATTCAGCTGTACACTTCAGTCCTGGGGTTTACACTCAGACTCACATTGGGACTCCAGGCTCACACTTTGATTCACATTTCTGTCCTGAGGCTCACAGATTACATTGAGACCTAGAGCTCATGCTCAGAATCTCACTGGGGTCCTAGAGTTCACACTTGGTCCTCATTTCAGATTCATACTTACATTCTGGGGCTTATACTCAGAGTTACAGTAAGACTAAGGGGTCACACTCAAGACTCCCATGGGGAACCTGGGGCTCACATTTGAACTCAAGGACTAACAACATAGGACACTGGAGTTCATGGACTCATGCCTCCATCTTGGAGCTCACACTCAGATTCACACTAGCAAGATTCTCACTTCCATCCTGGCATCACTTAGGGACCCAGACTGGTATCCCTAGTGATTACATTAAACTCACTTCCATCCTGGGGCTTAGACTCGAATTAAGGCTCTATCTAGTGCTCACATTCAGACTTATGCTTCCATGTTCAGACTTTTATAGTCCCATGGAGGCCCTGGGGGTCACACTTGGAATCACACCCAGTTATTATTCTATCCTGGGGCTCACATTCAAACCCAAACTAGGATTGGGTGTTTACACTCCCAGTGAAACTTAAAACTCAGAGTCAAATACACCCTGTTTTCTTTGATTTATGGTGTATATCAAGGCATTTGGGTAAGGAACAGAGACTGCTACAAGACCTGTTCCCTCCAAAGGTGGAGAGGAGAAGGGATACAACTTTGGGCATGTCACTAACTTGGGCTGTGGGCTGATGGAGACAGTGGTGGGAAACCCGGACCCAGTTAGGGTTAAACCTTTCTGCCTTTCTTTCCACAAGGAAACTAGGCTATTGGCAGAAAGGTCTGAGTGGCTTTTGGCACAAGAGTGATATGTACCCGTAGGGTCTCCCATGTGCCATGTTCATGCACATACCCCTTAAATAGTTTTGGGTACCCTTTCTGTGGTAAGACAATAAGGTGTGTGTATGAAGGGGAAAGACATGTCCTCCCAAGACATTTCTTCCATTCGAGTCATCTTTAGTATGAGAGGAGTATAAAGGTTGACTTGGTAAAAGCGTAGACCTTTGGTTCCTTTGAACATTCCAGAGCGTTGGATCTCTGATTCTAAGGTATATGGCATGGGTGGCTCAGAGGTTTAGCCTGCCTTCGGCCCCGGGTGTGATCCTGGAGACCCAGGATGGAGTCCCACATTGGGCTCCCTGCATGGAGCCTGCTTCTCCCTCTGCCTGTGTCTCTGCCTCTCTCTCTGTCTCCCTCTGTGTCTCTCATGAATAAATAAAATATTTTGAAAAAAAAAAAAATAAGGTAGATGGTAGCCCAGATCTGTGATGAAGAGGTAGCTAAAGGAGGAGATTCAACTGAAACCAACCTCCTCTTCTCTGCCTTTGCGGGAGAGGAAGGGTAGGGACCAAGTTATATCTCGCAATGTCTCCTGGAATGTCTCTTGAGCCCTTTTGCTGTCTCTGTGGTATGACCAGCATTCTCTACTCCCTAAAGGAGCAGTAGCCCTGAAGGGGAGGGCTGGGCTGGGATGTAACCTATCCTGGGACTTCACCTGCCTTTACAAATGCTGCTGGGTTTACATGCCCTCCCACTATGGAGGCCAGTGAGTTGGGGCTGCCTGAGGTGCACAGTCACCCCATGGGCACCCTGAGGGCAGTAGGGATCTGGCCCTCAGGCTTCCTGTCCCTGAAGGGGACATGTGCTCCCCAGCCCCCATATGGAGTGGGAAGCTTGAAGCAAAGGGTCCTGTATCAGCTCCCTGTCCCAGAAGGGGACACATGCTCCCCAACCCCCTTATGGGGGTGGGGGGCTTGAAGCAGGGCAGCCTGCTCTCTGCCCCCCCATGGTGAGTTGAAGTGTAAATGAATCAAAACATATGGAGCAGATTTTCTTTGAAATGCAGATGGGTTGGGGGGGGACCATGTGTGCCTGGTTTGGTGGGGGGGCTCCCAGAGAGCAAGGAAGCTGAGAGCTGACCCCTCCTCCAGACACACCATGGGGTGAAGGGAGTTGGGGAGACCTCAACTGTGTAAACTGTGGCCCTGGGTGACCACATACACCCCTGGGCACCAGCTTCCTGTGGGGAGGGGCTGGGGAAGTAAGTGGTCCCTGTGGGTTGAGAATGCTGAGGTCATCACCTCCCTTTACCTCTGTCTATAGAGGGCAAAGAGAATCCCCAAAGCACAGAACCATGCTGGGCTGGGAGTCACCAGAGCCTGGAGCTCCAGGGACCAAGGGGTGGAAGTGGGGAGCTGGGGCAGATATGGGGAAGAGTTAGACCCTGCTGCTTGCAGAACCACCTTCTGGAAGCTGGGGCTACACCTACAGTGGAAGGAGCTGCAGCTAGACTATCTGGTGACTTCCACCAGGGCACGGGCTCCTGGAGTTTAGGAAGGGACTGAAGAGTCCTCAGTCCTGGAGGAATTTCCCCATACCTAGGATAGTCAGCGTACCCCACCTTACACTACCCATACTTTCCCCTCACGAAACTCAGCGAGGTCACACAGTAATTGCCTGTGAGTTCTGTGGGACCTGGGCTCTTGTCTGCTTTGCTCATTACTGTACCCTGCTATTGGCACAGACCCGGGACACGGTAGGAGGGCCATGTTGAGTAGACAATGCATCTTTTTTTATCACATCTGACTGAGTGTTCCATGTGGGCAGGTCCATATTCTCAACTCCCAGCACAGTACCTGACAGGGATTAGGTGTTCAGTAAATGTTGAGGATTGAATCCTTGAATGGGACAGACGACAAGGAGGGGGAACTCTCTGGGGTTTGTGGCTAGAGACCCAAAACCCTCTGTTGCATTACCCCTACTTGGCTCAAAGGACCCCTGAATGATTTGTAGTCTAGAATAAAGGAAGGCCTTGGCTGTAGTCAGCAAAGGAGTGCAGAAAATAGGCAGCTTCTTCCTTGAAAAGGTCAGGACTAAGGGAGACTGGGGCAGAGGTGGGAGGTCACTTCTGTCCTCTCCTCAGCTTCAGGGTTTTCCAGAAGGTGGGAAGGTCCTTTTGCTTCATGCAACTGTGAGTGTGGCCCTTGGTCTCTCTAGGTCAGGATTTCTTGGACTCTAGCCAAGGCAGTGGACCCCCACCTCTGAGCCTAGGCTCTGAGGTTGTCTAGCTACTGTGGGAGCTACAAATCATATTGGTTATTAATGTCTGTCTGAGAACACGGGGTTCAGAGCCTAAAAATACCCTATCTAGTCAGAGCTCAGGAGTTGCTGGTGTGGGCTGGTGTAGCAGTAGCTGCATCTTGATAAGATAGACACAGAGCTGGGAGACACTGGAGAGTATGGAGAAACTGAGGCAGCATGGGCAAGAGATACATAGGAGACAGAGCCTCTGTTTTATATATGGAACAAAGATTTATAAAATGAGTGGAGCCAGTTCTTCAAATTACGGCAACATTTGGGGTAATCTGTTATTTTACACTGCAAAGAATTTCCTTCTTGGAGAGTTTGAAGATACATCTGATATCAGACATAAAAATTAAGTAGTCAGTAGTAACCATTTCAAGTCCAGCTTCAGGATGTTCCAAAATAAGTCCATGGGGCAGCCTGTGTGGCTCAGCGGTTTAAGCGCCTGTCTTCAGCCTAGGGCGTGATCCTGGAGACCCGGGATCGAGTCCCACATCGGGCTCCCTGCATGGAGCCTGCTTCTCCCTCTGCCTGTGTCTGTTTCTCTCTCTGTTTCTATCATGAATAAATAAAATCTTTAAAAAAAAATAAGTCTATGGGAAAGAAAAAAATCTCTAAGTAGCCTTTTCTGAGCTACTGTCCACATCCCTACCTCCTGGAGCCGTTCCCTAAAGCCTGAGCCCCAGTGGGGTTCTTACACACCCCCTTGTATAGGCTCCCACCTCACTTCTGACCCTCAGGCCTCTGTGTATCCCCTTTTTCCAGGAGATGGATGCTGCACAGTGGTTCCAAAAAGGTAAGAGCCCAGCCTCTGAGGGCAGATGCCGTGTGACCTTGGCTTGTAAACTGACCTTTCTGGGCCCCTCTGTGAAATCGTAGGATTGGGGGGGCTGGGCCCTGGCCCAGGCTCGGAGAGAAGGCGGTTTTGGCACTCATCCAGGTCCCTGACGTCAATGACTCTCCAAATAATGGAATCAATATTGGGGGGGGGGGGCAAGCGTGAACCAGGCCCCAGCGATTAGAAACAGATCAGCACAAACCCGCAGCTGATTCTGATAGAGCTGCCTTGGAGAGCTAGGGTGGGAGGCCTAGAAGGAGGTGGACCTGGTGGGGGGCTCAGGAATGGAGGTGGAGCCACTGAGTGTCCAAAACATAGGATATACAAGTAGGCAGAAATTCTGGGACTGCTGGGGTTGGAATGATGGGGTGGGGGCCTCCAAACTGGTCCTTTCCTTTTTTGGGCCTGTGGGGTTCCAAGGGTAGGGGAAGTTTGGGAATGAAGACTTCTTTCAGTCAGTAAGTGAGAAAGAGTAGGCAAGGGGAGTTTAAAGTTCATTTCTCTGCTTCTCAGACTTGGGCCCCTAGGCCATGTTAGGGGGCACAGTATGTTATACCCAGGGTAGGGGAGAGCATTGAGTGAGACCTAAGGGAGATGATCTTTTGCTTAGAGGCAGAGGGCATTGATCCAAAATAGGGAGATGGGTATTCCCTCTCACATTGGGAGTCTGGCCTCTTCCATCAGCCTGTGTCCCCTCAGCCTCCTAGAAGGCAGCAGGTGAGGATGGAGAGGGCCATGGGGGTCTGTAGGGGGCTGGCCTGGCGGCAGCTGACAAAAAAACAGGAAGAAGGGCTGGGGGAGCAGCTGTAATTATGGGGCATTTATTATTAATCAGATGAAATTGCTGGAAGCAGCTGGTGTAATGTGCGTAGCGATACAGACCATGCATACCCCCACCCCAACACGTGTGCACACACACATACACACAAGCCACACACAGCGTGAGCCTTGTTTGCTTACACAATTTTTTTCTAATGAAGGTTGGAGGGCTCTCTCTTTTTTTTTAAAGTAATTTCTATACCCAACACAGGGCTTGAACTCACGACTCCAAGATCAAGAGACACATGCTGTACTGACTGAGCCAGCCAGGTGCCCCTGGAGGGCTCTTTATGTATGTCTGTGTCTGTTTGTCTTGGTGTGTATCTGTCTGTACTTTTTCATGTCAGCCTGCACCCTCCTCTCCCTCTATTGTCTCCTTTCCTGACTATTCTTTGGCCTGATGTGTGTCTCTCTGTCTCTCGCCTCCTCTCTGTCTGCCTCTCTTGGGGCCTATTTCTTGGTGTGTCTATATCTATTACCACCAGCCAGCCTGTCTCTAATACCTTAGTTTGTGGCCATCTCTTCCTGGTTGCATTTTTGGGCAGAGTTGGATGGGATATGGAGTCCCTTTCTCATGGGTATGTGTTTAGACCAATCATGCCTTTGTCAGACACATCTGGGACCTGTTTTTTGGGGGGAGAGAGAGGAAATTGGACCCTGAGGATCTCCTGGGGTCTTGTAGAAGGCGAAGGCTGTGTTAAGTGACTGGAGCCCATAGAAGCAATAATGGCTTTCAGGACAGCCTTGAGTATAATAGCTCCTATATCAACTAGTTTCTAGGTATCAACTACCAGTTGTGTGACTTTGGACAAGGTGCTTTTGATCTCTGAGCCTCAGTTTCCTCATCTGTAAAATGGAAGCAGGATTACCTGCAAAGTCGTTTTGCTGATTCGGTACAAAGTGTATGTTAGGTACTTATGACATCTGACTCATTAAGAACACTGAACAAGCGTTAGCTGTTACTATTTTTTTTTTTTTTTTTAGCTGTTACTATTATTACTGGAAAAGGCACTGTGCAGGCAAGAGAGAGAACTGCAGAGGTAAACTGGTAGAGCATAAAGGCATTGCAACTAGACTTGGACTCAAATCTATGCTCTGGAACTGATCAGCTGTATGGTCTTAGGCAAGTTATTTAACCTCCCTGAATCTCAAGTTTTTTCAACTGTCAGATGGGAACAATAATAGAACCTACCTCATGGAGAAGTCATGAAGATTAAATGAGATAATGCATATAAAGTGTTTGACACAGTTCCTGGCACATAACAGATGCTCAATAAATCGTGGTGATGAGGCAAAAGAAGAGGATAGTATGATGGTGGGAGTTTTTGCCCTGCCAGTGGCCACGTGTGAAAGTGTGTGATTGGAGGTACTTGTGCCTGTGAATTGGTTGTGTGGGGACATTGGATTGTCTGTGGGTGTGTATGAGTATGTATGCATGTGTGGTGTTAGGCTACTTCTGGCCTCCCTTTGTCCCTGTGGTTTAGAACCTGAAGTCATCAAGGGGTGCTGGAGGGAATCTGGACTATTCCCAACTTTCTCTCTTGTAGACACGTATCTGCTACTTGCCTCAGTCTCCCTTTCTCTCAGTGAGGTTGTATGGAATGAGTTCTTAGTAGGACTTAGGCCTGTGGCTTCTTCTCTGTGACCTCTGATTTGTGCCCTTTGCCCTCCTAGAATCCAGCCTTGTCACATCATCCTGTCCCCTTGGTTTTGGAAGTCTTGAAAAGAGTTGGTCTGGAGAAGGAGGACATTGATGTGTTCCGTGTACGGCCAGTGGTGAAGAGGTATGTGCTGGGGACCCAAATGAGGCAGGTCAGTCTCCAGGGAATCAGGCATTAGGCTGGTGTGGTGGGGCTATAGGTTTGGGGATGTGAGTGAAGGAGGGCCTGAAGTCCCTTCCTTTTCTCCCTCTGTTCTTCCTCCTAAGGCTTTTCATGCCCCTATGACAGGTCCATAAAGAGGAAGGGCAAAGCCAGGTCTGCATGGAGAGGGCTGAATCCTGGACGTGAGAGTATGTTCTGTCTCATTGTCTGGCTCCCTTTCTGCCCCTAAAGCATCTCTCTGGCTTGACTGGGGGAGCAGCTGGGCTTGGAGTAGATGGGATGGGGGTCGGAAATTCCAAAATCTTCTGGGGCCAGCCATGGGGCTGGGCTTGACTCGCCCTGCCCTGCCTTTCATTAAGGCCAGCCAAGGCCCCCGATTGGCAGCCCCGGGTGGGGGCGTCCAAGGAATTGAGGCGCTGGAGCGGAACGGAAGGGCCTATTGTCCAAAACCCGCCAGAGGCCCACAAAGGCCAGTCGGCTTTTCATCTCAGCTCCCAAACAGACTGGCCATTTTCCTGGCCCAGGAGTGGGGCGACTGACTGACCCTTCAGAACTAGGTCTGGGTTGTTGTTGAGGGTGGGGTGGGGTATCCCAGGCCAACATGTGGCCATAAAGGAGACTTAAAATGGAGTTGGGGTTCTGAAGAGGAGGAAGGGAGGCTTCAGGGGGCTGTAGAGAGTTAAGCTTCCCATCTCTCTGTTCCCAGAGGACCCAAGGACTAGGGTAGAGTATCTGATAGAAGTTCAGATTAACACAACAATAGATAATAAATATTTATAGGGGGCACACCTGGGAGGAGTCTCATGGCTTGTTGGTAAAGTGAGCTACTGCTGTGAGGGCACAAAATCCTCCCCTACAATTGGTAACACCTTATCTATTTGGAATTGGGACTGGAGAAGGCTAGTAGTGGTCAGGCAAGACTGGGCTCCTTGCAGCAGGAGGGACTATGGCCAGATGGTCTTTCTGCCAAGGAACGGTAGCTGTGATGCCCTGACTGTATCTCTTTGGATCCCAGAGGATACCAGAGAGCAGGGGAGGTAGAGAACACCTCTGGGGGGTTAAGGGTTAGGCAGCTTCTGTGCCCCTCCCCAAGAGGAGGCTAGGAGGGAAGACTTGGCAGTTCTGTCTACCCTCCCTTTGCAGCACCTCCAGCACCACTTTAAAAACAGCTTTTTAATTTAACAAAGTGGATGAAAAACTGTTTTTGGAAATAAAAGATATCTGCTGTCTCCCAGGCTAACCCTCAGCCCTTGCAGAGAGCCTCTCTCCCGGTGTCCCCGCCCTCCCACCCCCCCCTGCTGGTGGCTCCTCTCTCCTTCCCCCTCCCTCTCCCCTCCCTCCTCCCTCTCTCCCTCCCCCTCCCTCACCCCCTCCTCTCTTTTTAGTTTTTGCTCCTTGGCCCCATAGCTTCCCCTTGGCTTCCCATTACCCACCTCCCGTATCAGCGTCCCTGGAAGTCTCCTCAGTCTCTTATCTCCATGTCTCTGCATCTCCTTTTGTCTCTCCTCTCCCAGTCTCTCTTCCCGGGCTTGTCTCTCTCCTGAATCATCTCTGTCTCCCAGCCTGTCTCAATCTCTGTCTCCCTTCCCCCCCCCCTTTCTTCCCCAACTCCTGCTCTAAATGGGTCTATTTAAAACACCCGACGCTGCCAAGTCAGAAAAGCGTCTCCTGATAAAGCGCATTAGGCCGAGGGAGGGAGGGAGAGGGAGGAGGGGGGAGGAGGGAGCAGGGAGCAGCGGGCAGATGGATTGATCCAAGCCTGTAACCCCATTAATCAGGCATCGTGGATCCCCCTCCCTCCTCCAGCTTCAGCCCCTTCTGAGCTAAAAGCCCCTTAAATATTTATCACCCCTCCCCCATGGGGTGAGGGGAGGAGTGTGTGGCCCTTGGTATGAGCATCCCCAGCTGCTTGGCGCTCCCCCCTGTGTGTTTACACATGTGCACATGTGCTTATATGTCCATGCATGGGTCTGCATAGCTACCAGGCCCAGGGCCCATCTTGTTCTGTTCACCCCCACTGTAGAGTAGCCCTGGAATCTGACACGGTTCTTGCCCTTTTTGAAGAGTAGGGCATGCAGAATAGGGAGAACTTTGGGGTCAGTTGGGGGTTGTCAGGCCTCCCAAAGTGCAGTGTTTCTCAGAGGGCAGGAGGATGAGCTAGGGATCAATGTCCAGATTCCCCCAAATTCCCAGATAAAGAAGTAACTTGGGGAATTGAACTGGGGACTCCATGCTCCTAAAGTGTGCAAAGGTAACTTGGAAGGCTGGCTGAAGTTCTCCCTTTATCCTCAAAGGATAGGAATAAGATTTAGATAGGTTTGGGGGCTCCCATTGACCTCAGAAATTTCTGAACATCACCTGGGCCTGGGTGGAGGTGGCCATCACCTCCAGAGAGTAGGAAGATGGTTACTCTCCAGGGGTGATGTAGGACTGGGTCCCACATCTCATGACTTATTGACCCCCCCCCCCCCTGGCTGTAGAGGTCAGTCAACCCTGAGAGGTGCAGGGATCCCTCGTAGTTGGCCTGAGGCAACTTCACCCTGGGCGGGGGAAGGGAGGCCCCGGCCGCCCTGGGTGTGAGGAGGGGCCGCGGCTCCGAGCCGAGGGTCCCTTCCCCCTCTCCTCCCCCAGCATCAAGTGCCACATCTCCTCCTGACTCAGACAATTAGATTCAAAGGATGACCTCACTGCCTGCCGTCCCTCACTCGCTCCCTCTGCTAGCTCGCCTCGCTTGCTCGCGGCGCGCTCCTTCCTCCCCTCCTCCCGGCCCGCTCGCGCCTCGCTCGCTTGCTCACAGCTCCGCTCGGCCCCTGGCCCGCCCGCCCGCCCGGACTCTGGGTGTTGTTGCGGGGGGCTCCTGCCCCCCCCCCCGCCCACCCCCCGGCCCCGGGCCTCCTGGACCCCAGCCCCGAGCCCCGGGGGCCCGATGCCCACGGGCTGCCGGGCGGACCCACGGAGCGCCGGAGGCACCGACCCGGCGCCTGCGCGGGGACCCAGGTCAGTGGGCGCGGGGCCACGGGGCCAGAGAACTTGTCACCCCCACTGCCGCCGCTGAGACGCCCCCGCCCGCACCAGCCCGCCAGCCCGCCTCGGAGCTTCCCGCTCCTTTCTCGGCCCCCGCCCCCCGCGGCTGCTCGGCGCGCTCCCCCTGCCAAGCTGTCTCTCTTCTCTCCCCCCCCCCCCAACCCCCTGCCTCTGCAGCCGGTGGGAGGGACTGGGACTTCCTGAGGTCCCAGGGATGGGGCCGGGGCCCATTGGCTGCAAACGGCCCAGGCCTCTGAGAGAGGAGGGGGCTCTGGCTGTGTCCATTGGCCTGGGGGAGGGGACCACCACCTGGGTGGGAAGGGGGCTACTGAGAATGAGGCCCAGGGTGTGGGGGTGACATCTACACAGAGGGGGATGAGCTCTTGATATCTTTCTTTTCTCACATCCTGTGGGCCTCTTGCCTGGCTTCATTTGTCCCCACCTCCTAGCAAACTTTAGTCCCCACTGCCTACTTTCATTTGGTCCCCGTGTTCTTTTGGGCCGTGTCACCTGATTTCCCTAGACACTGCCTCCTGATTTCTTCTGTTGGCACTGTTTGCTTAAGTCCCTATCACCTGGCTTTATGGGATTGCCCTCCCTGGGTTCCTTCCTTCCGTCCTCTCCTGCTGTTTGGTGTTTGCTGCCCTGATTAGCTTCCTTGGAGCCTATCATGCTCCCTTTAGGATAGGGCATCAGGGCCCAAACTACACCTGGAGTGGCAAGTGGTAAGGATGTCAACAGCATTGCCATTTATTCCCGGGTTGGGGCCTGGCCAGCACAGCTTGGATTCCATTCTGCCTGGACAGCGACACAGCATCATCTCTTGTGATGGGGGGCAGGGCTACAGGGTCCGAGGACGCTTTAGAATTCTTGTCCTCAGCGGTTAGAGGAGCACTGGCTTGGCCAGTGCTGTCCCCATCTCTCTTTGGGCCTGACAGTGATGACAGGGCCTTGGCAGGGGCTAGGGGTTGAGGTCTGGGCCACATCTCCTTCTCCTTACCTTGCCTCTTGCAGTCAGGCCTGACAGGTGCACTACAGATAGTTGTGGGCACAGAGAGGTTTTGAAGAGGCCTGGGATCACACAGCAGGTGGCTAGGCTGAGAGCTGTTGCTGATCCTCATCCTGGACAAGAGGAGTTGCTCTGGGAAGGCAGGAGGGGACTGGGGAGTGGGCTGGTTTCTTAGGTTTTCTGGTTCCTGCTACTCCCAGTGCCACCATCTCTTCACCCAGGGGCTTCTCACCCCGTACTGTCTGGCCTGGATATCTGCTTATTCCCAAATGCTGGGAAAGCAGGGTCAAGGGAAGAAGGAGCCATCTAGAAAATTATATTTACTTGCAGTTTTGGGACCAAGAAACTTCCTCTTTCTTTCCTTCCTTAGGCCACCCTGAGCTTTAGCCCCCACCCTCCAAGTACAGCCTGGGCAATCTGAGGTCCTAGCATTGAATGACTGTCGGGAGTGTGTATCTTTGTATTTCCCACTGCTGGATGTGGGAGCATGAGAGGCTGAGGGCGACTAGGGGACTGAGTTTCTGAAGGTGCACTGGTATCTGTAGAAGATAGACTGTTCTGAACATGTGATGGCATCCATATGTGAGACTGTGACTGTTTTGAGTGAGCGCGCGTGAGAGTCTGTGTGTGTGACTATAATACGTGTGTGCATGCACAGCGTGTGTGAAGCTGTGGCAGTGGGTGTCCATGTGGGAGGCCGAGGTGTGTGGTCACAATGGGAAACTCTGAGTGCCAGTGCCCATGAGAGGCCGCCGGGGTGTGTCTGTGAAGCTCTCTGAAGCTCAGGCCCTGTGTATGCGGAGGTAGGGAGGGCTTTGGGGAGCTCCGCAAGGTGGTAGTGAGAGTCCAAGTGTGTGCTGCATCTCAGGGAGAAGTGAGCTCTGGGTGCTGTGTGACCCTGAATCGCTGTTGTGTGTGTGAGCATGTGTGCGCACGTACTCATGCCTGTGTTTACCCATCAGGAACAGATTGCTCTGGCTTCCCCACTGTGAGGAGGGAGTAAGGGGGAGGAAGGATGGCTTGCTTTTGCCCAGTCGACCAGAAGCTTCCTCAGAAGTAGTGTGTGTAGTGTGCATGCATGTTAGGGGGGCAGGGAGAACAGGACACTATTACATGAAGACGGGAAGTTTCTGTTCCTCCCAATCAGCCCTAGCTCTGTCAGAAAGATCATCTTCAGTTCCTTTTGTTAGAAACTAATGCTTCATATGCAGTGCTGCTCTCCTCCGTGTGTGTGTGCGCGCGCGCTTGCCTGTACAACAAGCTTGCAAGCATAGGCCTTTGAGGGTGTGTCTGCACCATAACAGTGAGGGGGCCAGGGGTAGGGTGTAGTGAGAGATGCTGAGGCAAGTAGGTCTTTGTCCCAGCTTTCAGGATTCAAAGTCTGGAAAGCTATTTTGTCCACTCTTCTCTCTTCATGGAGGCCTGCAGCCTCCTTCCTGCCCTGCCTCATCAGCTGGGAGAGCCACTGCCCCCCTGCAACCCGCCCGCGCCCGCGCCCCCGCCCGCCCTAGTTAAGGGAAATCTCACTGAACCCTAGTGCTCTGCCCATCCCCCACCATGAATGGGAGTTCTTCCAGCTGTCTAACCTCCCGCTGTAGGGTCTGTCCCTCCAAGAAGAGCAGCCCCCATTTCCGGTGAACTTAACTTGACTGGTGCATGGCTCTATTTTCTAGGTTAGAGGGGTCCTCCTGATTCTTCTAGAAGCCAGAAGAGACCCTGGACTGGGGCTAAGAGATAGGGGATTTGGTGCTTGTACACGAGGTTCTGTGAAGTTGTCCAGAGGCCATGTGCCCAAAGGGAAGATACATGCTTATCTGCTCTTTCCTTTTCTCCATTTGAAGGGCAGGGGGCTGGCCCAGATGACTTTTTGAGGGAGAAAGCCCAGACCTTTTGCACCTAGAGGGTTGCTGTAGCCCAGGCCTGCATATATGTGTGCATTCAAGCCCATGCCAGGTTGCCAGGCAGCATGGAGAGCTCTGAGCAGGGCTCCACATTGTGGGCATGGGCTGGTAGGATTCAGATTCCCACCTCCCCCAGATACCTCCCTGCTGCCCAGCCAGGCCCATCATGGGAAGGTCCCAGGCTCCCCCTACAACACGCCTGCACACACGTGCAGCAGGGCATGCACATGCTGATCTCAGGGTCCCCATGGTGCAAGAGGCTGGAAGTGGGGGGTTTGAGCACTTAGAGTCCAGGCTGCTGCCAAAATCCATAGGAATCTTGTCCCCCCCAGGCCCTCATCTCCGGCTGTGGAGGTCACAACAGCAGGTGCGGATACCCACCCCCCCAACTCATTCACATTGGGCCGCCTGCTTTTCCACAACTTCAGCCAGCGACTGGAGCTGGGGGACTGCTCCCCTTGCCTCCCTCCTGGCCCCCCTCCCACTGGTGCTGAGCTTTTCCTGCCCCCTTCTATGGGGGGAGAAGGAGGCCTATATTTGGGTGGGGTCCTTTCCTCTGAACACTGGGGCTTGACCCTGGAGTGGGTGGAGATACATCCAGGAGGAGATAAGGCTTGAATCCTGAATCCAGGCATGGCTCCTATGCCCTTTGGGGTGAGGGCACCAAGAGCTGAGAGGAGGGCCAGGTGTGGATTCAGAGAGGAAGAGCCAGAGACAAGAAACTCAGAGATAGGTAGAAACATTACAGGGGTGGGAGGTGGGAGCCTTCCCAGTGGCCAGCCAGCCCAAGACCCAGGAGCTGGCCCCTGACCCAGGCCCACGCCCCTCCCTGGTGGGGGGTCTGCAGGGCCAGCTGCCAGGGGCCGAGCCTCCCTCCTCAGCCTATACCCCCCCCAACACCCTCTGGACTGCTCAGGCCTCTGCCCCCGCCCCCACCGCCCACATTGTCCAGGCTGCCTAGGCCTGGTGGGATCTGAGGGCCTCTTGGTCTTAGCCTCTCCTCCCCCTCCTGGAGCTTCCAGCCAGCCCTGTCTCTCCCAGGCTCCCCTTCGGCCAGTGCTGCTTCTCCTTGCCCACCAGATCCTTGTCTCTGCCTCTGCCACTGCTCTCTCATTTTTCTCTCTCCACCTCCAAGTGAAGATGTCTCTTTTCCTTGCTCCACCCTAATTCCTCTGCAGGTCTGAGGCCTCTAGAATTCCCCAGGCTTTTAAGTCATTTAGTCCATGCTGTGTCCTGTCCTGTGTTCTTGCCTTTTCTCAGGATGGGTCCTTTACAGCTGTTGTGGGAAGAGGGAAAGGGGGCAAGGCCCTAGGATAAAGTGTCTTTTCCTCACACTGAGGGATTCTGGAGTCTGGAGTTACCTAGGTGGAATAGAATCTGTAAAGATGTCACGTTGGCCATGCTCAGATAGGAATGCTGACCTCATCCTGGTCCTAGACCCTGGGGTCGTTAGTGCAGGTTGGGACTTTAGTTGGATTTCAATGTTGGGGCATATCACACGGGCCTGTTCAATTCATTGTTCAGATCAGATTGAGCCTACTTGACCCTCAGCACACCCACATTAACTAATGCCCTAAAGTCAGAACGTATTGTTGCACATCAACACTCACACATAGTTAGAGCTGGGCCCCAGCCAGTGATGCTCAGACCCCCCCACCCCTGCTCTGAATGTGGCAGGGATTCCTGAGAGTTGGGCCTGTGTAACCTTCTGCAAGGATAAATTCCTATTTATTCCTCTCCAAACTCATACCTCCCCTCCCTCAGGTCTTGCCTTCAGCTGGTCAGGAGGTGAGGGTTTGGGGCACAGGGCACCTGAGACCTTGCTGGGGATTGCAAGAGGGGTTTTGGGACCTGGATCTTAAGCCAGACTCAAACTGAGTCATTGAGGTCCTCAATCTAAAGCCTGTCACTGCTAATGACTGTCAGCCTTCATGGTGCCCATCTTACTGTAGGCCACTGTTATTCTGTGTGACTATCCATGTTACTGAGTCTGTCAACATCCCTGTGTTACTGTGGATGTACCGTCATTGTTATTCTATGTGACTGTTGATTTTGTTGCATTTTTTATTCTGAGGTTACCATCACTATGATTGTGTCCATGTCAACAGGTGTCATTGCCCCATCTGTGATTATGTCTGTGTCAACAGGTGTCATTGCCCCATCTGTGATTGTGTCTGTGTCAACAGGTGTCATTGCCCCATTTGTTGCTGTCATCGTTTATGACTGTCACCCACTGCATGGTCACTGTAATGACTGTCAACACCTGTGTGTCATTGTCAACTATACACTTGTGTCATCTTCACTGGGTGTTGTTCCCACTGTGTAATGGTCTTTGTGTCACAGTGAGACAGTGACAGTAAGCTGGGGGCCAACGGTTTGTCTCTTGGCGTGTCACCTGTGTGTGTATGATGATGACACTGTGAGATTCTGTCAGGAGAGGTGCTGGGCTCCCTGTGCTAACAGAGGGCGTGGGCTGCTAGGTACTGGCCTCCTTTCAAGTCAGTGGAGTGCCCTCTGTTGCCTCCTCATTGTGGGATGGGGCTGGAGGCCAGGCCGATCCATGGCGGTATCTACAAAGAGCTTCAGCCAGTTTGCATAGCCCCTATCTGAGGCTTTATGGGATTTATCCTCCAGATCTATCCCAGAGCCATGGGGTGTGGACTTGGAAAATTCTTGGGGAGGATGCTCTTTGCCCTGGGATGGGTGGCCTGAGGTGAGCTAGGGCAGGGTGGGAGTATAGCCTGAATGCCTCTGGCCTCAGCCTCCCTACCTGGGAATGGACCCAGCTGGGACTCTGAAAGGAAGTTGGCTCAGGGCTTTCGGGATCTACAGGGGCAGAGATGGGGTGGGGTAGGGTGGGGTTTTAGTCTAACCCCTGGAGGCTGGTTGCACTCCTGGATCGCCCGGAGGAGAAGCTCTACAGCCTCCAGGAAGGTTGCACCGACACCATCCTCCCTTTGCACTGGGGGAACTAGTGGAGCTGAGAGAGATGCTCCAGGATGAGCACAGAGGCCATCTCTGGTTCTGTCCCTTCCTCTGCCCTTGAATCTCTCCCAATCCCCTGTGGTCCCTTTCTCTCTTTTCCTGGGTCTCTTCTCCCATTTCTCTGCATTTTGGTCTCTTCCTGTCCCTTGGGTCTTGCCTCATGGCTTTCCCTCTCTCCCTGCCTCTCTGCTGCCCCCTCCCTGAGTCTCTGCCTTTCCTGGGTGCCCCAGCCATGCAGTGTCTGTCTCGGTACCCCATCCCCCATTCTCTGCAGCACTCGGCTCTGGCTCTCTCGGCAGCGCCCGTCTCCCATGGCTGCAGCCCCGTTGGCCCAGGGCCCGGCCCTTACAGTAACTCATCGGGCTGATGGAGGCGACTTTGATGAAGAAGCCACCCCTCCCCCTGAGGGGGGCCTGAGTGTGTGTGTGTGTGTATGTGCACAGGCTTGTGTGTGTGCACGTGCACGCTTATATGCATGCACACTCATGCCAGGCTATCTCCTTGCCCCTGCGCTCCCAACTGGGACCAAGAATGAGCTGGGAGCAGACGGCCACACTGTCCCTCTTCCATCTTGTGATCTAACCTTGTTCCCCTCCCTCTGCTTCCCAGGCCCTGGTTCCTGCTCCCATGTGGTGGGCAGTGGGGCCTGGCCCTGAAGTTAGAGTATCTTCCTGGCTGTGAGGAGAAAGGCATGGACAGATGGCAGAGGTGGTGGGGGAGCCTCTGAGGGCTACATGCAGAGGTTGAGGTGGGGAGCCAGATAGCCCTGTAGCCTCTTGCCTCTCTTTCTCCTTCTTCCTTCCTCTTTCCTTCCCTCTGAATTCAGACAGTCCCTGGGTTCATTTCCTGGCCCTACTCCTTGCTGACTGACATTGGCCATTGTCTTAACCTTCTGGGCTTGAGGAGTAGTTGAAGATAGGGAAGTGGCTGAGGGTCAGCAGTAGCTAGGCCAAGTGGTAGCTAAGGCCCTGGGAGTCACTGATGGGGGAGGAGTGGCCAAAGCCACATGGGGCCTGGAGAGAGAGGTTGTGCCAGGGAGGGGCAGTCAGAGCACCTGCTCTTGTGGCTAGAGGAAACCAGGTGCAGACTGGGGGGTACTTGCCTGTTGAGGGGTAAGTGTAGCCATAGGCAGGCAGGAGCCCTATCCCATAAAGGAGCCCCCGGAAGTCAGATTTTCTCCAATTCTCCCACTCACTGCTACAGGCTGACACCCACATTTGTCTCCTCCCTGCTCTGTAGCTCTGTTTGCAGTTTCTCTGGCAGTTCTCTGGCTGTATGTCTGGCTGTTTGTCTGGCAGTATTTCTGACAGTGTCTCTGGCTGTGTCTGGCAGTGTGTCTGTGTGTCTGAGTGTCCCTGGCAGTGTTTTTAGTGGTGTGGATACTTCCTGACTGAGCATCTGGCTATGTCTCTGGCTCTCTTTCTAGCTGTTTTTTTGGGTGTATGCCTGTTTGTGTCTATCTGTTTCTCTGGTATTTCTCTGCTTGTGTGTCAGGCAATTTCTCTGGCAAGGTTTCTGACAGTCTCTCTAGCTCTCTTGCTATGTCACTGATGGTTTCTGTGCCTGTGTTTCTTGCTCTTTCTCTGGTGGTATGTCTGCTTGCATTAGCCAGGCATTTTATAGTATTTCTGGTGGATCCTTTGGTTGTGGGTCAGTTATTCTCTGACCATGCCTTTGCCTGGTTATCTGGTGATAGCTCCCTGTTTCTCGGGCTTTATCTGATTGTGCCTCACACTGTATCTCTAGTATATCTCCAGCTGTTGTGGAGCTCTTTCTCTGGGACACTGGTTGTTTCGGGCAGTGTATTGGCGGTGTGTCAGGCTATATCTCTGATAGTACCACTCACCCTGATTGGGTGTCTGGCAGTATTTTTCTCTAGCTCTCTTTTCCTGTCTGGTTGACAGTCCCCTTCTCTCCTTACACTGGAATCGGAGAGTCATATTTGAGGCTTTTTTTTTTCTGCAGGAAATAGTTATTTCCCTGTGATCATGTGCTGGAGTAGAGTGGGGGGCAGGCAGCTGGATCTACCCCATGAAACAGGACAACAGATTAGGGGGTCCCTGGATCCATGCTGGCTTCTGGGGACATTCTGACTGTGCTTTGTGTACCTGCACAGGTATGTGTAGACACTGAGGCACATCTGGGCTGAGGGTCTCAGGCTCCTGGGGCATGTGTTGGGGTGAAGGATGGGCTGGGGCCACTGACAAGGACTTCCATGTGAATACCCTCTTTCTCTCATGGTTGTTGTACACTAAAGCAAAAGTCACATCTGACCTTGCTACCCTGCTGCTGTGAACATCCCAGAGTCCAGTGGCAAGGCTCATGGAGAGGTGAGGGGTGCAGATACTAGGGCTTCAGAGCCTCCAAGGGGCTTTTGAGCATCCAGGTTTTAGGCTCTCTTCCCAGGAGCACAGCAGGGGGCCTTCCATTCAAGGCAATTTGGAGAACTACAGACCTCCTGTTAAGTTCAAATACTACCCTTTCAGTTTGTAATGCTTATAGCTAATTAGCCAACCTCACCAGTAAAGTTATTATTTTTTTTTAGAAAAATGGCCCTAGCATTACC
This sequence comes from Vulpes lagopus, assembly GCF_018345385.1. Lineage (NCBI taxonomy): Eukaryota > Metazoa > Chordata > Mammalia > Carnivora > Canidae > Vulpes > Vulpes lagopus. Next base: position 81,534,173 of record NC_054830.1, read on the forward strand.
AATGTTCCATAACTCATCCGTGGTTGACTACATCCTGCAGCCAGCAGCCTTATCGAACAACAAACCACTGTAGGTTGCCTTCTACCATCTTAGCAAACCTTTGCCTACAGATGCCAATAATGTTGCTTTTTATTGCTTGAAAGAGAATCCTGAGCCCCATTAAGAAGGGCATTTGGGGTCAAGGTGCCCTAGCTCTAGGGCTGGGATCTCCCAGTCTTGCCTGAGAACAGGGAGGGGGTCCCCAGGAGGTTCCTGCCTGGGCTGATGCCACCCCTTCCCCCGCCAACCCTATTTCTCCCAGCAGATGGCTGCTCCTGTCCCGTGGGCCTGCTGTGCTGTGCTCGCTGCCGCTGCTGCTGTGGTCTACGCCCAGAGACACAGTCCTCAGGGTGAGTGCGGGAGGAGAGGATTCTGGGGGGCGGAGTGGTGCTCCTGGCTGACCTCCACCCAGAGCTGAGCATGAACCATCCTCGACACATGCTGTGTGTGTCCACCCAAGACCACACACTGGCACATGCTGGCATTATCCCACACAAACATCCAGGAGTTAAATAACACTGATATGCTGGGTGACCGACTGACGTTGCCTTATATGCAGTCCTCCAGTCACTCCATGTGGTCCCGTGCCAGTGGTATCTCTGGCTTGATGATCTATCTGTTCCTCTTCCCACTAGAGTGGATGTAGGGTACAGAAGGGTGGGTTGGGAGTTGGGGGCTGCCAGGGATAGGGCCCTATAGTATCTTTGAAATGGGATTTCACTTGAAATGGGAGTTTGTGGGAGGAGTGCAGTAGAAGGCACTGAGAGAGACAGAGGCTGAGACTACTTTCCCTTACCCTAAGGGAAGATGGAGACAGAGATGGTAGACTGAGAACAAGATGTGGGACGGGCAAGATGACCAGAGGGCTGGCACACTAAGGAAGGGGACAGCCTCCTGCCCTCCCCCTAGCATTTGTGCAGTGAGGGCTGAGTTCTTCCCATAGCCAACCAAGCAAGATCCTGCCCCCCTGCTGGGAAACAGGCGCCCTCTTAACTTGACCACCAGTGCTCAAACTGCATTTAAGGCAACACCTCCCATGGCTATATCAAGTGTCAGGTCTGACCTTGAATCTCCTTGAACAAGCTCTAAGTTGTAGGGAGTTCTCCCCTTGGGTGGGTCCTGCCCCCTGCCAACTTTGGCTGAGTTGGGAGAGGCAGAGAGGGTGGAGGTACTGCTGGGGCCTAGGCATACAGCACATCCTCCCACCCTCAAGGCTATGGGCTCAAGGAGGGCAATGGATCAAGGCTTCTGTGGCTTGTTCCCTGTGAGACTGACATTGAGACCCAGAAAGAACCTTACCCACCCCAGGGTTGCTCCCCAGTGGGCAGGGACTGAAAGGACCACCAGGCTAGCCCATTAACTCCCATCTGCAGGCAGTCTGTCTGAGGCTCTGGTTGCTGGTCTCATCTGCTTAGACCTGCCAGTGGCCGCTCCCATTGGTGTGGCTCCTGCCCTGTATTTTGGGTAAAGGCAGAGTCACATGTGACCAAGGGCTTGAGCATTAAGTCCGCATCTCTGAGCATGTATAACTGTCCTTGTCCATTAGGTTCTGTGCATGAGTGAGACCACATCCCTGTTCGAATGCATTTCTCTGTGTGGTTGTATCCTTGGGGGCTGTGCTTTGTGTGTGACATTGCTTATTTATGTGTGACCATGCTCTTTGTGGGACTTTATCCTTGTGATTGAGACTGTACTCTGTGTAATTGATAGTTCCTCTCTGTTTCTGTCTCTGTATGTTTGGGTCCTTGTCAAATTGTCTCCCTGATGTGAGACTGTGCCTTTATGCGTAAGTGTGCCTCTGGGTGACAGTGCCCTCCGTGTATATGCATGTGATCATCTTGTATTAGGTGTTAGCCATTTAGGTGGGACTGTGTCTCTGTGTGGCTGTGACCTTGTGGACAGTTGTGCTGTGTGTGTGTGTTCTTCTTGTGGGAACTGTCCTCATCCTATGTGTGTGGCAATGTGAAGTTGCTTAGGACGCCCAGGGGGACTGTTTCCGGCATGTGGTCCCCATGTGAGCCCATGTACGCAGGTGTGAGGGAGTCATCAGCTCTGTCCTTCTGTGTTCTCCATGTCCATGACCTCATCCTGTCTCTGTCTCTCATCCTGGCTTCTAACAACCTTTTCACAGCTGATTCCTTTGGAGCATTTGTCACCACGTCAAGGCCAAGAACCCCATCCTCCCCCTGCTGCTTGATTTAATTTCTGAAATGGACAGCACATCAGTAGGGGCACCCACAGGGCGGGAAGAGAACTGTCCAGAGACAAAGGATTAAATCCTTGCCATCTTTGGAGCTTTTGCAGGGCTATGTGTATTGCTGTTATTGTGTTAGTGTAGCATTTGTGGCAGTGTGTGTCTCACATGATTGTCATGTCCTGTTGCCCCCTCTACCTCTGCATATGGCCTGTGGTTGTCTTCTGTCATTGCATTGTCATGTTTTCATTCCTGCCCTGCCCTTACATTGTTGGTTTGTCATTGTTGTCAGGTTGTGTTTCTGTTGCCTTTTGAGGCAGACAGGGTGACTTGGGAGTGTTAGCACATTGTCATTATATTTGTTGTGCTGTCGGGTGGCTGTTTCCTCATCTTGTGGCTGTACCTGCCCAGCAATATGAGAGAACCACATTGGGTCCAAGTTAGTCCTGAGCTGCTGTTGGTCAGCTTTGCTGCGTCACCGCTGAGATCGTAGTGGCCACACCCCCTCCCCTACGGTCAGTTTTCAGCCTCCTCCTCAGGCAGCTGGATGCAGAGTCTGGGGGGGGGGTTCAGAGAGAGGGGTTTGGCATGTTTCCTGGAAGCTCCAGGTTTTGACAGGGGAGGTTGGAGGGGGGGCTCAATGGCTAGGGCTGGCGGACTGGGGGAGCTCTATGGTTTGAGCCTTGGACACTGGGCCTCTGGTCGGGGGAGGTCCCCATTCAGTCTCTGGTCCAGCCTCACAGCTGTGGCCTCCTAGGCCCCCAGCCACCGCCCTTCCGCCGTTCATCCTTTGTTTAGCTGGTCCCAGGCCCCACAGACAAGTGGTCAAGACTGGCTGGGCTTCCTGCTTCCCTCTCCTCCAACAAGGGACAGGGACCAGAGGCTCAGTGAGGGGCAAGACAGAGGCAGGCAGCAGGGTGGGGGGCAGCGGGGGACCTGAAGACACAGAGAGCCCATGACACAGGAAGGGTGGCAGAGGCAGCAAGCAGGGACAGATGTTCCAGCACAGAGAAGAGCAGTACTGGGGAGGGGGCCGCGATGGAGGGAAGGGGGTGGCTGGTGGCATAGGGGGATCCCTGCCCCCTGCAGTCCTGGTGGTGTTAACAAGTCTAATTAAGAGGCCACTGGCCCAAGTTAATTGGCTCGTTAACAGGAATTGCCTCTGAAAATCCCCCAACTCAGCGGGGTGGCTCTCTGGAGGGGAGATGTAAGCGAGTGTTAACGAGGGATCCCGCAGGCCCCCCCCTCCACCCATGCCCCCCTCCTGCTTCGCTCTTCCCCTCCCATCCTCACTCCACAGATCTGGCCAAGACTGGGGGAAGCATCTGTCCTTCCAGGGTTGGGGGGCAGGATGAGGAATGAGGAGATTAGATTCACATCACCTGGCTCTGCATGCCTGCCTCTCCTCAGTTGTCTGTAGATCAGTGTCTCCGATTTTTTTGTGTCCTGTTCACCTCCCCCACCTAGTGCTGCCTCTCGACAGGTGCTCCCTCCCACCCTTCCCTTCCAGTCTCCTGGGTTCAGTCCATCACGCCTGGGTTGCCGAGGCCAGGGCTGGGGTTTGCTTTTGGCTCTGACAGGCCCCTCCTGGGGGCAGGAGAGGAATGGTCAGAGAGCTCTCTCTGTCCCAGCACTCCCCCGCCACCCCCCCCCCCCCAACCCCAGCAGTTCCTGTCTCACAAAGTTGATAGCTGCCAGGGCTCCCATCCTGGATCTCCCTTCTGCTGCTACCCGAGCCCTGGATGGCTGAAGTGGGGCAGGTTAGGGGCAGTTTGTAGGGGGGCGAGAGTGAGAAGGAGACAGGCAGGACAGAGACCAAGATAGGGACAAGAGACAGAGAAAGGAGTCCAGAAGTAGGACCCCTCAGTTCCAGCTTGCCTGGTAGCAGATGTCAGTGGTTGGGGCTGGGCGAGGTTAGGGTCACGGAGGTCAAGAAAACTAGGACCTAGTGACTGGAGGCAAACTGGGTTTTCACTGAGATTTAACTCCTCTCAGCACTACACAAACTTTCTCTGACACACATACACACAGAAGATCATCCATTCACACATAAAATCCCCAGACATGCACACTCACACACACAAATTTGGAAACTCTCACATACCTGTATGCTAGCACAGCCACAGAGAAATGTTACACACTCCTCATCTCCCAACACACCATCAGACACTAAGCCTCTTGGCCTAGACTTCTCATTTATAGGTTCTCATCCATGCGCGTTGACCTTGTGGCACCAAGGCAGGGCTCTGACCTGTGACTTTTGCCCTGTGCTCTCCCTGCCCCCTCACAGAAGCACCCCACGTGCAGTATGAGCGCCTAGGTTCAGATGTGACTCTGCCATGTGGGACAGCAAACTGGGATGCAGCAGTGACATGGAGGGTAAATGGGACAGACCTGGCCCTTGACCTGCTCAACGGCTCTCAGCTTGTGCTCCATGGCTTGGAACTGGGCCATAGCGGCCTCTACGCCTGCTTCCACCGTGACTCTTGGCACCTGCGCCACCAAGTCCTCCTACATGTGGGCTGTAAGTGTTGGTCCCAACCCTTCATCTGACCTCCCACTTCACTCAAGAGGATTGTCAGTGAGGCTTAGACCCGTGGTCCAGATTAAGTCCTCTTCCTTTTGGGGAGGGGGGCTGCAGAACCCTGACCTTTGCTCCCTAATCCTATCCTAGCCTTCTCTTCTGACCTCTGAGCCCAGTGTTTCCCACTGAGTTCAGAACTCTGGGCGTTTTGCACATGTATCCCACCCCCAGCCCACTCCCCCACCCCATGCCAGAGGCCTTTGAGATCCAGAAATCACGTTCCCTATGACAAGATAGGCAGAGGAAGGATAGCAGGACCTGGTCCTTCTGGGGCCTGGTAGGGAGGAATTCCAGGGTCACAGCTTCAAGTCAGAGTGATCCCACTCCATTGTGTGCTTGCACAGGAGCTAGTTATGCAGGTGTAGGAATAGGCACTCTGGGAGGCTCCAGGGAAGAAAGAACACTTCCTAGAGTGGGAGGCACATGGAGATTGGGAGATTCCGAGGATACATTGAAAAACTCCCTTCTGGGGGACATCTGGGTGGCTCAGCGGTTGGGTGTCTGCCTTCAGGGCGTGATCCCAGGATGTAGGATCGGAGTCCCACATCGGGCTCCCTGCAGGGAGCCTGCTTCTCCCTCTGCCTGCGTCTCTGCCTCTCTCTGTGTGTCTCTCATGAATAAATAAATAAATCTTTAAAAAAAAAAAAAGAAAAAAAGAAAAACTCCCTTCTGGGAGAGAGCTAAGTGTGACTGTAGGCTCAGAGGCTGGGAGGGCATGATAGGGCCCCTTGGGCTGGTGTAAATGGGGGAAGGGAGCTAAAGGAGGGGATGGGGCAAATCACGATCCTAGAAGTTAGGGAGTGACATGGTCAGGCTCATGTTCTTAAGAGATCCTTCTCATGATGAACATAGACAGGTTGCATGGGGGCAATGCTAGGGCAGGAAGGAGGCTGTTGCTAGATGCAGGGGAGATGATGAGGGTGAGGGATCAGGGCATGGAGTTGGGGAAGTTGAGAGGGTCTGGTGGTATCTCTAGGAGTCAGTGGTAGATTGGAGGTAGAGAGGACAGGAGAGTAGAGAGCAGGAAGAGTCAAGACAGCTAATGTTACCAATTGCTGCAACAGAGGCAAAGTGGAAGGGTCATTGGAAGAAAAGATAGTGCGTTCTGGGTGGCTGCGCCTGGGTGGCTCAGTTAGTTAAGCATCTGATACTTGATTTTAGCTCAGGTTATGATCTCAGGGTCCTGAGTTCAGGGCCCATGTTGGGCTCCATGCTGGGTATGGAACCTACTTAAAAGAAAATAGTGTGTTCTATTTGGACAGTAGTATGCAAGTCGTCTTATTTTGGGTTTTGCTAGAATCAGATCCCAAGATGAGAATTCATCTGCAAATAGTTTGTCAGATGGCAGAAACACTGCAAGGAAGTGAGAAAGTGACAGAAGAAGGAAGTTTAGAGGACCAAGAGAGATGGAGTTATCCAGTTATCTTCTGGGCAACTGCAGCTCCACCATGGGAGAACTGAGAGCCCAAGTAGAACATGTACCTGGGAGTTGTGCCTGAGCTGGAAGGGAGCTCAGAAGTTTATACACTAACTCCTGCCCAGTCTTTGGTTGAAGGAGTCTCCTGGGGTGGGGGCAGGGATGTTTTAATTCCCCCGCATTTTTGGCCTGATGCCTCAGCAGGCAATGCAGATTTTGGTGACCAATGAAAGCTCTTAGACATAGAACCGCAGAAGAGGGCAGCAGATATGAGCCAGGGATCTGTTGTGGCACCACCACCATCTGCTGTAGGTATGTTGGGTTGGGGTCCTCGCTATAGCCAGTGGATCTGAAGGTCTGGGGCTCAGAAGAGGCCTGGGCTGAGGATGGGATGAGAAAGGCCATGGGGGGGCGGGTGCAGAGATGGCCAAGGGGGAGAGACTCTGGGATGAGAAGAGAAGAAGACCCAGAACTGGACCCTGAAGACTATCACTTTATAAAGGATTGATGGAGAGAAATGAGCCACAAAAAGATAAGAAGGAGCCAATAGGAAGGTAGAGGGAAGAGTGAGTGAATGAAGTTCAGAAGACAGGTTTGGAGAAGTTGGAATAATGAGCTTATCAATGTTGCTGAGGGTCAGCTGGGCAGGCACCCATCAACGGAATATTCTGAAAATAGTTCCATTTCTTTTCTGCTTAAGCCAAAGATTCATGTTTTTCTGGCTTCAGCCCATTTGGGTGATGCACCCCATTTTCTTTGGATGGTTTCTTTATTCCCTGGGAGCTGCTGAGGGGAGGAAATGCTTAAGTGACCTGGGAGCAGGAAATTGGTATGGACAACCATTGGAAATGTTAGGCTGAAGGGTTGCTCATGGTCATCCACAAACCACTGACCCACCAGTGGGATTAGAGGAGGGGTGAAAATATGTTTTGCTGGGGATATATTCCTTTTCACACAGAAAAGCCTTCATGTGTTCAAACTGGAAAGATAGCAATCATAACCATGTGTTTTAGTTTCAAGCCAAGGGTGGAGTGACCCCTGTTGGCCAGCTTGAGAAATACAGGACCAGCCTACCTGAGTTCATCCTGGCCCACCATGAGGTCCACTGGAAGTAGAACACAGCCTAGCTCCATGTTCTTACACAGAGAAAATGTCATACACTGAGTGCCATGGAAGAAGGATAAGACCAATTTGACAGTATTCTTCTGTCTTCTCAATCTGAGTCCAAAAATCCTTAGGATGGACAAGGCTGGCCATGATGGCTAGGCCTTGGTGACCCTCAGCCTTATTCCTGATGACTTGATCTTTGAGAAGTTATTGGAAGGAAATTGGGTCTAGTAGTGATGTCTGTAGTCTGCACCCACAGGACATGCCCACAGATGCCCTGTTGTGACCAGAGCCCAGACCTTTTATATATATAGTGACCACTCCCTAGGCTCTGCCTGTCAGAGGAGAGTTGGCTGTGAATTGGCCATAGCATTAGTAACAGGTACTTATCTCTCATTGCCTTATTTGCTTCTAAAGAGCTGGTCAGAGGAACAAGGGACATTAATCATGATTGTCTCAGTCACTTTATATTAGTAACAAGAGACTGGGTTTGGCAACACTCAATATCAAATTATTCTTCTAGCCAACACTCAGAGAACAGGACAAAGTTACCCCAATTTGTGAGTCATCCAAGCCAAAAATTACTTAATATTTATCCTAAACATATAAGATTTTCGTGTTTCTATTTCCAACAAAACTGATCATAAAAATAACTTGTTGAAAGCTCCTCCCTTTTTAAAAAAGATTTTATTTATTAATGAGAGACACACAGAGAGAGGTAGAGACATAGGCAGAGGGAGAAGCAGGCTCCCTGTGGGGAGCCAGATGCGGGACTTGATCCCAGGACCCTGGGATCAGGCCCAGAGCCAAAAGCAGATGCTCAACCACTGAGCCACGCAAGTGCCCCATTGTTGAAAGTCCCCTTACCAGACTTATCCTTGCACTGCTTTCTCCTACTCCACCTCCCTGCCCTCCAGTGGATGCTCACAAACAGCTCAGAGGAGTCCCTCACCCTGCATGATGAAAGGACCACCCACATTAGGAAACAGGATCTCAGGGTTACTGTTAGTAGCATCCTTTTGTTTACTAGACACTGCTGATTCAGTGTCTTTCTGATTTTAAGCTAAAATAAATCAGAGTAATTTACTAATTTTAGATGGACAGTTCTTTGTCCAGTTTTTGAATATCTGTATTTGGTCAGGACAGGAACTCTGAACCTCTGGTTCAACACTGCTTCCCCCTCAGTCACATTTGGCTGAGAAGGAAAGAGCAGCTTGTGGATGAAGATGTCTGGGGGAAAAAGACAGGTGGGAGGCAGGAGAAGGGCATCTGGGAATCCAGAAGTTGGGGTGCCTTGAGAGATTTCATGAGATAAGGTTGGGACAGGCTATGGGCTTTGATGCCAGACAGGAGGAGTGTGGGTGGGACCTGGGCACGGCTGGAGCTGGAAGGGTCACCCTGCTCCACCCAGCCTGATCTGGCCTGGCCAGGGGTGTGGGCAGCCTGCCCCTCCTTCTCTCTGGGCCGGCGGGCAGGCCTTGTGCGTGCCGGGGGCTCCAGACCAGGCGGGCTGGCGAGATGAGAGGAAAAACATGCGGTTTGGTGGGCTGGACATGGAAAAACAAGCCAATTAGGAGGAAAACAAACAAACCCTGGGCCAGCGGGGGCAACGCACACATGCACACGCGTACATGGCCCGCATGGGACCCAAGGACATCCTGCTACAGGCTGAAACAGTCACTTGGCCATCTTAGGAGCCCCCCACGAGGGGCAACTTGGAATGCCTGGGCATCCAGGAGTATGTCCACTTGCCCAGAGAATGACCTGACACATGTGCATATGAGTTTGTGCTCACACACAGCCTCTAACATGTTCTCATGTGGTGTTTAGCTCATACATGTGAACACACTTGGAATTCTGAGCACTTTCCCACACACACAGTTTGAAAAGTATATTCAGGCTTAAGCTTCACCTCCTCTGTAGTGTTTCAGGTATGTAGTCTTACTGTCACTGTGTTTCAGATGCAATGGCGCACCTTACACATATTCTCAGGGTACCTCAGCCCCGCAGCCATACACGTACAGTCAGTCTTGAAATCAAACAGCCTGCCTGGAGTCACACATAGCCAACTGCACAGTTACACAACTGCCCAGAGTCTCAGTCACAGACACGAAGGCTCTCGGAGTTAACACACAGCCTCACAATTGCAATGTCTTAAAAACAGCTTCTCCCCCATCTTGCAGCACACTCACAACAGGCCTGATCACACACTGTCCCACAACCTCGCACTTGGTCTCTCACAGCACCCCCACCTCCGCCCACCCGGCCCCTCAGCTGGGCTCCAGCTGCAGCAAGTCACTCCTTTTCTTCCTTTCTTTGTTTTTCTTTCCTCCTTTTCCCTCTGAGAAACCTGGTCCCTGTCAGGAAACCCAAGCCCTTCCCTACTCAGGGCCCAAGGCCAGGCAGGAGTAGCCAGATGACAGACAAAGCCCTGCCTGGCCCCCTGGTCCCCCATGACCTGCCCAGTCAGAGAGGAACTGGTTTGAGGGGGAAGATGGTCAGAGGGAATGGAGGGGACTGGTTAGTAGGGAGCCTAGCTGGGGGGTGGGGGCTGTGAGTCCAGTGCCATGGCCCGCTCTGCCCTCCAAAGAGTCCCAGGCAGCAGGGAGCTGACTCTGCAGCCTTCAGTACCCACCCCACCCCCAGCACCCTTCTCCTTTGAAGCTGTGGGGATAAGGGGGGGGTGGTGGCTGGAGGGGGAGTGAAGGCTTCTCAGCCGACCTCGGAATGTCCTTTTCTCCTGGGGTGGCTGCCAACTCTGGCCTGGCCTACAGGCCCCCACAAGGCACTTCCTGTGTCCTTGGCCACCCCCCACCCCACCCCCATGCCTCTGTGCCCCTGGGCAGATAGGGAAGGGATATGAGAGGCACACAGGATGAACATGGAACAGACACAAGATGGACACAGAGCCAGGAAGGCTCCCCAGGGGAGGCAGACAGCAGTGGATAGAATGCAGGTTGCCCCTGTGGGGGCTCAGCTGGGCTCTGGCTCTCTCCTGCAGGCCTGGGGCATGGAGCCACCTTTGCCCACAGTGTAGCCCACTCTAGCTGCTACTTACACCCAAGCTTCCCAGATGCCTTTCTGACCCTTTCTTATCTCCTGCTGCAAAGCCAGATTGGGCCTTGGGGGTTCGGCCCTGATACACATATACTTCATACACACTGGCTGTGTACACGCAATCAGATTCAGTCACAGTCCGGTGTACACTATGGATGAAAGCCCACAGTTCCCATATGTCACCATGGCCACTCGGCAAGCATAGACATGTACTCCCCCTTTCACAGTCCCTAGCTCCCTGGCTTATTGAACTGCCCCCCTCCCATTTCCTGTCCACCTGTCAGGCAGGGGGTGGGGCGGGGGGGGGGACACAGGAGGGAGGTGTCAGTGTCCCTGGAGCCACTGACGGACATTCCTTGCCTGGGTCAGATCACAGAAGCTGCCTCCTTCCAGGAACCTGAGCCGGCTGTCCTCACGCCTTACCCAATGCCTGAGGGTGGGACAGCTGGGCTAAGTACTCACAGCAGCAAGAAGTGTGGTTAGATAGCAGAAAGGACTTCCCAGGTGTGTATGTGTGGTCATGTAAGTAGGTATCCCCATCCTGGGGTTTAGTCCCAGCTCTGACTTGCTGTGTGATCCCAGGCAGGTCTCTATCCCTCTCTAGGACTCCCCATTCTAGATTGCAGACAGCTGCTAACCTGCTAATCAAGTAAGGGGCTTCTTTAAAGAGTCTGTGATGGAGGAGCTGGGAGCTAGGGTTTAGGTGGGGTATACACCAAGGGAACAGTAGCTTCTTCTCAACAGGCATATGCACACACATGCAGTCACACAGGGATACACATTCTGAGCCATGCCCATTATACACGGACCTACATTCCATCATGGGTCATTGCTGTCACAGAAACGCATGTAACATGTATACCTGTGCCTATAGACACCTACATACAGATACACACATGCATAGCCACCCAGTGCTGTTGTTCCTGTGGCACCACCAGGCTTGTCCTTGTGCGTCTAAATCTCTACTTGGGGAAGCCTAGGATGACTCTTCTCCAGGGAGTGCACTCTGATTATTCTAGCAACTGGAGGACCTAGTCAAGACAACCCCCCCATCCCGCCCTCAGCCTCTGTTGCAGTTTTTCTCTGTGCATGGACACAACATGTCAGGAGATGTGGGGCTGGGGCCGATTCCCCCAGACATCACCTCCATCCTGTGATTGATGAGCTGAGGCCCACAGCCCCCGGTTCCCCACAGTCCCCACCTCCACTGAGCAGGTGGGGGGGGCTCCCTCTTCATATAGCCCTTGTTTTTCTTTAATTAAACATCTGGCTCTCTGCAGCCTGGGAAGCCTCAGACCCTCGCTGACAGCCACCCCTCCCCAACCTCTGGCATTGCTGATGGGTTGAAGGGGGAGAGCTGGGGTTCTGGGGCCCACCTGTCCCCACACCAGTGCAAGGGACGAGCTCCAAGAATACCCTGACCGTGCTGTCCTCACCCCCCAGTGCCGCCGCGGGAGCCCGTGCTCAGCTGCCGCTCCAACACTTACCCCAAGGGCTTCTACTGCAGCTGGCATCTGCCCACCCCAACCTACATCCCCAACACCTTCAATGTGACTGTGCTGTGAGTAGACTTGCCTGTGACCCAGTTCCAACCCTGACCTCTGACCTCTCCTTGAACCACCCACCATGCCCTCAGTCCAGACCCTAGTCTGCCATGGGCTTGACTTTCCCCCAACCTCTGCCCCACCTGACCCTTGATGTTGGTAACAGTGCCTGGGCCTCACCCTTCCCCCAGGCATGGCTCCAAAACTATGGTCTGTGAGAAGGACCCAGCCCTCAAGAACCGCTGCCACATCCGCTACATGCACCTGTTCTCCACCATCAAGTACAAGGTCTCCATAAGTGTCAGCAATGCCCTGGGCCACAACGCCACAGCTATCACCTTCGACGAGTTCACCATTGGTGCGTGGGGCGGGGGTGGTCCCTGCAGTGTACTCCAGTGGGAGTATGTAAGTGGATGTGTGCCAGAGGTGAATTTGAGCATTGGTGGGATATTCACATGTGTGCATAGATATATGTGGCATATATATACATGTGCACGTATATTCATGGTATATATATATACCTGTGAACATTTGAGTGAATGCCCTTTACCTGCAGGGGCCAAGAGACCTTTCCAACAGCTCTTCCATCGTCTCTCTGGCTCCCAGAGTGCACAGGAGGGGGATGGGGGCAGGCTGGGCCAGACCCTTGTGCAGCTGCAGCCTCCCCCCCGCCCCCCCCCCACGCTAATGGCTTCCTTACGGCTTGTGATGAATGAGGTGTCAGAACAGGAGACAGGACTGGGACAGATACCGCCCTCACCCCCACCTCCACCAGACCCTCTGCCTGCCCCTACCCCACCCTAGCCAGACCCCTTCCTTCCTCCTACCCCATCCCAGCCAGACCCCCTGCCTGCTCTTGCCCCATCCCAGCCAGAACCCTTGCCTGCTCCTACCCCATCCCAGCCAGACCCTCTGTCTGCCCTCCATACCACGGCTGAGTCCCCCAGACTGTTTCTACATGAGATGGGCCCTTAGATTCCCATCAGGTCTTCAGCCTGCCTCCAACTCAGATCTGCCGCACCTGTGGACTATCTTTTAACCTTGACCCACAGAGCAGCTTCAAACCCAGACTCTTCCAGGGGAGAGTGTGTCTCAGTTTGGAAATGGAAGAGTTGAGGTGAAAAGCCAAGTTTGAGGGGAGTGTATCATGCTGGTGCAGGAGGGGGTGATCCAGGTGACAATGGAGGTAATGCTGGTAATGGTGGAGCCATTATATAGACCTGGTAATTGGAATGCTGGTCATGATGAGCATGGGGTTGGGATGATGGGATGAAATTTGGGCTACCACTATCCTGAGCTGGTGACCGTGACTGTGGCAACAGTCCTTGGTGGTGACGGGGATGTGAGAGGTGGAAATAATCAGACGGTTGTTAATGGTAGTTGCCAGAATTGACAACAGAGAAGAGGGGTGGCAATTGTGACAGTTATCACAGTGGTTGGCGATGTGAGATGGTGGATATGGTGACTGGGGTTGATAAACTGGGGCTGTTCCCAGAGATTAGTGAAGTAATGAGGCTGTGTCTCCTTAACAGTGAAGCCTGACCCTCCAGAAAATGTGGTAGCCCGACCAGTACCCAGCAACCCTCGCCGGCTAGAGGTGACTTGGCAGACCCCTTCGACCTGGCCTGACCCCGAGTCCTTTCCTCTCAAGTTCTTTCTGCGCTACCGACCCCTCATCCTGGACCAGTGGCAGCATGTGAGTGCCTGGCCCTGCCTACATCCCAAGTGCTTGCATCAGAGCCACGTGGCATGGGAGGTATCCATAGCACCCATATCAGCTGGTAGCTGTTCCAGGGTGAAGCCTAGAGGATCAGATGGGCCTGGGTGGATGGGGCTGAGGAAGGTATCTTACTCTGAAGCCCTAAAGGGTTCCCCGTGACCTCCATATGTGATGGGACCATCTGTTTTTGTGGCTCCCAGGGTAATGAGGAAAAATCCTAGAAGAGAGGTGGCAGGCGGGGCAGGTGGTATTTTTCTTCCCTTAACTCTGGCTCTGTCCTGATCAGGCATCTCCGTCTTAGACTCTGGCCCAGGCTGTGGGCCTGTGCTGGACCCAAGGGACAGGACGTTCCCCATAGTCTCAAGGTCTCAAGGGATCGAAATCAGGCTACAGAGTCAAACTTGTTCCAGGGTATGAGTTCAGGCCATGACTAGTGTCAGGGCTCCAAAGTCAGATGTAACCTGGGGGTCAGCTCAGGGTCACAAGTCACAAGGTAACATAGGCTGAGAATGAAGCGGTGGATAGATAAGGGCTGGTATGGGGTCAGGCTGTGGTCTGGCATGTTGATCACACTACAGTAGCTCTGAGGAGCAGCCAGCAGGTTGGGGCAGACTCAATGTTCTCTCTCCTTTATAGCCCTGGGCTACAGAGTGTAGGCATGCTTTTTAGCCCGTGAGTTCTGTGGGCTAGGACTGGGGCTATGAAGGGTGCTTCACAGGCTAACCCAGGCTGGTACCCAGGGGTCAATCCACCCACAGGCTCCAGCCCCATCTCCTTATGCCTCCCTTCCAGTTAGCCTTTAAAGTGTGTAATTTGATTCCAGGGTGCCTGTCCGGTTTGTAGGCCTGGCCCCCACAAAGGCTGCTCACATGTTCTCTGACAGAGTCCGGAGTCCCTCCTGCCTGGCCAGCTGCCCGCGCCTAATGCATTGCTAATAACCAGGGTCTAGTTTCACAAGCCCCCCTCCCCTGCTAACGAGCTACAGGCAGCAGCCCTGCGCATCGCAGCGCACACGCCTCACAGTGGACCTGGCACACCGCCCGCCACACACGGGAGCATGTACACATACACGTGGTCCCCAGCAGGAACCACACTCCATACATGCATCTGACTGACATGCCAAGACCATGCACTACAGAACTGACCCCCACACTGATGAGGGCAGAACAAAGTAGGAGGACTCTGTGGTAAGAACATGTATGACATGTGGCACGTGCTTGCCCTATTCCATATCTCATTGGCATTGCAGTTGGCTAGATTTATGGCTCTTTTGAACATGACTTTCGCCCTACATAGAATTTACTCTCCCTGATACTTTATATTGGAGAGAAGCAGGTGAATGATTGGGAGAGGGTAGGGAGGGGAGAGCAGAGAAAAACATCACGTGGGTTTTCCAGAGGAAAGGAGAGCTACAGGCCAAGATTTACAAGAATGGGCACCATGGGGTCTGGCAGGAGCTCTCTCAGCATGGACAAGGTGGGACAAGTGCTGGGACCCAGCATGGGTTCCCTGCATCTTCTCCTCTGGCCCTAACTCAGCAGGGAGGCTGGAGGGTATGACGGACATTTGCTACAGCAGACTGCATAGAGGACTCTGAGGCTAGGCAAATGCCAGCTACTAGAGAATTCCTGCCAATTGAGGAGCAGTTCTCTTAAGGGTGTGGATTAAGGGATCAGTCACAACCAGCAAGAAGGGCCCAAGTGTAGGAGATGTGGCTGCCAGGAAAGCATTGGGTTCCTGGGCCATATTCCTGGAAGTGTATGGTGCCCACCATAAGCCCACCAATGAGGTAGTAATTTGATCTGCTCTCCATAGCTCTGTCCCTCTCTACTTAGCCCGAGGGGGTCTTTGGAGGGCAAAAGGGTGTAGAGTACCAAGAGGAACTGGGCCCCAACTCCAGGGGAGGAGAGTCTGTGGAGTCCACCGATCTTCCTGGGCTGGGAGTAGGACTTACTGAGCCCAGGTCTGGTCCCCAAATGACTTTCACCCTGACCCTGACCTTTACCAGTTGTCTCCTGCCTCAGGAGCCACAGATGGGGGTGGGAGGGGGAGTTGTTGGAAGGGCTTCCTGCTCTACTTAGACCCACCTTCACACACATGAATACACATGTGCACATACAGCCTGTCAAGTAGGTAACCCAGACCCCAGTTTTCCGGGAAGGAAGATTGGAACAGGGACCAAAAAAGCCCTGAAGCCAGACGTGGCCCAGAGCAGCCCCCTCTTCCGCCCCTGCCGGCTGCCCCTGTTTACGAGGAGGCTTAATGAGGCGGCGGGTGCCGCTGAGATGAACCAGAGCCCAGCCTGGGACTGGGAGGGGCGCCGGATGGGCAAGCCAGCCTGAAGGGTGGGGGAAGACCAGCAGAATAGGGCTGGTCTGGTGGGGGGGGTGGGGGTGGCGATGCCTCCAGGAGGAAATGGTGCAGCTGTCCTGCTGCTTGGGAGCTGCCGCCACCTCCAGCCCCTTCTGCTTCAGGCAGGGTGATAACCATCCTGAGGCCTTCTTGGGGCCAGGTTCATGGGTGCAT
This sequence comes from Vulpes lagopus, assembly GCF_018345385.1. Classification (NCBI taxonomy): domain Eukaryota; kingdom Metazoa; phylum Chordata; class Mammalia; order Carnivora; family Canidae; genus Vulpes; species Vulpes lagopus. Next base: position 81,550,361 of record NC_054830.1, read on the forward strand.
GGGGCACCTGGGAAGCCAGGCTCTGAGCTAGAACCCATGATAATGACAGAGCTGGCTGACGTGTGTTTGGTGCTTACCATGTGCCAGGGTCTTCATTATCCTCCTGTGAGATAGGTCACTGATGCCATTTTACAGATCAGGATGGCAAGACATGGAGGTTAAGTAACTTGGTCACCTGGCTGGGAGGGGATGGAGCTAAAACTTGGACTCCATGTCTGTGTTTATAACCTTCCCTCTAAACTCCTGCTTGATGGGAAAGGACAGCACATCACCATCATCTCTCTTTCCCTGTTACTCTTGTCACTTCCAGGCAGGGAAGTGGGCTCCTGCTGGGGGCTGTGAGGGTGCGGGGATGACAGTTGAGAGCAAAGTCCTCCTCCTGCTCTCCTGGGGGGTGCTCCCATTCTCCTTAAAGGTTTTCTTACTCTCCTTCAGGATCCTCTTTCCTCCCTCAGTGTCTCCTCCCTGAGATGTCTTTATGCTCCTTCAGGAATTTTCTCACTATCCTCTTTCTCCCCCAGGGAAGTCCTTTTTTCCTCCAGGGGGGTTCTTCATTCTTCTCTCCCCTGAAGTATTCTCAGTTCCTCTGGGGGTGCCTCACTCCCCTGACCCCCAGGACCCCCTACCCCCATCCCATGGTCTGGCTGCAGGTAGAACTGTCAGATGGCACAACACACACCATCACAGATGCCTATGCTGGGAAGGAGTACATCATCCAGGTGGCGGCCAAGGACTATGAGATTGGGACGTGGAGTGACTGGAGTGTGGCTGCTCATGCCACGCCCTGGACTGAGGAGCCACGACACCTCACCACTGAGGCCCAGGCCCCGGGTGAGCCCCCCCTCTGCCCCGCCCCCTGTTCTCTCAGTGGACTAGGCTCTGTCTAGCACCTTCCAACTCCTCCCAGGACTTAGAGCCATAGAGCCTCTGCCCGAGGCATGCTGTGGCTGCCACACTCCTATCTGTCTGTCCTGCCTGAGCTGTTACTGGTCCTTGCTCTCTGGACATTCTTGGTGGGGGACCATTGGGTGGAGGAGTCATCTCTGAGCCCTGGGGAAGCAGGGTCAGCCTGATGGGTGAGGCAGGACATGTTTGAGAGAGGAAGCAGGGGTTGTCTGATGGGAGAGGCAGCACGGGTCTAATACAGGGAGCAGGAACAATGTGCCTCGACCCCCCAGATCTGGGTTGGGCTGCAGACCTGGCCCTGCCCTGAGTTCCCCCCATGTTCCCCAGAGACCACGACCAGCACCACCAGCTCACTGGCACCCCCACCCACCACGAAGATCTGTGACCCTGGGGAGCTGGGCAGTGGCGGAAGACCCTCAGCACCCTTCTTGATCCATGTCCCTGTAACTCTGGCCCTGGCTGCTGCTGCTGCCACTGCCAACAGTCTCCTGATCTGGTAAGTGTGGGGCTGGGTGGCAGAGGGGACCCTGAGGGGACTCCCATCCCACCCTCATCCCTCACGGCCCCCTGCCCTGTTTCCCCAGAGCCCGGCATCCCGTGAGGACATGCCAGCGCACCTGCAGAGGAGCAGGAGGCCGGAGCTGAGCCCGCAGACCCCAGTTTCTATTTTGCACACGGGCAGGAGGACCTTCTGCATTCTCTTCAAACATAATTTGTAGAGACCCCGGCAGGCCCGGGCCTGCCACCCCCTCTCCCTGCCACATCACGCTGGTCCTTCTCCCTCCCCCAGGAGAGGAGGACCCTGCCGCAAACCCACCCACCAAAGACCCCCCACCCCCACCCTGGCCCCTCGGGCTGGACCCTCCAATGCCAGCGACTCCCAGGAGCCCTTGGGGGGGTCTGAGGGGAACGCCTCACATCCATAATTTCTCCTCCTGCCCCAGCCTCCTGTTTGTCCCAGGGTCTCTGTTGCCACCATCAGATTATAAGCTCCTGATGCTGGGGGGGCCCAGCCATCCCCCTCCCCCCAGTGCCCACACTTCTCACTCCCCTACCTGTGCCCATTTTGTACGACCTTCCCCTTTCCCTGCTCCCACCCCACAGTATTTAATGCCCTATCATCCCTTCTAGTCTGACTCAATGGTAACTTGCTGTATTTGAATTTTTTATAGATGTATATACAGGGGTGGGAGGGCGGGGGGTTCTCATTAAACGTCACCATTTCATGAGTCCTTGGAACAGACCCACTTTGGGAGGGTATCCTTCTTCTAAGGATCCCTCCCTTTCTAGACCTGGAGGAGGGAAGACATTCTAGTTGGAGAGAGACCGTTCTTTCCATATAGATGGGGAGAGGCAGGAGAGCACTCAGGCAGATGTGTCTGGGGCTGGGGCCTTCTGCTTCTTTGGAGGATAAGGCTCCCTGGAGGCCAGGGTCAGAGTTGTGGGGGAATGAGGGGTCCCAGTGCAGCAGGTCCCACATGAGGATGTCCAGTCAGTCCTGGAGGCTGCTGAATCCTGACAGGGAAAAGGCTTGTCAAGGGTCATCTCCAGAGCTGCCTTCCAAAAAACCCTAGGCTTTACCCATTGAAGCAGAGATGCAAGGTGAGGAGGCCAAACTTCGTCCTTGGGGCAGGGGGGTGTTGTCATCCCTATCATCCAGGAGACATAGTTCAGGGGGCTCTAGCAGGTCAGGCCTGGGGCTCAGCTAGGCTCTTAGGCTCAGAGTGCAGAACGCACTGGGCCTGGGCAGGGCGGGAGGGTGCCTGAAGGAGGCCACTTGGAATGTGACTGGGAATTGGACCTGGGCTTCAGGACTGGGAACGTAGGGTGCAGGATTTACCCCAGGGTTAGATTACAGTCAGGACTCAGTGTGAGCGGAAGACGAGTAGGTTTTGGTTTTACAAAGTGCCCAGTCTTTGGTCCAGTTGTGTACCCTGCCTACACCCTTCCAGTCCTCAACCTGGGATTCTAAGGTCCCTTTGATTTCTCCTCAGAGGAGGGACCTGTGGCTGCCCCATGCCTGCTCAAGTCCAGCCCCTTGTAGAAGCCAGTGTAGCTTCCACTACAGTGGGATGCCCACTGTAGTTCCTTAGCTGAGGTTACCTAGGGCTGGGGCCACGTTGGCAGGTGCCTCCAGCCTGAGGGTAAGAGCAAAGGATCATCCCAGAGCCCCAACTTGGGGAGCCAGGCTTAGACTTGCTCTGGGTGGCTGGGAAGAGAATGCACTGACTTGTGTACACACTCCCCACAGCAGGTGCTGTGTGCTAAGCCACTAATCCTATGATGTTACACCTCCCCCCCCCCCCCCCCCAATTCAAACCCTCTTCTTCAGACCAGGGTCAGAAAATGAACATTCCTTGCCGGTCTCACCAGGCCTGCCCTGGGAGCTCGTGCCCCTGGGGGGAGGATCCATGTTGCCTCAAGCACTGATGTGCTAGGCCTGGACAGGGCTTGGGTCTGGGTAAGGGGCTCAGAGTGAAGGTGACTGACTTTCTTCCAGGCCAGGCTCTACAGGAGGAGAAGGGTGTTCCAGGTGGGAGATCTCATGGAAAACGAAGGCCTGATGTCAGAGTAGAGGGGCCTGTGGCTTTCCAAGCTGAGTAGCCTCAGCTATGGGAATGCATGACTCCTCATTCACAGGAAGAGGCTCCCAGTGAGAGAAGTGGCTGTGGAGCTCCTCTGTACTGTGGACCCCTGATTTACCTGTTTGTCTGGTTTCTGTGAGATGTAGCTTGAGCCTCAACCTGTATTCCAGGTTCAGCAGGAGTGGAGGGAGCAGGGGGCACCAAGTCTTGCCAAGGACATTGTATTCCTGGGATGGGTCTGAGCCTTCCCCTTCCCTGTCCTTGCAGTAGTAGGGCTAAAGTTCAGAGGTCTTTGGCCTGTGCTGCCTTCCTGCCTTGAGAGCCTTGGTCAGCCCTGACCCACCCATTGCCCACCCAGGGCTCGGGCATCAGCAATCTGGCCTCCATTAGCAACACGGGAAAGCAATCATGTAGGGTCTGGGGAAGAGAGAGAAAGGAGGTGTCCTACTTGTGCCTCAGAGGCCAGTGGAGAAGACTGGGCATCTCCCTGCCCCCAACCTTAAGGAGAAATCCAGCCCTGTCCTAAGTGCCAAGATGGTTGGGGGGTCAGTGTTGTTGCCTCTGACGGCCCTTGGCCTAGGCATGGTCATTTCTCTTTGGGAGTCTTGGCCCTCAACCTCACACAGGCTGCTCGTTCTGGAGGGTCTTGGCGTGCTGTCTGCTGCTGCCTCCCAAGTATTGTCCCTCCACGTCATTATTTCCCATGGTGGCTCAGGGGAGCTGGGGTAAGTATAGTTATCAATTCTTAAAGCTAAATCAGATCCCACAGAATTAAAACGGTGGAGGAGGGCTGTCAGGGGATGCTTGGATCCCAGGCCCAATGTGTATGGTGGCTCAGTCTTTCAGCTCACTAGTTCTCTTTGCTCCCCCACCGGGCAGTGGAGACAGGGACCTTTCGGTATGCCCATTCCTATAAGGCTAACTTGTCTCTGCCCCCATCCTCTTCTCACTGAACCCACTTCCATTAGTCTCTGTCCCATTCCTCTCTCTGAATAACTTTGTCCTGGTTCCTATCCCATGTTTCTCTGTGTATGTTTCTAACTCCTGTCGCTGTCTCCATCCCTGTCTTTGTCTCTCTGTTCTCCGTCCTGTCTCTGTGTCTGTCTCTCTGTCTCTGCATGTATCTCCACCCCATCTCTGTGTCTCTGTTCCTCTTCCCTGACTCTGTCAGCTCTTCCCTCTCTTTGCCTCCTTCTTTGTGTTCCTGCCCTGGTCCAGACCCCAGCCTGTGGCCACTGTGCCTCTATGGCCTGAGCTGGGGACTGTCCTGGCTTCTGCTGCCCCCTCTCGGCCACCTGCCTGCCCTTCATTTCTGCTCCGGGGCAGGCGGCAGATAGCTGATACACCCCACATCTGCCTTCCAGTAGCCAGCCAGGAGAGGAACGTGGATGAGAGAGAGTGGGCAGGAATCCCTCTGGGGCAGCCTCTGCCCCTGTGAACTCCCCAGAGCCCTGTGAGCTCATTAATTCCCTCTGGGACTCTGGGAAAATTCATCTTACATGGAAAGAACAGAGTGCTTGGGGGCAGAAAAGATTGGGGTGTAATCCTCATACCTTTCCCTATCCTCAGAGGAGGGCAGAGGGGAAGGGGGTCCAAGGAGGGGAGTCTGATGGAGCCAGCATGAGGAGAAGCTGGAAGAGAACTTTTCTGACAGAGGCACTCCAGTGGGGGAATGGCTAAGCTGAAGGTGAGTAGGTCAGTGTAATAGGATTAGTCTGAGGGGAGGCAGGTCTGGTACATGCTGCTATAGAGATCTTGGTTGGAAGGGCCAATCTGAGGGGGTAGACTGGTTGAGGAAGCATCTGGAGGGTCCAATCTGAGGAGAGACCACTCTGAAGGCACACAGGTCTGAGAACAGGATCATTAGTCCTGGTTTGCCTGGGATTTTCTCATTTTTAGCACTGAATATTTCAAGTCCTGGGAAATCCCTCAGGCCCAGGCAAACTGGGACTTTTGGTCACCCTATTTGAGAAGGCCTTGCCTAACAGTGCTGGTCTGATGGGAAAGTAGATCTATGGGCCAGTGGATCTGAGGAGCTCTGGTTTGACAGTGCCAATCTGAGGGGAGAGGCTGTTTAAGGCTGGAAGCTTCTTTGGGCAGAAACCAGGTCTTCAAGGAGAGTGGATAATTAGGGTCCTTCCAGAAGGGCAATGGCTAAGGGAGTGGCCACCAGGGGGCAGAATGAGCTCTCAGGAGAATCAGAGGCAAAGGTCCCAGAGAGGGGAGCCAGACAGGGGGCGGCCAGAGAGTGTGCAGCTGTGTGCAAAGTGTACTCTCAATATCATGTGTCACTGTGCCATCATCTGCAAGTTTGTGGTGATGGCATACAACCACAAAGTTGTTTTTGTGTGATGAGGTGACCAGGGGTACATCCATGGGTATGTTAGTGTGTAGCCTGTGAAGAAGGTATCTAGTGTGGCCATGGCTAAAGCCTTACCTGTGGCTATAGGGACGAGAGCAAGAGCACCCTTGGGACACAAGAACAGTCTAAGTGGGGTGGAGAAGTTGCCTGGGTAAGGGCTGAGATGAGAGATAGGAACTAGGCTTCCCTACTTGTATTCCCTGAGAGTCCAAGAGCTAAGTGTTTTGGTCACACCTGGGGAGACCAGACTGCGTGCCTAGGCCATACCTGCCCTAATCTCCAGGTTTTCTCCTTCTGCACGTTCAGCTGGCATTCCTCCAGCTAGAAATACCCCTTACCTGCCCCTCTCTCCCATTCCCCAGTCATTGTTCCTGTCTGTCCTACTTCTGTGCCTTGGTTCAAGCTGTGCCCTGCCGGGATTCTCTCTTGTGAAGCATTTGAGGTCCCTTTGTTGCTGCCTCCTGCTCATTCCTTTACCATGGACTGAACACCCACTTTGTACTAAGGCCTAGTCCTATGGGCCCCTGTTTCACTCCAGAGATTCGAAAGTACTGCTAGGGGCTGCTAGGGTCTTACCCAAAGGAGGGATCTGAGGGAAGAAGTATGGACAAGGCAAGAGTGGGTTCTCTGGGTTAGGAGGCAAAGTGAAGCCATCACATAATCACTCTACTCCATATCCACCCCCCCGCCCCGCACTAACAAAATGAACAAAAGCCCAAACCAAAACAAAAATGCTGCTACCAACTCAAGTCCAACCAAATAAGCAAAGTTTTTGTATAAACCTTAAAATGTGATAGCCAAGGAAAGTAACAAGATAATAGTGCAACAAGTGAATGGCATGTCTCCTAATCCCATGCCCAAAAGGAGCATTGAGAAAAGAAAGATGAGTCAACAAAGTACCAACAACTCTCACTAATATCCTGTAATCTGAGGAAAATGGATTATTGTGTGAGCAGGTAGCCTTAAGAAAAGTCTGGGGAAAAGCCTTTGTAAGTAGAAGCCCCTGTGTTCCTCTATGAGACCTCCGGAGAGGCAAGAAAAGCTGCCTTGGCTTGGCCACCTCCAGAGTATGGCGGTGAGGTTGGGGGAAGAACCCAAAATCTGCAATTTGGGATATACCCCACCTCCCGGCTGGACCAAGATATCTAAGAGGGTCTCAGAGGAGCCTAAGTGCAGGTAGCCCCAGCCAAACCACCCTCAGGGCGCAGAAATTGGGTGGGTGAGTTTGAAAGCAAGAGCTAGCTTTCAAACCACAGCTCCCAGGGGGAGGGTAAACTGGTCCAGATGGGAAGGGGCAAAGGACCTACACACCAGAGCAAGGAGAGGTATGCTGACTGTGAGCCCTGGTAGATTATTGTAAATGGAAAGACAATGGCATGGCCTTTAGGCATTCAGATCACAGCCAAGATAGAGGTAGGAAGGAAGTAAAGGGGGGATAGGATAAAGGAGGGAGGGAGGGAGGGATGGGAAAGGAACAAGGAAGACAGGATGCAAAAAATAAAGGAGGAACCCAATCTAGAAGAAAACAACCAAAGGAATAAAAAGATTGCCGGCAAGTTCTTCCTGTTATGGAAGGCCTTAAGAATAGTATGAAATTCAGAGAACAAGGACTCAAAGATGATAAAACAACATAATGAGATGAAAAGGGAGATTGCAGAACTAAGGAAAAATAGTAAAGGACCAAAACAATACCATTACAGATGCAACTGACTAGCAATAATGACACAGAATAGATACGGCTGGAAATCAAAGTGATTTGTAGGAAAGGCTTTGAGATCCTGAAAGTAAATATGATGAGGAAAGATAAAGACATTAAAGCAATTAGAGTGAAGCTAATAGGACAAAGACAGGCTACCATAAGCATGATTGTTGGCAGCCCTAAACATAGAGGTTCCAAAAATGGACAGGAAAAGATACTAAGGTATGAAATACAGAAAAGCTTTCCCTGAAATTAAGGAAGAACTGAATACCCAGATGGAAAGTGCACACCCCATGCCAGAAGAATTGATACAGAATAATGGACATTAAGACACTGATTTAGTTACTAAACTTTGAAGATAAAATAAAAAGACTTCAGGAACCCAGGCAAAAAGAGCAAGTCATGTATGGGGAAAAATTCAGTCTGATCTTGGATTTTCTTCAACATCACATTCCATGAATCTAAGTAATAAAGCAATCAATATCTATGAAGTTCTGAGGGTAAACAAATATTACCTCAAAACATAACCAACAAAGTGGTTGATCTCAATCATGAATTTGGGGATACAGAACCCATGAGCCCTTCTGAGAAAAATACTACACAGTGACAAAATCCAATCAGCCAAGAGATTAATCAAAATAAGGGAGAGTGGTGAACATTAATTCCCTTTAGGTTAAGATTAAACTGGGAATTTTAGTAGAACAGAATGTAAATATAAATCCTTATAAACTTAGAACAACATTGGCAATATAATCTGGTGAGAGGGATGAGAAGGAGAGCAGAAGTACTACTTGGACTTTCCTTCATAGTTCTGAGCAACTAATAGCTTATAAAATTGACACCTAAGGATACAAATTCTACTACCAACCTCTTCTTTTCTTTTCTTTTTTTTTTTTTTTTTTAAAGATTTTGTTTATTTAGTCATGAGAGAGGCAGAGACAGGCGGAGGGAGAAGCAGGCTCCCTGCGGGGAACCCAATGGGGGACTCAATCACAGGACCCCAGGATCACGACCTAAGCCAAAGGCAGATGCTCAACCACTGAGCCACCCAGGGGTCCCTGCTCCAACCTCTTAATCAAAATTGCTTTTAACTTGAGAGGGGTCTTTTAGGAATGAATATTTTTTGAGGTGAAGAAATATTTAGCTGCAGTTTAGCATTCTTTTGTTTTCACTTGAGTTGCTTTTCCCTCAATTCAAGTGAAAGTATGTTTTGTATGTTTTGTATTTAAAAAAAGCTTCTGTAGCATGTCCCATTCTTGTATAATTATTCTGACTCTCTTTTTACATACCTTTCTCTTCACTCCCTGCTCCCACCCCAATGCATTATGCTCACCAAATGTTACTACTGACCATTTGTGAGTGGTGAGACTCTCAGTGATATGTTGCATTTTTCTTTGTATTCTTTTGTATGGTTTATAATTTTTAAATAACAAGCATGTATTTTTTTCAGTCAGTCAATTTTTAAAAAGACCATTTATTTCTTTTGTTTTAAGGTTCACTTAACCTCTCTGTGCCTCAGATTCATCATCTTCAATCTGAGAACGACAGGATTCCTAATAGGATGTTTTGAAGATTGTGAGATAATATGTGGTGGGCTTAATAATGACCTCCAAATATGTCCACGCCCTGATTCCTAGAACCTGTGAGTGTTAACTTATATGGCAAAGGGATTTTGCCACTGTGATTAAGTTAAGGTTCTTGAGATGGGAAGATTAATTCTGGATTATTAGGTGATCCCGATGTAATCACAATAATCCTAATAGAAAAGAGGCAGAAAGAGAGTCAGATGGGATGATGGAATGGGAAATTGGGAGATGAAGGAGGGATGTAAGCCAACAAATACATGCAGCCACTAGGCAATAGGTTCTCAGAGCCTCCGGAAGGAACCAGCCCTGCCCACACCTTGACTTTAGCCCAATGAAACTGATTTTAGACCTTTGACCCTCAGACTGTAAGAGAATAAATCTGTGTTGTTTGAAGCCACTAAATTTATAGGAATTGATTAAAACAGCAACAGGAAACTAATACACCTTCCCATGTGCTGTTCTCTTGTCCCTCCCTACTCCATTCATCTCTTTCATCCCCCCAGCTCCCACTTGTTCAATATTCGATTCAAGTTTCCCTGACATTGCCTACCTTCCACTGCTGCCCAGAGATGGGACATGCATCCCCCCTCAAAGCACTCGCCACTCTGGGTTACAGTTGCTTATGGATAGGTCATCCCCCAGCCTGGGCAGAGGTGCCAACAGAGCAGGCCTCTCTGCTTACCTAGCCTGGCAGAGGACCCAGCTGGGTAACTGTTAACAGATAAATAAATGAAGACTAGGTGAGTAGTTGGTACCATATAACTAACCACTACTCTTTCCTTGGTGTTAGATCTTTCCCTTCCCTATTACTACCTGGCTGTTTCTCCCAGCAGCCTGTCCTCCACATACACATACTCTTTCAATCTCTAGAAAACCAATCTGCGTCTTTATCTCTGACTTCCTTCTTTAGTCATTAGTCCAAAACACATTCACTGACACTTGTGAGTCCATCAGCAGGTTTATCTTCACATCTGTGTATGTGTACACATGTATGTTATGGAGGTTTGCATGCACATTCTTGTGGTCAGGGTAGGCTTGTTATTTCTGTATACATGTGTCTTTGCTTGTATATATGTGTGCCTCTGCTTTGTGGGTGGTGTATTAGTGTGTGTCTATATGTGCAGGGAAGGATACATTTGATTTCTGCCCCCAAGGGATTTGATGGCCTGAGGCAGGAGTTGGTGTGCAGGGATAACTTACTGAAATGTTAATGGAATTTTGTTCCAGTGCATTGTTCCTTTTCTTGTCTCAGGCAGAAGGCTGGGCCTTTTTCTCCCTGTCTTTTGCGGTGAGCATTGCAGGCCCAAGGCTGAATCAACCTCAGACATCTTTCCGACTCTAGCCTTCTGGACACCTAAGTTTCTTCAAGGGATTATGCTAAGGAAAGGGGGCAAAGCAATCCAGAGAGTAACCCCAAACAAAGAGGGGATCTGTGTTTGCGTGAGCAGGTGGGACCTACAAACACTCCCTAATGATGTCCTAGGAGTAGGGGCAGGGTGAGCTTGGGAAGGCAGGACTCTGGATATTGAGTTCCCAAACTTGGCTTCTCAGCAGAGACCACATGAATCACAACAAAAAAGTACCCAGGACCTTTGCACGGTTGGGAAGAAAGGCGTGAGGAATTTCTCCCAAAATGACCTTACTATTAGCTCCAGGAGCAAAGACCTAGGAAAGGAATTACCTTTAGTTTCATTTTGTTTTATCATTGTAAGCATTTCTAAGTGTATGGTTTTGTGGTATTAATTGGTATGTGTATGTGTACATACATTTAAAAGATCTATCCATTTACTTGAGAGAGCGCACTCGTGAGCAGGGGCAGGTGGAGGGTAGACAGAGGGAGAGGGAAAGAGAAAACCTTCAAACAGTTTCTCTGCTGAGCACAGAGCCAGATGTGGGGCTCAGCCCCAGGACCCTGAGGTATATATTATGCAACCGTAGATGTCATTTTAATAAAACAGAGAAACATCACCAATTTTACACACCTGAGCACATCAGTCACTGGGCTCAGTGTCACAGGAAACACGTACCAGTTGTGGAGGGCACCGTGAAGAGGCAGAGGACACCCCTTGCCCTTGGGGGGGGAAGGGAAGGGGAGCAGTGGGAGGGGAGTTCAGGAATAGTGAGGATCCTCCTGCCATCAGGAGTGGGCCAGGTGAGAGCTGAAGCTGCAGAGGAGGTGGGGCCAGGCAGTCTGGGCTTCTTTGAAAAACTTTTTTTTTTAAGATTTATTTATTATTTATTTATGATAGACAGAGAGAGAGAGAGAGACAGGAGGAGGGAGAAGCAGGCTCATGCGGGGAGCCCAATGTGGGACACGATCCCGGGATTCCAGGATTATGCCTGGGCCAAAGGATCCCGGGATTCCAGGATTATGCCTGGGCCAAAGGATCCCGGGATTCCAGGATTGCCCAATGTGGGACTCGATCCCGGGATTCCAGGATTATGCCCGGGCCAAAGGCAGGCGCTAACCCGCTGAGCCACCCAGGGATCCCCCTCTGGGCTTCTTTGAAAGCCAGGCTGAGGTTCAGGAGCTTCTACTGAGAGTCAGAGGGCTCCAGGAGCTGGGGAGACTTGGTCAGATTTGTGTTTGGGAAAGACAGCTCTGGGGGCCATGCAGAGGAAAGCAAGGAAGGGAGAGAATGCAGAAGTGGTGGTAGCCAAAAGGTGCTTTGAATGATGTGGAAGGCCTGAGAGCAGGTAAGAAAAGAACCAGGGCCAGCTCTGTGAAAACAGTGCTTTTTTGGAGCACAGAGTCACCAAATCTTAATGAACATGGGGTGGGGAGGGAAGGGAGAGGGAGGGGCCTTGTACAACCCTGTTGACTGGGAGATGGTAGGACTGTTTATCAAACTAGTTAGGACAGAGGGAGGACAGGGTTTGGGGGAGTTGATAATAATCATGACTCATACATTCAATGACTTGCCTATGGTCACACAGCAAGTAAGGGGCAGATGGGCTCAGATTAGATTATGTCAAGTGTAAGGCACTAGTTGGGACTTCTTGGTAGAAGGCCTTAGGTCAGTAGTTAAGAGACTGGAGTCGGGTCAGGCAAACCTGGGCTCCTGTTGACCTTGGACAAGGTGGTTAATCTCCCTACAGCTCAGTTTCTTTAAGTGGAAAATGGCAAAGGCTTGTACCTCATAGGCTTGTTGTAAGGATTTAATGAGATGATGTATATAAAGAAATTAGCACAGTACCTGCCATGTTGTAAACACCCCATAAATCTTAACTTTTAATAACAACAGCAGCAGCAACAACAAATGCCAGTCTGGGACTTGGGAGTGAGGTCTGGGTTAGCATTAAGGCATCGTCAACACAAAATGGGCACAGAAGCCATAATGCAGAGGGCGGACCTCACTTGGAGAGAAGAGGAGAGGAGAGTGGGTGCGGAGAGCACAGCCCAATGGAGAGGAGGAGCCCTGGAAATAAGGGAGACAGCCAGAATGCTGTAGTTCAGGGCAATGCAGCAAATCAGGGTTTAATTCCAGACTCTATCCCTGCTGCTATGGGGCCTTAGGAAAACCTCTTGATTACCTTGAGTTTCAGTACCTTCATCTATTCCACAGACCTGTCTTACATGCAGGTGAGGGATAGCTATGATGGATGTAAGGCTTTGACAGAGGCTAGGTGCTTGATTAGCAATAGTTTTAGGGGCTCTTGGGTGTCTCAGTTGGTTAAGTGTCCGACTCTTGATTTCAGCTCAGGTCATGATCTCAGGTTGTAAGATTGGAACCCCATGTCGGGCTCCGCTCTAGGTGTAGAGCTTGCTTTAGATTCTCTCTCCCTCTCCCTCTGCCCCTCCTCTCCCTCCTTCTCTAAAAAAACAAAACAATAGCTGTTTTAGGAGGAGGCATAGAGAGGGTGGCTTCATGGAAGACAATGAAAGATGGGTTTTCAAAAAGGGACCAACAGCCTCAATGCTGTCAAGAAGTCAACAAAGATAAGAACTAAAAATATTCACTGGATGTGACAAGGAGGTGAAAGTGACCTTGGTGAGCCAGCTTCAGGGATGATGAGAGCAGAAGGTGGGGGCAGCAGCTGAGGAGTGTTGGGAGGTGGGGAAGTGGATCTGAGAAAGCAGGTGACAGCTTGGCAGGGATGCTGAGGAGCGAGTGGGTGGGTAGGGGGTAGCAATACGCATGGTTTCAAGATAAGGAAATCAGAGCAAAGTCATGGCAAGTCTGCCTATCCCAGAATATAACTGCTTTATACTCACCCTGCCCCTACCCACTGAGGACTGGCTCCTTTGCCCTCCACACAAGGCCTCTCTAAGCACAGACCACAGTGCAATCCCAGGGCCCTGGGTGTGTCCTGGGACCCAACTTGGGTCACCCAATGCTGAGGTCAGTCACCTCTTATCTCTGCCCTACTTGCTAGTATGGCCTAGGAAAAGTTGAAGTAGTTCATACCTTCTGCTACTTTTTAACTTCTGTCCCTGCCCTTTGGCTGCCTGGGTCTGCACAGCCCTGGGGAGATGGACAGTATTAATAAAAATAGCTCTTGATTATCTTCTTTTTTAAAAAAGATTTTATTTTTTATTTGTTTATTTATTTGAGAGAGAGAGAGCACAAGTTGGGGGGGAGAGGCAGAGGGGGAGGAAGAAGCAGGCTTCCCCACTGAGCAGGGAGCCCAATGTGGGGCCCTGGGATCATGACCTGAGCTGAAGGTAGATGCTTAACCGACTAAGCCACCCAGGCATCCCAACTATCAAATATATTCTTTTTCAGGTTCTTCCCACCAGTATTTAAGCATGCCCATGTAAGAAACACATAAGAAATTTTTAGAAATTGAATATAAATTTCCTCTGGTTCTACATCCTTGGTGTCTATTCTCCTTCTCCCAATTTTTTTTAAAAGATTTTATTTATTTTTTCATGAGAGACACAAAGAGACAGAGAGAGGCAGAGACACAGGCAGAAGGAGAAGCAGGCTCCAGGCAGAGAGCTCCATATGGGACTCGATCCTGGGACTCCAGGATCAAGCCGTAGGCCGAAGAAAGCAGGCGCTAAACCCCTGAGCCACCCAGGCATCCCATCCTTCTCCCAATTTTTTACAATAATTACCTTGAGTCATCTATATTGTATCAGCTTCTTACTCATCAGACCACTCAGATCTGGTGGCCACCACATCCCCCATCTCCGCTGCCCACTATCCATTGCCTGCTGGAACAACCTCTTGCCAAGATAATCAACAACCTCCTTTCTTTTAAGTCCAAAGGTTCTCTCTTTCTATAACTACTAGACCTCTCTTTGACATTCTGGATTGCTGACTCCTCCCTCTGTCTTGAACCTCTGTCCCTTCTTGGCTTCTCTGAAACCTCTCTGACCACTACTCTCTTATTTATTTTGCAGATTTATCTTTTCTCCTGCATCCATTAATGTCAGTATGGTGGACTCCTTTATATTTTATTTGGATGGCCCTCCCTTCTAGTGGGAACTGCTTTTCTCTCATATGGTTACCAGCATATTATGACCTCCCTACCCCTCCATGGATCAATGATACAGGGAATGGCATCTGACCAAGGCCAGGATGATAAGAGCAAGTCCCTAGGAATTTTGAAGCTGGAACTGAGAAGGGTAAACTGGAACTGAAAGACATGAACCAATGTCTTGCTGGGTATACCTGGATTTAAACTGTAAAGCTGAGAATTGTCAGAAGCTGGGTTTATTATTATATGGGCTGGAGAAGCAATAGGAAACTTGTCTGGAGAGAAAAAAGGAGACGAGACAGGTTGGGGACAAGAAGCAGGGCTTCCCAATTTCTCAGACTCTCCCAAGTATACCATCATCATGATTGCTAAGAAGAGGAATAAATGTTTCCTCATAATTAATGTTAGAGAATAGGCAAGAACTTGGCTTCTGCATTTAGGCACGATGCACGATAATCTAGCTTTTAGCCATCTGAAGTCAAGGCTGAAACACTTCCTTATCCAAACAAAATACTGTGTTGGCCCCTAACTTCTCGCAGACCACCCATTTTGGATGTTCTTACCCTGCCAGGCAAATGTGATGGTGCTTCTTATTGTAAAGGGAGTTGATTGGAATGCAGGAAAGGCAAGGGCATCACTCCAGGGCAGGTTGAAGAAGAAAGGCTTTCAGCCCTGTCACTCCAGCCTAGGATTTCCCAGGAAGCCGGAAGGCATAGTTAGAGGGATTGAAAGTGCCCCTTTTAGCATTATGAAAAACGGAGCTAAAAGAGAGAAATTGCTTCAAGAGCTTGCACAGGTCCTGCATTTTCGTGGCAAACCGAAGAATTCAGAGAGCATGATTCTACAAATTTCTAGTATTGATTATGGTAGTAGAAATATGTTGTATTCACAGATGTCCTTCACCTTTTTTAAAAAAGATTGTTTTATGTATGTATGTATGTATGTATTTGAGAGAGAAAGCAAGAGACAGAACATGAGTTGGGGGGGCGGAGAAGCAAAGGGAGAGAGAGAAGCAGGCCCCTCACTGAGCAGGGGGCTCAATCCTAGGACCCTGGGATCCTGGGATTATGACCTGAGCCGAAGGCAGATACCTAACCAACTGAGCCACCCCTGTCCCTCACCCTTTAGTTTTCCTATATGGGAAAATTCACATTTTAAAATCCAGTCTCCTTAGTACTAAAGTCAGAACTAATATTTCCAGCATCTTATGCAGTTTGCTTATAGGCATGCTACTTGCCCCCATGTGACACTTTGATTTGGAAGTGAGCCATATAAGTGGAGTAAATATCACTAAAGTTCAATATTTGTCATTCTCCTTTCCTTCTGAGCACCAGGAGGATTGCACTTCTCTTGTCTCTTGATGTTAGGTATGGCCATGAGATTTGTTATGATTGATACAATGTGAACAGAAGCCAGTGTACATTTTTCCTCACCCTCTTCTACTACAGCAAACGCTGAAGGTTCCTATCAAGAAAGTGGCATCAGGGTGCCTGGCTGGCTCAGTCTGTAGACCAAGTGATTCTTGATCTTGGGGTTGTAGGTTCAACTCCCACACATTGGGCATAGAGATTTACTTAACAAAAATCTGAAAGGAGGGGATCCCTGGATGGCTCAGTAGCTTAGCTCCTGCCTTCAACCCAGGGCATTATCCTGGAGTCCTGGGATCAAATCCCGCATTGGGCTCCCTGCATGGAGCCTGCTTCTCTTTCTCTTTCTCTCTCTCTCTCTCTCTGTGTGTATCTTTCATGAATAAATAAATAAAATCTTTTAAAAAAACATCTGAAAGGGAGGGAGGGAGGGAGGGAGGGAGGGAGGGAGGGAGGGAGGGAGGGAAAAGAGAGAAAGAAACAGGCATCATCATAAGATGGTGAAACCTCCATCAGCCTAGATCACTGAGTGATCACAGAGGGCAGACTCCTCCCCCCCACTTCACCCATGCCAGAACTGTGGCATGAGCAAGAAATACATCTTTGTTACTTTAAGCCAGTAAGATCTGGGGGTTGTTTGTGACCACTGTCACCTACCTAATTCTGACTGATAGAGGAAGGAAGTAGGCTGGACATAAGACTTTAGTTTCTGCTATTGCTAGTAGTACAAGTGTCCACTTTTTGGAGGTGGTAGTGGTAACTGGTGGTTTCCTAGTGGTTGCAAAATTGAGTTCTTACCGCAGAAGTGCTACAGAGCTTGTAAAGTTGGCAGTGAAATTAAACTTTTGGTACTTAGTATTTGGAGTGGCAGTGGCTGTGGTTTTCTCATCAGGTTGTGTGGTATGGTTTGAGTGTTGTTCCTAGAAACTGAGCCTCAAACTCATTTCCTCAGTCCTCCTAACATTTCTGAGTTAAATAATATCTTTTTAACAAATCCCTTTTCTGTTTTAACTACCCAGGGTGGATTCTATTGTTTGTGAAAAAGAACTATGATGAAATTACTATATTTAATAAATCTCATGTTCCCATCAATTCAAGAGGCAATTTATTTTATGAACTACAGTTGACCTTCAACACAGGTTTGAACTGTACATGTCCACTTATATGTGGATTTTTTTAATAGTAGTATAAATGTATTTTCTCTTATATTTTTTTTAAAGATTTTATTTATTCCTGAGAGACACAGAGAGAGAGAGGCAGAGACACAGGCAGAAGGAGAAACAGGCTCCGTGTAGGGAGCCTGACCTGACGTGGGACTCAATCCCGGGTCTCCAGGATCATGCCCTGGGCTGAAGGCGGTGCTAAACCGCTGAGCCACCCGGGCTGCCCTACAATTTTCTTCTTAACATTTTTTTCTCTAGCTTTATTATAAAAATACATTATATAATACATAAACAAAATATGTGTTAATCAACTGTTTATGTTATCAGTAAGGCTTCTGGTCAACAGTAGACTATTAGTAGTTAAGTTCTGGAGGAGTCAGAAGTTACACATGGAGGGTGCCTGGCTGGCTCAGTGGGAAATGCATGTGACTCTTGATCTTGGAGTTGTGAGTTCAAGCCCCACACTGAGTGTAGAGATTACTATAAAAAAATAAACGAAGTTTTTTTTAAAAAAGCTATACATGGATTTCTGGCTGTGCAGGGGCTGGTGCCCCTAACTCCTGCATTGCACAGGGGTCAACTGCACTAGGGAAAAAAGAGGCTAAAAAACTATTACATGCCATTAATTGTAAGACTGTATTCTGATTTAAGAGTCATTAAACTAGGGGAAAAAATGTGCTTTAGGATGAATAACTTAATAGCAAAAGGAATTCTCCCCCAGATGAAACTGACAGACAGCTGATTATGATTTTAAAAGAACTGTATCAAAAATAAATAAATAAATAAATAAAAGAACTGTATCAGGGCCCAGTGGTGCAGCGGTTTAGCGTCGCCTGCAGCCCAGGGCGTGATCCTGGAGACCCTGGATCGAGTCCCACGTCAGGCTCTGCATGGAGCCTGCTTCTCCCTCTGCCTGTGTCTCTGCCTCTCTCTCTGTGTCTCTATGAATGAATAAATAAAATCTTTAAAAAAATAATAATTTAATAAAAATAAAAGAACTGTATCATCTGGGAGGAAAATAAAACCACACCCAAACCTCATAAATGCAGAGATCTGTGATTGCTCAATCCCAGGATCCCTAAAACACCACCAGAAAGTGTAGTGCTAATCAGTACAGTGCCCCGCAGAGAAATCCTCCATAATTATGCTCTCAGAACACTGGAAAAGGGATCACATCCTTGTGGGCAGAACCTGGGACAACCAGATTGGCTGACTGAGAAACTGTAGCCAGAGAAGTGAGTCAACAAACAGATGCCATGAGATTTCCTGGTTCCATCATTTTCATTGTCATTCAGGGCCAATGAATATATGACGCTCTGGATTACTGACCACTCTACAGTGCCTTTTTAAAATTTATTCTTTATTTCTTCCATCTCTAGACATTAGGAGTTTGGGGATTGTTTTTGGGCCGAGGTGGTGGTGGTGGTGGTGGTTTAAAGGTAGCTCAGGATCCCTGGGTAGCTCAGCGGTTTAGCCTCTGCCTTTGGCCCAGGGCGCGATCCTGGAGTCCCGGGATTGAGTCCCGTGTCAGGCTCCGTGCATGGAGACTGCTTCTCCCTCTGCTTGTGTCTCTGCCTCTCTCTGTCTGTCTGTCTGTCTCTATCATGAATAAATAAATAAAATCTTAAAAAAGAATAAAATAAAGGTAGCTCAAAGGCATTTCAAACAAAGGTAATGAGATTATTAGAAACCATATTCACACCGTATGGAAACCTGACTGCAGCACGAAGGGACATTACCCAGAGAACTTATATATGAAGAACCATGGTCCTATGATATAACCTCCAGAAATAGTAGCTGGATGTGTCATTGAGCTGCCCTCCATTAGAGAGGAGGTGAATTTATTGGCATATGTATAGTGGAATGGCTAGAATATGTAGGTGAGGATATTTTTTTTGAAATCAAATATATAGAGGAAAATAATGTGTGTGTGTTAGGCAAACAAGGGGTGGACTACACTGTACACCTGCAATTCTGCATCCTCTCTTCTCCTGGGACCCCCCCCCTCCCATATCCCTCACGTAGTGTCCATGGGGTTCTCATGTGAGCCACATTAGGCAATTTGAGCTTCAACCATCCCTTGACTACAGCTGATGAGTCCAGTGTTAAGCATCGACTAAGCGGAGCCAGAGTATTTCCTGAAGAATTTGCAAAGTGTAACTAAGAAAAAGAAGCCAGTGTCTTGTTGGATGCCTAGACAATAAGATTTCTAAGCTTTGGGATTGTCCGAAGTGATGTTTTTCACTATGTGTTTTCAGAAAAACATTAGAAGCCAGTCTGGGGGTGGGGATGATAGGGGCTGGGCAGCGCAGGGGAAGGCAATGAAGGAACCTGGCAGGAAGTAACAGAGAGGAGAGGTGGCAAGAGATTCTAATGGCTTTTGTGTCCATTAGTTCCAGTTATTCCTTAGGCATCCCTGTCTTTAGGTTTTAGTCTAACTATAAATGTTTTGTTTTGTTTTGTTTGCTTAAACCAGTTCTTACTCTTCTTTGGAGAGCTCATCCACTTTTTGTTTGGTTTTGTTTTGGTGAGAGAGACGGAGGGAGGGAGAAAAGGAGGGGGTGGGGAGAGACATATGGAGAGGGGGAGAGAGCATCCTAAGCAGGTTCCATACCCAGTGCAGAGCCTGATGTGGGGCTTGATGTGGGCTTGATCTCACGGCCCTAGATCATGACCTGAGAGGAAATCAAGAGTCAGACCCTCAACCTACTGAGCCACACAGACACCTGGCTTATCCACTTTTCTGATTTGACTATTACTAATTTACTGATAACCCACAAAATGTTGTCTTCAGCCTGAACCTCAGACCTACTTATCCAACTGTCTATGGGATACCTTGGCTTGAGTGTCCAACTGGTACCTCAAACCTAGCATATCTAAAACAGAAGTCATCATCCTCCACCTCCCCCACACACCATCCCAAGCCCCTGCTGAAACACCCCTTCTCTTGTGTTTTCTATCTCAGTAAATGGCATCACAGTATCCCTGGTCACCAACCTGGAACTTATCCCAGACTTTTCCCTCCCTCTTACTTCCCATATCCTATAGGTCTAATCTAAATCCTACCAATTATAATCCCCAAATATCCTCAGTGCTCTCTTCTCTCCAATCCTCTTCCTCTACATCATTTCAGTCCTTTGTCATTACTCCTTGCCTTCACTCTCAATTGCCTTCAATCTCTCCTTCCACCCAGCAGCCCAAATCATCCCTCTAATTTTTGGATATGACCACATTTACTCCTCTGCTCAAAATATTTCAGTGGCTCCCCACTGTTTCCAGGACAAAATCTGAACTCCTGCAGCTGGGTCACAAATTCACTCACATTACACTCAGATGTGCAACAACATAAGTCTCCTCTCTTTCCTAGAACTGATTTGATCTTGCTCACAATACCCCACCCTGCTGGGTAACAGGGGCAGGGGAACTAAAATTAATCCATTCCGGTAAAATCAGTAGGGTCCAAAAATTTATTTTAGACAGTCTGTAAGTATGACTCAGTCTTTCAGCTTATCTTACCCTTCCCTTTCTTGTTTTCGAGGTGGCATTTGGTTTTATAGGAATCTCATGTGAATTCTGTGTCATTGAGGGAAAGGGTCTCTATGGTTCTTGGGGTTATGTCAGTTGGCATTTGCTGAGATGTGGTGGGTCGGGAAAAAACGAGTTGGTGAATTACAACGCTGAGAGGTAGCTGTTACTAAAACAACTTAAAAATAAGGGAGCTGAGGCTAAAAGAGGGTGAGTAACTTGCTCAAGGTCACAAAGTTTGTTAAGTGACAGAACCAGAAATCAATACCCCCCTAATTCTGGAAGGTACTTGGATCTATGGCTAGAATTTCACAGATGCTTATTGAGAGCTCTGAGAGTCTTCATGGTATACCTTTAGGGATGTGCTCATCCATGGAGAATATGTAGAGTAGGATGAGAAAAAGGTCCAGTTCAGAACACTTAGGAATCATTGACCTATGAGGTAGGGTAGGAAGACCTACCTGACAGCTTCTGCCAGAACTAGTCTTCCTCTTAGGAGAGATTCTAGGATGGAGAGTCATGCCTGGTCCTGCTCCAGCCAGGCCTGAGTGAGCTCTCGGAATACCCCATTACTCTCAGTCCTAGCTTCTCCCACAACGCAGCAAAGCACAAACCTGAGAGCAATACTGCGTGGGAACTCAGTGAATACGCCCAAGAACTTGTGTTGGCAGGGCGGCTCACACTTCCTGGGGCCAGGGAATGCAGAGCCACCTACGGACCCTCTGAGGTGGGGATGCAGAGTCCACCCCAGCTGAGAGTGGTTGTGCATAAGTCTAGGGGTCTCCCAAGATGAGGACTTCGGATCTCCTCCTAGATGTGGGGATCCAAGGCCTTCCTCCTTGGATGATGCGGGCAGAGGCAGATATGGAGGGGCAGTCTCCTCACGTATACGGTACAGAGGCCTTTCTCAGAGATTGTATGTGCAACTCTTCCAGGTGCTGAAGGTGCAAGAAATCTCCGCAAGCAGGTGGGCCTCGTTCCCACCCCCTTCCCCCAGAGGGATCCAGACCTAGTAGCCCCTCCAGTCCTTTTCCCGCCCCCACCCCACTCCTGCATCACGGGCGAGCCAGTCCCCACCCCAGAGTGCGACCAATCGCCCGGGAGCCTGGCGCAGCCAGCCAATTGAATGACGGCAGCGCCGCGGGAATGGCTCCACCCGGCACAGGCCGCCGGCCGCCGGCCTCCCGGGAAGCTAGGTTCTCCGCTGTTTCTGCTGCCTGCCGAGCCCAGCCGAGCCCAGCCGAACATAGCCGAACGCAGCCGAACGCAGCCGAGCCTAGCCGAGCCCCGCGCCGGGCCGCAGCCGCCGCCCGAACGCCGCCGAGCGAGCGAGCGAGCCGCCGCGGCCGCGGAGGAGGCGCCGCCCCAGGGGGAGGAGGTGCCGGCTCGCCGCAGACCGCCCGCGGCAGAGGCCGCCCCGGTCGCGCCGCGGCGGGAGCGGCCGGCGGAGGCTGCGCGGCCGAGGGGGAGGGCCGGGGGAGGGGACATCGCCCCTGCCCGCCTCCAGTCCCCCCCCCCCCCCGCCCGCCCCGCGCCCGCAAGCTCCCGAGTCTCAGTCGGCGCCCAGCATCCCGCTGCCCCGGACCCTCCCGCGGGCGCGCACCGGGCTCAACTCAGGTAAGGGGGGCCCTCCCCCCATGGGCACGGGGGCTGAGAAACAGAGACAGCGATACAGAGACCCAGACTCACATGGAGACATAGAGGCACAGCCGCGGAGAAAGAGACACAAAGACAGAGACACACGAGACTCGCAGAACTACAGAGACAGACCCCCGGAGAAGGGGCGAGAGACACGTCCACGGGGACAGAGTGACACACAGCAAGGAAGAAAGAGACCGAGAGACACAAAAGACCCATACACACAGAGACCGATACAGAGATACATCTGTGTATCTAGATAGACTGAGAAAAGAGAGACTCAGAGCACACGGAGACAAATATAAAGAGAGCCACATAGACAGCTGCACGAACATAGAGGTGGGTATGCAGAGGCAGGGGCACACATCTAGGCGAGGGAACGAAAGACTAAGAACCAGCCACACAGACACAACTGACCTGGAGAGACAGTCCCACAGAGAGGCACACCTAGGTACACAGCCTTGGATACACAGACCCATACATGCCTGCCAGGGCCTCCACAAAGTTCCCTCTGTCTGAGCTGGCACCTCTGGAGGTCTCCGGGGCTGGCTGGCTGGCGTCCTGAGAAGGGGGAGGTGCCCAGGCCACACCAGCGGTAGTCACAATCCCCATCCTCTAAGGCCTTGGGCTTCCTCAGCCTCATCCACTCACACAGTGCTTTTGAGAGCTGGAAGCTTGGTGGGCAGGGCCAGGCCATGCCCACTGGTTCTAAGGAGGTAAGATATGGGCTGTCGACTCAGCTTCCCCACTGTGGCTGCACCCCCATCCAGGTGCCCAGAGCCAGGCCGGAGGATGGGGGTATTGGCTCTGTGGGGTATTTAGAACTGCTGGGACCCAGAGTCTTCTGCCAGGGAAGCCAGAGATGTGGGGAAGGACTCTCTTTTATACCCCTAGGCCTCACCGTATCCCTTCTCCCTCACTACCCTTTCCTCTGCTCTCTGCCACAGGCTCAGGACTGCAGGTGGACATCTCCACTGCCCAGGAGTCATTGTGTGGACAGGACAGCCTCTGTGGAAGGCCAGCTATACTGGAGTTCTGCCTCGGCATGGGCCTTGCCATCGAGCCAGCCCTGTGGTCTGTGCTGGTCTGAGGGTGCTGCCTGTCATGGGGGCAGCCATCTCCCAAGGGGCCCTCATTGCCATCGTCTGCAACGGCCTCGTAGGCTTCCTGCTGCTGCTGCTCTGGGTCATTCTCTGCTGGGCCTGCCATTCCCGCTCTGCGGACATCGACTCTCTTTCGGAATCCAGTCCCAACTCCAGCCCTGGCCCCTGTCCTGAGAAGGCACCCCCGCCCCAGAAGCCCAGCCATGAAGGCAGCTACCTGCTGCAGCCCTGAAGGCCCCTCGCCTTGCCTGGAGTCTGGGGCCTAAGTCTGCCCCACCCAGAGCCTGGGATCAGGATCCCAGGGTCTAGCCAGTCTGGGGTCCAGAACCCAGAGTCCAGCCTGTCTGGAGCTGGACCTAGCAGCCCAGAGTCTAGCCAGTCTGGCTCCACGAGGGGCTCCAGTGGCCCTTAGTAGACAGGCCTGGGGTGGGGGTTCATGAGTTGGTGCTAGGGCCAGGGCCATCTCGACTCTGCTCCATACCGAGGGCCAGGGACTGGGTCCACCTCTCCCTAGGCCAATTGCCTCCAGGCCCTTGAGGTTGGGGAAGCAAACTGGAATCCATGGCAATAATGGGAGGGTGTCCAGGCTGGGCCCCTCCTTGGGTCCTCCCACTGTTTGCTGGATAATAAATGGAACTATGGCTCTACCCTGAGATTTCCTCCTCTTCCTGGGGGCCCTGCGGTAGCAAATTAAAGGTGTAGGGTGAGCTTCCAAACACAAGTTTATTTGTGCAAAATAGGACAGGATAATGGTTGAAGGGTGAGGTGTTGGGACCAGGGCTGAAACAGAGTGCTGATGGTAGATGCTAGGACCTGATCAGGGGTGGGGTCACAAACTGGGTGCTAAGGCTGGGCTTGGGTACCTCAGTCAGGAGTTACAAGTACTGGGTTCGAAAAATGAGACAGGGACTCAGGTCTTGGTTTTCACTTCCCTCACCAGGTTCAGCAGTTTATCCAATTTTGCGATTTCCACAGCTGGACCCTTCTGTACCTCTTGCCCCTTCTTTTCCTGGGGACGGGGGAAGTACATGTGGGTGAGGAATGGTGAGGGACAGGCCACTTTTCTCTGGGTCCCAGCTCTGCCTCCTCTGCACACCCTGCCCCAGCTTTGTCCCGCCCCCTCTCCCCACCAGTTAGATTTTGGATCCCTGCCTCTCCCCATCCCCATGGGGTTCTTCCCCAACTCAGGTTAGGAGACCTGGGCCCAGCTGGGGCCTCCGAGAAGCATCCAGTCTGGCTCTGAATCTTGAGTCAACAAAAAGACTTGATTCTGGGAGGAGGGGCAGAAGGTATCTACTCACTAACCCTCAGAGGAACTAGCCTTTCGGGCTCGGGAGAGCTGTAGCTCTCGGGGAGAGGTAAGGCCTCTGACTGTTGGGACCACCCTTCCCACAGGAGGGTCCTTGGTTGAGGCCTAACAAAGAGCTAAGAGAGGTGGGTTTGCAGAGGGAGAAGTGTGGACAAAGCCACAGGTGCACTTACCTAGTACCAAAACTTTCAGGTCATGTTGGGAGTGGGGGACATTTGGGGGTCAGGCCTACTGTATCAGACATACTTAGGGTAGAGGAGGGTTTCAAGAGACCCAGGAGGGCAGATGAAATATCCCATGTGATTCCAGATATCCTTAGCCAGGACTGGCCCTCAGAAAAGCAGATCCTAAATTTATGACCCTCACCCTGGCCTACAGGGCATTCTAATGCCCTGAGAAAACGAGAATTGGGACACTACAATATGTGTCACTCACTGGCCCCAAGAGCTCCATGGCAGACTAGCACCACTCCCATCCTCCCTTCTGTTCAGGCAGCGGGATACGGGCTATGCTGGGGCAGCTGCCATTTCCTGCCTTCCCTCTGCTCCAGAGTCCCCCCTCCCCCTGCCTCCCCTGCCCTCTCTGCCACCTGTGCCCACTGCTCACTGGCACCTGCTCCAGCCTTGCCTGCTGAGAGGCCAGCTTGGGTCTGGCCTGGGCTGTGAGGAAGTGAGAGAGTGCACGGCCAGCAGGCCCCTTCCTGGCCCCATCCTGGCTGCTGACACCATGAGGAGCTCAGATTTCCTCCTGGTGTGACCACTGCACCTGCTCCCAAATCTGTCTCCCCCTCCCCGTGTGGCCCAGTGCCTTTGCCACTACCTGACTCACCTCTACATTCTTTAGGCAGAGAACAAAGAGGTCTTTTCCTTTAACTACCCTCCCTTCCAAATCAAGTTAGTGCTTTCTTCTTGGCCTCACCCCAGGAGTTGTGGGTCCTGGCTTTTAGTTCCAGCTTTGTCATTAACTCCCTATATGGCTTTGGGCAAGTCTCTTGCCTTTCTGGGCTCAGTTTCCCATCTATAGTGTAGTTAGGGAAAGACAGTCTGACCTTTGACAAGCTGTCTTCTGACACCAGTTAGGGGAGGTTATAGGTCAGGAAGTTGGGCCTCTGTGGCCAAACCCTCCTGGGAAGGGCAGGGGGATTGCGGCCGGTAGAGGAGGGGCATTGGGGATGTCCAGAGGACTTCCTATTGCACAAATCACTCGGCTACTGATAGGATCAGATGAGAATTTCATGAGAACCTTCAATCTACCAAAGCACTAGCCCCCAGCTGTCACCCACTCAAGTCCTCTGCTCCCCTGGTACCCACATCCTCAGGTCTTCAGAGATAGAGGTCCCCAGATACACAGAGCCCAGCTGTCTTAGCTATGGCTGACCCTTGGTCTGAGAGGAGTTGGGACTGTGAGAGATCTTCGCCTTCCTGGGTCAGAGTGGGCAGGGCAAGCCCCCACCCAGATCTACCACCCTCCAGGTGTGATGGCTGTACCCTTGCCCCAAAGGGGAGCCACCATCCCTCCCACTGGGCTGTCCAGCTCAAGCCTAGGTCTCTTTCCTCACTAAATCAAGAGCAGATTTTATCTGTTCCACAAATTGTGCTGTTTCCTTCCCCCTCCTTGAGGCCAACTAGCTGGGCTCAACAAAGAGCTTCAGACCATGCCCAACCACCCCATTCCACCCCACCCTACCCTATCCTCCCCTCCCCCCCACCCCCCAGTATAGCCTATAGGCCACAGCTGCAGGGGCTTAGCTGCCTTCTGAGTATTTATAGCCAAGTCAACCCCCTCCCCCAGCTGGCTACAATTACAGGCCCGGCCAAACTCCCAGCTCTTGTCTCCTGGTCATGGTGGGGAATAGACTAGGCAGGTACCAGGGGGATGCTGTAAGGATCCCTGCTTTGGTATCAAAGCAGGGCAGGTATCAGTAGTTGAAAGAGACAGGGCCCTGCCTTTGCCTCAAACTGCAAATAAACGCTTCATATTGCAACCAAGAGGTGTAGTCATCAGGGCAACTTGGCCCAGCTCTGATCCTGGCTCAGGACCAGGCAGAAAGCAAATTCTGTATCTTCTCTTAGCACCCAAATAGGCAGGACTCGACTCTGGGTTCTTGGGCTCTGGATTCGAAGGCCTGAATTCTTATGTCTGAATCAGGACTCTTGAGATACAGACTTTGAGGTGCTGGCTCTGAGCTCCATAGCTGTTTTCAGGGCCTTTGCACTCTGACAGGGTCTCCAGTACAAATCCCAGAAAGGAGCCAGAGCTCACAGGAAGGACTGTCTAGCTGCTGACCTTATCCTCTTTTTCTTTTCACATTCTTCCCTGTGTGGGCCCACAGCTCCCAGCTTAGGGACCACTGGAGCTGAGGCCCTGGGTAAGCCCACCCAAGCCCCCTTTCTGAGTAACCTGGGTCTACACCAAATAAGCCAATGATGTCTATGTGCTTCCCCAGGCTTTGGATCCATGGAGTCACCTGCTTACTGGATGTCTCCACCCAGAAGCTCCACAGGCAACTTAGCTTCAGCATGGCAAAGCTGATCTCATCATCTCTCCACAGACCTGCTTCTCCTGTGCTCCTTATTTGGGTAATGACACCACCATTACCCTGGTTTTTCTAAGCTAGAAAGCTGGGAACCACCCCCGGGCTCTTCCCCTTCCTCTTTACCCCCACCATCTTGGAGACTTTATTTCCTACAGCAGCCCAAACTACCCAAGCTTGTACCTTCGGCATCTTGCGTAAGTTGGGTGAGAGCTTGAGGCAAATGACGTGCCCACGGTCATCACCCACAATGATGATGGGGTGGATGGGATTGAACTGCACGTGGGTGATCTTGTTCTTCTTTTTGGTCACCACGGGCTGGCTGCAGATGGCCTCATACTTGTTGATGGACAAGTCAAATACATGGGTCTGTGGAGAGATGGGTGTCAGCACACTCAAGGCTAGCGCTTGTCCCCCACCTCAGAAGAACTAGCACAAGTGCTTTCTGGGGAAACACAACAGAAGCCTAGCACACTGGAGCTGGAGGCAGTGGGAGAGGGGATTTGTGTCTCTGATCATGGTTTTTTTTTTTTTTTTTCCTGTGGTTGAGGGAATGAGCATAAAAACTTAGAAGAAAATTTAAGTCTATGCAGAATTAATAATAGCTACCATTTATTGAACACTTATTATATACTAGACTCTAGGCAAGCATGTTACGTAGTTGTATAACCTAATAATCCTCACAGACACTCTATAAGGTAGGTTCTGCTATTATCCCCATTTTATAAACGAGAGCTAGAGGCTCTAGGGCTAACTTGCCATTAAGAGGCATATGCAAGGTGCTCAGACAAGTGGTTAATCATATTTTTACCATTCCCTGAGTCCAAACTATTAGTAACTCTTGCCTGGACAATGGTGGCAATGTCCTGACGGATCTTTCTACTTCCACTCTTGCCCCTCTACCATCCATCCTCCATGCAGCCACTAGACTTATCTTTAAACAATCTAAAATCCTCCAGCAGTTTCCGTTGGCAGTATACGTAAAATCCAGATTCCTTATTCCGAATTCTCTACTCTCCACTGCTAGAGCTCTTCTTCCCTTTGCTTCCTAGACCCAGGCATACTTGCTTGCCTGTCCCTGAAACCCCTTCAAGCTCATTCTCACCTCAGGGCATTTGTTTTTTGTTTTTTTTTTAATAAATTAATTTTACCTCAGGGCATTTGTACTAGCTATTCCCTCTGTCTGGAATGCCTCTCCCCATCTTCACAGAGCTGGTTGTTGTCATTCAGCTCTCAGCTTGAATGTCACCTCTTGGAGAAGCTTTCCTTGACCATGCTAAGAGACCACCTGGTCTTTTTCTTTTACATCACTCCCTTTCTCTCTTTTTTATAAAACATAATAGCTTTATTGAGATATAATTCACATACAAAAACATTTACCACTTAAAGTATACAATTCTTGGTTTCGGGTACATTCACAGTTATGCAACCATCACCACAACCGATTTTAGAGCATTTTTCTCATCCCAAAAGAACCCTTGTACCATTAACAGTCACTTCCTATGTCCTCCCACACCCACACCCCTAGGCAACCACAAATCTACCCTCTGTCTCCATAGTTTTGTCTATTCTCAACATATAAAAATGGGATCCTACAATGTGTGGTCTTTTGTGACTGACTTCTTATGCTAGCATGTTTTCAAGTTCACCCATGTTGTAGCATGTATCCAATACTTCATTCCTTGTTTTTGCTGATTAATAATCCTTTTAGATATACCATACTTTGTTTATCTATTCATCCGTCAATGGACATTTGGGTCGTTCCACTTTTTGGTTATTATGAATGCTATGAACTCTGTGTACATACATACTCCTCTGTTCATCTCTGCCTAGTACTTAACTCTAATTTTGTTGTTGCTTTGTGTCCCTTTTCCTTCACAAGAACGTGAGCTCTGCAGGGACCTGAATCGCCAGGCCCTGGTCTGCTGCTGGGCACCCTTGTTGGCCCTTAGTAAACATCTGTTTGGCAAAAAGGTGACTGATGTTAGGGTGATGCCTTAAACTATAGTCTTTCCTTGAGTGGGTGCCTCTCAGGTTTTATCAAAGTCCATAAGGAAAAATGGATTTGTGTCCAAGAATTTCCTCAAAAAATGTCTGTCTCTGAGCTTTTACCCAATCTCAGTGTTGCACAGACATCTTCCAATCTTCCTTCTCATCTTCCTGCCTCAGACTCAGCTTGCACACTCCCAGGGATAAGGACCTTGCTACCTTTTAGACAGTATTTCAATCACACATAAACTCTGGCTTGGAAGTTTTGCCCTCCCATCCTGTAGCTCTGTCCCCAGAGCCATCAGGGAAGATAGCTGCTCCTCCTGGCATCTTATCCCCCAGTGTGTTCTGTCCTTCATGATGAACAGCCCCATTCTCTCCTCAAGGCTTCAGGGGATGAATGATTCCTCTTTTGACAGGGCCCTGGGTGGCCTAGCCCTTGAGAATACCGAGTTCTTAGGTCTCAGCTCTCAGCTTCCCCTACCTGATTAGAGCACTGCATGGGCTCTCTAGGAGGGAGACCCTAAGATACCTCATGCCATCTCTAGTAGGGGTCAGCAGGGGGCACTCACCTTCCCATTGGTGGTGACTGCCGCAAACACGGTAGAAGAGTATGGTGCCCAGGCCACATCACCCACAGCTGAATTTAGATCATAGATGAACATTGGGGTCCTGCAGTGGTAGGGGGATGGAAAGTTCACCACACAGAGGGCTCACAGTTCTGGAGCCCCACAGGCCCCAGCCCAGGGTGGCGCCTGAGGGAGGGCACGTCTCTCTCACTTGATGGTGTGGTCCCAGATCTTCACTGTCCAGTCGGAGCTGCAGGACATGAAGACCTTGGTGTGGTATGGGCTCCAGGACACAGCATCCACCGCCATGTTGTGGGCATCATAGGTGTCGAGGAATTTGCTGGAGTAGGATTTAGAGCACTGGGGCAAGAGTGAGGGTGGTGGGGGGATCAGGGATCAGGAACAAGAGAGAGGTCAGCAGCCACCACTTCCTTGGGGGCCCTGGAGAGTCAGAACCTAAGACTCCTCTCCTGTCCCTACGTCATTGACACAGCTGAGCTGGGGCCGGGCTGCTGGCTTCTCTCCTTGGTGCCCTCAACACAAGCAGAGACGAAGGAGGGACTGAATGGGTTGGAAGTTTCCCTGGAGGGTGAGAGTGTGTGTAGTCTGCCCAGAGAATTCCAGGCCAAATTGAAAAAGCCTTCTCTCCCGGAGTCAAGGCAGAACAGGTCTGGGGGCCCTGGGAAAGGTGTGGCCTAGCTTGTGTCCAGGCCAAAGCCTATGGGCAGACAGACAGAGCCCTGGGTCCACTCACAGCCCACAGATAGAATCCTTGCAATAGTGAGAAACATCCCACTATACCTGTTGCCCAGGTAAGAGCAGGCACAGAGCCAGGAGCAAGTCCCAATCTCATGATTTCCCATGGGTTTCTGGCCCAGACCAGCATGCCCCTCCCTCTCCCTCCAAGAGACTGTGTGACTGACTAGTCTCCTCCCTCCTGCCTCTCCCACGCTGCCTTTAGGACCTTGTCGAGGGGGGTGGGGACCTCTTTTGCATTCAGACCAGCTCTGGCGGGCCTCAGGGCCTCCTGGGAGGCTGCCTGTAATTAACATTCTGAGTCTTTTGAGCCTAAGAAAAGCATGCAGCAGAGCTATTTCTGGATGGATGGAGGTTCAGAAGGATGTTCACCTACTAACACTGGGACCTTGCAGAAACTGGCCATGAAGTTCCATCCTACTAGCTGGAACACACCCAAGATCCGGAGAAAAATTTTCTTGTTACCCAGCCTTTAAAGCTCAGCTCAAGTTCAGATCTCCTCCAGGAAGTCTTCTCAGAATGTTCCCAACTCCCCCCAACCTCCACTCCCACTTCTATTTCCTCTACTTCTAGGAAGGGAGGGAGGGCAGGCTGAGGGAAAGGTGCCAGACTGGACTAAAGTCAACCTCTAGATTTTTATGCCCTTTTCTGCAATCATCCCCTCTTCCTGCCACCCAAGCAAGTCAAAAATACTTTCTTTTCTCCCAAGAAGCTTTCTAGAACTGATTAACCCTAAGATCTGTCAGAATCAGGTCTGTTGAGAAGGATAAACTCCCATGGTTCTCGGGTCTAAGAAGCTGGCATAGGGCAGCGCTACCTCACCTTGTAGATTTTTCCCTCTTCTGTGCCCACTAGGAACATATAGTCGATCTCTTTGTGGAAGTCAAAGGCGGTGCCACAGCCTTGGGAGAAAAGGTAGAGCAGCTTTAGCCCAGTTCTGGAGGCGAGGGGAGGCTCCCAGCAGGCCCCTGTGACAGCCTGAGCTCTAGCCGGGGCTGGGGCCAGGCAGGCGAACAGAAACCGGCCGTTGGCCTGCTGCTTGTCCCAGGCAGTTGGGACTTTGCTAACGGCCAGGGCTTCTGCAGACAGGCCTGGGGCCTGGGTAAACAAGGCAGGGATTGATTTAAACAGGGTCAGGGTCAGGGCAAACAGGGACATGGTCTGTGCAAACAGGGATCTATTCTGCATAAACAGGGTAGGAATTGAGTAAACAGGGATGGGATTTGGGTAAACAGGGGCCTGATCTGCATAAACAGGACTGGATCTGCATAACAGCACCTGATCTGCATAAACAGGAAAAGGGGTCTGCAAACGTGGCTGGGATCTGCATAAACAGGGAGGGTCTGCAAACAGTCAAGCTCAGGAGGGCAGTGCCAGGTTTTCCCATTACCTCCTGTCCAGCTTCTGTCTAGCACAAGCAGAGGAGGGAGCGCTTGGTAAAAGGGGTGGGCCACCATCCCTGACCCTCGTGGGGCCTGAGTGAGGTGGTCTGCCTGGATGTGAGGGACCTGGGGTTCCTACCCATGGTGTGTAGCTGCAACCCATCGAGACCGTCCATGGTACTGCCCTCCGCCTTCAGCTTGATGACATCTGTGTGAACCAGCTCACTCTGTGGCAACAAGGGATGGGGAGGGTGCATGGGTGGGGCCACCTCCATGAGGTCCAGGGCTGCTTTAGCCCGTCAGCTTCCCCCACTCCCTGTCTCCACCCTCACATGACCCTTTCCGGGAAACGAGCACCTTTAAGAGTGTCCAAGACACAATCCTGCCGTCAGATGACACAGAGAAGAAGTTGAGGTTGTTGTCCATGTCATCCTTCTGCCACCTGACCTGAAACATCCCAATCTGTGAGCTGCAGGACACTATAAAGTGGTTGTTGAGTTGGGGCTGGGAGCCTAGCAGGGCTCCCGCCATGTGAGCTTCAGAAGCAAGTTCTGGGAGCCCATTTCCCAGAGTCCCACAGTTGGCCCTCCCTCTCTCCTTCCACCCATCTCTGTCTCTCTCATCCCTCCCTCCCTGATGGTCCTGAGCTAACAGTGCCACTTGGGGTACTGCCCTAACCCACTGGCGTGGCAGTGGAGGTGCCAAAATCCTCCCTGGGTTGGACTCCCGGAGCCAGTTGTAGGAGGAGGGTGGTGTCTCTGAACTCATCCTCCTTATGTGTTTCTGACATGCCATTTACCAGCCTAGCTTTCCTCCAAGCTGTAGGCTTACACAGCCCACTGCCTGTAGGACATCTCTTCTGGCTTCTTCTTTTTAAGTTATTTAAGTAAAATTAAAGCGGATCCCTGGGTGGCGCAGTGGTTTGGCACCTGCCTTTGGCCCAGGGCGCGATCCTGGAGACCCAGGATCGAGTCCCACATTGGGCTCCCGGTGCAGGGCCTGGAAAGGACAGGGTCCATCGACCAGTTTCCTCATTTATAAAACAGGAACCATAATAGCACAGATTTGTTATAAGAGCTGAATGAGACAACAAACATGAGGCCCTGATCTGATAACACTCCCAACTATTAAAGGTTCAAAAAATGTTAGCAAATATCCTCATTATGACCCTCATCTTAGGAATTGGGGTGCCAGGGTTCTGCAGGGGGCTTTTTCTTGCTTGCTTGGAGGGTAGGGAGGAGAAGGCCCCCTCCCCTCCTCTTCCAGGCTAGCCTTTCCCTAGGCAGCCTCTCCTCTGTTTCCACCTTTACTTCACCATTAGCTCCCGCTCCCAAAATATTGCTCTCAAATCTCAGATTTGAGCTGCCTTTCTCCATCTGTGATTCGATTCGGGGTTAATAATTGTGCCCCACCCATCTTCTCGGGGCTGGAGACAAACATATGGGAAAGTGTTTTGGAGACAGAGCTGTTGTCTTATGAAGATGACACGCTTGAGGCTCAAGTTTCTGTTGCCAGATGTGGAGGCCTGGCCAAGCCCTGTCCCAGAGAGCCTGGGTGGGGCTGGGTGCCCAGAGCTTTCCACTCTTCAGCTCCCTTCAGACCTCCCATGCTAGGACCCTGTCCCTTCCCCCTGGCACAGAGGCCTGGTGAGGGAGGACAGAACACGCTGCTGCTGCCTGTGACCAGAGCTGTCACCATGGCTGTTGAGGGGTGTGGCTGGGAGGGAGAGGGGATCGTCTGTCCCTGGCCAACCCCCAGGCTTGGCTGATCAGAGCTGCAGAAGGGCTGGCCAGTGCTGCCTGGGCCTGTCTAGGCAGCTGGCTCTTTTTTTCACTGGGGTGGGGGGCCTAGAACACTACAGAGCCTCTGAGGTATAAGTCAGAGCTGGCCCTTACACTGGGACCTCTTCTCCTTCTGTGTAAAGATAGTCTCTTTAAAGGGGGGAGGGGACAGGGAGTGTCAAAGGCCAGGCTGTAAGAGGCGCTGGGGAGCTGCAAAGGGAAGTGTTTAATGAGCAGCCGCCACATGCTTGGAAATTGTAGTTCACACCCCACTTAGCAGCCTGATGCCCAATGGGGGTTGCTGTATGTATTTGCGAGCGAGCATGTACGTGTATACAAGTCACACATGTGCTCCTGGGGTGGAGGCCGAAGGATAGGAATAAAGGGGGTGGGCAGGTGGTAAGTGGGGTTCAGGGAATGAATGAAGGCCCAGGACTTATGCGGTAAGCAGCAGAAGGAGCCTGCTTAGCTGATTGATTCCTTCTCTTCGGCAGTATCTGATTAGGGCAGACCTGCTTGCCCCTTGTCTCTGCTCATCTATCCTTCCCTGCTCCCTTCCCCAGTATTGCAGAGAACACACTCACACCCACAGAATATTGCTGGTTGAGGCTTCAGAGAGGGGCTTGAATAGGGCTGGGCTACCTAGAGGGGCTTCCTTGGGCAGTAGCCTGTGCTGTGGGCTTGGAACCTAGTCCCCTTTGAACAGACAGTTCTCTCCCTGACTCCAAAACCTTTCATGGCTCCCTGCTGCCAACAGAACAAAGTCCTTCTGCCTCAGCCTGGCATTTGAGATCCAAAATAACCTCTCTGCTCTCCCCCAAGATACAGTCCCCCCCCCCTTTTTTTAAAGATTTTTTATTTATTCATTTGAGAGAGAGAGAGAGAGAGAGCACAAGCAGGGGGAGAGGCAGGGGGAGAGGGAGAAGCAGACACCCTGCTGAGTAGGGAGCACTATGTGGGGTTCAATCCCAGGAACCCCAAATCATGACCTGAGCTGAAGGCAGATGCTTAACTGAGACAGCCAGGCACCCAAAGACACAGTCCCTTTAAGAAGGACCTAGACTCTAGTGTTTCTGACATGCCATTTACCAGCCTAGCTTTCCTCCAAGCTGTAGGCTTACACAGCCCACTGCCTGTAGGACATCTCCTCTGGCTTCTTTTTTTTTTTTTTAAGTTATTTAAGTAAAATTAAAGGGGATCCCTGGGTGGCGCAGTGGTTTGGCACCTGCCTTTGGCCCAGGGCGCGATCCTGGAGACCCAGGATCGAGTCCCACATTGGGCTCCCGGTGCATGGAGCCTGCTTCTCCCTCTGCCTGTGTCTCTGCCTCTCTCTCTCTCTCTCTCTCTGTGACTATCATAAAAAAAAAAAAATAAAGTATGGTGTTAGATTAATTTTAGGTGTTCTTCTAGCTTCTTGTATTAACTTCTGTCCAAGCCTGCTCCTCCTCTGTCATTTCTACCTCTGTGGGTGCTCTCCTGGGTGGTGTCCCAGGTAGTAGCACCAATTCTTTCCCTTTCTCACATCCATCTAATTTCCTTCTATTGATTTTCCTGCCTCACCAGAGCTCACCCTACCTTCTTATTTCTATCTCCACTGTCCCTGCTGTAGCTTGGGCTGCAAAGTCTCTCACACTGCAGTGAGAGGACATCTCCAAGACATGAACATTACTGTTACTTCTCTGTCCCAGACTCTCTGATGGTTGGGCAGCCATTTTCAAACCATGCTGGAGGGAGCTCTGAGCAACCTCATGAAAGTACCTTCAAGGACAGGGCAGTGATGACAGGGGACCCTCAAGTAAGCAGGAACCTGACTCATCAAAGCTGCCCCATTCCCACCTCTAAGATACTGGGTTTCTGTACAAGCACTTCATTTGAAGCCACTGACTCTTCCTCACTAGAGAAGCACACTCACACCTGGTGCCTATGCTTCCCTCAGGCCCTTTGCCACCTTCCCTGCCTCTCACATGTGCTCCAAATGTGTCGTTCCCGGCCCCCACTCCGCCTGATGTCTCTGTGTCACTGCACACGTAACCCCTTTGTACCCTTCCTCATCTGACTCATACTTTTTTTTCTTTTTTAACTGAAATCTAGACTTCATTTGAATTTCTTAGTTTCCTCCTAATACCCATTTTTGTTGTGTTCTAGGATCCCATATTACATTTAGTTGTCATTAACTAATACTTTCTCATCCCTTACCATTCAGCTCAGGTGTTGCTTCCTCTGGGAAGACCTGGCCCTCTTGCCCCTTCTCCCTATCCTGGACAATCTATATGTCCCTCCTCAGTCCCCCCAGGAGCCCATTCACAATTAGCATTTTGCCCTGTCCTGCTCAACCCCTGGCTGTGCTTATCTCCCTACTAGGAACCCCAGGGACCAAGCCCTTAAGCACCCTCAGCTCCCAGAGGAGTAAACAGAGGAGTCGCTGAATAGAGAGATGAATGAGGAAAGGGGGAGGGAATGAGAGGCAATGAGGGAACAGGAAGGCAGGAAACCTATGAGGGAGTGAGTGCCAGGCAGCCCCTCCCATGTCACAAGCCAGTCCAGCCAAGAACTCTTGAGTTTTTGGTTTTGCAAAGGCACTAGCCTGTTTTCCCAGCAGGGTGGTGGTGGTGGTGGTGGTAGTGAGGGGGGACAGAAGGCCATCCCTGTCTGGGTGGGTTCCAGTCTCTCTGGCACCTGCCCAATGAAAGCCATAGGGTATCTTCTGCATGCGCCATTTCTTTTCCCAACCTGCTATTTGATTCAGAGAACACAGCAGAGTGGTAGCAGGATGGTTGGCCTTGGCCTGTTGCCCTCTCCTGGGCTTGAGGAGGGTGGTCAGGCCAGTTACAGATGCTCTGTGCTTGGCTCGGGGCTGTCTGAGCTGGGGGAGCAGGGGCAGGCCTGGTGCTGGCTTAGTCTAATCAAAGCAGGTCTTTTCTCCTCTTGGGTGTTTAAAGTCTTTGCAGAGATCCTCCTCATGTCTAGAGACCTCTGTGTGCCTGGAGGCAATGAATTGGAAGGTGGGATTTTCACAGAACTCTTGAGACTTGAGCTTTGGCCTCTGCTTTGGTGGAAAGCAGTGGGGAAGATTTCTCATGGGAGGGGGCACCTCCCTCTCTGTGTCCCTGGTTCTGGGAAAAAGATAAAGCGGACAGGGCATCAGGTCCCCTGTGCCTGGACAGTCCCTCCTCTGCTCAGGGAGCTGAGTGGTCTGGGAGCTGAGAGCCAGTGCCTAGGGCAGGTGTCCACGTGACTCAGGGAGCTAGGGACCAGAAAGGCAGAAGTACAGTGCCTGCCTGGAGACTCTATCAGGGCAGGGGGCCAAGGAAGATGAGAAGACAGAGTCCCAGCACTGCCTGATGAGCCCAGAGACCATGGGAAACTTAAGGCAGAAATCCCTCCTTAGATTTGCCCAGACCTGCCCATGGGTAACGGTTCGCAGCCTCAGAAGGAGGGGGCCTGGGGCACCTGGGTTGCTCAGTGGTTGAGCATCTGTCTTCGACGCAGGTCATGATCCCAGGGTCCTGGAATCAAGTCTTGTATCAGGCTCCTGGTAGGGAGCCTGCTTCTCCCTCTGCCTATGTCTCTGCCTTTCTCTCTGTGTTTCTCATGAATAAATAAACAAAATCTTTTAAAAAAAAGAAGGAGGTGGACTTTTGGAATATGGTAAGGGGAGGTCTGCAAAGCCAGAGCTAAGAGACTTCCTGAAGATGAAACATGAAATCCACTCCCAGTGCAAAAAGATGGGAGACATAGGGTGAAACCTAGCTCCAGTGTTGGAGTAATGTTCCCCTCCTATGCCCGTCTGGAGAAGAGGGGTGCTACAGAGAGGCCTCAGGGACAGACCTACCAGGCCTTACAGCTCCACCCAGAGGGCAGACAATTGGCAGCACCTGTCTTTGTCTGGGAGTTGTCCCAAATCTAGCCCAAATGGCAGAGGAGAGCCCCCATGGGGAGACAAGGAAGCCCATAGGCAGGGAATTGGAGCCATTGATAGACTCAGCAGAGGCCTGTCAGGCCTTGAGTCTTCCAGCCATGGGCTGTGAGTCACTGCTGCACCTAAGAGAGCCTTAGAAGACAGAAGGGGCCCTCCTGATAGCAGCTCCGCAGCAGCAGACCCTTCACCTCCTGATTATCACCTTCTGCCCTTCTCTGCCCCTTTGCACACCCAGATCCTTGGACTCTAAGCTAGCACCTGTCATTCCCATCCCCTTGCCTGTGGCCTGTCCTCCCCAAGGTCCCTCCTCCAGAGGTTGCATACCCACTTCTCCCACCGTGGTTCCAGGCTCACCTGCCACACAGGGTCTGTATGTTTGCCAGACTTGGCTGAGCTGCGGAAGGAGGGCTGGGAGTGGGGCTTCTTGAGGTTGTAAATGGCCACATTACCATCATAGTGGCCCACCACCACCAGGTAGGGGTGGTCCACGTGCATGTCGAGACACATGATGCCGCTCTCGCTGCTGAAGATATATTCAGGGAAGCTGGGGTTCTTCATGCTGTAGAGCAGCAGCAGGCCCTGGCTCTGCTTCATGAAGTCATCTGTCCCAGGGAAAATGCCAGGCTGTGATGGGAGGATTCAGCTGCCCCCCTAGCCCCTCCCCCACTGGGTAGACAAGACCGGCCTGCTCTGCTTGTCAGGGAGGGTGGGATTCCTCTCTGGGCTTCATCTTCTCTGTCTCAGAAATGGAATCATGAGACTTGGTTTACCCCTTCTAAGGGTTCACAGGAGGATAAAGTGACCAGGCTTATCTGAGGGATGGGCAATCATTCTCCTTTTCTCCCTGGGGTACAGGAAAGCAGGATGCAGGTTCAAAGAGCTGCTAGGTGAAGAGTGTGTGAGCTTGGGAAGAAGCAGGAACCTCAGAAGAGGAACCCAGGGGCAGGAGTTCGGTTTGGACTAACGTGGAATTCTCTATATGAGTTCCAAACTAGCCATCTATGGACATCTTCCCATACCCTCTGGGCCCAGGGTCCTCAGCTGTAGCCTGCTCTCTAGATCTAGGCATGCTCCCAGAATTGAGAAGTCCAAGGCCAGCCAGTCAGGCTTCCACAGGCCACTGTGTCACACTTCTGGCCTGAGCACAGCTTTTGGTGATTAACAGTGGACCACTCAGCAGAGGCTTCCTCCCCACCTACCCTATGTCAGGCGAGAGCCTCCCTCTTTCTTTCACTGCTCATGTGGCATCCATAATGTAGTCACTGAACAGAATACAGTCCTAACTCTCAGTCCAGCTCTCCTGCCACCACCAGTTCAGGACCCTTCCCAAGCTCAGGAAAGGAAGAAGTCTAGAGCAGCCCCCCATCTTGGGGACTCTAAGGTAAGGGAAACTTCTAGATGAGATAAGGGCTCACTCCCCTACCAGGGCTACTTCTTTTGTCCCTGGTAACTGCAGGCCTAGGCCTTCCTGAAAACATGGCCAGTCCTGAGGTCTTGAGCCCATGGATGGGAAAAATGGGGAGACTGCCCCACCCTGATTAGTTTTGCTGAGTCATTCTTTCTTTTTTCTTTTCTTTCTTTCTTTTTAAGATTTATTTACTTATTTTTGGAGAGAGAGAGAGAGAGATCATAAGCAGGAGAGGCAGAGGGAGAAGAAGAATCCCAAGCAGAGTCCGTACTCAGAGTAGAGCCCAACATGGGGCTTGCTCTCATGACCCTAAGACCAGGCCTGAGTGGAAACCAAGTGTCAGATGCTCAACTGACTGCACCACCCAGGTGCCCCCTGTCTTACTTCTAATGCTGCCCCTTACTCAAGGGAAGAAGTGCCTGGGCTGGACTCAGGGACAGTATTGGTTGGGTTCCCTGGGCTCTGGGGATGAGCTTGGCTACAGCCAGTTGCCAGATATTCCTGCCCCAGACACTCTGCAAACACCACGTGGTGCTTACTAGGAGCCAGTACTAGGGAGTGAGTGCAGCCAGGAGCCAGGCTGACCTTAGGTAGGTAGAGTTAGAAACTGAGGCAAGTTGGTGTGCTCACCAGAGCAGTTCTCTATGGGGAAGCCCACCTTCCCTTGCTAATCCTTACCAGGTCTGGGATCCCTTTTGGGAATCCCTCCCCCTGATCACTTGCAAAGGAGGCTTCATGTGCCAGGAGGGGGTTGCTCCTTTAGTGGAAGATGCCAGGGTACAATTTGAGGCATGGGAAGGGCACCCAGTGGTTGAGGAAGGACAATGCTCTGCTCTGGAGAAACCTCTCACAAAAGAGGAGGAACTGGGGCCTTCCAGATCTCCCAGAACCAGGGGGGTTACCCTATGCCTGACACTATCTCAAAGTCAGTAGGAACTGGCCTTCAGGTGGAGTGGGGAGCTGGCAGTCCCTCACTCTGTAGGGCTCCTTCTGGGTGGGCCCTGAGGGCTGACCCTGGTTGGGAGAAATTTGCAGCTGCTGAAGGAAGTGATCTGTTCCCTCCAGATCATGCAGGGCTTGGACTGAGGCAGTGTGACAGTCATTTGTAGTTCCTTTTGTTCATCCCACAAATCCTGGGCCTCCCTGTGGGCTGGACCCTGGGAGGGACAGAGACACTCCACTGGAGATGTAGGCTTGCCCTCAGCAGCCCCCAGTGTGATGAGAGAGCCCCATCCCGCAGCTGAATGAGACCAGCACCTGGATGGGTAGTGAGTGGTAACTACCAGGACACTGGTGAACTATTGATGCCCTTAATGTCCAGTCTGTCCTTGATGCTGGGTGGAACTGACATAGGATGAGTGGGTAGGCACCCAGATGGTGAGCAAACAAGTAAGTGAATGAGTAGAGAGTGATTGATGCTCAGGCTGAGGACTCAGACTCTCTCCTTATCTCATCAAGGGGCAAAGGTGGGTATGACCCTCACACTTG
This sequence comes from Vulpes lagopus, assembly GCF_018345385.1. NCBI lineage: Eukaryota > Metazoa > Chordata > Mammalia > Carnivora > Canidae > Vulpes > Vulpes lagopus. The sequence goes on from NC_054830.1 coordinate 81,590,856, forward strand.
CTCCTACTATGGCACAGGCAGGACCTTGACCCTCAAGGGACAGCAATGACCCCCTGCGTGTGTACAGTCTTCATGACTAGTGAAATAAGAAAAGGGGGGGAGGGTAAGAAACCCTAGCCTGGCTTAATAGCTCTGTAGTGAGGATATCTCTGATCTGCTCTAGAACCATTGAGACTAGAGGCTGGACTTTGGCTCCTGATTTATATAGAGGGGTAAACTGAGGCCAGAAGGAAGAAATGGCTTGCTTGGCTGCATCAGATCCCTCACATGGTGTTTGCGTCACACAATATCTTGTTTATAGCTGAAATTACACTGCACTGATCTGGTCTTTATGTGGAGATGGAGAAAGGAAGGGGACACTAGACCTAATGGTGTGGTGGTAACTGGCAAAGCCAGTCCAATCTCTTCAGAATCTGGACTAGAGAATGTGTAAAGAACAGGGCACTCACACATGATAAGGGGAAGCTTTTGGCAGAGAGAAGCATGGATTTCAAGAGATGGGGACACAGAGAGCATTCAATCACATGAAGACCTTAGGTCCTATCTTAGTTCTCAGGCCACATACATCCTGACAATAAGCCTCTTGCCCTTGGTGGTCTCTCTTACTTGCAACCAATGAGTCCTCCTGATATAAAGATCATGATTTCTTTTTGTTCTTTTTAAAGTAAGCTCTACACCCAACATGGGGCTTGAACTCACAACCCTGAGATCAAAAGTCTCGTGTTCCACTGACCGAGCTAGTCAGGTGCCCCAAGATCACAGTTTTTAATCATGCCTAGACTATATGTTTCCTGAATTCCAGTTCAGGGTTCTGTCTTCCAAACCACAATGGGAGAACACAGAAAGCTCTCATTTAACTGGTGCTTCCTTTCCACCCCATCTTATTCTATGATGTTCTCATCCCTGACTCTGGTGGCCCCTGGGAGACCTCACTATTCCATTTTCTGAGTATACCCAGGTGACATCACAGCCCAGACCTCCAACAGTATCATCATCTTTTCCAGAAGTCCTAAAATTACATCTTCACTCAGGCCACCAGGGATCCCATATGATATCACTGCTCAGATAACCAGCAGTCCTTAGTGCCTTGTCTAGTGATCATTTCCCAACTCTCTAACATTCCCAGTATGATATCACCAACCAGGTCACCAGCAGCCTAGTACATCATTGCTCGGCTCTCCAACATTCCCATCACAATGTCACCCACTAGGAGATACCTCAAGGGGTATCTATAGTGCCTCGGTTCCCAGTGGAGACTAACTAGAATCTCATCAGGCTCTAGGCTTACAAAGCCCTGGGCCCTGAGCCCCGGGGGTATCTTGTTCTGAATATCACAAATTCCCTGGTTTCTCAAAGTAGGACTGGAGGGTCCAATGACATAGATGGGAGCCCCCAACCCCACACTCCACTGTATAAAGAGGCAGAGACTCTGAAGTCTGGGGCCAGTGAGGAATTCCTGGTTCCTCTGGGCTACATGATTTCAGTAAGTAAATGTGGCTAGGTAGAAGAGAGGAGAAACAGAGGAAAGGAAAGAGAAAGGGACAGAGGGAAAGAGAAGAAAAGAGGGAGGGGAAGGGAAAGAGAAAGGAACCATCTGGTCTGTGACTCTGAGACAGAGGGAGAGGGCTGCTGGCTTGCCATTAGCTCCTCTTTATGCTCTTGCCCTTCTCCAGGAAGGCTTCCAGATCATTCAGCCTCTCTTCTGTGTGTGGGGCCCCTCCACTCTTCTCTACCTGTACGTTGTTATTATAGGTGGTCATGAGTAGGTCTTTCTGTAGCCTGCTGCAAAGGCTCCGTCAAAGGATGGAGTGAGCACGGCTTAGCCCAGCAGGTTTACTCTCTCCATTGGGAGGGTGGCCTCCTGCTACCCTTTGCCTCGGCTAGATCACCTCTAAAGCCTGCTGACTCTGACCTTCCATGATCCACAAGATCCGGGGAAGGAGAATCAACCCCCTAGTAGAACCTGATCTGGCAGCTCTCAGAAAACCATGGTGTCAGGGAAGGAGGGCTTAATGCCACCATAGACCAAAGCCCTCACTCCCTCAGCTCCCTGTGGTGGGGCCCTAGCAGAGTAGTGCCCAGTGAGGAGCGTGGATGGATGGGTGTCTTCTTGAACTGGCAACCACCAGTGGGGGTCTCAGTCCCAGAGCTCTACCCCTGCCTTGCAAGTAATAACTCTAGATCACAGGGGCCATTCTGGAGAGTTCTGGCTATCAGAACAGAGGGGAAGCCTTGGCTCTTGCTCAGGATTCAGGGAAGGCAAGGTAGACAAAGGGCATGTTAGGGTACCAGGTTAAAGCCAGGTCAGTGGTCAGAGGGAATTGGATGCCAAGCTGCAGACAGGTTGCCAAGCCAGCCTCAGACAGCACACCTCCTCCTTTCTTACTGTGGCTTTCCAAGAGTCCAGCCCAGGGCTGACTCCAAGCCAGCAGCCATTTAAAGACTCCCTTATTAAGACATGCAAGAGGCATTTGGAAGGGGGCTGTGGTAGGCGGAATAACAACCCCTCAGATGTCCATGTCCTAATCCCTAGAACCCATAACTATGTTACTTAGCTGGCAAAAGGGATTTTGCAGGTCTGATTAAGTTAAAGACCTTGAGATGGGGAGATTATCCTGGATTATCTGAGTGGACTCAATGTAATCACAGGGGGTCTTATAAGGGAAAGAGGGAGGCAGGAGACTCAGAAAAGGAGGTTAAGAATAGAAGCAGATGTCAGAATAATGCACTTGCTGGCTGGAAGGGGGCCATAAGCCATGGACTATGGGCAGCCTCTAGAAGCTGGAAAAGGCAAGGACATGGATGTCCCCCTAGAGCCTCTAGGAATGAAAGGATGAAGCCAAAAGCCCTGCTGACAACTGATTTTTGCCCAGTGAAACCCACTTAGGCTTCTGACCCCCAGAAATGTAAAATAATAGACTGATGTTGTTTTAAGCCATATGTTCATAGCAATTTGTTACAGTAGCAATAGGAAACAAATGTAGTAGGCATTCAGGGAAGTTTGACCCAAACTCTATTTTGAGGAATCAGAGAGAGAAGCCCCATAGATGATACCTTTTCCTGGTATGGTTTAGAAAGAGTGTCCTTAGAAGTCTGGGTGATGTATGCAATGATCCCCAGCTCTTCTAGTGACAATAATGAAATCTTTCTTCAGCTTCCCACACCCAGCCTTGCCACCTTGGACTCCAGGAGCAGAAATGCCCTTTTAGTTAGGATTTTCACAGTCTTTTTCACAAAAGCAGGGACTAGCCCAAGGCTGCACTAAGACAGGACATCAGTGCTAGAGGGTTCCAAACCTCTGGCACGGCCCAGAGACCCAGAGGCCGTAGTGCCAGGCTGGGTTCTGCCTCCCAGGCAGCTGGGCTTTTCTGAGCACTTTCCTCCAATTAGAAATCATATTTAAACAGTGTAGGAAATAAGAGCAAGGCCTTGGAGACAGAATACATCAAGCGGGACATTTAATTTGATTTAGGGAAAATGAGGCAAACATTTGAGAACCTAAATAACTAACCAGTAATTAAACTAACAACGGGAATGCCCTTGCACTACAACCCGGCAAGCACAGTGGCCTTTATGGACTGTATTTACAAAGAGACCTGACAACATAATTAGTCCTGTAAATTTTACGCAGCCTGCAGCTGAGGAGTGATGGATTTTGTGTGTGGAGGATGAACGGGGAGAAATGAGGTGGATGAATTTCCATTTTCAGTAAATGAAATTAACACTGCTTAATTAGTGAAGCTGACAAATAAATGATCAGGAAAGATTTAAATCCCTACAAGTGTATCTCTGGCCTTGGCAGGCTCAGAGATCGGCCAGGATGTGATCGGACAGAGTGGGAAAGGGTTCAGTGCTGGGACTCAGGGCCTGACTTTGGCTCCTCTTGAGGGCTGCCCTCAGAGGGAGGCTGGGCTGAAGGGCAGCTGGCTCCTCTGTCTTTCTTAGGGGTGGCCCACTGTGAAGCTTCCCCCTCATCTCTTGTAAGCTAGTCAGGACCACACAGAGTGTCCAGGATCTCCTCCACCATCCCTGCCCAACGGGCCATGAGGAGTTCCCATTTCCCTGCTATCAACTGGCTAATGGGCTGGAAAGGATCCCTTCAGTGTAGCAGGCTGATATAATTGCATTCCAGCTTTGCCCCATGGGCCACCCCTTCCTAGACTACTTTCCCTTGCCCTCTGGCAGTGTTCCTCCATCTGCTTTCACCTGCTCACAGCATCTCTACTTTGCTGAGACACAGGAGCCTGGCCCTAGGGGGCACCCCAGTCTCTGCTTTACATGTAGCTTGACATGCCCACCACCTCATCCCCAAGAGCCACACAGTGAAGGCAAGTGCAAATGCTTCTGTAGTATTGCAGGCAAGTGCCTGGACTCCCTTTTCCCTACCTCTTGCTCCTGGCCTGGCCTGGCTCCAGCCACTCTGCTCTGTGCCCAAATAGAATGGCCACAGTCCTACTTAGGCATGTGCCTACGCCTGCCAAAGTCCTTCTTAGCTGCATTATAGAATAAATATCAGGCAAAAGGAGGCCCAAGCTGAGTTTATCAGGGTCAAATCCAACAGTAAATCCACATTCTCCCTCCAGTGTTTGTCTGTATGAGGCAAAGTCTGATGACAGGAGGCTGGCATCTGGGAGTTTCCAAAGACAGTGTGATGGATGCTGTTGAGCCAGCTGCTCCTCACAATGACCTCATCCAGTGACGAGGGTGCTCTTTGCCTGCCTCAGCTTTGCTCTCTTTTTTTCTGGGCCGGGGGGGGGGGGGCGCCTCTGGGCACTCTAGAGCACAGGACTCCCAGAGGTGATCTCAAAAGTGAATGCAGGAGCCCTTCCGAGTCCCAGGTAAGCCTGGTTCTGCTTGGGCCTCTGCAGAGTGGTGCTGAGATCTGCAAGGCTCTAGCTGGTCGATAACTCCTTTGCTAGTGGCAGTAACAGCAAATACCACCACTGCTGCTTCTGGGGCCTGCTCTCTAGAGTAGGTAGGGGACTTATCTGATTCTCCTCCATCCCTACGGCCCTCTCTCTCTGCTTAGGTCCCCTAAGAGTCCTGCGGGAAAGCCAGGGGACAGAATGGCAGACAAATCAGCAATTACTGTCCTTTACATGTCAGTGGTTCCTATAGTTCATAGGGCCCATTTGCTTTTCTTTCAAGTGAGTCTAGCAACAACCCTGGATGGAATTCTGGCAAGTGTCGCCTCTTCATGTCACCAACAAGGAAACCAAGGCTCAGAGCAGCTTCTGTCCTCAGGTCACACCACTGGAAAGTAACCCTCTAGTCAGAAGTTCTACAACTGACTGGTACTACCCAGGCATGTGGATATGACCAGCAAGGGACAAAGAGGCCCTTCCTGGGTGTATGCTTGCCTAAAGGAGGCTGCTGGGCCTGTCAGGCTTAGGGTCATCTATTCCTTACTTCTCCACCACTACTGACTAAAGCTGCCCCTATGGATAGCCTCTGCATGACCCCAACCAGCTGCCCCTGCTTCTGGCACTGGGTGGGAGGAGGATGGGGCAAGAACTGATGTGGTTTCCCTCCCACCTGCTAGGGAGCCTCCCCCACCCTCGCTTCAGTCCTGGGCAGAGAGCCTGAGCTGAGAGCAGCCTCACAGGGGGTCCACACCCACTCCTGGGAGGGCCTGCCCAACCCCCAGGCCCTGTTCCAGGCCCAGTAGCTGCAGCAGAGGGGGAGGAATGTGCTAGTTCCCTGCCAGAGGGGGAGGGTGCTTCCAGCTTGGCAGCAGCCCACCCTCAGGAGTGGGGACACAAAGCGGGCATTTAGGGCATCCTCAAAGGCAGCCCAGACCACGAGACTGGGAGCAGCTCCAAGGTCTCCTCCCTGAGAGGAATAATAAACACCAACTCCTCCTTGCCCTCCCTCCCACTCCTCAACCCTGGTCAAAGAAAGGGCTGGGTGCACAGGCAGTCTGAGGGGTAGGGACCAGGAGCTTGCACGTCTGCCAGGCAGCAGAAGCTTGGAGAATGGAAGGGTTTTCTGTTCATAGATGCTGATCCTCCCAGCCAGAGAACATGCTGTTAGCCTGGAGAGCTGCAGCTAACATGAAGTGTGGGGCCCTCTCCCGTTAGGAAGGAGGAATGTCCAGCCCAGCACGGTGGCAGGGGCTTCTGCTGGGAACATGGAAGATGAAGGGAAAGCAACCTACTACACAGTTCCCACACTGCTGCCTCCTGCTGTGGAGAGACAGGCGGGCCAGCAGGGGCAGCAACAGCCTGGACAATAAACAGTCTTCCAGGGACCTGGAAGAACATGAAGCACCTTGCCTCACTCCTGCCTGCTCCAAAGCCAGGTCAGGAAAGTTCTCTCTCAGCTTCACCATCCACTCTCTCCCCAGGTCTGGTCTAGCCTAACTTCTCATGCTTCCCAAACCCACTTCCCCATTCCCACTCCACAGCTGTGGTCCAGGTCCTGCCATCTCTTTCTGAGGAGCCTCACCAGTCTCCTAAGTGGTTTCCCAGCCCCCAGCCTCATGCCTGCAATACCCCCCTGTTCTGGTTCTGTCCCTGCCCTTCTCAGGTTCCTTCAGTGACTTCCCCTCAGAAGAATGTCATTAAGACTGCCCTCAGGAGAATTTCCAAGCTTCTTGGAATGGCTTATCAAGCCCTTTGGGGGCCAACCCTGGCTCCTTCAATAGTTTCATTTCCTCCCATATCTCTTGTGCCTCTGGACCTTTGCATATGCTATTTTTTTCTGCCAAAAGTGCTCTCCCCTCTTTCTTCACCACAATAACACCTTCAGCGCTCACTTTGGCATAGTCCTTCACCCAGCTCTAACTGCTGGTTGGATTGTCCGTCTTTCCCATTAGACTGTGAGCTCCTTGAAGGCAGTGACTACATCTTAGTCATCTTTCACACCTCACAAAGAGCTCTGCACTGAATAGGTACTAAAGTGTTTGCTGGTTGAGTGAGCAAATGAAAAAATGCCAGATTACTTACAGGAGCCATGTCCCACTGCAAATAGATCATTGTACTTTGGATTCCTGCAAAATAAATATTAGCCCATTGGCCCAGGAAATGAACATGGCTTTCCCATGGACACAACACTGATGCCTAACTACACTGCAGACATCTACTGTTGACTTTAGAGACCTGGGCTGATCCCACAATCCCATAAGCATCCCAGGTCCATTTTTTCCTCTAATGCTACATATCATCCTCAAGGTGGTTGGTTAAGCGCAGTACAAGCGCCCTGCTCAGGCGCTCAGGGGCTCTGGGTTTGCGGCAATGTCTATACTTACCAGCAGAGGGCGGTGACAGCCAGGCGCTTGGCTTTGTCGTTTTGGAACTTCCAGAGCGGCAGCAGTGTACCCTCCTGGTCTCGGTACTCATCAGCAGCATCCTCGTAGTACTTGAAATCTTAAATGCACCCACACTGAATCAGCCCTGGGACTGCCATTTTATGGCAAACCCATGTCTGCCACTTTCTGTCTGTACCTCCTTGGCCAAAACAGGCTCTGTGTTTCAAAGTGGGAATAGTAATAGTACCTATCTCGAAGGACTGTTGTGAGGATTAATTATACTTAGAAAAATACCTGGCACACAGTAAGCTTTGTATATGTGTCATTGTTACTGTCATCACTGCTATTGGAGGCAAATTACAATAAAGTAGCCATGCCCTCCTAGATAAAATCCCAGGTTTGTCCATCTTCACATCCGCTGCTTATGCTCCACTATGGTGAAGAAAGCTGCGTGGATCCCTGAACTGGGTTCTCTGAACTCAAGTTCATCTCCTGCCCTAAATCATCGCTGCCTCCTGCTTCCTCTGACTTGGTAGAAGCACCATCCATCTTACCACTTAGCTAAACCGGAAACCTGGATAATCCTTGACTAATCTCTTTCTGTCATCTCTCATATTTTCCTTCTACTTCTTTAATCCATTCATTTTTTTCCCCAAACCCATAGTCAATGCCCAAGAACCATCTCCTGGGTTATTACATCCTCCTCCTAATTGGTCTCCCCACCTCCGATAATTCCTCCTCCAGTCTGTGCTCCCCAGAGCTACCTGAGTGAAAACAAATAAATCGCCTCACCACACTACCTCCTCCACCCCACTGAAAATCCCTCCATGACTCCCTTTGTACAGGGCTTCCTGGTCAAACCAAGACTCCAAGCCATGACTTCCATGGCATTTCCAGCTAAGTATTCATGTAACCTCTATATCAAATAGTGTCTAAAATGTCCCGCTCTTCCATCTTCCTGGCAGACTCCCACTCAGTGCAGATCCTCTGTGATTAAATTCCCTCTCCTCTGTGAGGCCTTCATTTTCTTGTTGAGCAGAATTCATTGCTTCCTTCATTTCAGCCCTGCCTCTTCTCTACTGAAATATCTGTCACGCTGTGTTGCTTCTATTTATCCTTTTGCCTGTCTCGCCTACCAGACAGCTCCTGAGGAGCAGATAGCTTGTTATATTCATCACTGGACTCGAAGTGCCTAGCACAGTGCCAGCCACACAGCAGACACCCAATGACTGTTCAAAGAATGCAATGAAATAAATCACCAGAAGTGAAAAGTTTCTCAGTCTTTTTTCCAACCAAGGGTGACCCATTAGAAAACTAATGCTCTCACCCAACATGGTCAAGGACATGCCCAGGCACTGCCCCAGCCTTGAGGTCATGGAACTACACTCAAACCTCAAAAATATCTCAGAACAACAACAAAAAATTAGAGTGATCAGAGGCATGAGCCTTGATCATATCAGAGATCCCTGAGCTTAGGCAATCTTTGAATATACATCATTTCAGAGAGGAGATTAATTGGGAACACTTCTCTGCTTTCACTTCTTCATGACTAGACTTTCCCAAAGGGAAAAGAGTATGCAATTAAAAAAAAATCAAAGTTCAATGCATTTTTATGTGATTGTGTTCTTATAAATGAAAAAGGTTCACCAAGGCCAATTTCTCCATGGATATTAATAGTGTTTGCAGCCCTTTCGGTGGGCTGGTTGGAGAGGCTGGGTTTCAGAAAGCCAAGCTGTGTGAGTGACAAATTCATTCACAGCTGCTGTGTACTTTGACAGCTTTGAAAAGCACTCAAGGTCGTTTTCCAGCCTGAATGATAACAAGGGGGCTTGTTTAGGCTGCTGGTCTTGGCAGCCTTGGTTTCTATGTCCCATGGGTGAGCAATGAGCATCAAGTCACCAAGAAGAGCCCTAGGCTGTCAGCAAAGGAGACCAGCCAGCAACGAGGAGCTGCCAACTTTGGGGAGGCAGCTGCTCCAAATAAATGCACAACCTCTTAGGGAAATACAAGCCACTTGGGAATGTGCTGTTCATGCCATGGGAAGGATTCTGTTTCCCTGGCTCTGTCAAAGACACCAGAATTTCCCAGGCCCCCAGGATTTAAGCATTTCTGAATCAATCTCTTTCTTCACTTCATTACTAATTAATCACCAGCATAGACTTATTGAATGTTTATTTGAAATGTCTCTTCCAGCTCAGTGGCCCTGTAGCATTGTGCTGAAGGGCTTAGGCTATGGATCCAAGGGGCCCATGATCAAGTCCTGATTGCTCCACTCACTCCTCATACTAGCTATGGTTTTGAATGAGTGGCAATAGTCCAGATTTCTCACCTACAAAATGGAGAGAATATTGGTATCCATCTGACAGTGTGGAGGTCAGGACAATATAAAGTAATATATGCAAATTGCACAGCACAATGCCCAGTATATGGGTCATTCCTAGGGAATACTGGTGCTGGTTTTTCACTATGATAACTGTATCCTTTTCTCCCCTGGAAAAGGTATGTTGAGGCCCATTCCACCCCACATCTGAACCTCATCTTCATCTCTGTCCCTGTATTTGGCCAATCACATCCTTCTCTGGCCATGCTCTCAATGAGCTATGTTCCCGCCTGGACAGTATCTTTAAACTGTCTGCAGGAAAAGCTCAGATTCCCTGAGATATTCTAGGTCCTTCATTAACTGGCTCTAATCACCTCCATAACCTGAACTCTCCCTACTTTCCAACAAACCCCTGTTTGAGTCACTGAGCCAGCTGCCCTTTATCCTCAGAGTCCATTCCAATTTGTTTTTACCACCAAGTCACTGCTCATGCTGTCCCTCACCCAGTGAAAACATCTGCCTTTCTGCTAATCTCCCATTCAACCTCTGCTTATCCCTTGGCATTTAGCTTATCCCTCCCTGCTGCCTTCCTTTACTGCTGCCACTCATCCCTTCCTCCATTCTTGAGGATCCCCAGAGCAGTTTCAGTCTGTATTGTAGTATTTATATTGTCTCCAAGATGGACACAGTAGAGACAAGAATTAGGAAGCTCAAGACCTAGATTTGGGTCCTCTCTGCCATTCACTAGCCAGGTAGACTTGGATTTAGCTTCCTCTTGTGTAAAGTAGGGGTAATACTCTCTGCTCTCTGCCTGACTCCCTGGGCTGTTGGGAAGTGATCCATTGGATCACTAATGTGCAGGTGTTTTTGCTGCACCATTGTCAGATCTCATCAATAGACCCATTTTTTTTTCTTATTCCATTATTTGTAGTAGACCTGTGTATGCCATGTCTTCCAGGTGATATCCAGAGGAGGGAAGGATTAGTTTTTCTCCCCTTGCATCTACAGACCTAGTATGGGACACTCATGGCTTATACGAAGAATTTTTAAAAATATTTATTTATTTTAGAGAGAAAAAGCACAGAGATGACAGAGGAAGATGAAGAAGGAGAGAAGCAGAACCCCACTGAACACAGAGCCCATAAATCTTGATCCCAGGACCCTGAAATCATAACCTGAGCTGAAATCAAGAGTTGGATGCTCAACCAGCTGAGATACCCAGGCACCCCATGAGGAATTTTGTTTTTGTTTTTATTTCTTTTTTTTAATTTTTATTTATTTATGATAGTCACACAGAGAGAGAGAGAGAGAGGCAGAGACACAGGCAGAGGGAGAAGCAGGCTCCATGCACTGGGAGCCTGATGTGGGACTCGATCCCAGGACCCCGGAATCACTCCCCGAGCCAAAGATGCTCAACAGCTGAGTCACCCAGGTGCCCCATGAGGAATTTTTAATACAGGCTATAATAGTAGTTGTCAGCACTTCAAATCTTACCTTGAGCAACATCATCATAAGTGTTCTGGTTGACCATCCGCTCCACAATTTTAGCCGCCTGAGTCACTTTGGTGATGTCATCACTCTGTGGAGATAGAGAGGCCACAGGTCCTCATACTAGCACCTGGAAATGTTATGCCTCAAGCCACAGTCAAGATGTACAATTGTGTCTCTGACACCACCCACCCCAGATAACTCTGTAAAGATATCTCTTCATGTGTCAAGGACCAGCTCACCTCCCCACCCCCTTTTGGGAATGCCCAGCTCAAAAATGGCACAAGGAGTCTGCACTGCCATACTTGGCTCCTGGGCACAGCCTGCCTCATGATCTTTCATTCTGAGCTTATTCAGAAGGCATATCTTGGAGTACAACATAGGACATTGAAGAGATCCCAGGAAGGGTATTGGAGGGAAGAACAGAAAAGGGAAGGTAAGAGCCTTCTTCAGTGGAGACAGAGAGGTTTCACCATTTCAGGAAATGACAAAGACTCCCATTAAAGAGAGCTTCTGGTCCAATTTATTTACTTAAGAGTTGAGGAAGACATAGAAGCCCAGAGAGGGGCAGAGATATGCTTGTATACCAGAAGTACAAGGCAGAAATGACTCCTAATCCAAGACTTTGCCCACTGCAGGAAGGAACCAGATGAGTGCGCAGCTTGAGCAGCTCAACATGGCTAGGTCCATGGCTCTTGAAAACGAGATATCCCAGGAGTGTCAGCATCAGGTGGTAGAGCTACACAGACCTGCATTCCCTTCCCATCCCATGGATTAGGAGCCAAGTGGCAACTTTAGGCAAGTTATTTCTCTGAGTCTGAGTCTGAGTACACATGATACAGCAGGGATGAATAATGGCACCTGCACCATAGGGTCACTGTACTATACTAGCAACTGTACATAATATTGGGTTGTTACAACAATCTTGCAAAGTATCTTTAGGATGTCTTTCCAATGAGGAAACAGGTTAGAAAACCCCAGCTAATAAGTAGCAAAGACAGGATACAAACTCAGCTCTGTGGACTCTAGGTCCCAAGCCCTCAGCTTCACACAGAAAGCCAGTCCCTCACTAGCCTGAACACCCTTGCCTTATCCTGGCAGACTCAGGGTTTTTGATGTGCTCTGAAGACAGAATGTGGGGATCCCTGGGTGGCGCAGCGGTTTGGCGCCTGCCTTTGGCCCAGGGCGCGATCCTGGAGACCCGGGATCGAATCCCATGTCGGGCTCCCAGTGCATGGAGCCTGCTTCTCCCTCTGCCTCTGTCTCTGCCTCTCTCTCTCTCTCTGTGACTATCATAAATTAAAAAAAAAAAGACAGAATGTGGTGGACTTCAGTCTCCCTTGTTCTGGATATTATGCTACTTGAACAGACATAGCTCTTCCTTAGTTCTGACTAAACTTGTGGCCTCTGAACCCTTTCTCCCATTCCTGTCCTAATCTTTCAGATCAGACAAACTTGCTTTCATTTCTGTACATTCATCCAAATCATGAATGAGACAAACCTGAGATCTATTACTCCAGGGTATCATGGAATTATTCCACTTTCTCCCTTCCCATGCACTTGAGTTTTATATCAACTTCATCAGATGCAAGTCACTGAAGAAGAGGTCACTCTTCATGCACTGGGCCTGAGCAAAGGGCCACTCTATTTTACAGACAGCTAGGAGCAGTTCTTGGGATTCCCAATTAAAACTCAATTGCCTTATGTAGTGGTTGTACACTAAGTATTCAGTGTCCTGCCTCCACTGTAGCTTCTTCGTTCAGAGGGCTGGTATCTTCCTGCATCACAGCCTTCAATGTCAACCAAATTGGAAGATTTAAGTGTAGTCCTTCTTCCCTGGGCATGTTAGACACCAAGTCTGATAGACATGTTAGGCACCAAAGGCTTGGACCGAAGGACAATTTTCAGCCACAGGGACATTTCTTCTGTTTTCTAGGTCCTGGCAGCTGCAGTTAAGGTTTCTGCAATAATGGTCCTAGGACACAGCCTATAGCCAAACAGCCTATAGCCAAACCATTGATGGATCTTCAAGTGAAATGTGACCCAGGCAAATAGCCCCTCTGAAGCTGCTAACTTCTAGGTAATAGTACAGGGGAAGTCAGGGGTCTGGACAGGGCAACCTATGGGGCAAGGACTTCATCTTTCACCTCAGGGTTCCAGTACCCAGCATGATCACAAGTGCTTGGTCTGTAGTTGAATGAAACTGAATTGGGGCAGTTCATATTAAGCCAAGGCAGGGAACCCTCAAAGCTCTTGTAAAGTGTGATTTTTATCAGGGACATGGATTTGAGTGGAAGTGGGGATACCTTAGACAAAGCAAAATTTCCTTTAACTCATCTGGTTTCTATAGCAGAGCCACTTCCCAGAGTTGCCTGGGAACTCTCCAAGGTGCTGAACCCAGACCTCAGCTTCCTATGGCCCTCATCTTTCCCACTCCATTGCAGGTCAAACTCAATCTGATATCCATACTGTGACTCTGGCTCCTGACCCAACTTTCTCTCTGTTGAAGGGACAAATGTGGTCCTTCAGCACTCCCCGTGGTGATCTTCCCTGTGGTGACCTATCACTATAACTTCCATGATGATCTCCAACCTATACAGGCTATACCCACAGTGAGCCCCCCAACTATTACCTCTATAATGACTTCTATATGGTTCTTTACAGTAAAAATCCAGCCCAGAATGACCACATCCAGTGGCCTGGACTTGCTGGTGACTGTGATCAGCTTTGACTTGGCTCCTGGCCCATAAGACTCACCATAAAAATTGGGTACAAGTAAACACAAGGACTGAAGGTCAAAGAGCAAATCACTCTCCCAAACCCCAAGAGCCCTGCTCAGGGAGGTGGTGCCTTATTCTCATATCCCACACCACCCTGAGAAGACTCCTGAGCTCTTTCAAGGTGTACATTGGGCTTTCAATAACATTTATGTCTTCTGTTGCCCCCTAACCCAATAATCTTGAATCCTATACAAGATTGGAGAGAGGTGTGGATTGCCAGAGGCTGTAAGTCTTCTCACATGTTTCTACAAGGAAACAACTCTTCATACTTCAACATTAGCACTCCCCTTAAGGTCTGTGACATTATTTCAGATAGACAGGCTTCTCTACCCAGAGACCAAGATCCCACTCAGTTATTCTCTGTGACAGAGCCATAGGAACCTCCATCAAACCTGGGACTCCATAGATGTCATCTTCCTCATGGCCATCTTCCCCATTTTTTTAGCCACTGGTGTCTTTGCCTTCTCTTTCTCTTTGGTCTTTTCCTGCTTCTCAAGCTCCTCTACATAGGCATCATAGATCTCCCACTAGGCAAGGGCAAGATGAGAAGGATCATCACAGGGCAAAATCTTCAGCCAGCCAACTCCTATTCAGCTTCTAAAGCTTGAGGAATAGATTATATCAACCCCTGTCACATGTCTCTATAGCATCCCCTACTTGGCCTACTGTAGTTATATATTCAATGTCTATCTTCTCTGCTGCCAGCTTGAGGACAGAAATGAAGGAGCTCTCAGGGCACCTCTGGGATGAACTTTCCACCTCAGGCTCCTTATCAGCTGGAGATCAGTATTGTTCCAACCTACAGACCCCACTAGGCAAAACAAATGGGCAAATATTACGCTAGCTCACATTTTTCTTGGTGAATTATAAGACTCTGAAGTAGAATATTTTAAAAATGTTTCCCCCATGGAGATGTAATAAGCTTTACTAGTTCATGTTGGCGGTCTACCACACTGACAACACCTTGTGAGCATAAAAAGGTAAACGGAAAGTAAATGATGGGTGCCTGGGTGGTTCAGTCAGTTAAGTGTCTGACTCTTGGTTTCAGCTCAGGTCACTATCTCATGATCATGGAATTGAGCCCCATGCTGGACTCCACACTCAGCATAGAGTCTGCTTGAGATTCTTTCCCCCTCTCTCCCCCTCTCCCTCTGCTTCTCCCCCTCTGCTCCTCCCCTGCTCACTCTCTCTCTGTCTCTAAAATAAATAAATTAAAAAAAATAAAAAATAAAATAAATAAATCTTTTTTTTAAAAGTAAGGGGATCCCTGCTAACTGGATCTGACACCAATAGGAGCTCCAGGATAGTAGCAAGGAAGCACCAAGGATCTGGGACTGGGCAAAAATTCTGGATCACATTCTGTGGTCTCCAGAGTTGGGCAGTCACTGCCACCTGGAGGCCAGATAGACACACCTTACATTAATGATTCACCCATGGGCCAGTATTCCACACTACAACATAATTCAATGTTTGTTATCTTATTCAGAGCCTTCTTACAATTCTGTGAGGCTGCTTATCATCCTCATTTGACAGAGAAAAAGAAATTGATGCATTAAGGGTGACATGGTTTGCCCAGGATCTTATAGTATGAGCAGCAAAGCTGGGGGCTGAGCTCAGGGCTCCTAGCACCATATCCTGCCCAAATCCGAATGGTTATCCAGTAGGATTTGAGGGAGAAGGAGGGTCTGCAGGAACAATGAAAGCTGCTAGAAGGGCAAGCTAGAGTGCTAACACTTCAGAGTCAGCCTTGGGATACCATGAGCTGCAGAGAGTCAGAAGCCATGCCTTTTCCCCTCTTTGACAGCCTTGCCCTGGAGGGCATGTAGCTGATCTAGAGTTCCCTGGGTGGTGACCTACTGTCTCATATGTCAAGTGTTCAGAACCTGGATAAGGAACAGAAGGATGGATGAATGAGGAGGGCAAACTGCCAGAGGAATCTTTGACAAAGATGCACGGGGTAGGTGGCTGGAGGTGTGGTGATGACTTTTAAACTTACCCAGGGTCTTACCTGATTGGCTGTGGCTGAAAAGTTTGTCCTGGGAGGAGGTTCCATCTGGCATTCTCGGTCCTAGAGAACAATGACAATGGGAAACCCATAGAAAGCCCTCAACTCCTTCTCACTTAACCCAACAGTATATCTATAAGTGAAGTAGTTCAGTTGGAGCAGTGGGAGGGGTGGGACATGGAACTGGGGAAGTAAAGAGGGCCTGAATAAAGGACCAAATGATGCAGTAAAAGCCTACGTTTTCCTTCTAAGCCTCCTTCAGAAGAAGCCTAAGCTAGAAATCAGGGGCAATGAAGCCTGATTATCCCAGTTTCAATCAAGAAAAACTCCAAGTGGGGGATGGACAGGTCTCTGGCCAGCTTCCTGTTGCAAGACACAGAGGTCAGCCCCTGGCAAGCTACTGGGCTAATATCCTTCACCCTGACAAGACTTCCTCCTAATACTGGGGTCTCTGGCTCCACCAGAGGAATACACTCCCTTTTCCTTGTATATCATGCAAATTACTGAAGAGGGACTATACAGCATGATTAGGAGTACTAAAACCCATCCCATAGACCTCTGCCCTCCATTCATAGGTTGGTTTCTGTAAAGCACTGTCTTATATATGTGGATATCTCCCCTGAAACCCTGAGAGGTTCTTTCAGCCTGGTACTCAGAGCCCTCCATACTTATGAGCCAGGGAACTTTTATAGCCTTTTCCAGCTAGTCTATTACAGACCATCAGCTTCAATCAAACTGGCTCTGAGTCCTGCCTCCCTGGCACATTCTGGCCTCCCCTAACTCCCCCAGATCTTATCCTCTCCAAGCCTGTACATGCTTTGGTCTCAGTGAAGGGTTTCAGACTCCTTGTTATCCACTCTGAACTCCCACCAGGTTGGCTTACAAGGACCCAAACACATGCTCCCAGCTCTCCTCGGCCTGTGCCTCTCATCCTTCCAAGCTAAGGGCTGCTGAGACTGGGAGCAGGCCTGCTCATTTCCTGCCATGCAAAGTGCAGAGCTTCAAGGTAGAGGCACTGCGGTGGGGGCTGCTCTACCCGGAGAGGGTTGTTTAAGGTCTGTGAGGCCCTCTCACTGAAGTTGAACTTGTTGGTGAGCTTTCGCTCCTTGGGCTGCTTAGGAGTCATCAATTCTTCTTCAGTCACTTTTTCAGCTACCTGGAAAAAAAGACCCACAGGATCAGGGATCAGCTGTGAGAAGAAGGTGGTGGGGAGTCAACGGTGGGGAGAAGTCATGTCCTAGGAGAGGATGGAAGTAGGAGAGGGTGATAATGCAAGAGGTATTGGTACCTGCAGCCTCTAACCTCTCACCTTCAGCTCTACCTCCAACAAGTTAACCCCTACAGCTTTCATCCACACCTGGAGCTGGAAGGGGAGGAATGGGAGCAATATTATACTGTACCTCAGCTACAGGCATATCTGTTTGACTCCCAGCTTCAGTTTCAGCTTCTGCTTCCTTAAGCTCTTCTTCTTCTTCAAGAATTTCAGTTTCAGAAATCACCACCTTAGTGGACTCCTGAGAACCTTGGTAAGAAATTGCAGGTGAACCCAAAGCCCGGGCCTACTCTCCCACCCCCTGGCAGGGCCAGGCTTTCTTGGTTTCTGCCTTTGAGACCTCAGCTATACCACAGTTCTCATGGGTTGACTCCCAGACCTAACCAGGACAGCCAGCTATTGGACCATTATGTAAGTGGAAGCTCTGCAGAGTTCTGGCTTAGTATTTGCTCCCTTGGGTGACCATGGAAAGGGGCCCGGGCTCTGGGTTCCAGCTCTGAGCTGGTCCCTCAGCCTACTTGCTGCTAACTCATCCCGGTAGTGCTGCCGCCGTCCTTCGTCCGAGTCTTTGGGGATCAGGTTCCCGACCTGGCTGAAGTGAACTGCCAGTTGGTTCACAACACCAATAAGCTTATATGTGCCTTCCTAAGAGGAGAGGGGACTGAGTCAGACCAGGTGTCCCAAAAGGGCCGGAGTTGAAATGTAGTCTGCCTTCATTCTGTAAGGCTTAATGTGGTCCATCTGTGTGTGTGTGTGTGTATATATATATATATATATATATATATATATATATATATATATACTCCAATCTTCAGTTAACCTGAAGTTTTTATTACATTCCAGCTTAAAGAAGAAGAGGCAAATGAAATAAAGTTTTTTTTTAAAGTTCTCATCAAAGACATATTTTAAAATATCTTTTCTTTCCAACTTTGAATAGTTCTGGATTTGTCTGTCACTGGCTCTTACATCCATGCCTTGGGATCCTCATATACCTGTCTCATCACAGATCTGAGAAAGGTCATACATGGTCATCAGATATCCCTGGCCTGACCTTCTCTGTACTGTATTTAGTGGATATGAGGACTGGATAGATTCTCAGAGACACTAAATATCCAATCCCCCTGTTCTATAGAAGAGGCCCCAGAAATCTAGAAAAGGTTTGAGTTTGGCACTTGTCCAGTTCATACAGCAAATGAGAAGCAGTGCTAGGTTTAAAATCCAGGCAACATTATTCATTCCTTTTCAACAAATAATTTTTAAGCAGACACAACACAACATGCCAAGTATTTTCTAGGTTCCAGGGATATAAAGCTTAGCAAAAATAGATACGATCCCTGTTTTCATAGGGCCTATTAGTCTGGTTCTTTTAATAGCTTCTTTATTGATAAACATCTTAGTTGTATCATTGCCCGAGACCAGGATTTCCTTCCTTCTTTCAAAACATTTCTTCTCAACCTTTTTCAAGTCACAAAGAAAATTATTATATTTTACACAAAGGGATAAATTCACTAGAGATGAAGCCAGCCCATGGGCTCTGGTTGTACCAAACCCACCTGCCCCAGGAGGACTAAAAGAATTACTATTTCTACACATAGGTTGGGATGCTCTGCCTTAAAAAGTCATCACAAAGCCCTTTTCTCGGTAACTCAGATGGATGGGAGGATAAAACAGTGTAGCAGTTAAGAGCATGGTTTATGGTGGTGGGCAGAATGGATTCAATCCTGATTCTGTCCCTATTTCCTGGATGAACTTGGGCTTAGCCACTCTAAGCTTTAATATTTTCATCTGTAAAATGAGGATAATATCTAATTTTCAGGATAGTTAGAAGTATTGAAGATATTGAAAATAATTTATTAATACAGTGTCTGACACATAGTAAGTACTTATTAAGATTTCAAGGGAGATTAGTAAAGAAATTTCTTAAATCTCCAGAAAATTCCATGTAAAATTTCAAGGTTCCAGTCAAAGACCAAAGTTTAAAGGTGATCTCTAATAGCAGAGAGGCTTTTGTAATATAGCCATCACTGCCAAGCCAGGGAGTACCTAGAGGTCCCTACCCCAGAGGGGATGACTTACTTTGAAGCTGTACCTGACAATGTTCTGGGGTGCATGTGGGTTGTTGGCTGTCAGAATGCGGGTGAACTCCTCCTTTAGCTCCTAAGGGAGAAAAATACCAAGAGGGTTATACACAGAGGGCCCCTACTGCTTTTGAGACTTGAGAGGACCCCTCAGGCTATCAGCAGACATCTCACAGCCAGGTTCTATGCAGGCTCCTAATCTGTACTATGAAAGAACACATTTCTGAGGCTGGAGGAAATAGAAGGGGCAAGGGCAGGATGCTGCTAACTCACCGCATCAGTCAACTCTAGCTGGTCAGGGGGTCTAACAGTGGCTTTGGACTGGGCCCATTCATCTGTTCCTTCTCCCACTTCAGTCCCTGAATCTTCATCCTGGACAAAAACCTCATGTGAGGATTAGTAAGCATTTCTGCAGGAGGCCCTTTCACTCACAAATCCTCCCAGAAGCCAAGCTCTGTCCCTAATACATAGAATACAAAATGCACAATAGATCACTCATGGAAGAGTCCAAAGGAACTGCTCAGGCCAGAGTTCTCTTTGCCTGGAAGACCTTAGCCACCTTAGCCCTTGAGGTCAGGGGTTAGCTGGAACATTGTGGTGGGCCTTTGGAGCCAGTAGTGAGACCGGAAGAACTCTCCCTTCCCTACTCTCTCCCATATGGTCTGGAACCTAATGATCAGGACCAGCTGCCAAAGGCAGGGCTTTATGCAAAATGAAAGGACATCCAGCTATTCTTTTTTTTTTAAATTTTTATTTATTTATGATAGTCACACACACACAGAGAGAGAGGCAAAGACAGAGGCAGAGGGAGAAGCAGGCTCCATGCACCGGGAGCCCGACATGGGATTCAATCCCGGGTCTCCAGGATTGCGCCCTGGGCCAAAGGCAGGCGCCAAACTGCTGCGCCACCCAGGGATCCCATCCAGCTATTGTTTAAGCTACTTCAATTCTGATTCATATTTTATCTTCCAATTTGCCACCTTATGGTTACTCTTTCAGCAATACTCTTAGTGCCTGGTAACTTTGAGCTTCCCAGTCCCATCAGATTCTTGCTGCAAAAAAATCAGACTACGAGTTTTTACTTTTCCTGATAGCTAAAAACCTTGCCAAAGTGGCCCATGATATATTAAGAAAAACTCACCCTGGTTAGCAAAGATATACAAAATAAAAGAATGTCATTTTTCACTATAAAATTCCTGAAAAGTATGGGGCACCTGGGTTGGCTCAGTCAGTTGGGCAACCAACTCTTGGTTTCAGCTCAGGTCATGATCTCAGGGTGGTAAGATGGAGACCCACACCAGGTTCTGCACAGTGCAGTCTGTTTGGGATTCTCTCTCCCCCTCTGCCCCTCCCCCTGCTCGCATTCTCTCATTCTCTTTCTCTCAAATAAATCAATTCCTTCCTTCCTTCCTTCCTTCCTTCCTTCCTTCCTTCCTTCCTTCCTTCCTTCCAAGATTTTATTTATTTATTATATAGAGAGAGATTGAGAGAGAGCGCACAAGTAGGCAGAGAGGCAGGCAGAGGGAGAGGGAGAAGCAGGCTCCTCACTGAGCAGAGAGCCTGATAAGGGCTTGATCTCAGGACCCTGGGATCATGACCTGAGCTGAAGGTAGATGCTTAACTGACCGAGCCACCCAGGGGCCCCAATAAAATCTTTTCCTAAAAAAACCATTGAAAACTAAAACAACAAAAACCCAAAACAAAGAGATCCCTCAACCAAATGAAACTAATCATCAATGTTGGTGTGGTTATGGGGAAATTGATGCCCATAAATTAACACAACCTGTCTTTCTTTCTTCCTTCCTTTCTTTCTTTCTTCTTTCTTTCTTTCTTCTTTCTTTCCTTTCTTTTTTTCTTTCTTTCTTTTCTTTCTTTCTCTCTTTCTTTCTTTTTCTTTCTTTTCTTTCTCTTCTTTCATTTCCTTCCTTCCTTCCTTCCTTCCTTCCTTCCTTCCTTCCTTCCTTCCTTCCCTCCCTCTCTCTTTTTTCATCCATAAATAGTTTTATTGGGACACAATCACACTCATTCATTTATGTATTGTCTTTTGCTGCTTTGGCCATACAAGCAGAGTTGAGTAGTTATACATGAGACCAAATGGCCTCCACAGCCTAAGATATTTACTCTCTGGCACTTCATAGATAAAATTTGCCCACCCCTGAGGTATATGATTAGTAGTCAGGCTGCTGGTGTTCAGTAGAATTAGATTGTCTTATCTTTGTGTTAATAGTTTTTTCTTCTGCAGTGGCAGACTACAGTTTCTGTATGTTATAGGGAGAGTTTTACAGTTAACCTCTCTTTGCTACTATGAAAAAGAAAAGATATTTTATTTATTCCTCAAAAACATGACTGTGGTTACCCTGTTGTTGTGCAGGGCCAGTATGACAATTTTGGTCATTTTTTAAAATTTCAAGTTTTTATTTAAATTCTAGTTAGTTAACCTATATGGTAATATTTGGTTTCAGGTGTAGAATTTACTGATTCATTATTTACATATAACACTCAGTGCTCTTCATAACAAGTGCCATCCTTAATCCCCAGCACCCATTCAGCCCATTCCCTGCCCACCTCCCTCCATCAACCCTCACTTTGTTCTCTATCATTAAAATTCTCTTATGGTGGGACGCCTGGATGGCTCAGTGGTTGAGCATCTGCCTTTGGCTCAGGGTGTGGTTCAGAGTCCCAGGATGGAGTCCCACATCGGGCTCCTTGAGGGGAACTTGCTTCTCCCTCTGCCTGTGTCTCTGCCTTTCTCTGTGCGTCCCTCATAAATAAATAAATAAATAAATAAATAAATAAATAAATAAACTAATAAATAAATAAATAAAATCTTTTTAAAAAAAGATTCTCTTATGGTTTGCTTTCCTCTCTCTTTCTCCTTTTTTTTTTCTCTCTCTCCTTATGTTCATTTGTTTTGTTTCTTAAACTCCACATGTGAGTAAAATCATATGGTATTTGTCTTTCTCTCACTGGCTTATTTCGCTTAGCATAATACCTTCTAGTTCTATCCATGTCATTGCAAATGGCAAAATTTCATTCTTTTTGTTGGCGGAGTAGTATTCCATTCATCTTCTTTATCTTCTTTATCCATTCATCATTTTTAAAAAATATTTCATTTATTTATTCATGAGAGAGAGAGAGAGAGAGAGGCAGAGAAACAGGCAGAGAGAGAAGCAGGTTCCATGCAGGAAGCCCAATGTGGGACTCGATCCTGGGTCTCCAGGATCATGCCCTGGGCTGAGGGTGGCGCTAAACCGTTAAGCCACCTGGGCTGCCCTCCATTCATCATTGATGGCCATTTGGGCTCTTTCCATAATTTGGCTGTTGCTGATAATGCTGCCTAAACATCGGGGTGCCTGTGCCCCATTGAATCAAAGTATAACCTTTCTAAAGAGCAATTTGGGAATATTTCTCAAAAGCCTAACAAGTGTTTATATTCTTTGACTGAAGTTTCTATATGTAGGACTTTTTTATTAAAGAAATAACCAAGGACACGCCCAGAGATTTAAACGTACAAATGTTTGCTGGAGAATTGATCATAATAGTGAAAAAGAGGAAACATGAAACATTAATGTCCAATAATAGGGCATGGTTGAACAAATTATGGTATGGCCTTAAGAACACATGGTAAAATATTATATAGTAATTTTAAATGACTCTATAAAAGTATGTTTATTGGCAATGAAAAGTATTCTAAATATATTATGTAAAAAGGAGATTATAAAATAACATACAGTTTGATTCCATTTCAAAATAAATACATATCATTTTTATATATGCACAGAAATATCTGAGAGGATATAACATCATGTGTTAACTAAGAGGTTTCCTGTGATGGTGGGTTTAAGGGTGATTTTAATGTTCTTTTTGCTCATTTGAATTTTCTAAAAAATATATAGCTAATATTTTCAATGGAAAACAATGCTGTTAGCTTCTTGCTGAGAGCCTGCAGTGGGCTCAGCACTTACTCTTTTTCTGGTTCCTCTGCCCACACTGATGCTCTGAAAGAAAGAACAGAAACAAGAGGTAAATCATAGGCAAATCTCTGTGGGACTATCAGAAACAGTATTATAGGGAAGTTTCTGCCCAGAGACCCCAAAGACATTGGACATTGAGCTTTCCCAAGTCTTAAAAACAGTCTTCTCAGTGGCAACATGTGTTTCTTACCCCAGCCAAGGAGGCCCTGTATCTGAAGCAACCCCATTCCAGCATCAGTGCAACTGACCCATGAAGAGCAACCAGGTAACTTAGCATTGGGCATTTCAACAAACATTTTTTTAAAGTATATGCTATTTTAAGTGCTCAGCTTTGCAGTATGCTTTCCACTAAGGGGATTTTTTTTTTTTCACTAAGGGGATTTTGAAGTCAGATTATATTCACAAACACTTGTTTGGGATGAATGTAAACTCTTTCTGAGCAGGTACTTTGTGTTGTCCACTGCTGTCTGAGAATATAGCATGTGTTCAAAATATTTATTGAATAAATGAAAGAATGCTGTCAAACGCATTAGTAATCATGATGCTGGGAAAAATGTTTTTCCTCTTTGGGCCTCGGTTTCCTTGTCAGTAAAATGTATAGGATTGGATGTGATGACCTTCCAGTTCTAACACACTAAAATTTTATGTTCCCAAGGGGATCCCTGGGTGGCTCAGAGGTTTAGCGCCTGCCTTTGGCCCAGGGTGTGATCTTGGAGTCCTGGGATCGAGTCCCTCATCAGGCTCCCTGCATGGAGCCTGCTTCTCCTTCTGCCTGTATCTGTTTCTCTCTCTGTGTGTGTCTCTCATGAATAAATAAAATAAAATAAAATAAAATAAAATAAAATAAAATAAAATTTTATATTCCCAAGAGCATCATGGTCTGTTCAGCTTCATAAACATTTGTTGAGCATCTATTTATCTGTTAGGGACATACCCAAGCAGTAGGACAAAAATGAAGACAGATAAGGTCTCTGTTCCAGTTTGCTCAGGGTCCATGGAGGATAGTGTAGGCAGTGCTCATCCTTTGCTCTCTCATTCACTCACTCACTTACTCACTCAGAGTATGTTCCTTTGAAAGCCTGCTCTGTGCCAGCAACAGAGATATATGTGCCCAGAGTGCTGGAGGGGTGCACAGAGACACCTACCCAGCACAAGAAAGGCTCCCAGAGGTGGCTATTTCCTAGCTGGATATCAAAGAAAAAAAATATATTGTCCAACTAGAGAAAATATTTTTCAGAAGAAGAAAACAGCATGCACAAAGGCAAAAGAAGAACAGTGACAGAGCTAGTGAAATGTTCCACCAAACAAACAAAAACCCTGCAGTATATATACAGAACAATAGATGTTTCAGATGATCAAGCAAAAGGGAGATCAGTGGAGGCTAGAAATGTGAAGGAAAGGCACCTGTAGGAAGCAAGTCTAAAGTGTTGGAGGAGGGGCCAGTGCAGTGTGGTGGCTGCATAGCACATTGGACAGAGACCTCTGCTCCCTGCTCTCACAGGCCATCTGTGTGATCTTGCAGAAGTGTCTTGGGCCTCAGTCTTCCAAATACAAAGCGACAGAGTTAGACTAGATGGGGTCTTATAGCTCTTACAGTTCTTACATGGTAGTCTATGGGAGAGGCTTTGATGGTGGAGGGGAAGAAAGGGATTCTAGGGAAAGGAAGAGCATGTCTCAGCTTGGGCTGGGATTGTTGCTGGTAGAGCAGGCAGCAGGATTCAGATTTCTGCCAGGTTGCCAGGGTTTCCAGTGATGGAACCCTTCTCTGAGGCTAAGGTGCATGAGCCAAAAAGCTGCTTTTTTTTTTTGAAGCACCTCTGATCCCTAAGGTAACAAGATGGAAGCGCTACAACATCCAACAGCTTTCTGGCCCACAGCAGAACACTGAAGGGCCAATCCCAATCCAAACTGCCAGCCTTAAATAGAAAACGAGATCCAGTTACCACTGCCCTCCATAAATATGTCTGTAAAACATTTATCTGGCAATAAAAGAACTGACAAGGCAATTTGAGTAGAATTGTTTTTGGCAGTTGGAAATATTTCAATTAACACACTATAAAAGCCACACTATAATAAATGCAAAACAGGCCAATGAAATCAGCTGCAGCCCTGACTTCCCAACCATGGCAAAGGAGATTGAATGTCAGGCTGCCACTCTGGGCCCTTGGTCTTCCAAAAGGAGAGGCC
The DNA here is from genome assembly GCF_018345385.1 of Vulpes lagopus. Classification (NCBI taxonomy): domain Eukaryota; kingdom Metazoa; phylum Chordata; class Mammalia; order Carnivora; family Canidae; genus Vulpes; species Vulpes lagopus. Next base: position 81,616,210 of record NC_054830.1, read on the forward strand.
TGAGACAGACAAGCCTGAATTCCTGGAAAGCTTTTGATGGCTCCTCCCAGAAGCCATCAAACCACAGAAGAACAAAGCCCAAACTCCCTCCCCTGGCCCTCAGAACTCTATCATTTGGCCCCACATCTCCATTCCAGCCTGTTCTCCAACCCTTCATGTGCTAGCACTTTGAGATGCAGCTACTCACAGTTCCTGAGCATGGCCTGTGCTTTCTCACCTCTGCACCTTTGCTTTTTTTTTTTAATTATTTATTTTATTTTCTTTTAAGATTTTATTTATTTATTTATTTATTTATTTATTTATTTATTTATTCATAGAGACAGAGAGAGAGAGAGAGAGAGAGAGAGACAGGCAGAGGGAGAAGCAGGCTCCATGAAGGGAGCCCGACGTGGGACTCTATCCAAGGTCTCCAGGATCACACCCCGGCTGCAGGCGGCACCAAACCGCTGCGTCATCTGGGCTGCCCTTAATTACTTATTTTAAAGCAATCTCTATACCCAACATGTGGCTTGAACTCATGACCCTGAGAATAAGAGTTGCGTGTTTTTCTGACTGAGCCAGTGGTGCTCCTGCACCTTTGCTTTTTACATACAGTTCCTCCTGCCAGAAACACCATCTTCCCTTTTCCCCTTTCTGCTCCCACTATCTCTAACAAAACACTACTTAACTAACCTCTACTCGTCCTTTATCTTACCCTGACATATTATCATTTTTCTCCTACTTCCCTCTATTCTTCTATTCCTCACTTTGAGCAAGGCTCTGCCCCACCTTCCATCACCACCATAAGTACTGGCTGTTAAGAGATGCAAGATGAAATGTATCTTCAAATAGACACTCTGTTATTTCTGGGTTTTGGTTTGCAAAAGGGAATTGTATTATGAAAAGAAACATAATACCGCAGTATGCGTTGGAGGCAGCCTGGAGATTCCAGCAAAGGAGGTCCACTATTCTTATACTATTGATCAAAGATCTACTTTTGGATAGGTCATTCTACTTTGCCAAGGGAGGATGTATATTAGAGGAGTGATGCAGGAAGAGAGAGGAACCCTCCCCATCCCCCACAGGCCACCATGGCAGTCAAATTAATCCTGATGATCAGTGGGATAACAGATGTCCTATTCTGAACTCCTCCATAGTAGAGCATTTTCTATTCTCATTATTACAGATTTTAGTGTGAGCATCCTGAGAGAAGGAACTGGTAAAAACTCAGCTTCCAAGTGGTTACTTCTCATTTCTTTTTCAGGATGAGGGCTGGGCTCCCTTGCTCTTTCTTGAAACTTTTCCACCTTCAATTCCACGTCACTTCTCTAGTAGTTCCTTATCAATATCCTTGACCAGGAATATATGCTTCAACTCCTTAGTCTTCTTCTTTTTTTTTTTAAGGAAAGAGAGCAGAGGGAGGGGTAGATGGAGAGTAGGGAGAGTATTTCAAGCAGACTCCCTGCTGAGCATGGGAGCCCGACTTGAGGCTCCATCTCATGACCCTGCGATCATGATCTGAGCTGAAACCAAGAGTCAGATGCTCAATCAACTGAACCACCCAACACCCACCCCCCAAGTCTTCTTATTCTACACAGTCCCCTTGGTGTTTCTAATCCCTACTCATAGCTTCATCTTGCACCTTATGATAGGGTTCAAATTATTTCTTTTTAAAAAAAATTTAATTCTTTATTTTTATTTTCTTTAAGCCATCTCTATGCCTAATGTGGGGCTTAAACTCCAGACCTCAAGATCAAGAGTTGCATGCTTAAAAAAAAAAAAAAAATTGCATGCTCTACTGACTGAGGCAGCCAGGTGCCCTAAAGTTAAAATCTATTTCTATTGCTTAGACTTCCCAGGACCTCATGTTCAAATTGGTAACAGAGTACTCAAACTGAGTATATTTAAAAGCCAACCATAATATGTTCTTTTCCCACCCCAATGATTATATTCTTTTTCTACATCAAATTTCCATTTCTTCTGGTATTTCCTATGTCACTTAAGTGCATCCCCATCCACTCAGTCACCCAGGTTGGAAACTGGAAACCATCAAAATGCCTGCCTTTCCCTCCCTCCCTCCCATTAGCATCATATTTCAAAGTCTAACAATTCTATCTCCTTGATATCTTTCATACCTATCCTCTCCATTTACACCTCCCTTACTATCTCTTGCCTAATTACATTTGATTTACCTAACTCCAGTTTCTCTCCATTCTAATAATTATATCATTATCATCATTCTCAGCTACTGACCACTTACACTGGGCTAGTCATTTACTAAGCAATTTATATGCCTTATCTCATTTAACCTTGAGAACCACCCTATCAGGTAAGAATTATCATTATTCTATTTTACAGATGATGACATTGAGGCTTAAAGAGATCAAGCAACTGACCTAAAGGTGACCAGGAGTTGAACCCAAACTAGTCACTATCTATAAGTGATCTTCCTGTAACACAAATCTGATCATATCACTTTCCTGATTTAAAGCCTTCAAGGGTTCCTCATCAGCCATGAGATAAATCTCAAATTCTCTAACACAGCATCCATATCATCCCCTACCCTTTTCCTCCCACAGCTATGGGTGGGTGCTTTGAAAATGAAAATTCTGGCCAAGGTAACAGATGATTATTATTGTCACCTACTGGGCATTTACCTGAACTTAGATCTGTTTTGGTACATAGCATCTGAAAAGTGTAAGCAACCCATTTGTCTCTGAGCATACTTTAGAGGTAAGGAGATAAAAAAAAATTCTTAAACTAAAAAAAAAAATTCTTAAACTGTTCCCTATCATGAAGATATAATATTAAACAAGTATGTGATAAGATGTACTCACGGAGCCCAGATGTGGGCTCTGAAGTTGAAGATACCTTGGTTTGGGTCCCCACTCTGCCACCTGCTAGTTCTATGGCTCTAGGCAAGTTACTTGTCTTCTCTGAACCTCGGTATCTTTATCTTTAAACTAGGAATAATGACACCTTCTCAATCATAGGCTTGTTATGAGGATTAAATGAGTCAATGAACATAAAGTGCATAGTGTGGTGTTTAGCCAGATTTATGCTGAAGTAATGTAGTCGGCAGCATTATATTCCCATTTACAGACCCTGCTCTGCCCTCAGCCACACAGAATTTCTGTGGCCCTTGCTTACTAGGAAGCCCCCACCCTAGGGACTAGAGGCTACAGCAGCTCACATTTCCGCCAAAGAGTTCAATGCTGAAACATGTTTGTTCCTGGAAAGAGGGGCTCTTCGAAGCATGCAAACCCACAGATGCAGCAGCATCCTTCCTGGAGCCCAGGAGACTTCGTTTACCATTTCAGTTGTCTTGGTCCTTATTTTAAAACTCACTAACAGGTTTCCATTAAGCTAAATTGAAACTAAATACCTCACCAGCTTGCAGTTTCCGTTTTTAAAAGGGTAAAAGCTCTTAGTCCCAAAGGAACAGTAATTCACCAACACATCTTTCTCTGGCTACAGGGACTGCATTTCAAATCTCTGAGCCTAGTGCAGTGTCTAAAGCACACAGAAGGTACTAAATAAGTGTACTTGAAAGAAATCTCAAAATTTTGAAAAACTGGAGATAAAGGGTAATAGATATTATCAAACACTATTGTGGGAGTGCCAACTGATGCAAACTTTTTATAGGATTATTTGGCAACATCTGACAAAATTTAAAATGCAGATACCCCTCAACTCCACTTTCTTGAATTTTTCCTATAGCAGTATTCATACACATGCATAAAATGTACAAAACTGCTCACTGAAGCGTTATTTATAATATTTTTGCAAATGGAAAACATTGATAGGGGCCTAGTTAAATAACTTATGGTATAGCCATTCAATAAGACACTGCATATTTTTAAAAGAATGAGATAAACATTTATGTACTGTTATGGAAAGCTCTCCAAGGTACATTGTTAAATAAAAAAGCAAGCTACAGAAATAGATGACCCATCTGCTTACTTTAAGAATATGTATGTATGTGTATTTTCATATACATACAAAATTTCTAGAAGAATATATAGAATCTGTTGATAGCAGTTTGGTTTAGGAATGTGACTAGGGAATCGTGGGGAAGGGGACCAATACTGTCCACTATATACTCGTTCTCATGGTTTTAATATTTTTAATGTGAATGTGCATTATTTTATAATTTAATATGCTAAGAAATTTAAAAGTCAACAAAGCACAATTATAGAGGTTTTTCTTCCCTATTAATGCAGTATTAGTTAGTACAGTGTTCTGAATACAGAAAAAGAGGATATGAGACCAGGCTGGTGCCTATCTGGAAGGCCAGGAGGGCAGAAGCCAACTCTAAGGACCCTTGCCAGATAAGGCTACAGCAAGCAAAGAGGGTAGGATTTAAATGCAGAAGTTTTATTTATTTATTTATTTCTAAAAAGATTTTATTTATTCATGAGAGAGAGAGAGACAGGCAGACACAGACAGAAGGACAAGCAGGCAGAGGGACAAGCAGGCTCCATGCAGGGAGTTCCACATGGGACTCTATCTCCATCCCGGGTCTCCAGGATCACACCCTGGGCTGAAGGCGGCGCTCTGGGCTGAAGGCGGCACTAAACAGCTGAGCCACCTGGGCTGCCCTAAAAGCAGAAGTTTTAGGGTAAGCTTTGGATGGGTCCCCTACTTGGCCACAAACTATACGTGAAATCTTGAGCAAAGTATTTAGTCTCTAATCCTCATTTTCTCATCTACAAGGTAGAGAAAAATATTAATGCTTGTCTCAGAATTGCTCTGAGGATGAAATAAAACAATGCCTGAAGAGCACCTAACTTAGAGCCCAGCACTCAGTAAGCCAAGTAACACTGGCAATGTAGACTTTGTGGTTGTCATCATTTTATTAATCTATCATGGTCTGCTAAGCATGGCCACTGAGTCTCATTCTAGGGGAATTTATTGTAAAATCGAAAAGTGTGTTGTCCATACCTGAAATCCAGGTAGGCACCAACCTGGTCTCATATCTCCTTTTTCTGCATTCAGAGAGAAAGACAAACTATAAGAGACTTTTAATTATGGGAAACAAACTGAGGGTTGCTAAAGGGAAGGGTTGTGGGAGAATGGGGAAACTGGGTGATGGATATTAAGGAGGGCACATGATGTAATGAGCACTGGGTGTTATAGAAGACTGATGAATCACTTACCTCTACCTCTGAAACCAATAATACATTATATATTAGTTAATTGAATTTAAATTTAAAAATAACACTTCTGTTGTTATTTATGCCTTTTTTTTTTTTTTTTTTTAAATTTTTTTTTTTAATTTTTATTTATTTATGATAGTCACAGAGAGAGAGAGAGAGAGGCAGAGATACAGGCAGAGGGAGAAGCAGGCTCCATGCACCGGGAGCCTGACATGGGATTCGATCCCAGGTCTCCAGGATCGCGCCCTGGGCCAAAGGCAGGCGCCAAACCGCTGCGCCACCCAGGGATCCCAAAGCATTCTTTTTTTTTTTTAAATTTCTTTTTATTATTTATTTATGATAGTGAGAGAGAGACAGAGAGAGAGGCAGAGACACAGGCAGAGGGAGAAGCAGGCTCCATGCACCAGGAGCCCGACGCGGGATTCGATCCCGGGTCTCCAGGATCGCGCCCTGGGCCAAAGGCAGGCGCCAAACCGCTGCGCCACCCAGGGATCCCCTTTTTTTTTTTTTAAATTTCTTTTTATTATTTATTTATGCCTTTGTATTTGATACAGTTCATCAGTTAAACCAGTTGGGACTGGAGTTTCTTTGTAGGAAGGTTTTAAGTTTTGAACTCAATTTTTAAAAATAGGTATGGAGTTTTCATATTTCTATTTATTCTTGTGTTAATTAAGGTAAACTGTATTTTTCAAGAAATTTGTCTATTCAAGGAATCCCTGGGTGGCTCAGCGGTTAAGTGCCTGCTTTCCGTCCAAGGCATGATCCTGGAGCCTCGGGATCAAGTCCCACGTCAGGCTCCCTGCATGGAGCCTGCTTCTCTCTCACTCTCTCTCTCTCTCTCTTTCTCTCTCTCTCTGTATCTCTCATGAATAAATAAATAAAATCTTAAAAGAAAGAAAGAAAGAAAGAAAGAAAGAAAGAAAGAAAGAAAGAAAGAAAGAAAGAAAGAAAGAAAGAAAGAAAGAAAGAAAGAAAGAAAGAAAGAAAGAAAGAAAGAAAGAAAGAAAGAAAGAAATTTGTCTATTCGGGGCACCTGGGTGGCTCAGTTAAGCTTCCAACTTTTGATTTCGGTTCAGGTCATGATCTCAGGGTCATGAGATCAAACCCAAATTTGGCTCCAAGTTCAGCACAAGTTTGCTTGAGATTCTCTCCTTTTCCCTCCTCCTGTTCTCTCTCTCTCTCTCAAATAAATAAAATCTTAAACTTTTTGTTCATTCTATCTAAATTGTTGAATTTATTGCCATAAAGTTATAGTAATATTTCCTTATTATCCTTTTAAAAGAAAAGATTTTATTTATTTATTCATGAGAGACATACAGAGAGAGGCAGAAACACAGGCAGAAGGAGAAGCAGGCTCTATGGAGGGAGCCCGATGTGGGGACTCAATCCCCAGACTCCAGGATCACGCTGTGAGCCAAAGGCAGATGCCCAACCGCTGAGCCACCCAAGTGTCCCTCCTTATTATCCTTTTTATTTTTATTTTTTTTTTAAATTTTATTTATTTATGATAGGCACACAGTGAGAGAGAGAGAAGCAGAGACATAGGCAGAGGGAGAAGCAGGCTCCATGCACCGGGAGCCTGACGTGGGATTCGATCCCGGGTCTCCAGGATCGCGCCCCGGGCCAAAGGCAGGCGCCAAACCGCTGCGCCACCCAGGGATCCCTTTTTTTTTTTTTTTTTTTTTTTTTTAAATTTTATTTCTTATTATCCTTTTTAATGTCTGTAGGATCAGTAGTGATTTCTCATGTTCTATTCCTGATATTGATGTTGTGATTTCTTTTTATCTTGATGAGCCCTGCTAGATTTTGTCAATTTTATTAATATTTTCAAAGAATGAACTTCTGACTTTGTTAATTTTCTCTATTGTTTTTCTCATTGTTCCTATGAAACATTGATTTAAAATCTTTCCCTTTTTGCTAATACAGGCATTTAGGAGTGCCTGGGTGGCTCAGTGGGTTAAGCATCTGCCTTCTACTCAGATCATGATCCCAGGGTCCTGGGATTGAGCCCCACATCAGGCCCCCTGCTCAGCAGGGAACCGGCTTCTCCCTCTCCCTCTGCCCCCCACTTGTGCTTGATCTCTCTTTCTCAAAATAATAAAATAAATCTTTAAAACAGACATTTAAAGCTATGAATTTCCATTATGCCTAACTAAGCAGCAACCAAAAATTTGTGGTCATATTTCCATTACCACTCAATTAAAAGTATTTACTAATTTCATTTGTGCTCTTTCTTTTTTATTGAAATATAGTTGACACTATATAGTTGACAATGTTACATTAGTTTTAGGTGTTCAACATAGTGATTTGACAATTTTTTTAAAAAGATTTTATTATCTATTCATGAGAAACACACACAGAGAGAGGCCGAGACATAGGCAGAGGGAGAAGCAGGCTCCATGCAGGGAGAAGCAGGCTCCATGCAAGGAGCGCAATGTGGGACCCAATCCCGGAACTCCGGGATCACACCCCGAGTCAGGCAGACAGACGCTCAACCGCTGAACCACCCAGGTGTCCCTGATTTGACAAATTTATACATTATGCTATGCTCACTACATGTGTAGCTACCATTTGCCCTTCTCCTTTGACTAACTTTATTTAGAAGTATGTTCCTTAATTTCTAAATATTTAGGGATACAATTCATCAGTTTTAAATAGCAATTTTAAAGATATTGCTATTTATTTTAAATTTAACTCCGTTTTTTTTTTTTCAAGCTATTCCTAGTCTGCTGAGATTCTTTCTCTCATGGACGGATGTTGAATTTGAATTGAATTAAAATCTGTAAGATTTTAATCTTTTGATATGTCTTGGGATTTGCTTCATGTCCTAGCATATGGTCTATTTTTGTGAACATTCTGCAGTTCTTGGATATAATTTTCATTCTCCAATTCTTAGCTGTAGTGTTCTACAAATGTTAATTAGGTCATTATCTTCCAATAACTGAGAGACAAGTATTAAAATGAACTATCTTTGTGTATTTTTCTATTTCCCCTATACGCTCTGTCAGTTTTTTTTTTTTTTTAAGATTTTATTTATTTATTCATGAGAGACACGGAGAGAGAGAGAGGCAGAGACAGAGGCAGAGGCCCACGCAGGGAGCCTGACAAGGGACTCCATCCTGGGTCCCCAGGATCATACCCTGGGCCGAAGGCGGCACTAAACTGCTGAGTCACCTGGGCTGCCCTGTCAGTTTTTTATTCATTTATCTTGAACTTCTATTAATAGGTGCATACATGTTTGTGATTTTAAGTCTCCTCTTGAGAGAATGTCATTTATTTATCATTATGAAATGTCTCTACTTATCATTGAGAATATTCCTGGTCTTGAAGCCTACACTTAGTTCTGATAATACTAGAGCCACACAACTTGCCATTATCAGGGTATACTTTTTCTACTCTTTTATTTTCACCTTTTCTATGTCTTTATGTTTAAACTGTACTTTTATAGGCAGCATTTAGTTGGGTCTTGCTTTTTCCCTCCATAGCTTGAGAAACTCTACCTTGTAATTGAAAGCAATGGTATGGTTGTTGGTTGTCTTTATTATGTTGCTCTTTGTTTTCCCATCTGCTTTTTTTTTTTTTTAACCTTTTACTTAAATTCAATTAGGTTAACATATATTATTAGTTTCAGGGGTAAAATGTAGTGATTCATCAGTTACATATAACACCCAGTGCTCATTACATCAAGTGCCCTCCTTAATGCCCATCACCCAGTTATCCCATCCCTCCACCCCCATCTCCTCCAGCAACCCTCAGTTTGTTTCCTATAGTTAAGAGTCTCTTATGATTTGCCTCCCTCCATCTGCTGATTGTGTTCCTCTGTACACCTTCTCCCTTCTTCTGTTAACTGAGTTCTTTTAGTATTTCATTTTATTATCTCCATTGGCTTTTTATCTGTGCCTTTTTGTGTTACTTTTTAATGGTTACTCTAAGGTTTACAATGAGCATCCTAAACTTATCATAGTCCACTAAGAATAAATAACATACCACTTTATATTTCACAATGTAATAACCTTATAACATCTTAATTCCATTTACCACCACAACCTCATATTTTGCCCTATTGTTATCACGTATTTTATTTCTATATACATTATAAGTCCCATTTTATAATGGTATTATTTTTGCTTTAAACAGTCATATGCCTTTTAAGAAAATGAAGGGAAAAGAGCTAGTTTTTTATCTTTAGCCACATACTTATCATTTCTAGTACTTTTTGGTCTTTCCCATAGATAGAGCTTCTATCAGTATCATTTTTCCTTTAGCCTACAGAACTTCATTTAGTACTTCCTATAGTGGAGGTCTGTTAATGACAAGTTCTCTCAGCTTTAGTTTATTTGAAGATGTATTTATTTCACTTTTCTTATTTGAGGGATATTTTTGCTAGATGTAGAATTCTAGGTTGACAGTAATTTTCTTTCAGTGCTTTAAATATATCCTTACATTGTCTTTCTGACCTCCATTGTTTACAATGAGAAGTCAGCCATAATCATATCACTATTACCCTTTATGCAATGTGTCATTTTGTTCTGCCTACTTTCAAGATTTTATTTTTATCTTTGGCTTTCAGTATTTTGACTATGAGGGACCTAAGGGTGGTTTTCTTTGTACTTATCCTGCTTGGGACTCGCTGAACTTCTGATAATACTATATGTTTTCCATCAAATTTAAGAAATTTTGGCCACTATTTCTTCAAATCTCTCTCCTCCTCCTCTATTTCCTTCTGGGATTCCAATAGGATACGTATATGTATATGTATATACATATACGTATATGACGTGTTCCCAGAAGTCAAGACTCCTATTTTTTAATCTTATTTCTCTCTGATCTTCAGGTTAGATCATTTCAATGGACTCATCTTCACATTTAGCCCATCCAGTTACTTTTCCATTCTGATATTTTTCTATTGTTTCCATTTTTCTGCTTAGATTCCCCATCCATTAAATCAATATTTTCTGTAAGTCTATAAATATATTTATAATAGTTGCTTTAAAGTCATTGTCTGCTACTTTTAACATATGGGTTATCTCACTGGTATCAGCACTCCTTTGGAATCTACCTCCCTGAGCCAAGGTCAAGAAATTGTCCCCAGCCAGAGAGCAAGGATAAACACATGACTCACATTGGGTGCTTTCTTTCCCTCAGGAGTCACTGTCCTGAGGGAATGTGGCACATGTTGTCCAAAATTATAGCTGTTTAAGTGGGAGGGCAAGTCCAGTATGGATTGTTCCATCATGGCCAGAATATAAGTTCCCTATACCAAGGCCTTTAAAAGTTATACATAGTGTGCTGCATTTTAAAATTCATTGCAGAAACACACACACACACACACACACACACGCACACACATGAACAACAAGCCTAAAGTAAAGCTGTAAAGCTGTTTGTAAAGGACAGAACCTTTTATAATGTAAATATCAGCCCTGAATGGAGGCACTGGGTTGGAAGAAATCTGAGGCCCTTCCCGCACAATATATGAGAAAGAGATTCTTCAGAAACAATGTAGAAGTTACTTTGGAGTAAAGCAGGTTATACCTTGTACCGTGTAAGAGAAACTGGCCTCCTCACAGCTTTGGCTGCTTAGAAAGCCATGGGATCTTGTCCCTCTGTGATACAGTCTAGCATGAACAGATAAGCTAGGGTCAATCAGGTTCCTTCTCCAAGAATTTGAACTGGGACTACTGAGAGAAGTGGTGATTGGATGGAGATAGTATGGAGATGTTTCTGAGTTAGAGACAGGCCAAAGTGGCATGATGGGCTGGAAACACACTAAAGTTATGAGGGAGCAGAAACCATAAAAAAGTTGGCTGTTTGGGAAATGAAAATAAGGAATGAAACATAGTTGCTAAGAGAAGAAGAGAGGCTATGAGAGATACAGAGAAAGTAATTAGTACTTAATCTGTTTCAGAACCAATAGTTTTCCAATTATGATTCTAGGCTACTTATATATTTATAATACTCATCCTCAAACCCCCACATATACCCTTTCTCCCTTTAGCCAACCCTCCTTTTACTTGAGATAACTTGAGTTGAGCCTCTGTTCTTTGCAATTTAAAGAGCTTGACTAAAATTTGTGTGCCTTAGAGTTTGCCAGGCTCATAAAGAGCAGAAGTAGGAATGCCTTGGGCATTCCAGGCAAAGGAACAAAATCATTAACAAAGATACAGAGACTTGTAACCATGTGTCTGTCTAGAGATCAGCAGATTCCTTCCCTCCTTTTTTTTTTTTTTGAGAGAGAGAGAGAGCCAGAGAGCACACACACAGGAGGGTGGAGTGGGCAGAGGGAAACGGAGAGAGAGAATGTTAAGCAGGCTCCACACCCAGTGCCAACCAGTGCCAGTCCCACCTCATGGGGCTAGATCTCACAACCCTGAGATCCTGACTTGATTCAGAAGCTTATAGACTGAGCTACCCAGGCACTCTAGGATCAGCAGATTTTTTTTTATCCATTTATATTCCAATTTGTCTCGAAGCAATATTTGAGGCTAAATATACGACACATGAAAAAATTAAGTAAATAAGAAAATGGATGTGAGGTAAAAATAAAAGTAGGGAAAAAAGCTTAACATCAGTAGTAGGGTCCCTGCATTATTATTATTATTTTTAAAGATTTATTTATTTATTTATGATAGGCATAGAGAGAAAGAGAGGCAGAGATTCAGGAGGAGGGAGAAGCAGGCTCCATGCTGGGAGCCTGACACGGGACTCGATCCCAGGACTCCAGGATCGCGCCCTGGGCCAAAGGCAGGCGCCAAACCACTGAGCCACCCAGGGATCCCCCCCCCCCTACATAATTAATAGAATGAAGCTGCTTTGACTAAGACAAAGGCATGAGCAGCTTCTAATGCAGGCCCAGAAAGAAAAGCTAGCATTCAGAGTATTGTTATACATACCTTTCCATCATGCATTTATTTACTCATCAACTGATTCATTCAGTCATTATTCATTCATCCAGTATTTATTAAGCATCTAATATGTACCAGATCCTAGGATGACAGCTAAAGAAGAACCAAGGCTGAGTTGGCCCCACCTCTAAGAGTTCTCAAATCTAGGAGGTAAGAACAATAAGAGGACGTAAACCTTCCATACAAACCAGAATCCAATGACTCCATGAGTGGGACAAAGTGTTTTGAGATACAGACAGTGAAAAGTGTTTTGAGATACAGACAGTGAAAAACAGCTGTGTCCTTTACTTGCTTCTTACATACAATTCTGTCTCAGTGATAGGGAAGACTGAACGCTCCATACAAATCCCTAACCGGCAGAAAACAATTTCATGTCACTTGCTTACAGCTGGAGCCAGAGAATCAAAATTACTCTTCAGCATCAGCTTGCAGCCTGCAAAGCCTAGGGATAAGCACAAGAGCCCTCTGCCATTGTTATTCGAGTACCTGGCATGTACTGAGTACTAACAATGTGCTAGGCTCTACAGTAAATAGGAGGAGACCAAGTTCTGGCTGCAAATGCTCACAGCTGTTTTGTAATCTGATAATTGTGCATGACAAACCTCAGACTATAACTCTGAAGATAGCATGACTATAATCATAACAAAATGGAACAGCCATTGGCAAAATTTGTTTTCTAGTTATCACTTCCAGAAGGAATTCCATAACACTACTACGGGAAGAGAAGAGAAAATTCTCTCAACTTCCTGCCACTAAACCTCTAAATTATCATCATCTGCATCCATCCCTTCCTCCTTTCTTTTCTCCTGTTACAGTGTTCTGTCTCCTGTCCACAACCGATCCACCCTCTCCTCCTCAGAGACTTGGCTCTAGTCAATATTTTATGTCTCCTGATTCTCCTTCTTCTCTATGCCAGGGTCCCTCCCCTTAGCATTTAACATATTCAAGTATTACTTTCATCCATAAATAAGTAAGTAAGTAAGTAAGTAAGTAAATAAACAAACAAATCATTGTCTATATAGTCTTTACTTTCTTTTTAGCTCAATTCAATCTGGCTTTTAACTGGAAAATTGTTCTTTCTGGGGTGCCTGGGTGGCTCAATTGGTTAAGTGTCTGCCTTTAGCTCAGGTCATGATCCCAGGGTCCTGGGATCTAGCACCACATAGGGCTCCCTGCTCAGTGGGGAATCTGCTTCTTCCTTTCTCTCTGCCCCTCCCTCTACTCATTCTCTCTCTCTAATAAAAAAATAAAATAAAAAATAAAATTGTTCTTTCCGAGGTCCCCAGTGACTTCCTAATTAGTATATATATTTATTTAAGATTTTATTTATTTATTCATGAGAGACACACACAGAGAGAGGCAGAGACATAGGCAGAGAGAGAAGCAGGCTCCATGCAGGGAACCTGATGTAGGACTCAATCCAAGGACTCCAGGATCACACCCTGGGCTGAAGGCAGGCGCTAAACTGCTGAGCCACCCAGGCATCTCCTAATTATTATATCTAATGGCTCTGTCTAGTTCTTATCTTCACTGACCCCTTAGCATCATGTGACACAACTGACCACATATTATATAAACACTGTAAACTCACTAGAAACACTCTTCTTTAGGACATTATTCTTCCTTGTCTTCTGTGTATGTTCTTGTATGCCTTCTATTCTGTTATGTCTTCTAACTTCTCTGGTCACTTCTTATCCTACATTTTGAACTATTCTTCCTTTGTCCAAGCTTTATTTTTATTTTTTATTTATTTTTAAAGATTGTATTTATTCATTCATGAGAGACAGAGAGAGAGAGAGAGAGAGAGGCAGAGACACAAGTAGAGGGAGAAGCAGGCTCCATGCAGGAAGCCCCATGTGGGACTTGATCCTGGGACTCTGGGATCATGCCCTGAGCCAAAGGCAGAGGGTCAACCACTGAGCCACCCAGGCATCCCTCTTTGTCCAAACTTTATTTTTTTTTAATTTTTAAAAAAAGATTTATTTATTTATTTATTTATTTATTTATTTATATGAGAGAGAGAGAGAGAGAGAGAGAGAGAGGCAGGGACACAGGAAGAGGGAGAAGCAGGCTCCATGCCGGGAGCCCAACACGGGACTCGATCCCGGGACTCCAGGTTCGCGCCCTGGGCCAAAGGCAGGCGCCAAACTGCTGAGCCACCCAGGGATCCTCTGTCCAAACTTTAGATCATGGTACTCCTCCTAGAAGTCTTCCCTCATTCCCCCAGAATCAGTGTTAAGATATCCTATAACAGGCTTTTCATAACACTCTATGCTACTTTCCAATCACATCCTATCATTCACCCAATAGGCATTTATTGAGAGCTTCTGATGTGATGGCCACTGTGTTAGGCGCTTGAGAACAGTTGTGAGCAAAAACATCCATAGGTCCTACTCTTGAGGAGCTCACAGTCTAATGGGAGAGACATACAATAATCTAATAATTACACAAACAGTAAATAAGTACATACTAGGATGCAGGCTAAGGAAGAAAGGATCAAGGTATATTACTACATAATAGAGGAAACAACCCTATCTTCATTAATAGGGCAGCAGCATTGGGGCAGGTAGTGCGGATTGATAATTGGTCTGAAATCTTAGGAGTACATATGTGAGGAAGGATTTGAAAAGTGTTCCAGAAAGAAGGAACAGTATGTAGAATTAAAGTACAGCTATAATAGGGTAAGAGTGATAAAAGTTAAAGCTTAGAGATCCAAGTGGGCCTCAGCCCATATAGGCCCCTGAAGGGTTATCTAAAAAATTTGTCCCTATACTAAGAGCAATGGGAAGTCACTGAAAGGTTCTGAGTGGGAATGACATAATCAAATGGACAGTTTGAAAAAATCACTTGATGTAGCTGTTGAGAAAGGATTAGAAGGGGTATGAGTAGATGAGGGGAATACCAGTTACAAGGCTTTCACAGCACTCTGGGTGAGAGATGATGTAGGCTGGGCTAAGGAGGTGGTAGTGAATATGAAAAAAGTGGTTTGATTTGAGAGATATTTAGGAGATAAAGTGACAAAGGATCATATCTAGGGCTTGAGGAAGATAAGAGGTGTAAGGATGACACTGAGAAGAAGGGTTGTAAGAGTGTGGATATCTTACTTTGAACATATAGAAACACTTCAACTGCTCTCAGATTCTGCTCAACTCCTCTTGTCCTTTCTTCTATGGGATCCCAGGCCCAGTCACCAGACTCAAAATCTCTGAATCACCTAAGACTCTTTTTTGGCCTTGCATGGATTCTTGCCAATTTTCCCCTAACCTAGTCACCCTCATCAAGATCATCAGTTCTAAAAGTATCAACCATGAGAGACCTCTGGAGAGACCATAAAATGATCTAAAAATGCAAGCCTTTTCTTTGGCTCTCATAGACAAATGATGCAAAATTCCCGACTGATTTTTTTTTTATGGTAACTAACTGAGTTATAAAGAAGTACTAAAATTTGTTAGTCATAAACTAAAATTAGCTTTTAACTGGAGTTCACAGAAGACTCTAATTCAGTTCTCTACTAAGAAGTCTGGCTGCCAGGCAATGTTTGGCAACGTTGCAAAACTCCCCCTGCACACATACACATGTAGCCAGTTGGAATTCTCAAAATTTTCAGGAAGGACACTCTGTTATTGGGGCATTACCGGTGATGTTTTGAGCTGGTCATGGTTTATGGTGCCTGACATTCATGCATTTTAACTACAAATTATGATTCATGGAGCTCTATCAGCACCGATTTAATATGCCCTAGGCTATTTGATTAACCCTATGGAGTAGAAGGATACACCTCTGACTTTATTTCCTGTCACTTTCCTCCTTCCCTTCCTTGCTGATCCAGAACATGTATAGCAAGCTTCCATCTTAGGAACTTTACACTTGCTATGACTGTCTGGAGGCTAACTTGTTTATTTACTTCAGGTCTTTCTCAAATGCCACCTTTGTCAGGCCTTCTCTGATAACTATATTTAAATCATAATCTTCTGGTTTCCTGAACTTCCTACTCCATTTCCCTGCTTTATTTTAATCCTTGATACCTATAAGCATCTGATAAACCATATATTTTACTTATTTATTTATTGACAATTTACCTCCAACTAAAAGGTGAACTCCATGAGAATAGGGATTTTGGTTTGATTTGTTTAGTGCTATATCACCAATACCTAGAACAGTACCTGGTATATAGTAGGTGATCAATAGATAATTGTTGAATGAGAATGACAATTTATATTATCAGAATTACTGACCTCTTAAATCTCTAATGCCCAGCTCTTGAGGCATGGGTATATGTGATGCAAATTTGAATCATTCATAGCCCTACTGCCAAAGCAGATATAAACATGAACCCAGAACCAGAACATGCTTCTACAGTGACATTTTCTTGTTATTACTCCCCACTAGTCTCTTCATCCCAGGCTTACCCCTTCCTATCCCTCAAACACTCAGATCAAAACTTCTAAAGAACAGCTCCAGACATTCAGAACTCATATTCAATTCATGTTCAGAATTTAATATATTCCAGACATTGTGCTAGGTTCAGGGGACTCGACAATGAATGAGACAGACATGATCTTTGCTATCACTGAGTTTATAGTCTCAGGGGGCCACCCTATCCTGCTTCCAGAAAGGGAACTTAGGGCAGCCTTGGTGGCGCAGCGGTTTAGCGCCGCCTGCAGCCCAGGGTGTGATCCTGGAGATCCTGGATCAAGTCCCACGTTGGACTCCCTGCATGGAGCCTGCTTCTCCCTCTGCCTGTGTCTCTGCCTCTCTCTCTCTGTCTCTATGAATAAATAAATAAAATCTTTAAAAAATAAATAAAAAAAAGAAAGGGGACTTAATCCCTTATAGAATATGACAGCCAGGCTGAGACCTGATGTATGGCCAGGAAATGAAGAGACGTGAGGCAGAGTGGTACGGAACAGGTGGCAGCAGACAGAAATGATTATACCAAGCAGGTAGAGGAAACAGGAGTTTCAAAGGCCTAGAGGAGAGGAGTGTGTGGATGTCACCTTCCAGGAAGTGAGGGCAGTTCAGTGTGCTGGGACTGTGGAATTGTCACAGAGCGATGGTGGTATTTGAAGTAGCGTTGGTAGAAAGGCTAGACCTTGCAGGCCAAACAAAACAAGTCAGACTTTTGGGACTGTATCCTGAGAGCAAGAGGAAGCCATTGAAAGGTCTGATCAGTGGAGTGAGATGAACAATGGAGTTAAACTCTTCTCTGTCCCCTAACAAGCTCAATCCTGACCTTCCCTCTCCACTACAGGCATCCAAATCATAGATACCTCCTTCCTGAAGCTTTCCTATCGCTTCAACCTCCATGTCTCTCTTCCTGCCAGCCCCAGGGATCCCATCCTCTTTTATCTTTGTGTGCCTATGTTCTGTCTCCCCCATGGGACTGAGTTTCCAGAGGAAAGGAGTAATTTCTCAAACCTTTCTAGACTGTCCCAAGCCCAGCTCACCACTGACTCAGATTGCCCTTCGCTGAGACAAGAGACTGAAGACTACAACCTAGCACAACCCAACCTTTTCTAACACCCACACACCAATATTTACACAATATTAAAACAACTCCTCCCTCCAGAGGGCAGTGCTGATGTGTACAGAGCCAGTTGACCCAGGTTTCTGTTTTCTGTCTGTTGTCACCTATCTCTGCTCTCAGTGAAACTAGCCTTTAATGTCTCCCCTAATGGGCTGAAGAAACTGACCCCAAGCTTGTTCAAACTATAAGTGCTAGAAAAGATAAATATAATCTGCAGTGACAGGAAGAAGCGGTTACCTGGGGGTAGGGGGCTGGGGAAAACGGACTGGGAATGAGGCAAAAGGAAATTTGGAGGTAGAGGAAGTGTTCTATATCTCAGTTGTGGTGGCTTACAACTGTATACATTTTTCAAAATTTGTCAACATGTACAACTAAAATGTCCATCTCACCATATGTGAATCAGACATCAGTAATGCTGAATTTAAAACAAACTTCATGTAAATTAAGTCAGTAGGCCCAAGCACAACACACTGAGTTTCAAAACACAGCTCAACCCCAACATAAAACTAGGGCGTGGCCATGCAGGAATAGCAGCCTCTTCACCGTTGCTGAGATTTAAGAAAGATGAGTCCACTTGCTATGGAAGGCCAAAGAAGCAAAGTAGCAAAGGCTAATAAAGAGAAGGCCAGACCAAAATATGTAAGGTCACAAACAGGATGGACACAGGTTTGCTCCCCAAACCTCAAAATACCTACATCTGAATGAGGGAAATTTAGAATAAATAAATAGAAGTCCTGCTTCACAAACCTAGAAACTGCATATTAGCTACACAGTGATAACTCATAAAGGGCTTGGAAAAGTGAATTCTTAAAGGACTGGGTGGCAACCACAGAGGGATCCTTGAGAAGCCAGGTCTTACCTCACCTTCTATCAAGAGTGATGCTGGGGGTGAAAATAGAACTCTGTACTTGGTGGTTGAAGGGGCCAACTCTTGGGTTTCCTATGAGAAGGAATGACATCTGGCCAGGTGGCAACAAAGACCCAATGTTCACATGGCTGAATGAGTCACAGGACTGGTCCAGGGGCTCAGAGCAGAGAGAGACATATGAGGTTCCAGAAATAGTCAGGGGCCAGTGTTTGGGGTGTGCAGGTGTGTGAGGTAGGGGCGTGGGCAAGAATGAGAGAAAGGTCTCTCTCCTCTTCCTCTTTACCTGATCTCTCTCTCCTGAAAAGTCGCCCAGCACAGAAAATCTAAGCCAAATTCCTGTACATAATCTGTTCTGTCTGCTGTACAATTCTCTTGCACTCCTTCTGTGGGTTCTCAAAGGCCTGTGTCCCCACCTAGCCCAGCACTGGGAATCCAGCAAAGGTCTAGAAAAAGAATTTCTTTGGAACAAGAATGTGAGGGCAATGAGGGACACATGAGTCAGGGTGGGGGTTAAGGAAGACGGGTTGGTCAGAAGGGTTTGTGATATGAGTGGAGAGAGGAAATGGAAAGATGAAAGGAGGACAAGTGAAAGGGAAGTAGGAAATAGTGGGTCAGGGGCAGTGTGGGAGAGGAAGCTAGGATTAGAGGGAGAGAGGACAGGGTTGGAGGTCAGTGGGAACACAGGCCAGGGGTCACAGGGAGAGAGAAGTTTAAGGATCAACAGAGAAAGGACGATGAAGGATCAATAAAAGTATGATCAGTGGTCATTGGTGGAGAAGGGCAGAGGTCGTTGGGAGAGAGCAGTCGGGGTTTGTGTTACCTGCCTACGAGGCGGCTGTTTCGGGGGCATCTTGATAGAAGCAGGAAACACCTCAACACTTGGAACACCTACAAAATGCTCTCTTTCCTGAGGACAAGTAGTTTGTCCCCTCGATCACGCACAGGAAATCTGGATTCTTTGTCACTTCAATTCCCAGTCGCAAGGGTTCTTTGGGGACAGCCGTCGTTGTGGGTCCCCGCGCCCTTGCAGTATAGAATCTGCTCCTCCCTGACGCGGTTGCCCAGCAACCAACGGTTAGCCAAGGCGCAGGCGCCTCTGACGCCCCCTCCCGGCTCGAGGGAGAGGCGGGGCTGCGCGCTCGGGGAACCTCCGGCTCCACAAGACCCGCCCCCTCAGGAATAATCTGACCCGCGGCAGCTTGCATTAGAACTCCCGCATGTGGGAGGGGCTAGAGCAACCGGGCACCGCCTCCTCATGAATAATGCAAGTTCAGGCGGTGTCCCGGACCCGGAAGTGGAGTTGCCGAGTCACCGCAGTGGCTGAGCTGCTGACAGGAGGCGGCGGCGGAGGAGGAGGCGAGGCAAGACCTGCGGCTCGGCCCGGCCACAGCCGCGGTAGCACTAAGGCGAGCCCACGGAGCCACGCCGGTCTTAGCCAGCAGGCGAACCTCCCGCCCCTCGCCCATCCCTCCGTCCGTCCCGACGCTTGCCCGCCCGACCCGTCCCGGGCGGCCTAGTCTGCACCACCCACCCGACTCCTGGGGCCGCCGCCCCGCGCGGTCCCGTCGGCGTCCCCGGCCGCGCCCGGCCCCTGGCCCGCTCGCCCGCCGGCACCATGATGGAGGAGATCGACCGGTTCCAGGTGCCCACCGCGCACTCGGAGATGCAGCCGCTGGTGAGGGGGCGGGCGGCGGGCAGGCCAGGACCGGGAGGGGGCGCTGCCCGAGGGCGAGGGAGGGAATCAGGCCCTGGTGACTGCGGAGGGGGCGCCTTGGGATGGGGCAACGCGAGCCTTGAAATCGCATCGCCGGGGGAGGGGGCTTGCAGGACGAGAACACAAGAGACCCGTGGGAGAATACGCGGGGTGACAGAAAAGAGGCCTGTAAAGGCTCAGGGCTCTGTCAGCAAAGACAGGCCAAGGGAGCTACGGGGAGGACCGTCGGTCGGAACGTTTGGGGCACAATGGTGCACACTGCTAGTGGAGGCCCTTAGCTGGGAAAGGAAGGGAGCTGTCTTGGGGCCCCGCCGCCGGCAGGCCCTGGGGGCTGGGTTGAGAGGTGAGGAGCCGCTTAGCCCTAGAGGCCTGTGATGCTCAGAGCGGGGGAGGGGGCCAGGAGCAATTAGGCTAAAAGGGACTGGGAATAGACCGGCAGAGGAGGAAGGGGGCCATCCCTCAGTTAGCTGGATACGGATGGGAATGCGGGTCTGGGGCCGAGGGGGTCGGTGCAGGACCCCTGAATTCTGTTCTTCTCCGGAGGAGAGCGCAGGGAGTCTTAGGCGTAGGGGGTTGCTAGAGCCGGAGTCGCGGAGGAGAGAGCACCGCGGGGAGGTGGAGAAACGGGCGCGGATGAGACAGCTCGGGAACCGACAGGAGAGGGGGCGGGGTCGCTCTGGAACCGCCTGTGCCCACCCTTTCGGAAGAGCCCCCAGCATCTTCGGCCTACGTGCATTGAGTCTTTGCTGGGCGCCCATCCTGCTGCCAGTCCGCGGTCCCGGAGTCCGGGAGGAATGATGTCATCGTTGCCGGCGCGAAGGGGATGGAAAGGGGAGGGCGACGCGGGCGACCGAGGCCAGTCGTGGGGAGACCATGCCCGATGGCCACCGCTCAAGGGGGCTGCCTGACGGGCTTGTTCATTCGGCGGTGGGCAGCGGGGCGAGAGGCGCCACCAAGGCCTAGGCAGCTGGTACAGGGAGAGGGGGAAGGGAGGGAGTGCCCAGCTCTGTTCACTTTTCCATCTCCCTTCCTCCTTGGAACCCGGGCGGGAGCTGGAAGGAAGGAAACAGGGCAGGCCAGGACCCTGAAGGTGTGGATGCCCTATTCTCTGAGCTCTGCTGGAGCTAAACAGAGCTCTCCAAAGCTTGAAGATCTGGAGCTCCCTAAGGCTCCTCCTTCTATGTTAGGCAGAGAGGTGAGGAATAGGTCCTATTCCTAGGCCCTTGGGCCCCTGGCTAACAGATGTGCTTTGTAGCTTCCTGAGCAAGTAATTAACCATTACAGCAGACCAGACAGATCTTGGCAGGGACTCATGACCCACTCTAAGCCACACCTTTTGGGGGAATGGTAGACAGAATCACTAGGAACCACCTAGCAGGAGACAAGTGGCCTTTTCCCCTTTTTGTGATTACTTAGTTCTAGAAGCCCAAACAGAGATTTACAATAGCAGGAGATGAGTGGCCTTTTCCCCTTTTTGTGATTACTTAGTTCTAGAAGCCCAAACAGATTTACAAAAGTATACCATAATATTAAAGTGGGGAAAGAGATCCTGATGGACTTTTTTCCTAGCCCGATGCCATCATTGGAATATTTGGGGGCCAGAAAATCCTGGTGAGAAGTCTGTCCCACGAACTTGAAGAACTTTAGGCTGGCTGAAGAGAACATTCCTTTCTAGATTATCTTTCCAGCCTGGCTTGTCAAACTAGATTGCCCTTCCAGTTCTAACCATCTAATCAAGAATCAAAAGGGAGGGTGGATGAAGTAGGAGGAGGAGGTCCAAGTGAGTCAGGAGAAGAAAGCAATGAGTTGGTTCTTGCCTCCCATCTGGGGTTCCTAAGAAGGTAGGCAGTAGTTGTCTAAGGAAAAGGGGGAAGGAATGGTGTCACAAGGCCTTCTTAGTTGTCCTTGGTGCCTTTATTATCACCTGAAGTTATCAAGGATAGTTTGAGTGAATAGTGACCCCAAAAGACTCCTGAGGTGCTTCTGGTCTGTGTGACTCTGGAGTAGAAATGTTTATGCAAGGAGGCATTTATCAGAAAAGCTGTGGCTGCCTTCAGACCCTCTCCTTGAAGGCTAAAGGAGCCCTTTGCTGCAGGAGGATACTTTGTTGAGGTTAATGAGAGCCTTTTGGAAGTGGCAATACAGTCATCCTTCCATTTGGAGGCATAGATGTTGCCCTGTAGATCTCTACCTCTTGATCTCTGTTCCCAGATTGAAGTTTAGAGGATCCTCAGAACTCCTTAAATGCTCTGTGTATTACTGAGACCATCAGACTCTTGGGTGGAGTTTCTGGAAGAGCCTTTGTTTCAAGGCATAAGGAATCAAAGTGGTATACCACAGAAGAGAAGGGCAAAGTGGCTCTTTAGAGGTATTTGGGTAGACCATAAAAACTAGGGTCCCAGGCTTGGACTCCACTGTGACCTATTTCATTTTTTGCCATTTTTTTTTATTGAGACCTCTAGGAAGTCTCTTCTCTTCTCTGGACTCAGTTTTCTCATTTATCAAACAAAGACAGACTATCTCTTTAAAA
The DNA here is from genome assembly GCF_018345385.1 of Vulpes lagopus. Taxonomy (NCBI): domain Eukaryota; kingdom Metazoa; phylum Chordata; class Mammalia; order Carnivora; family Canidae; genus Vulpes; species Vulpes lagopus. The sequence goes on from NC_054830.1 coordinate 81,638,892, forward strand.
TTTAAACAATAGCTCCTCACCCTGTCTTCCCAGGAATATCATAGGGAGGTAATATCACTGTTTTAGCTAATTCATTCACCAAATATTTATGTAGTATCTGCTCTGTTCCAGATATTACACTAGGTATTGGGGACACAGTAGTTAGCAACACAGATACAGTTTGGTAGAAGTTTTATTGTTCATGCTCACTCCTTCGGTGAGAGCCCCTCTGAGGGCAGAGTGGGGGCTGTCTCCATTAGCCATAATGGAAACAAGACAATGCTGGTATCAGCATCTGGCCCACACTGTACCAATAGAGGCCTGTCACAGGGACTCCATCATTAAATAAACCTCCCTAGCCTATAGTGGTTGGAAAGAATCCAGAGGGCACTCTTTACTTGAAAAGCTCTAGTTCTAGGGGAGAAGATTTTTATTTTTTTCTTATTTACTTGAAAGAGAACCTCAAGCTTAAAAAGGGGGGCCTAAGGGAGTGGCAGGAGCTGGGAGAGAAGGCACAGCCAGCAGATCTGGGTGTTTCTAAGGTGCTAATTTAAGCATTAGTTCTCAGCTAAGTGGGAGGAAGAGGAAGAGATCCCTGCCCTGTTGTTGCTGCTGCTGTTGCCACAGCTGCATGGAGCCTTCTGTCTGGGGTGGGAGTTTGCCTGAAAGGAGTGGCTTCCCTTCTTTTCCCATCACAATTATTTAATTGGCCTGGCTGCATCTCAGCAGCTGAACCAGGCCTGGGTCTATCACTGAGAGCTCCCCAGGGTCTCTTCCTTGTCTCCTTATGAAAGGAATAAGAACTCCTCTTGGAGACATAGTCCCCATGCTCCACTCCTGCTGTGTTCATCTCCTAGACAATCCTGAGTGTTTCTGAGCACTCAGATTTTCCCGAAGAAACTGCCAGAGATAGGCACACTCTGTACTCAGTTCTGTGTCCCAGCCACACATGCACCTTACTGATCTAGGGAAGCTCCCAGATGTCCAAGGCTCTCTGTAGAGCAGTTGGGTTGAATTTGGGCTATTGTGTAAGTGAGCAAGCAGGAATAGGTTTTCTGGCCCTATTTGTTCGGCTGGTTGGTGCAGCCTCACAGTCTATGTCTTCTCTTTGGCTGCAATTGGAGAGGAAGAGATTTGTTGCAAAAACAAGAACAAAACAAATGGAGCTTTTAAGGACTTAATTATGTCAGGCAAACATCTTACCTCTTGTGTTCTCAGAACCTAAGAGACCAAAAAAAAAAAAAAAAAAAGAATACGGCACCAGATGGGGTCTTTGTATGTCTGAAAGAAATGCTAGTCTGTCCTCCTTGAAACCCTTATTATCCATTAACTCATTTGTTTAGTTCATGAGCATATGCTCATTTCTAGGTACTTTAAGGATAGAGACAAGTGAGATTTCTCTAATAGTTGGCCAGGAAAAGGATGGGCTCAAACAGCTATAGGAAGCTTTTAGATATATGTCAGGGGAGAGTGAAAATCAATGGAGGGTGCTCCTGAGAAATAGTGACACTGCCCTTGGGAGAAGATGAGGAATGCTGAAGTTTTGACCCCCTTTGACCACATGAGTTTGGAAAGATATCTCAGACTCCTCTTGCCTGTTGACACTCGGAGATGGGGATGGTCAAGGCAGTAACTCAGTGAGTAGGCCACAGTAGCTCCTGAAAGTAGCAGAGAGAACATTGTAAAGATAGCAGGAACCCACAGTGAAAAACTGACCTATATATATTCTTTAGTCTGGGAGCCTTAAGTCACCTTCTTGTAATTAGATGGCTTTTCAGTTTAAGGGTAAATTCTCCTAGTGGGTCCATGTGGCTTATGACCCAGTAGTATTTCTCAGGTTCTGAGAAGAGGCATATCCTTCTCTCTCTTCCAGTATTGCAAAGTGAAGATCAGGTTTGCTCAGGCCTCCCCTTTCTCCATTACTACTCCTCTCTTCAGTCAACAAACACTAAGAAATGACTTTCTGCCAGATGTTGTGCTGGGCTTAATAACACAGAATCTTGCTTGCTTCAGGGATACACACAGTCAGGATGGACTGAGGTAATGCAGGTAATGAGCACTGCACGACGTAAGAACCAGACCAAGAAGGGCCAAAGGAAAAAAGGAAGTGCTCTCATCAAGTGACCAGGGAAGGCTTCACAGAGGAGATGCCGCTGAACTGGTGCTTAGATGAAGACTAGTAACTTGGCAGATCAATAAGATGAGGTGAAGGCAAGCATGCCAGCCAAAGAGCATGGAGAAGAAACAATTGAATGCATGAAGGGTTTAATTAAGGGAATAGCATGATCAAATTTGAGTTTAGGACTATCACTCTAGTAGCAGATGAGAGATGGGAGAAGGTGAGATTGGAGGTTGGAAAACTAAAATGGAGGTGGTGCAGTAAAAATCCAGGAAAGAGATGATGAAAGCTGATACTAAAGCAGCAAGAAAAGAGGGATCCTTATACAGATACAAATAAAATAGAATAGGCAGTATATGGTACCTGTTTGGAGGTCTGGGGAGAGGTAGGGAGTCAAGGATGACTCCCACGTTTCCGGGATGGATATCTGGAAGGCAAGAGGCACCATCACGACCCCAGGAAATTGAGGGGGGCTGTTTGTGTACTTGGCTTCAGGGACTGCTTATATGGGAGAAAGCTGCTGTTTTTCCTTGCTCTGCTTTTGAAACCGCATTCTTGGGGTTATGAGGGACTCAGGAGTCCTGGAAAGTCCTGTCAGAGTGATACTGGCCCCCAACAGCCTCAAATAGGATACTGAGAAGCGTGCTCACCTACCAGTGACTAGTTTTCCCCTGAAACCTGCTTTGATGAATGCAAGTGAATTGGTGGCAACATGGAGCCAGTGGTGCTGCTTTGTTGTTGTTGTTGTTGTTGTTGTTGTTGTTGTTGTTTCCCAGTAGCACTTTGATGAAGGAATAATAAAATCCTTTGTTGGCTAAGAGAGTGTTTTTATGTTGCAGTTTCTGGCCTGGCCTTTTACCATCATCCTGGTTAAGCTTATAACGATTTTCTCTCTAATTGGTTGAGCTGGGCTCTTGTACTGATTTCTTTCTTTCTTTCTTTCTTTCTTTCTTTCTTTCTTTCTTTCTTTCTTTTTTCTTCTTTAAAGATTTGATTCATTTATTTATTTGAGAAAGAGAGAGAGCGTGTGGAGAGAGGAGCAGAAGCATACTCCATGGGGCTCAGTCCCAGGGCCCCGAGATTACAACCCAAGCTGAAATCAGGAGCTAGATGCTCAACTGACTGAGCCACCCAGGCGCCCCTCATTGATTTCTTTTAGGATAGATGTGTGAGTTACTGCTTCGCCTGCAAGAGTCAGAATGAAAAAGGATACATAACCCTTCTTCTCTGATGGATACCAGCCTGGAAAGCTCCACTTGGTATAGAAGCAGTTTCCAGGCTGCTGTCTTCCAGGCAAGGTGTGCCAAGAGAGCAGGCTTCTGGAGTGAGATTGCTCAGAGGTGACTTGTCTTCTTAAAGGCTCCAAATGCAGCCTTTTAGACAGGTGCTTCCATGGGTAGTTGGGTGTCAAGCTGAATCATTTCCAGCCCCCTGCTGCTTTTGACTGACTGCTGCTCAGAGTGAAAAGAAATGGAAAACAGGGGCACCTGGATGGCTCAGTAGATTAAGCATCCAACTTTTGATTTTTGGCTCAGGTCATGATCTCAGGGCCAGGAGATTGAGCTGTGCATCAGGTTCTATGCTCAGCATGAAGTCTGCTTGAGATTCTCAATCCCTCTTCCTCTGCCACTTGCCCCCATGCTCGCACTCTCTCTCTCTCTCAAATAAATAAATTTTTAAAAAAGATTTTAATTTATTTATTCATGAGAGACACACAGAGAGAGGCAGAGACATAGGCAGAGGGAGAAGCAGGTTCCCTGCAGGGAGCCCAATGTGGGACTCGATCCCAGGACCCTAGGATCACAACCTGAGCCAAAGGGAGACATTCAACCACTGAGCCACCCAGGCGCCCAATAAATAAATTTTTCATAAAAGAGAGAAAGAAAAGAAGAAAAAGAAATGGAAAACAGAGCCTTTTTCGCTTGAATCTGATTCACCTCAAGGACTCTTCTCAACTTGAAAGGGCAGATGGAGCCTTGTATCTAGAAAGGATATAGGAGACTTATCTTCTTGGGCTTAGCTGCTTCATGCCTTCCAGCAGACCCTGGGAGAACAGGTGCAGGGAGGCCCAAAGGGAACAGGAAGAGGAGAATCAGGTTAACAGTAGATACCCAGAGATGCTGGCTGAAGGAAGCAAGAGGCGTGGCTCAGCAGGCTCTCAAGTCATTGTTTCCTAAGGAGATTCTACTGGGAATGTGGCCATCTGGGCCAGAGAAAGGAAGGAAGGAAGGAGGCAGAGCTGGGCCCAGCTTTGTATCTGGCTCTGCTCTGGAGTTCAGAAATTGGCACATGACCCAAAGCTTCACTGTGGGGCAGCCAAATGAACTCCTGAGCTCTAGAAAGGGACTCTGGAGTGGGAAAGTCCACTAGAAAGGAGGCCAGGAGGTCTGGCCTTGGGGACTGGTAGACAGGGGCCAGTAGGAGTTCAATCTAGGTCTTATCTTCTTAGGAGCTGGTTCAAGGAGATATGTATTTGTTGTTGTTGTTGTTGCTGTTGTTATTCAGCGATGTCAAATTGAGGATCAGTTGGTTGTGGTTCTTGAGGATCAATTTTAAGTTTCTATGATGATGATGATGTGTGTGTAAGCATAAGAGGGAACTAATGGCCAGAAAGGGTATTTGACCATTCTAACCCTGAGGAGTGTAGCTATGCCAAAGGCCACACCCAGGCAGAGGTGAGCCCAGCTACTGTGGTACCTGATCTAGTTTTACCTTTTTTCACCACCAGACTCTTGGCTGTCATAACCAGAGTCTACCCCAACTATTTAGAAGGGGTAATTTAAGATTTGTTGAATTAACTTCATCTAAATCATATGAGAACCATATATATTTTACTATGTAGTTAACTTAAACTTAATTATATACAAGTTATAAATGATTTATAGTTCCCCATATTAATTCTGAATTTTATCCTTATAAAGGAATTGGTGAAGCCCTCAGCCAAGCATGGCTTAGATGAGCATTTCCTATAGTATAATTCTTAGAAACATTGATCCTTTGAGATACTTTATGGGAATAAAAAGGATCTATAGACAAATTCCTTTGGGAAACACTACATACTCTATCCTATCACAATGTTTAATAGTGTTTTAAAGGCTCTGAGTAGTCCTGCAATAAAGACTTTCCAGCTTTGTTTAACCCAGTGTTTCACAAGCTTGTGTAACTGTGGGACCTTTTTTCATGTTTCATCTATTAACATCATATAGAACCAATGTGGTTTACGGAATATTCTTTGGAATGCTTTGTCTTAGAAATTAGTATCTCAGGACACCTGGGAGAAGTAAGGCATCTTACTTTTGGTTTCAGTTCAGGTCATGATCTCAGGGTCATGATTGAGCCCTGCATGGGGCTCCATGCTCAGCATCCAGTCTGCTTGGGATTCTTTCCCCTCCTCTCTGCTGTTCCCTCTGCTCTCTCTTTCTCTCTCTCTCTCTCTCATAAACAAACAAACAAATAAAATCTTTTTTTTTTTTTTTAATTCATGATAGACATAGAGAGAGAAAGAGGCTCTCTTTCATAGAGAGAGAAGCAGGCTCCATGCAGGGAGCCTGATGCGGGACTCAATCCTGGGTCTCCAGGATCATGCCCTGGGCCAAAGGCAGGCGCTAAACCGCTGAGCCATCCAGGGATCCCCTAAAATCTTTTTTAAAAAAGAAATTAGTCTTTCTTCTGATTCAGTCTAGATTTATAGTCTTCTCAGTTCTTTTGAGCCTGTTTTATAACCCATACCATTTTGCCCCATGCTAGTCTGTAATGGGATATTGTTGCTTTGTGTCAGGGTCTGGACTTATTGCTATCAGTAGGAAGTTCTTAGTGAACTTGGGTCGATGTAAAAGCAAATCCATTGTACTCTGTCAAGTTTTTCTCATGATAATGTTAAAGGGGTTTTACTTCCCTTTAATTCCCTCTACTAAATGTTGGTCTGGTGAAACCAGTATTTTTACCACTAACCTTTTTTTTTTTTTTTTTGACAGCTTCATTGAGATATTGAGACATAATTCACATACTGTACACTTTACCCATTTAGTACTTTACTTTGAATCTTTGTGTGGCTGCTGCTTGCCTCAGTTCTGTTTCTCCTTTGTAGCTTTGGGCTGTGTTCTGCCCTTTTGTGTTCTGGTACAAAGGAGAGAATATAAAGATTATAGTCATCAGAAAGAAATCTCTCATCAGAGGGAATCTTATCTCAATTGGGATTTAAGCTGAAAAAATGATTCCCTGATTAGGTAGGTGCCTCAACACTTCCTCTGTAGTACCATTAAATGTGCCCCCTGGTCACAGCAGATTAGGAGGCGTTCCCACATAATCATTTTACACTCCCTATTCCATGGGCTATATAAAGCATGAATGATAAGCAGGTTTCACCCTTTATGTCAATGTCCATTGATCAGTAGTGGCTGTCTAGATTAAGGTGGATTCTGAGGAAGAACCCTGGTTCAGTTAGAAAGAGTGACATGGTTGATTTGCCATCTCTGCTATGGTCTTCAGCAGGGAAAATGTTGTTTCTGTTTGCCATTCTGGCACCCCTGAGCCCTGAGACACCATAGTTATCCTAGGCAAAGAACATAGGAAAGGAAGAATCTTGGAGATGTTAGCCAGCTCAGCAATATGTTTCACAGAGGGTCTGGAGTCTTATGATATGGCTCTTTAAGAAATGAATGGAGAAAACTGATCTTTCCTATCCTCATATTCAACATGGATTTTTGAAGTATTGACTTCATATAAAGTTAATAATCCTTTGGAAATAGGCCAGGCAAGAGGAAGTAACCTTGACTCTGCTGAGTGAGTAAGAAGAAAAAAGAGGCAGATTTAAGAAGAGACCTCATAAGTACCATATAAGTAGCTGGCCACACTTCAGACGAAACTATAAGCCCTTGACGAAAGGATCAAGGAGAAGGAATAGGCTACAAGAGGAGACCCTTAAGCCAGCAGTTGCTGGAGAGGAAAGGCCCTGATGTGGACTATACAGCCTTAGCACTTTTTTTTTCCCCAGGCTAACTAGGCCCTGCATTTTCTTTCTAACCATTTTCCCAGAGGCTGATTTCCAAATCTCCAGTTATCCTGGCTGCTGTAGTGAATTCTTTGAGTATTTCACCCCTGGAACTAGACCTGACCTTTCCATGTGATCTGACTGGTGCAGATTACTGTGGGGCAGCCGCTATCCATAATATTGATATTGTACTTCTATTATCAGTTGAGGTTTCATGATCACATTTTAATAGTTGTACCTATTGCTATATTGAACTCAACATACATCTGAAATAGGTAGACCTTTGCCTTTTCAGTGCAGAATCAAGGCAAGAACCTGGAATCACATCATGCGCTGGGCTGGCTGCTAATACAAGTAAGGGTCCACTGGTGCCAGTGAAATGGTGGTTTCATATTAGAAACTATGCCACATGTATGTACTCCCAGAGAGGTAGCTGACTGAATTCAGCAATATGGAATTTGAAACTAGGTGAGACTGTGTGATTAGGTAGGCTAGGGCAGACCTCCAGAGAGCCAGTGCATATATAGACAGAAAACTTCATATAAATCTACTATGTGACTTAGCCATGAGCAGAGCTAATGTGCTATTGAGCAGCATTCAGGTCCTAGGAGTTGAGGATCTTGGAGGTGACAGGTCAGTGCTGTCTAAAGTCCTATGTTCTGGGCAGCCCGGGTGGCTCAGCGATTTAGTGCTTGCCTTCAGCCCAGGGCATGATCCTGGAGACCCGGGATTGAGTCCCATGTCGGGCTCCCTGCATGGAGCCTGCTTCTCCCTCTGCCTGTGTCTCTGTCTCTCTCTCTCTCTCTCTGTCTCTCTCTCTCTCTCTCTGTGTGTCTCTCATGAATAAATAAATAAAATCTTAAAAAAAAAAAGTCCTATGTTCTATGCTGATACTATTATTCAAGAGGGCAAGTGAATGGAATGAAGTAAGGAGTCAAAACCAGGACCCTCACCCCCTCTTGTCTATTAGTATCTTTAGGCCTCCTCTCCTCTTTTTTTTTTTTTTCATTATGTTTATTTAAGTAATCTCTATACACAACATGGGGCTCAAACTCATGATCCTGAGATCAAGAGTCACATGTTGTTCTGACTGAGCCATAGACACCCCAAGGCCTCCTCTCCTCTTAAGAATTCTCTCCCTGGGGGATCCCTGGGTGGCTCAGTGGTTTGGCACCTGCCTTTGGCCCAAGGCATGATCCTGGAGTCCCGGGATCGGGTCCCACGTCGGGTTCCCTGCATGGAGGCTGCTTCTCCCTCCTCCTATGTCTCTGCCTCTCTCTCTCTCTCTCTGTTATCTCTCATGAAAAAAAAAAATTAAAAAAAAAAAGATTTCTCTCCCTACTCCTCCTCTGCCTGTCCTATTCCTGTGTATCCTTCAGAAGACCATATAAACTGCCTTTCTTCAGGAAGCCTCCCCTGACTATTCTTGTAAGCTCTCAACCATCCCCAAAGCCTTTATAACCTCTAGCACATAACTTGATACATATCCTAATTTGAGGGTCCACTTTGATGTGCTATGTTGTGAGTCTCATCACCCCAATGCCTCTTTTTAACTCCATGGCAGATAGTTCTGCCCCCAAAACTTACAGTCTGGCAAAGAAGAGACTTACTGTCATGAAACAGAACTACAGAAGAGTGCAGCTGGTTTTGCCAAAGATGAGTAAAAAAGGAGACAAGGTTGGGAGGTGATTCTATGGATGGCACCAGTAGAGACCTAGAGGAAAATGAGTAGGTGGGAGTTAGTGAGTGGAATAGAAGGTACATGTGGGAATTGTGGGAGGTTCAAGGGAGCACATGGATTGGGCACTCATTCATTATTAAAAAAAATGTCATTGTGGAGGGCGCCTGACTGGCTTAAGACAGTAGAACATGTGACTCTTGATCTCAGTGTTGTAAGTTCAAGCCCTACGTTGGGTGTAGAGATTACTTAAAAATAAAATCTTTAAAAAAAAAGTAATGTTTGAACTCAGACCACAGAATGAGAAGAACCTTGAATGCCCTGACAAGGAGTGACTTGCTGCCACTGTTCCACAGTGAGGTGGAGGCTCCCAGATTTGGTAGTCTAAATCCCTTACAAATGGACCTTTCTGCATCCTCTCCCTTTGCAGCATTAGGTAAGTTTTCTGGAGTGAAGTACATAGGAGAACGTAGGAACGCTGGTCCAGCTTCTCTCCCATAGGTAGTATAACCGATGACAGTGCTACCAGCTTTGCTATAAGGCTGGAGGCACTATTAATAGAGTTGTGATGTATAATGTTTAGCGAGCAATTTGACTCTCCTGATGAAGAGCTTCTACCTGAGTCTTCCAACATTCTATGACTTGCACACATCCTCCTGGAGATGGAAAAAATATCTGGAGCTCTTGGAGGGAGGAGAGTGCCAGCCTGGATGTCTTGTTCTTTGTGTATCAGGCATGGGGTTCACATTCTCCTTACCACAAAAGCCAAATGCTACAAGCTATTCTGTCCAGGGGCCGGACTGCCTCTAGTGGGACAGCCAGTAGCTACATTGGCATATAGATTGCAATAGCTAGTGAGAAGGGCCTCTGTTGAACTGTTTGCAAATCCCAAAGATGTTCCATAAGGATTTCAGCTTCCAGAAAGTCCTCTCTGTCCTCAGCTGTCCTGCTGCTTTCACCACTGGCTCAGAGTATATCATAAGCTCAGAGAAAGGCCAAGTGGAGATAATGACATGGGGAGGTGGTGGTGGTTAGTGGTTTGGGGAAGAGGAGGAGAATTATGTGGAGTCAGGGAAGGAGACTGAGTTGGGAGGTGATAGTCAAGGTAGCAAACCAGTGGCATCAAAGGGAACCAGTCAGGAACCATCTATCAGGCTCCCTGTCAACTTCTTGATAGAACCTCATGTTTCAGATTCTTTATTTGCCAAGGGACTGAACTACAGCAGTGAGGCAGTCTCAGGGAACTCCCACGAGAGGAATTGGCTTCAGTATCCTTGAGGGGCTGTGGAGATCTGGGTGAGCTAGTGAGGGGCACTGGCTTCAGGGCAGGAGCTGTGCACAACAATAGTAGGAAAGCTGGGTACATTCTAGATCTACCACTTTTGTTGTCTAGCGCTACTACCTTTAGCCAAGCTCCTAAACTCTTTCAGGCTATTTATAAAATAAATAAGATCATGTACATGAAAATGAACTGCAAATTGCTGTATCATTTCTGATCTAAGGATTGATGTGATTAAGGGGTTGGCATTTTCCATTTTTTTGTTGATGGTTCCCAAGTGAGCTTTTATAGGAGAGGGTGAAAAGATGGCTTATTTTTCTCATCATCATGAAAAGAGTCCCTGGCCTCCTTTACAAGGCCATGATGCGACCAGCTAAAGATGGAAGTGCTCTGTGCTCCTGCTGATTCCCAAAGGGGTTCCATTGACCAGAGGATTCCTGCTCCTGCCCCGTCCTATCATGACTGATGTAGAGTTCTTTTGGCTGAGTGGGGCCTTCCTGGAAAGCCCTAGTACTGATGCTAGTAGAGGGTGTCCTGCTGCTGTTTCAGCTCCCATAGGCCAACTCTCAAGGCTCAAGAAACATTTGGAAAGGACCATGTTGCTACTACTACTCTCCCAGTAATAGGACTAGAGAAGGTAGTTTCTAGTCTGCAGAACTTCAAATTTTAAAAATGTTTTGTTATGGATAATTTTAAGCATATACAAAGTAGAGGAAAGTGAAATGAACTCCCTAGTACTCACCCAACTTCAACAGTGATCAACCCAGGACTAATCTTGTTTCACCTATACCCCACCCACTGGATTATTTTGAATAATTATTTCATTTATAATCCTCTCTGTCTCTCGTATTTCTGCAAACTGGTAATTATATCTCAAAGTCTGATTAGATTCAGATTCGACTTTTTTTGTGTGAAGAACACTTCTGAGGTGTGCTGAGTACTTCCTATTGCATCATATCAGGAAAGAGGCACAGGACATATGGTTGTCCTACCTTTTGTGAAATTCAGATTAATTAGTGGTGTAGTTAGCCTCATGTCTCTATCACACACATTCCCTTCAGCCTTTCACCTAATGTTTTGAGCAGTCATTGCTGGTCTGCCTCAGTCCATTATTTAATCAGGATTTTCCTGTATACTTGCATAGCAAAGAACCCCTGTCAATTGTCTGCCTGCACCCCTCCCTCCTCAACAGGTATTACAGATAACCCTAGGCCTTTCTCTTTTAGGACTACTTTTTCTACCACTGCCCTTATCCTATACCATCATTTCCTTATCAGCCTGGGATGGCCTTAGGATATCTGCAGATGAGGTACTCAGCCCACTTCACTGAAGAACTTTGTTTCTCTGAGAAGAGGGTCCTTACTTGGAATGTGTTCTCACATGCCAAGACAGTTTCCCCCATGAAGCTTCTGGGTCTGCTCTCTGAATCCTGCTAGGCCATGCTTGACCATGCTACAGAGTGAAGGCAACTCTAGTGTTTTCCTCCTCTGGAGGAATTCAGCAGGGGCTGGACTTATTTTATCTTCCCAGGGATTTCTAAGCAGCCTTCTTCTATGCTGAAGACCGTCTTTCTCACTTGTTTCCTGAGCTTCCTGCCTCAGCCTTGGCCCTGGCAAGGACCCAGGCCTGATTTCCTGTTTAGCTGGGCTGTAGGTTGAGAGAGGTTGGAGGAGGGGTGGGGCAGGCAGCTCTAGTAGTCTTAGGCCCTTTTCTCTTTCCAGCCAAGTTAACGAGTCTTGAGAGCCAGAACAGAGCTATCACCTTCTGGTACTTTAGCATTCCTGTGCTGTTCAGGATCTCCACTCTTAGTTTCTCTGCTTACAAAGGAAAGATTGTAGAGACTACACTCTGTGCGCATGTGCCCCCAATCAACACACTGCATGTTCTATGGATGCTGTGAGCTGGCTAACCAGAAAGGCACATAGAAATTGAGAGCTGCTGCTTGCAAAGCTGAACACATCCCTGCCTGTAGGATTGTTGTACCTCTGCCACCCCATCTTAATAGCTATTAATCCCTTAGTCACTAATTCCAATACAGTGGATAATCTGTTGGGGCAGGAAGTCTGAGATGTGGAGACTGGCTAAGGACGTGGCCATGCAAGTCAGAAAACATTAGGGGTTCTGTAGTGACAGCCTATCACCAGTATAGGATTTCTGATGAGAGTCTCCAAACCCTATGTCTCACTCATATTCCTCTTTATGCCCAGTTCTTCCTTGGGCAATGAGGGTTCACAAGGCCTCATTCTGTTTTGAGAAGAGACCTGTTGTAGGTTACTTTTTTGCTCCCTTCTCCTGGGTGGCCATGGCAGAAATTGTGTGAAGCCCTAACCCTTTATCCCCCATGAAAAGAGATATCAGAGGGAAACATTGCCAAGTAGGATGGATGCTCAGTACAGCCCCTGACATTTCAACAGCTACCCCCTTGCTCTTAATTATAAAGACTCAAATTCTTAACATGGCCTGCAAAGCCTTATGTGATCTGTCTCCTGCCTTCTTCTCCAGCTCATCTCATACCACATTAATTCCTATCACCACAGTCAACCTTACTGGCTTTTCCTCTGTGTCTCTGATATCCCAGACTCCATTCTGTTTTAGTGCCTTTGCACATGTTCCTTCTGCTTGGAATGCTTTCCCTATACTTTCTACCATTTTTGGGTTGACTCTTACTCATCCTTCAGATCTTAGCTCAGCTATAGTTTCATCACAGAGGGTTTCCTTCAAACTCTAGACTTCATCAGTGGTCTTTTCCTTATTGCACTTTTTACATTTATAATTTCACATATGTTTGTATGATTATTCTATTCATATGGGTCCTTTTGAAGGCCAAATTTCATGATGGCAGAGATCATACCTATTTTTACTTCCCATTATATCCCCTGTGCCTTGTAAGGTAACCTACACATAGTAAACGTTCACTAGATATATGTTGAATGAATGAATGAGTGAATTCAATCTTTTTATCTCCTTTACTTAGTTACCCCTTGTCATATCTGACTATCATATTCACCCATATACCCTGTGATGTGTGCCCTGCTGTCTATGGGCACTTACTATGTGTTTGCCACTGGACACACATTTCATTTAATACTTTTCATTTAATACTTTAAGAAAGTATACTCTTAATCTACAAAGAAGGCAAGCAAGTCACACAGCTAATATCAAAGTCCTGATCCTAGCCCACAAAGTGAAGTCAAAGCCTATGCTCTTAACCATAGCACTACACTGCCCCCTTTTGGCAGTTTGGAGAGTTGTCACAGGGCTTTTTCTGTCACTGGGTCCTGGTTAATTTCAGCCCTAAATCAATACTTTTTGGAACTCAAAGCCCTAAGAGGCCCTGATCCAGTTCTAGCCCTTCTGCTTTTAGGCCAGACTGTGGAAGTAAACAGTGAAGGGAATTCAACCTGGACTCCCCAGTGTCTCAGAGTGCATGTGTCTGAGGTCTGTCTCCCATCTGTTTTCCATAGGCCCCTTGTAGCCTCCAGGGTTTAATGCAGTGTCTTATTTTAAAGAACAGAAAAGCCAGCTGTCGAAATGGCCCGATCAACAGTGTTCTGGGGAATAAACATGGCCTGATTAAGATTCTAGGAAAGATCCTTGAGAGGGGGAGAGTTTGTCTCTTTGTGATTTAGCCACTAAAGATAGAGCTCTGGAAATTAGCTTCAAGGCTTTCCTAGGAAACTGAGACTCAGTAAGAGGGCAATATCTCTTTCTGTTGATTAGAAAAACTTAAGCTAGTATCGTCAGCTCCTTTTAGTGGCCAGGGAACTCGGGACTGATGAATACTGTAGACTAGATGGAAACAAAGTAAATGAGGAGAGCAACATAAAACAAAACAGAACAAAACTCAACTACCATTTGTTATATGTGCCAGGCATGCCGTGAACCATTTTACATACATCATTGCATTTCATTCTAACACTGGCCCTATTAAGTAGGTAATATTACATCTCTAGAAGGGAAGGGGATGTTAAGAAAGGTAATTTGCCAAAGGTCTTATAATCAACTGTCCTTAGAACTAATCTAGATTTTTCTGAGTTCAAAACCTGAGTACTTTGCACACCCTGTTGCTGAGAGTATGCATTGTCACAGCCTCTCTGGAAAAACAGCTGGCAATATAATGTATGCATACACATTGACCCTCTCAGCAATTCTACTTCTAGGAATTTATTAAACTAAAGAAATAAGTGTATAAATATTTTTACAAGATATTATAGTAGCTATAAATAAATAAATAGTAACAATATTATAACAAATAGTTGTAATAAATGTAACATTGTAATAGTGGGTGGGGAGAAAAAGAAAAGAAACAACATGAATTTCCATCAGTTAGGACTGATTAAATAAATCATGATACACCCATCCCACAATATACATATAGGCAGCCTTTTATTTTCTTAAAGATTTATTTATTTATTTGAGGGAGAGAAAGCACGAGCAGAGGGAAGGGCAGATGGAGAGGGAGAGAAGCAGACTCCCTGATGAGCGAGGAGCCTGACCCTGAAGGACCCTATCTCAAGACTCTGAGATCATGACCTGAGCTGAAACCGAGAACCAACGGAGCCACCCAAGTGCCACTAGTCAGCCTTTTAAAAGGAAGAGGAGATAAATCTAATATAATATCTACCATGGAAAAATGTTCAAGATATATATCTTTTTATTGTGGTAAGTGCATTTAATGTAAGAGTTACTATTTTCATATATCATTTGGAATATGGATGATATGATTCATCTATGCCTACCTAGGAGATAGAGCTTTAACCTCAAAATTCCCATCTTATTCAATCAAGTATGCACATCAACAAGTTGGTGACATGAATTGACTATGGAAATGCTGCCAGATACCTGGATGCCACCTATCTGGTCAGTCTTGTTCCTACTGGGCACTCCAAACTTTGACTGCACTGGCCACACTTGACTCAGTTTTTCTCACTTCCTTCTCAAGTTCTACAGAGCCCTGTAGCTTTGGGGAGGCAAAATATTTCTTTGAAAACAGAAGGCAATCACACCAATCAGATACATTTCTATTTCTTATTTCCTTTTTAGAGCTCTCTTCCATAGCCTCACTTTCACCATAAAAGAGAAGTAAGGGAACAAAATTATTCTCACATTCCCCAAGGTAAAACCATGGTCATTGATGTGTCAACATTCTGAGTGGTTCTCTTTGGTTTCTGGCCTTCCTCCCATTAATGTTGCTGCTCATTGTGGTTTTTAGCATGGTGTTTTTATGAGGTAAAGTAGGAAAGGGGTCAGAAAAGTTGGGACCTAGCCCTGGCTAGGGGACTTGATTAGCTTTACAGGGTTTCAGGGTTTTTTTCCTCTGTAAATTTGGGGTAAAGAATAGATGTTGGATTTCTAGGGCAGTGAAAATGCTCTGTATGATACCATAATTATGGATATGTCATTTTACATTTGTCTGAGCCCATAGAATGTACAGCACCAAGACTGAACCTTAATGGAAACTATGGCCTTCAGGTAATTATGATGTATCACGTAGGTTCATCAGTTGTAACAGATGTACTACATGGTGGAGGATGTTGGTAATGGGGGAGGCTATGTATATGTGGGAACAGGGAGTACATGAGAACTCTCTGGACCTTCCTCTTAATTTTGCTCTAAACCTAAAACTGCTCTTCAAAAAAAAAAAAAAAAAAGCCTTTATTTTAAAAGAAGATACTATTTCTATCTCAGGATTGCCAGAGATTTCATGAGATAATAAGGAAAAAGCTTTGAAAGCATAAGTTGCAATGCAAACATAAAGGTTTATATTTTTCTGGACTTAACCTTTTCTGACTTGCATTATAAATTCTTAATTCAAGAGGCATGTCTCTAAATCTGCTGTGATGTAGCAGCTTAATAGGGAGATAGGAGATACATTGAACAATCCGGAAAAGCCACTTCATTCTTAAAACGGGGGGCACCTGGGTGGCTCAGTTGGTTGAGCATCTGACTTCCGCTGGGGTGGTGATCTTGGGGTTCTTGGGTCGAGCCCCAAGTACCCAAGTCAGGCTCCCCACTTAGCCTGGAGTCTGCTTCTGCTTGTCCCTCTCCCTCTTCCACCAGCCCTCCCCCCACTCATGCTCTCTCCATCTCTTTCTTAAATAAATAAATAAAATCTTAAAAAAACAACAACTGAGGTTTGGCAGTTGAGGAAAACAGAGGGCACAGGAGAGTCAGAGACTCATTGTCTTAACTACTTTGGTATTGTTTTAATTCTCCCCCATTTAACATACATTACTTTTGTAAGTTAAAGAAACTAATAAATATTCTTTAAAAAGGTTTTTATTAATTTATTTGACAGAGAGAGAGAACATAAGCAGGGAGAGCTGCAGGCAGAGGGAGAGGGAGAAACAGGCTCCTCACTGAGCAGGGAGCCAGATATGGGGCTTGATCCCAGGACCTGAGCTGAAGGCAGATGCTTAACCGACTGAGCCACCCAGCACCTCTGATAAAGATTTTTTAATGGCTTAAAATGATAGAGCTAGAGATAGAACTTGAAAGTCATCTGCATATAGAGCTAACAGCTGGGCCAAGAGAACAAAGAGCCATGTTTAATCCCCAGAAGAGTAATTTCAGAGTAATGTATAGGATGAGTTGGAAGAAAAAGAAACGGATTGGGGAGATGAGTGGGTTACCACTGCAGTAGTCCTGAAGTAAGCTGATAAAGATTTGAAGCAGGATGTTGGTTAATGTAAAAAAAAAAAAAAAAAAAAAAAAAGGAAACAAAAGGAGAAAAAGGAATGTTACTGTATGTTTATGATTAGCTTGCCAGAACAATAAGGAAGAAAGAGATAGATCAAATGACCCCCCCACCCCAGGCACATTGAAAGGAGATAGGAGCCAACTTGAAAAAGGTTCCAGTGGCCAAAGCTGGAATGATTTGACAACAAAATAAATAATGGAGGGGGTACCTGGGTGCCTCAGTGGTTGAGCATCTGCCTTTAGCTTAGGTCGTGATCCCTGGGCCCTGGGATCCAGTCCCACATCGGGTTCCCTGCGGGGAGCCTGCTTCTCCCTCTGCCTGTGTCTCTGCCTCTCTCTCTGTGTCTCTCATGAACAAATAAATAAAACCGAAAGAAAGAAAGAAAGAAAGAAAGAAAGAAAGAAAGAAAGAAAGAAAGAAAGAAAGAAAGAAAATAGTAAGAAACTAAGGAGACCATGGAGATATATTCAATGAAATGCAATATGGAACAGAAAAAGAGATATTAATGGAAAAACGGAGAAATTTGCATAAAGTCAGTAGTTTAGTGAATAGTATTGATTTGATCATTGTAGATTTGATTAATGTACCATGGTTATTTAAGGTGCTAACATTAGGAGAAGCTGAGTGAGAGTATACAAAGATTCTCTGCACTGTCTTTGTCACTCTTCTGTATATATAAAGTCATTTCAAAATAGTAAGTTTTTTAAATGACCCTCTCTGTTTTGAGTTTAACCAGGAAAGTGGTTTGTGCCATTGACAATATAAGGATACTCAACAGGAAGACCTAGTCTGGGGGAAGGGTATGACATCAGTGAAAGTAGTAGGTAGTTGGAAGTGTGGGTCTAGAGCTTAAGAGGTCAGAGCTAGAGATTCAGATTTGGGGACAAAACCTAGAGAGGTATTATTTGAAATAATAAGTTTATAGTATCTATGCCAAGAAAGAACATGTGGAAAGAGAGTCAGTGACCACACTAAGGAGAGGATCTATGTCTAGAGTATGAGAGGAAGAACAGTAGGGAGAGTAGTCAGAACAGATAGGGATAGGATGTTTGTTTGTTTAAAGATTTTATTTATTTATTTATTTGAGAGAGAGAGAGAGAGAGAGAGAGAGGACATGAGCAAGGGAGAGGGACAGAAAGAGGGAAAAGCAGACTCCCCACTGAGCAGGGAGCTCGATCCATATGGGTCTTGATCCCATGACCCTGGGATCATGACCTGAACTGAAGGCAGAAGCTTAACTCACTGAGCCACCTAGGTGCCTCAGGGATAGGATATTTTTATAAAAGCCAAAGGAAAATTGAATTTCCAGAAAGATTTGGTCAGCACTGTCTAATGATACTGAAAGATAATGGACTATCACTTGAGAAAAGACCTTTGGATTTTAATTAGGAGCCCAGTGCTGACCTCAAAGAGAATAAGGTTAGTTAGAGTAGGTATGGAGAGGTGGGGTGGCAGACACAAGAATCAAGTGGCTAGGACATAGACGGTGAGGAAGCAGGCTTGCCCAAACCAGGCAAAGGGACTTGTTTGGGTGCCAAAAGGGAAGGAACCCCTGGAGGAGAGTGGGCACTCCTGGGCAGAGAAGCAGAAAGTGCTGCCCAGAGCAAGTATACCAAAAGGCCGGGGCCCAAAGTTCAAGAAGAGGAGAGAACCTTGACTAAAAAAAGCCACTGCCATTTCCTGGCTGCAGAACTCAGGCTGAAAGCTAAAGCCCTGGATCAAGAACTGCTTGTTTTCCTTCCTGAGCTGGGAGGCCAATTTATTTCCTAAGTCCCAACTTATCATCACTGTGGCCTAGAAAGTTAGGCCAGACAGAAGATGAAGTAAACTGAATTTATTAATCCTCTCCAGATCTTCTCTGAGATGGAGAATAGTCTGGTTTTAAAATTAGGCATTCGGGGACACCTGGGTGGCTCAGCAGTTGAGCATCTGCCTTCAGCTCAAAGCATGATCCCTGGGTCCAGAATCGAGTCCCACATTGGGTTCCTTGCAGGAAGCCTGCTTCTCCCACTGCCTATGTCTCTGCCTCTCTTTCTGTGTGTGTCTCTCATGAATAAATTAAATAAATAAATAAAATAAAATTAGGCATCCAGCAATATTACAGAGTGATTTCTATGGGGGTGTATGTATAAACCTACTCTTTATTGGGGCACCTGGGTGGCTCAGTGGTTGAGCATCTGCCTTCGGCTCAGGTCGTGATCCCAGGGATCCCATCTAAATAGCCATCTACAGGAGCTCCCTACTCCCTGTGGCCAGATGGGAGTTCCAGATCACTTTTTTCTCCCAGGCCATGGTGCTGGGGCCACTACAGTTGGTGTGACTGGTTCAGGGGCTTTGGAGTAATGTTTGGTAGCTTTATCATTGGCTATACCAGAAACCCGTCTCTCAAGCAGCAGTTCTTCTATGCTTTCTGTGCTTTGCCCTGTCTGAGGCCATGGGGCTCTTCTGTTTGATGGTCACCTTCCTCATCTTCTTCACCATGTAGGCTTCATGAGAGTCACCTACCCATTCCTGCTGCTTCAACTCTATGCCTGTACTAGAGTGAACTAAGCTTTACTATTAAACACTGTATTTCTCTAAACCTCTCTCTCTCTCTCTCTCTCACACACACACACACACACACACACACCCCAAAAAAAGATGAAAGCCAGACACGAGGTTAGAAATTTAATCACAATCACACAGACAAGTAAATGGCAGAGGTAGAACTTACTCTAAACTCATACTTTTGGGATGCCTGGATGGCTCAGTGGTTGAGCGTCTGCCCTTGGCTCAGGGCATGATCCTGGGGTTCAAGTCCTGCATCAGGCTTCCTGCATGGAGCCTGCTTCTCCCTCTGCCTGTATCTCTGCCTCTCTCTGTGTCTCTTATGAGTAAATAAATAAAATCTTTAAACAAAAATAAACTCATACTTTTTAACCACTACACTGTACTGCCTCTTACTGACACTCGTAGCATGCGTGCATGTGCACACACATACACACACACACACACACCACACACAAGGGCCTAGGCTATGTGCCAAGAAGTTAACATGGGATATAGCTCTGGATGGTAGGATTAAGGGTGATTTTTTTTATTCTTCTTTTGTGCTTATCTGGACTTTTCACAGTGACAATCTATTCCTCTTGAATTCAGAAAAAGCAGTATTTTATTTGTAGAAGTTTTAAGTTTTGGTACTCTTTGCCAAATTTCTGTAATTGTGAGAACAAAGCAGATACATTATCCTCAAGTGCAGACAAAGAAGACTATACCTTCTTTGTAGCAGTACAGGCTCTGAAGTGACAGAGCAGAAAATCTGGCATGTGTGGATGTGCATGCATATATGTGTATGTATGTATGTGTTTGTGTACATGCACGTGTGTGCAGCAGCCACGAGATGAAGGGAGGAGTGACTGATCTGTTTGAGGATATGCCACATGAAGACCTCTTTCCCCTCCCTATAACCAGCCACCTTGTCCCTGAGCCAGGCCCATTTAGTTTTGAGCTTCCAAAGGGGCTGAGAGATACTTTTTCACATACACCAAGATCACCCTCAATATCACCCCTTGTTAAAAATCTGGACAGGGAGCCAGGCTGCTGGCATGAAGCCCAGGTTGTACACATAGAGAGTGATTGGAGTTATGCTGGAGGTACTTCAGATGATGGATCCAAGCAGACAGTTGATATCAGGGATGAGCAGAGAGGAGCCAATAGGATTTAAGGTCGGCATCAACTCCGATGTGGGGGTCTTGTCCAGAGGCTCCAAGGTCTTCAGGTGGAGGCAATTCAGGACCCTGGATAGCTCCCAGAGAAGCCCAGTCTCTGCCAGGTCTGAAAAGCCTAGGTGCCCAAGTCCTTAAGGCCCTTGCTTATTTAATTTTGAATAGCCTTCCTATACATGTCTCTGGCCCCTTCTGTCTCCAAGATCAGCCCTATGGATCCAGGGACTCCTCCTTATCCTCTAGCCCTTGCCTCACCTTCCTCCACACACATCTAGCCTGACTGAGCTCTCTCTGTTGAAGTCACCATTACTCTGAAGGTAAAATAAGCTTTCAAGACAGCATCTGAGCTGTCTCTGGCCAACGTGATACTATAGAACTGTAGGATTTCAGAGGGAGGGTAAGAATCTAGTGGAACAAGGGAGTATTAAAAGGGCCTTTGTCTCTAATACCCCTGTATTCCTATCTTCAGTCTGGTGTGTGAGTCAGGGAAACTAAGGAGAAGCACTGGGCAGGTTTCAGGGCCTGAAGCTGGAACATTTCATGAGTTATCACTATGCAGTCAGCCTGCCACTGGGTGTACACTTGATTTAAAGATATCTTTTTGTAGGAAAAGAGCACTGACATAAGGTGGATAGGGGCAAGTGTAGCAAAGAGAAGCAGAAATGAAACTAGTGAGTCTCGATGCTCACAGCCTGCCATCCCTACCCTGGCCAGGCACTTGGGCCCTAGGCAGAAGAGAGATTAACATTGCAGAGGGGTTTCCTTCCTGATTCCCCAAATTATCCAGAGGAGGGGTGTGTGAGGAATATGGAAGGACAGAGGAATCAGAGTCGCCTACTAGGGTTGGATTTTCTTTTTTTTTTTTTTAATTTTTATTTATTTATGATAGTCACAGAGAGAGAGAGAGAGAGAGAGAGAGGGGCAGAGACACAGGCGGAGGGAGAAGCAGGCTCCATGCACCGGGAGCCTGATGTGGGATTTGATCCCGGGTCTCCAGGATCGCGCCCTGGGCCAAAGGCAGGCGCCAAACCACTGCGCCACCCAGGGATCCAGGGTTGGATTTTCTAGCCAAAAGTTCCTTCTCTACTTCAAGGCCTCTTCCATAGCTAAATGAATCAAAGCCAGCAAATGAGGTTTCTATGCTCTCACTTTGATTGCCTCAGATGGTGAGTGAGGAGGGACGGTAAGTTTACCTGGATTGAGGCTGAGTGAAAGCACTTAAGATCCCATCCCTCCCAACCAGCCTTGCTCTAGGCCTTGTGTAAGGGTCTCCATTGTTTTCTTCACCTCTCATAGACTCCTGAATCCCTTATCAAAAAGAACTGTCTGCGCTGAAAGGCCATTACATGCCTTATACCTCAAATAACTTCCTGGTGAAAGAAACAGGTGCTAAAGCAACATGAAACCAGCAGAGAACAGCTGCAGGCCCCCACTCTTAGCACCAGCCAGTCATAATGGGACAGGCCATGTCAGGAAGAAGAAGAGAGCATTTGGTGTCTGCTGAGCCATGAGTAGACCTGACAGTTTGGGCTGGAAGGAGTAGGGCTGCCTCCAACCCACTTTAAGAGATACACATTTGAAGAGGATAACACTCCTGGATATGGACTATTAACAATGTAGTAACTAATTTATGGATGAAAAGATGCTCAGAGGATCTAGATCCAGATTGTCCCTCAGGCTGACACCTCTCTTGCCTATGGAAACAGTGTTTCCCAGCTTCTAGGAGAGGCCCTTACTATGGGATTGAGCACAGGCTATTGACATATAAAGAAGCCTGGACAAGAAACAAGAACAGATGATGACCCTGTCAGATCCCAAGGGAGTTGTTTGTGTTGGTTTTTGTTCAAGTAGAACAGTCCTAACCTCAGCCAGAACTTGCTTTTGGCCTGTTTTCTCAGGGGCAAGGTCTCCCCCATGTTTCCCTTCCCTAATAGCGGATGCTCTGTATTGTTTTATTAAGAGCAGTGATTATGTGACCACAAACCTTACTAAATTGAATATAATCCTGAGTATTCAGAAGAAATGGTTCAAGACTCAGGGGAAGGAGCAGCTGGCTGGAAAGAAGGGCCCATGAATTCTAATCCCAGAGCTGCCATCTGGCATTGACTTGGGACAACTCATTTACTCTCTACCCTGGAGGCTCTTTCTGGAATCTCAGGGCCTGAATAAAAACAGACCTGGGAACTCAGTGAAATGACCTGTCTAGGCTCTCAAAGTCGTTGCAGTTCACAGGTAATACTGGAATCCACAGGCCCAATTCTCCAGCCAGAGGTGTGCTTAGTGTTTGGGGAGGTTTCTTATGTTTTCCTTTGCTGTCTTTTTGCCCTTATGTCTGAACTCCCAAGTGCTCCCATTTTTGGGTACTTCACAGCCTACCAAACATGGTTGTAAGCCCCAGGTTGTCAGAAAGTACTTTGAACAGACAGGATCAGAGCAGCCCTGACCATATCTCCCTCTAAAGGGTTTTCTGATGGTTTGGTTCCAAGCTGGGTTCCCACTGCTCTAAAACTTGACAGTTGGGATGCCTGGGTGGCTCAGTGGTTGAGTGTCTGCCTTCAGCTCAGGACGTGATCCCAGAGTTTCCGGATCAAGTCCCAGCATCGGGCTTCCTGGGTGGAGCCTGCTTTTCTTCCCTCTGCCTATGTCTCTGCCTCTCTCTGTGTCTCTCATGAATAAATAAATAAAAATCTTTTAAAAAGAAAAAAAGAAAATCACATCTTCAGCTTAAAAAAAAAAAAAGTTGTCAGTAAGAGTTGGGCCTTACTCACTTGATGGTGGGAGTGTATATCTGCAAGCAAAATCTGAGCCTGGCCCTAGAGTCTCAAAGAAAGCTGTATCTGCTCTCGGTCCCCACAAGAGGTCAACCTGGAGTTGGGCTGCCGCTTTGGTCATGGGCCTTAAGTGAGTTTTAACTAGGCCAACCCTTCAGGTGAGTGAGTGAGTAACAGAGGGTTTGGGGACTCCTGCTTTAGCTGTTCCCCAAAATAATTTCCTGGAAGGCAGTCTTTCAGCCCCTAGCCAAAGGCTTATGTAGAGAAGTGGCCCTACAAAGAGCACACAATACAATATCTGTCTGGGACACCATTAAACAAGGCCCTGGCACAGCCTGGCAGGCCACTGGACTTTTGCTACCTCTGTTACAGAAAGAGCCTTGCTGTGGCTCAAACCAAATAGAAAGCAATCTGTTTGTTATCAGATTATGGCCCTTCATTTTCTATGCTGGTCACTGGGAGAACACAGTAGAAATAGGCATGGTCCCTGCCTTCATGAACATTTATTAAATAAATTATTCAAGTATTCACTGAAGTAAAATTTGACAAGTACGTGAAAGAAATGAAGGGAGGTGGTGCTGTGAGAGTATATTACAGAGGGACCTGACCTATCCTGGTATTCATGGGGATTTTTTTTTTATAAGAGATGATGTTTCATCTGAGGTCTGAAGGATAAGTAAGGTGTAGCCAAAAGGGGAGCATGAAGCAGGAAGGCTCTTTGTGCTCTGTCAGGAACAAAGACCCCTGATACAAAGTATGATAATCTGGGGAAGAGTGGCATGGGATTAGGTTGGGGAAGTGGAAAGGAGGGCAAGCGACTGCTTCTTTGCCACCATTCCTGGCCCAATCTGAATAGCTCCTTTCCAAAAAAGGGCTGGTGGAGACCCACCCAAACTGTTATGGCATGGGGAAGCTGGTGCCTCTTCCATTTCCCCAGCCTAGGGGACTCTCACAGGGATGCTCAGGAGAGGTGCTTTTAGCCCCAGCTTGGAGTTCACACAAGTAAGGTGGTCTTCACCTGGCAGCACAGCTCAGAGGACGGAAGAGGGAGGGGGCAAGAAGGACTAGACACTTAACTTTCCCTACAAATCCTCTCTGTATGTTTTTCCATTGCTTTGAACTGTTTATTAATAGATGACAAAAGCCATTTCCTCATTTTGATGGTTCCGCTGGGAATTCCACACTATCAATCCCCTCCTGTGGTAGATAAAAAATGTCAGCTTTCAAGATTTTTTTTTTCTTTCAAGATTTTATACTTGGATTTCAGAAAGTAAATTGCATTACTCCTCCGGTGAGACGGCACCTACTACTCCAGTGAGATGGTTCCTATCTGCGTGCTCCAGGCACCGTGTGGCTGATAACATCAGCGTGTCAAAGCAGCTCGATCCAGACAATTTGCAGCTGGTTGGGGCTGGGCCAGAGGAGTTGGGTGGCAAAATTCTCTCAGAATCCAGAGCAGCCCAGGGTTGACTGGATTTTCAGGTTTTTTTTTTTTTTTCTATAGACCATTAGTTCTCTTATATGTAGAGAGAGAACTTGTCTTGTCCCACCTAGATGTAACAAGGAGTTGAAAAGTACTTTCCTAAATACTGGTAGGGTAAAATCACCAAAGAACCAATGCTCAGATTTTACTTGAAGTGAAAGATAGAAGAGATTAGGGGAAAGAGTGGAAGTCATAATATGAATAAGGCAGGTCCCTACTGCCTGTGAAATTAGGTGTCCATGTAGAATCCAAAATATTCCTGGAAATGGTTGTTCTGGGCTTCCTTGAAGCCCAAATGTGAGGCCTTGTAACTAACCTTCGACTGCCATAAGGTTGTGGAGCAAACCAAGAGAAAGCATTGTTCCTTTGCCAGGAAATACAGGAACTTCTGGAGTTTCTTTTCTAGTTGTAACCATGATTTAACTCTACAGAACAAGTATTCCTTTCACAGCAAAAATTTTCAACTTATTGGGTTATTTCAAACACATCAAATAGCATAAAACATTCATTCAACTCTGGCAGCATTCACAGACCCGTTTTTGTAAATAGCGAAACAGGCTCTTCATCCCCAGAACATGATGTTTTCAAAATATAGTAGACCCCAAGGTCAAGGTTCTGGGAAGAGTCATTCCAACCTCATTGAGATTGCCAGTGCTAGTGCAAGCCTGTTTTCCTGCTCACTGCCTACTCACTCATAGGTTCTCGTGTTTGCATGCAAGAGACAGAAACTAGAATCTACCCCAACTCTAATTGCACATATCTTAACTTCTCTTACAGTGGAGGCATACAGTTTACTGACTCCATTACTATAGCTATGGGATGAATTGATAATTAAGTCAAATGATTCTTTTTTTTTTTTTAAGATTTTATTTTTAAATATTTCTACACCCAACATGGAACTCAAATTTACAATCCTAAGATCAAGAGTTGCATGCTCTACCAACTGAGCCACCCAGGCACCCCTAAGTCAAATGATTCTTTAGCTTTATTTGTTTATTTTTATAGAACAGTACTATCTTTTTAAAAGATTTTATTTATTTATTCATGAGAGACAGAGAGAAAGAGAGGCAGAGACATAGACAGAGGGAGAAGCAGGCTCCTCACAGGGATCCTGACCCGGGATCACAACCTGAGCCAAAGGCAAACGGTTAACTGCTGAGCCACCCGGGCATCCCTAGAAAAGTACTATTGAAGGGGCACCTGGGTAGCCAGTCAGTTAAGTGTCTGCCTTTGGCTCCAGTCATGGTCCCAGGGTTCTGGGATCGAATCCTGTGTCAGGCTCTGCTCAACAGGGAGCCTGCTTCTCCCTCTCTGTCTCCCTACTGCTCCCCCTTCTTGTGCACTCTCTCTCTCTCTCTCTGTCAAATAAAGAAATAAAACCTTCTTTTAAGAAAAGAAAAGGATTATTGAAGGTTTTAAAAGTGAGAAATCATGATCACTAGATAACCATGATCTCTTGGAGTATAGTTTCAACATTGAGCCTTTCCTGTATGTCCATGGTTGGTGGAGCTGGTATTTCAGTTCTAGAAAAAGCTCAATGCAGGCTGCTCCCTGCTGTCCTGGATTCCCAGGCTGCTCCTGTTTGGTCTGTGCAGGCCTCTTGCCTGAAGGACTAGAAGCCCAGGGTTTTTGTGCTTTCTACCCTGGCCGGGGGAGAATGGCCCAAGGCTAAGTCATGGGACTGTGGTACAGCCAGAATTGGGGGCAACTACACCCCCCACCCCCACCCAGCTTACTGTTACTTTGAGATTGTCCAGGCCCTGGTCAGCCTCCTTTGTCTTCAAACCACCTGTACCCACACTTACTAAAAAATAGCAGACCTGCCATCCTTTCTGGACCAGGGCTAGACTCCTCTAATGGGGCTTCTTTCTGGGGAGTCTCAAGCTTCCCAAGGATCAGACATATAACTTTGAGAGGAAAATAGAGTTTTTGCTGAAATGTCAGCAAACCACAGAATAAACAGTGTGTCTTGAACTCTCTTTATTGATGTCTTCAAATATCTGGCCCTTCTCCACTGGCTCCTACCTTCTGGCCTCAACCATCCTCCACTCTAGTCTCTCTTGTCATTTAAGAGCCCCTTTACGACTCTAGTTTTGTTTCTCCCTGTTTTATATTATCCGTCTCAAAACCTTATCCTTCCCAGACATCCATGACACCAGCCTCTTCTTGGCCTGTTGCCTCTCTGAGCAGGGCTGTCAGTCTTCTACCTACCCCTTCATATTTATAGGTGTGTGCACACATGCACACACACGAAACCTAGGAGTCATCTGTGCCGAGGTCTTTCTCCTCAAACCCAGATCCAGTCTGCCACTAAACCCTGGCAGTCTGACGTTGATATGTTTTTCTTCTCTGATCCCATTATTTTCCACTAAAGGCTAAGGTCCTGAATGTGATTTACAAAGTCCTTCATGATTCTGGGATCCCTGGGTGGCGCAGCGGTTTGGCGCCTGCCTTTGGCCCAGGGCGCGATCCTGGAGACCTGGGATCGAATCCCACATCAGGCTTCTGGTGCATGGACCCTGCTTCTCCCTCCGCCTGTGTCTCTGCCTCTCTCTCTCTCTCTCTGTGACTATCATAAAAAAAAAAAAAAAAAAAAAAAAAACAAAGTCCTTCATGATTTTAAGCCTTCCTCCAGTTCTGGTCTCATCACCTGCCACTTCACCCCACCACTTAACATTCCAGCAAAATTGAGCTATTCTTTTTGCCTGCTATATAGTCATGTGTGTTTTCCTCCCTACTCCTTTCTTTTCTTTGCTTTTCTTTCCCTACTGCTTTCTTCATCTGGTTCATTTCTATCTCCTACTCATTCTTCATGCCTCAACTCTCTTTGGAGAAATCTTTCCTAATTCCCCAGAGTAGAATAGGTGCTTCTGTTCTGTGTACAGACGACACTCTTACAAACCTCTGTTATAGCACTTGGCATATTATTAAAAATTATCTGTTTATTCATTTGCCTTATGTCAGTACGTAAGAGCCTTTGAGCTCTTCATGAGTAGAGATCATATTATCTTTTGTACCCACTGCACCTAGCACAGTGCCTATAATATAAGTACCTCTAAAATTTAGGACCAGAAGTGAATTGGTGACTGAGACTCTTTCATCTCCTTTTTTTTTTTAAATTTATTTATGATAGTCACAGAGAGAGAGAGAGAGGCAGAGACATAGGCAGAGGGAGAAGCAGGCTCCATGCACCAGGAGCCCGATGTGGGATTCGATCCTGGGTCTCCAGGATTGCACCCTGGGCCAAAGGCAGGTGCTAAACCGCTGCGCCACCCAGGGATCCCTCATCTGCTTTTTTTAATACTGTTGTCTGCTTTTCTCTCCTGGGCTCAGCATTCTCAGTCCCCAGTGCTTTTTCTTGCTTCCTGCTTCCTGCTAGTCTGTCTGTCTCTGTGTCTGCCTCTTTCTATCTTGAGATATTGACTGCTTGAGTAACTCCAATATCACCTTCATATGGAGCACTGGAGCACTTGTTGAGCAAGAGATTGCTAATCAGAAAGCATCCATGCCATTTTCTAAAGAGAGGCTTTAAGTGTGTGCAGAGCACTGGAGACGGGATGAGATTAGTACCAGCCTTCCAAGTGCCTGCTTTATAAGACAACAGTCCCACAGCTGTGAATGTTCTGATGTGTTGTTAATCTCATGACTTTATCTGATGTTTCTAAGGAGGGGGGGTTAAATAAAATTTAAAAAAGTAATTTAGAAAACAGACATGTATATGGGAAATTAAGATATCATTTCAAACTAGTGGTAACAGGATGTCATTCCAAACATGGGTATGGTGATATGTTATCCATTTGTTAAAGCATTAAGTTAGATCTCTATTTCAAAACTCCAGATGGATTAAAAGCCTAAATGTAAAAATAAAACTATGAAATTAAAAAAAAAGAAGGAGTTGGGTATAAGAAATGACAAGTTAGATTCAAATTCTAGTGCTGGGATCCCTGGGGTGGCACAGTGGTTTAATGCCTGCCTTTGGCCCAGGGCGCGATCCTGGAGACCCGGGATCGAATCCCACGTCGAGCTCCTGGTGCATGGAGCCTGCTTCTCCCTCTGCCTGTGTCTCTGCCTCTCTCTCTCTCTCTGTGTGACTATCATAAATAAATAAAAAAATTTAAAAAAAATTCTAGTGCTAACCACCTTCTAGGTATGATTTTGAACATATTACTTTATATAATCAGGTTCTTCAGTTTTAAAGTGGGAATATTATTTACCTTACTCAGTCTTTTAGGAAGATTAAATGAGATAATATATACAAAACACCAAGCACCATAACTGTACATATAGCAGGTAACAGGTGTTCAAGCAATTTTAACTAAATGATCTGCTGAATTCCAGAAGAACCACATCTGGTCTGCATTGTGAACAACTTCCTGACTTGGCTCAGCCACAGCTCTTGGCAGAGCTGCCTCCTCAATATGAGCTTTGGGTCCTCTCTCCTCCCTCCTTCCACACCAAAGAATTGTCCTCTCTTGGCACTAAGAATATAAAACAAGTTAAGGTGAGGGCAGAGGGCTGTTTGAGAGACTGTCTGGGATGGTGTGGGTGTAGAGGGAGGGTGGCCTGGAGCCTTGCTATTCAGTGTGGTCTCTGTATTGAGAGCATTGGTATCACTTGAGAGCTTGTATGAAATACACTTAGGCACCATTCCAGATCTACTACATTGGAATCTGCATTTAAACAATATCCCCAGGTGATTCATATGCACATTAATGTTTAAGAAGCACTATCCTGCACGCACACAGATAAGCTCAGCAGGTGTGGAGGGATATAGGCTGTGCATGTATGTCAGAACCATCTAGAAGAGATGAAGCCTGCACAGGTGCAGAGGAGCTTTGAGAGAGTGTAGTCAGAAGTATTCCTCAGAGGTGTGGGCTACAGAACTGTAGGGGGCGGGGTTTGGGTAGGTATAGGTTATGTGTTGTTTCAGGTCCCCTTCCTGTGCATGCCTTAAGAGGGAGATTATACCTTTGAGTTAGCTGGTCAGTGTCACTGCACCAGCCAGAGAGTGACAGATGAATGGAGAAAGGCTCTTTACCACCATGAGCCTGCAGAGACCCTCCAACAGGGCCCCAGGACCATCTAGTTTAGTGGATAAGTATTATTTCTCTGAAGAGATGCATAACTAGCAACCAGCTGGCTTCACTGCTGAAAATTTGCCTTGAGTTTATGCTATAGGCTAGACTCTTCCCTCCCCCTACTCTTCCACCACCAACTGGCACACATCTCTCTCTCTCTCTCTCTCTCTCTCTCTCTCTCTCTCACACACACACACACACACACACACACACACACAAACACACCATAAAAAAGCTGACTTAACAGAAACTTAGGGGTTTATGAGTCTTTGTAGAGTTAACTCTCTACTTCCCTCTCTGACCTTCACTGCTGAGCCTCCAGGAGCCTTTAACATTAACCTCTTTGCTGCACAAAGCATGCCTGATAAGAGTGACGGAAGGCCCTAGACTTGGTTGGAAGCAGCAAGAATTTGGAAAACAAGAAGTCCAAAAGATTCATGAATTGATGCAGGGTAGGCTCAGTCCCTTGAGTAACTAAAGCTTACCAAAAATCCTCCAGTGAGATTTGGGGCCAAGATCCATGTGCAGAGCTGAGGGACCGGTCTCAAAGACACTCCAACCAAAAAATCAAAAATCTTTTGATTTTTGGACAACATCTTTCCTCAATGTTCTGTGCCTCCATTCTTACCTTGGAGAACTAGAATCCACATCCTGGAAGGAAACTGAAAGATCCTCTGGACACGCTCCTTAAAGCTTTGTTAGTCCTGAACATCTGGTTCCCTTCTTGCCCTCCTCTGGGCCCTGCCTAAGCAGAAGGACCCCAGAAACTTGACTCAGAATCTCTTGGCCCCTCCAGCACCCTTGATTTTAGAATAATTTCCCCCCTCATAGGCCTCATCTCCAAGGTCTGTGTTGGCTGGAACTGAAGCAAGAAAGAAAGAAGGAGAGAGAAAGAGAAAGAAAGAGACGGCCTTCTATCCACTGCCCACCCTCACACATTTTCTTTCTGCCTCAGGCCTTACCAGTCCATCTTTTATTTTCTTCCACTTTTTCATAACATAAAATTAGCCATTTTAATCACTGTTGATCTATTTTTAAAGAACTTTATGCTTTTACCCTTTTCTCCATTAAGTGAGATATTCTTTCCCTAAAGAGATTGAAATGGGGGCCAGGGAGGTGTGGCAAGATAGGGAATTCAGAAACCCTTTAGGTCATAAGACCTGTGTCTCTAGTTGGTCCAAAATAAGGTAGGAGACTCTTGAACATCTGGTTCAGCGTATAAGCTTAAGGATAGGGATGAAAATCACAGGGGCTAGGCCTCCCAGAGGAACCCAAGTTTCTCAATTTGTAGCTCTGGTTCCTACCTCCTGAATCATGAGGCTTGTTCCCTAGGCTTACCTCAAGCCACTGCTGCTACAGTGGGTGTCCCTGAGTTGAGGTATTTGTCCTATCTCCTGAACAAAGGCTTTTTAGTCATAGGGTCTCCAGGTGATTAGGAATGGGAATGAATAATACAATATCAATCTAGGACAAGCAGTCCTAACCATGAAGGAGGCAGAGCAGGATTCTAAATCTTTTTAAAAACTCACTGCCCCGCCCCCCAAAAAACTCACTGACCCTTTGTCTCCCCATTTTGAAAAATGAATCTAGTTATTTGCCATCCCAGTACTAACTTCATATCTTTCGCCGTTCTTTTTTTTTTCCCTGAGTAGTTCTGAGTAGACTTTTTTGAAAACTAATTAATGAGTAAGGAAGTAGAAGCTGCCACTCTTGCTGGGTAACTCCAGAGCCATTTTGATTAATTCTCCTCCCACAAGTCTGAAAGCAAACTTCTGTGAAATTTGCCTCCTGGTTCTACAATTAGTCATGGTTCCTACAGCTGATGTGCTGGCACCGGCCAAGAACTAGCTAAAGCCTGGTGGCTGGCCACCAGGCAGGTACTGTCCCCATTTAGAGTTTTTCCAAAACTTCAGTGTAACAAAGTCTTCTCTCCATTTGTTCTTAATTGGTGGCCTCAAGTTAGGCATATTTTGTCTGGCAGGTGATACCCAGAGGGAATTCTGTTCTTTGAAAGAAGATTCCCCAGAGGGCACTAGGTGAGTAAGGACTGAGGCATAGTTCTCTTGCAAGATGATGGATAGATGTGATGACCTAAAATTCCCTGGCACACAGTGAGAAATAAAATATTAAAAACCAACTATAGCCCTCAGTAATGACTGGAGGCAGTAAATTGGAACAATCCTTTGGGAAAGCACTTTGTCAATGTGTATCAAGAATCTTAAAAGCACTCCTGCTTTTTTACTTTATAATTCTACTTTATTTAAGAAATTATCCTAGGGGCACCTGGGTGGTTCAGTTGGTTGGGCGGCTGACTCTTGATTTTGGCTTGGGTTGTGATCTCGGGACTGTGGGATTGAGCTCCATTTCAGATTCCACACTCAGCACAGAGTCTGCTTGAGATTCTCTCTCCCTCTCCCTCTGCCTCTCCCCCAACTCATACTCATTCTCTGTCTCTAAAGTGAATAAATAAAATCTTTTTAAAAAGAAACTATCCTAAATGCAAATACATATGGATTTAAGCATGGCATTATTTATAATAGTGAAAAATTATAAGCAACCTGAATGTCCAAAATAAGTGAATGGTTAAAAACTTATTGTACAAAACAAAAAGTTATTGTACATCCCCTCTTATGGATATTTGTAGCCATTAAACTGATGATTTCAAAAACTATGTGAAAATATGGAGAGTTGATTATATTCCAATATTAATTTTTAAAAATAAAGAATATAAGGGGCATCTGGGTGATTCAGTCAGTTAAGCATCCAGCTCTTGATTTCAGCTCAGGTCTTGATCTCAGGTTGTGAGCCTGCTTAAGATTCTTTCTCTCCCTCTGTCTCTCCACTTGTTCTCTCTTACAATCTCACTTTAAAAATAAAGATAAAAATGCGAATATAAGATACAGTTTGTTTTTCTTTAAATGTTGTTCAATGCATGTGTATTAGTTGACACTCTCTGGTTGTGAGCCTGCTTAAGATTCTTTCTCTCCCTCTGTCTCTCCACTTGTTCTCTCTTACAATCTCACTTTAAAAATAAAGATAAAAATGCGAATATAAAAAAAAATGCGAATATAAGATACAGTTTGTTTTTCTTTAAATGTTGTTCAATGCATGTGTATTAGTTGACACTCTCTGGTTGTGAGCCTGCTTAAGATTCTTTCTCTCCCTCTGTCTCTCCACTTGTTCTCTCTTACAATCTCACTTTAAAAATAAAGATAAAAATGCGAATATAAGATACAGTTTGTTTTTCTTTAAATGTTGTTCAATGCATGTGTATTAGTTGACACTCTCTGGTTATAGTAACAAATTTTAACTTAAGCTAGTGTAAGCTAAAAAAGAAACTAGAGGTGCCTGGGTGGCTCAGTGGTTGAGCACCTGCCTTTGGCTCTGGGCATGATCCCAGATTCCTGGGCTCAAGTCCCACATTGGGCTCCCTGCATGGAGCCTGCTTCTCCCTCTGCTTGTATTTCTGCCTCTCTCTGTCTCTGTGTCTCTCATGAATAAATAAACAAAATCTTAAAAAAAAAAAAAAAAGAAA
The DNA here is from genome assembly GCF_018345385.1 of Vulpes lagopus. NCBI lineage: Eukaryota > Metazoa > Chordata > Mammalia > Carnivora > Canidae > Vulpes > Vulpes lagopus. Next base: position 81,672,208 of record NC_054830.1, read on the forward strand.
CTAGACTATGAGGACACTAGGATTCCTCATAGTATTCAAGGGCAGTTGTGCCCTTCAAGCCTTAGGAGGGTAGAGCAAGTTCTAGAACCAGAGCCTAGGAAAGACTTTACCTCTTGGTCTGCTTCTTTGTGAACATCAGCTTTATTCTTGTCTCTCTGTCCAATGGCTTTCTCTGCTACCTTATCTACAGTTTTATTTTTTTTATTTTTATTTTTATTTTTATTTTTTTTATCTACAGTTTTAAACCTTACATCTCCTCTTAGTCCTACTTCCTATTCTGGGGAAACTGATCAGCTCCACCTGATCCAAGCAAGAATGGAACCACACTGAACCAACATAGTACTTAGAGCCTACCTCTGTGACCATGACCATGAGGACAAACATCAGCTCCTAGGGAGGGAAACCCCAGAGTGTTGCTACTGTCGTCTACATACAAGACTTAAATACACTAGAGCATTAACAGAGGTTGTTTCAAGATAGTGAAAATATGAATTAAAAATTTTTTAGCATATATTACTGTATAATAGAAAAATCTAGGGGCACCTGGATTACTTAGTCGGTTAGGTGTCTGTCTTTGGCTCAGGCCATGATCCCAGGGTCCTGGGATCACAACCTGCATTGGGGGGGGGGGGCTGTGTCCTTGCTCAGCTGGGAGACTGCTTCTCCCTCTTCCTCTCCCTTTGCCCCTCTTCCCTGGTCATGCTCTCTCTCTCTCTCTCTCTCTCTCTCTCTCACTTGCTCTCTCTCTGTTAAATAAATAAACACAATCTTAGAAAGAAAGAAAGAAAGAAAGAAAGAAAGAAAGAAAGAAAGAAAGAAAGAAAGAGAAAGAAAGAAAGAAAAATCTATTAAACTTACCATGGCTATTATTGTTATTAGGTTGTTATTAGGCCTGGGGTCAGCAGAACCCTTCTCCATTTTGGTCCCAGTGACAGCCACTACAAAGATACTAAACCTTGGTGGTGCTTGTTTTTGGTAACTAATTCCATTGAGCTGTGTAAGGAGACAGAAAATTCTCCATTAATCACAGGACCAATCTGAGTTCTCACACTCTAGCTGTAGCATAAAAATCCTTTCTATTTCTTTATGGTTAACTTTACTTTGTCCCAAAATTCCTCTGCAGAAGTGTGATATGTATAAAGAAAGAGTGCTTTCCTTCTTTGCATGCAACCACCAGTAGCTACTCCAGAGCTGAAAAGAGTAGACACTCAGTGTGTTGACTATTTGAATTGAGCCTTCTTTTGGAGAAAAACCTAGTAGATTGATCAGATTTAGACTAATAAGGGAGGCCCCTCTTGAAAATGTAGGCTTCATGGATTTTTTTTTCAGTTCTCCTTCCCCTCTTTGTAAAAGCCACAAGCAGCATTTGGAAAAAAATGGTGTCTCTTGTGTTTCCTTAATCTTCCCCAAAGACCTTATACTTGTAAAAGATATTTATCTTTCCTCAGAAGTGGGCCCCATAAAGGTCTTAATATGCACCTAAAAGATAGACGTCCTGCCAATTGCCTGGCGCTGCAGGCAGCTCCTGGAGAATCCTGGAAAAGGGGAGCTGAGGAGTAAAAATAGGAGCTGCCAGGATCCCTGGGTGGCGCAGCGGTTTGGCGCCTGCCTTTGGCCCAGGGCGCGATCCTGGAGACCCGGGATCGAATCCCACATCGGGCTCCCGGTGCATGGAGCCTGCTTCTCCCTCTGCCTTGTCTCTGCCTCTCTCTCTCTCTCTCTCTCTCTCTCTGTGTGTGACTATCATAAATAAATAAATAAATAAATAAATAAATAAATAAATAAATAAATAGGAGCTGCCTAAAACTCAGACTTAGGAAATAGGACTCAGAACTTCACGTCATACCACAAAGACCTGTTATTGGTCAAATGATTCTTATGTTGAGATGTGGAGTCAGAAACAGATGGGAAGGGGTGCCTGGATGGCTCAGCGGTTGAACATCTGCCTTTGGCTCAGGGCGTGGTCCTGGGTCCAGGAGTCAAGTCCTACATTGGGCTCCCTGTGAGGAGCCTGCTTTTCTCTCTGTCCCTACCTCTCTCTGTGTGTCTCTCATGAATAAATAAATAAAATCTTTTTTTTTTAAAGATGGTAATTCAGCCTTACAGGCTGAATAAACAGTCATCTGTAGGGAAATAGAGGTGTCTACCCAGTGCCTACATTGCTACTGAATATTCTTGGACAGGAGGTTAGGTTTCTGCTCACCCATGGACATTGAACATAAAGAGTCCAATGTTGTAGTTAGTTGTATCATCTGGATCTCTCTCTAAAATATGATATCTGGGCAGCCCCAGTGGCGCAGTGGTTTAGTGCCGCCTGCAGCCCAGGGCATGATCCTGGAGACCCTGGATCGAGTCCCATGTCGGGCTCTCTGCATGGTGCCTGCTTCTCCCTCTGCCTGTGTCTCTGCCTCTCTCTTCTCTCTCTCTCTCTCTCTCTCTCTGCATCTCTATGAATAAATGAATAAATAAAATATAAATAAAATAAAATAAATAAATAAAATCTAAAAAAATAAAATATGATATCTAAACATGTTTATTTCTACCCGCTGGCAAGAGATGTTTTGAGGAGTGGCATAGCCCTGAACAAGAGACCCCAGGTAGTTTCTGAGCTGACCTCTAGACAAATTGTTACAGAAACAAGAGTCGGTCTTTGGTGCCTTGTCTTTGGTGCCTCAACCTACCTGTGAGAGAAGGGTGTGAGCTCCAGATCTTCTCTGCTTTCCTGCTTCTTTATCAGCGTCATCTTTCTTCCTCACCCTGTTCCTGCTCTAGGTTTGCCCTGCTTCCTGCTTCCACCCAGGACAATTGAACAGGGTACAGACATAACTATTCCAAAGGTAGCCTCTGACAACTCAGAACTGCCTCTGCTAACTCCCTTGTAAACCTGTAGGAAAATTCACATGTTTTCAGCAAAGAAAGTTTAGATAATGTTGGTAGGAGCACTTTGCCTCTTCATATTTCATTCTGAATCCATTTAAACTTCCATTTGCCTGAGACTTAGTGCTTGGAGGTGAGGACAGAGGTTACCTTTCTTGTGGGAAAGCTAAAACTGAATCATGTCTCTAAACTATAAAACTAAAACTAAAGCTAAAACTCACTCATGTTCAATCCACAAGACAAGGGCAAAATTGTTCAGCACCACGGAGAGCATCTTTCATCCTGGTGACAAGATCAAGGGCACCTAGGTAAAAGATAAGAATTTGTAGCTAGAAGCCCAGCCAGTCTGATCTCCTTCCTCTTCTGGCCAGTCACCAAGTATCCCTTTGTCTCCAACCTCTTAGTATTCAACTTCTTCCTTACCTAACTAGACTTTCAGGAATGAACTCCTTTAACTTTCCACCTACCCTTCTGCCTCCATGTTATCTACATCCTCCACTCATCTTCACCTCCCTTCCATTTCAGTAAGGAGCCTTCCTTCCCTGGCCCAAGGTTCTGTTTCCATCTCCTTTTGAGTCTACCAGGACCATGCTGTATCAAACATCTCCTTTTGATGTTTCTAGCTTCTTTCCCCTCAGTCTAGGATATTAGTCAGGTATTCCCTAGGTCCAAAGAAATTTCTTCAACTCCAAAGTTCCCTCTGGCTATCATTTATTCTCATTCCTTTTCTTCTCAGTCTGATTCCTTGAAATAATATCCATGTTCACTGTTTCTCCTTTAGCTTTTCCTATTCCCTCCTAAATCCTCTGTAATCTGGATTCTGTTTCCACTCTTCAACTAAAACTGTGTTTTCTGAGGGCACCTATGACTTCCTTATTTCTAAATACTGTATCTCCTGGGACTTATCTGGTTTTTGACACTGTTGATAATTACTGGAAGCTCCTTAAGGATGGGATTATTTTTTTTATCTTTATGAGCCCCAGGCTTGCCACTGATAAATAAATGAAGGAAATTTAGTATATTGGAGTAAGGAGCAAGAGGAGGCAGAATGACCCCTGGTCAGTCCCCTTCTCACCCTGTGGAGGGAATACCTTTTCCATGGATACTTCCCTATGTAATCCAGGCCCCAATCTGTGTGATGCCAGGGATGCAGTTGTGGGCCAGTCACTCCCAGGGCATTGTGTAGGCCTTATGGAACCTGTACTAATGACTTTATAACTAGCAAAGTATATTGCTTAATATGTACCGTGCTCACATGTACTAACTTATTTTAGCCTCACAAGAACCTTTGATGAAGGTATTAATATTAGTTGCATTTTACAGATAAGGAAACTGAAAGCCAGATTGCACAGCTAGTAAATGGAGGAGTGAAGATTTTTTTTAATGGATTAATGAGTTGAATTTGTCAAAGCTGATAATACCCAAGATCTCACTATATTATTTTCTCCACTTTTGTGTAAGTTGAATAATCTCCATAATAAAACATTTTTAAAGGACCAGATTGTATTAAATTAATGGATTTTTAAAATATTTTATTTTTAAGTAATCTATACACCCAACATGGGGTTCAAACTCACAACCCTAAGATCGAGAATCACTCACCCTACCAACTAACCCAGACAGGCACCTCAAATCAATGGATTTTAACTTTGTTGTTGTTGTTGCAACAGAACCCTTTCTCCAACCAAAAATTTGTAGAAAGGCTGGTATATAAGTGAAATAAAAGAGGATCTTCATTCTCCCTATTATTGCTTCCCCCTTGCACTCAGCCCTGCCCAAGGCACAGGGTTCAGGGAACACAGTTTAATGAAAATTAAACTGGACCAGACTAGCTCTAAGGATTCTTCTGGCACTTTTGCCTTCCTCTAATTATGTTGGCTTTGCACTGGCCATTAGCCTATATATGCTGTCCCAGAAACAGTGAGACTGGGCTATTAATCATTTCTGCAGTCTGTGGAGAATTTATTTGAAGGGTTGCAGAAACACGGGTTGTTAGAGATGCATTTCAATGTCTGTCTCCACTGAGTGTTTAATAATCTTGCTAATCCCCACTCTAGTTCCTGGATCTAGCTAACTCCTGTCAGATGTCCTTGGGGGGCATTTTAAATTCTCCCTGATTTTTTGGAGCCAGACATTTCCTTCTGCCTGGATTCTCTCTGATACTTAACATTCATGAATATTTCACATTTAACCTGATTACATTTCCATGTGATGGTCATGGTGCATTGGCTGTGTTTCTCAGGGAAAACATACAGGAAGCCCACAGTAAAGACTTGAATGTTCAGGCACAGTGCCAGAGATCTTTGTTCTTGCCATGAAAATGACCTTCTATCATGGACAGTGATGGGGAGATGCTGAATGGTAGGCTTTGCATGGAACTTTTCAAGCCCAGGGCTCTCTCTGCACCCTAGTTTATGACCCACAGGAACTGGCAATTTCCTTCAGGGATCAGAAGCCACCAAGACCTGTCCAGTGGCATGGAGGACCAAATGTGGGCCCCTGTAACTAGAATTGCTCAACAGCTTCTCAGCCCTCACTCAGACCCTATCCTTCCTGCATAGTCTCCCTCCAATGTTACCATTCCTACTCGGTGGTACCTCCAGCCTGAGAGAAGCAACTCTTATGAACTCATCTGTACTAAAGAGGAAAAGGTTAGCCTTACACGCCTGAGGGACTCACGTGTGGGTTTTTGTTGTTGTTGTTGTTGTTTGTTTTTTGTTTTTGTTTTTGAGAGAGAGAGAACATGAGGTGGGGAGGCGCAGAAGGAGAGGGAGAAGCAGGCTCCCTATTGAGCAGGGAGCCCAATGCAACCCTTGATCCCAGGACCCTGAGATCATGACCTGAGCAGAAGGGAGACACTTAACTGACTGAGCCACCCGGCATCCCTGAAGGGCTCAATGTGTTTAAAGTCAGCCCCAAGGAAAGGACAGTGAAGCTTGCATGAATGGATGGGGTAGAGGGTTCCAGAGAAGATACCAGATTGGGAAGGCCATAGATTTAGAAGTCCCTAGTGTAAAAATGTTACTCTAAACTGTAAGAAACATTAGGGCTCCCCAAAGTGAGAGGTAGACTGAGGGCCAAAAACTGCTGAAGAGACACAGGGCTGTGGGAGGAGTAAAAAATGATGGTTAAAGAGGCAACATGAGCCAAGGATCACAGTGTCCTCAAAGCCAGAAGAGGAAACCATATCCAAATGGATATGGTATGTGTGACATGTGAGAAATGGTACAGAAAAAGTAATGTGACTAAGGAAATTGGAAAGGTGCCAGTACTTCACTGGTGGGATCCCACAGGCATGTTTTTGGGCTTTACCCTTTGAAAAGTCATCCCTCAGGCTGCTTTGGAAAGGAGTCCTACCTGTAGCCTAAGGGGAAAACCAGAACCCAGCTGTCAGGTCTTCATGCCCCCTGTAGGTAGCACCTCAAGGTTGTTTTGGCTGCAGAGAAGCCTGCTTCTCTAAGTCTGCATGGGACAAGTGCTATCCATTAGGAATCTCGCAGGAGGAACTCAGACAAGGAGGCAGAGAATAAAGGATTGGAGAGGACTGTAGCATGAGGCGCCACCTGAGATGCACTGAGGCACTGCAGCACCCCACTTTTTCTGAGCCCTGTCCCCTACAATCCCAGCTAAGTGGCGTAGGTTCAGAGCAGAGGACAGAGGCCCAGATTCTGCCCTCAGGAACTCACAAACCACTGTGGCAACAGAGTCTACCCAAGGTCTTACACTCTGGCTGGCCTGAAGGAACACGGGCAAGGCTAGGATTTCCCTCCCAAACATTCTAGACTTTTTCCTTTCCCCTTAATGACAAGCATGTTTTTATTTCTACTGCCTCATTCTAAAGGGAACAGAAGCCATCATAATGGTTCTATGTCCTTCCCTTGCTTGGTCACTCAGATCCCTGGGCCTGACACTGTAGGGCCAATTCTGGAGCATTCTACCTGTCTGTCTGCTGCCTGCATCCCCAGAGGCAAAACAGGCAGCCTTGGGTCCACTCTGCAGTTCTCAGGCCTTGGGCTTACTATTCTTTAATCCTAGGCAGATGCCTAGAGTGGCAGTATCTGTATCAGTTTCTCAAGGAGAGTGTGCATGATTCCAGCCCCTTCCAACTGACTAAAGTAGGATTGGCCAGGGCCCTGGACCTTGTAGCAGAGGTTTGAGGTGTTTTGGAGGAAACAATGAGGCTAGATTACTGAGCAGCACAGGACTAACTGGTCACCAGTTCGTTTGCCATTATTCATCTTCTCACCTACCATATCCAGCCAACCTTTCAGGAGACATTCTTTATGACTCATCTGTGAAACGAAGAGAAGTCCTCATGAGGACTCTTTTGTCCATTGGCTGCAGCCTTGAAGTCTGGCCTGGCTTGGCCAGTCAGTTCTCTAGATCTGGCAAAGAGACCCATCCAATGCTAGAAGAAAACAGAAGCAGAAGGTCTGTCTTAGGGGGCATCTACTCTGCCCTTAATCCAGACTTAAACTCAAAGGAACCTAGAAAGACCTTTCCAAACAAGTATACAGGAAGACCCCTGAGGAACAGGGCAAGGGGAAGTTGGACAAGGAGATTCTGTGGGTTTAAGGAATCACAGTAGGCTTTCTGGGGTGAGGCTGGCTCACACAGGTCTTTGAAGACAGACACCTAGGTAAGCGTAAGTGGGGCTGAAACCTGCGGCTCTTTTACCCAGTTCGGGGTCTTCCTTCCAGCATATATGGATCTGCCCTTCCCTCCTTGAATCGCCTGTCTACTGCCAAGTGTTAATGCTTCCAGAGGACAAGTGGAAAAAACAGCTTTAGGGCTGAGAGCAGCCCCATGAATTCACTTCCTAACAATTCTCTGTCTCTCTGCTTTCTTCCCACAGGACCCAGCCGCCGCCTCCATCTCAGACGGGGACTGTGACGCCCGGGAGGGTGAGTCAGTAGCCATGAATTACAAACCATCCCCGCTCCAAGTGAAGCTGGGTGAGTGTGTCCGGGGGCTGAGGGAGATGTGGGGAGTGGACAAGATGCTCTGGGCTGGGTCTGCAATGAGGTGGCACAAATAAACCAACTCAGACTAGATGATTCCAAGACTCAAACCACCAAGTCATTGGCACTGCCAGACACCTTATCTCCTGCAAGGTAAAGAAGGAAGTTAGTTCTCTGCAGGACCCAAAGCTCTAGGAAGCATCTCTGAGGCCAAGAAGACTCCAGGTGTTCCAGGGGCTAGCTTCAGGGATAAAACCAGGGAACCCCAGAGAGAGGGTTAGAAGTCCCATCAAACATTGGACCAAGCTGGAAGGAAACTGCCTTAGAGGTGGGGTGTCAGTTACTATGTTTGAGGGGTAGAAATGAGTGAGGATCCGAAAACCTAGAAGCTGAGATCTTCTCTCTTTTCCTCCCTCACCCATCCAGAGATCTCAGGGCCTGGCAGGCTCCTGTTTTGGGAGCTTTCCCTTGATTTTTTAGTAAGCCCAAATATCTCCCCACCCCCTTTCCAGGGAAGCCACTTGGCTCCTAACTACTGCTGTAGCTCCCACTGCTCTTCTCACTTCACCTTATGCCAAACACTGTCCTTCTCCCTTGGGGGACCAAACTGTTACTTACCAAAGGTTGCTGCATATAACAGACTTACTAAAGTTTGGTTTCATGAAGAATTACATCACAGTGTATCCAGGAAACAGTTTACAATTACATACAACTCATCACTATCCTTCAAAACTCCTCTGCCATGCCTGCCACCCTCTTGGCCTTTCTCTATCTGTTGTAAAACCTTTCCCTCTGTAGCTGCCAGAGCTCCTTTTCACAGTCCTATTCTTTTATTCAGTGTTTGTTTGTTTTCTTTTCTTGTGGTGTGTATGTCGGGGTGGGGGGTTGTTTTGTATTGTTTTGATCTTGCTTCTCATTCTAGACCACATCCAGGGATCTCCTCAGGCTGTTTTTCTAAACAAGAGAGCAGTTCTCTCAGGGGAATTTGTTCATCTTCCCAAGACACCAGTCTCAAACTGCAGCCAGTTTTGTTATTATTGTTTAATAATACAAGTATTTTAACAAGTGTTCTTCTCCTTTTATGCCCTTCCCACAGATAATCATCCTAAGCCTTTTTAGTTTTTATTGTTTTATTTTACTTTTTAACAATAGTGGCATCATACTGTACACATTTTCCAAAACTTTGTTTTTGTTTTTGTTTTCCACTTAATACCATGCAGACCCTGCCAATGTCAGTGTATAAAGAATGACTTCACACTTTTAAATGGTTGCATAGTAGTCCATAGTTTGGTTTTGCAAATTTATTGTTTGCATTTTTTTCGCTATTTAAAACAATTCCAATATGCTTTTAAAATAACACTTTTTTTCCCCTCCCCATTATACTACCACCAAAGTGCCTCTTGAAAATTCACAACTTTGTCCCAATTGAACTAAGGAAAAATCACCACCGGGAACCTCCTAGCAGATGGCACCCCCTAGAGTCATAGAGTGGTAACGGCAGCTGCTGCCTGCTGGAAAGAAGCCAGGGGAAAAAACTGGAGTCAGAGGAGCAGTGGCAAAGACAGAGGATCAAGACTGAGAGACGAGAGACTAAGAGACATGGAGATCAGGGGAAATTTCAGAGTCACAGTAGCTGGGAATGCCCATTCCATCCTGACTCTCTGGGGCTAGTGGTTGTTTTATGAGAGCTTTCCCCTCAGCATCTCTCTTCACCCAATAGTTCTTTTTCCCACATCTGGGTTTAAGATGAGTAGGAAAAGTGTAGGCAGGCTTTCTCAAGGGCCCAGGCGCTACTAACTACTGGGAACAGTGCCACATACTAGACAGTGGGTCACCTGGTGGCCAGCTCCATGAAGCTGGTAGACTCGAGCCCTGAAGAACTCAAAGGCTGGCACAAGAGTCAGAAGTAAAGTCAGAGGAGCTCCCCAGCCTCCTGCCCCTTACTCTGCTAGCCCCATTCTTCCCCTCCCACTCTACAACTTCAGTAGCTCCTTCGGCTTCTTCATTAATCCCAAGTTCCTTGGTCTAGCATTCAAAGTCTTCAAACTCTGAGTTTGTAACCAGAAGGAGCCCCCAACCCCTTAACACAGGACCTAAGACATAATGGTGATTGGTGAATAAATAAATGACTGAATAAATGTATCCTGTTTTTCTGACCTGACTTCCCTCCAACTTCACCCCTCCATCCCATCTGGATCCAACCTTATTTTGCTCACTTATAAATTCATTTTTGCGTATGCTATCCCTCCTTCCTAGAATGCCCTCTTCTCTCCAGCTCAAGGTATCACCTGCAAGAAGCCCTGATTCCTCCATGCTTCTGCTTCATCTCCAGCCTTTCTCTGGCATCAAGCACATACTAACTGCCCCACATGGGAGTAGAGCTTCTGGAAGGCAGGGGTCAACCTCTTCCTGTTGCCCCTTAGTGTCTGCCTCAGGTTGTACAGGGGCAAGTATTGTCTCCACCAAGCAGAAGGGCCTGGAGTTGGGATCCCTGTCTCGGTTCCTAGAGAAGAAAGAGGTTTCACAATGGAGGCCCAACCCCGTCAGCCCTGAGCAGTAAGGTAGGGTGGTGGCCCTGGGAGCAGGACACAGCTTCCTTCCCATGTTCTCCTGCAGAAAAGCAGCGGGAGCTGGCCCGAAAGGGCTCCCTGAAGAATGGCAGCATGGGTAGCCCCGTCAACCAGCAACCCAAGAAGAACAATGTCATGGCCCGGACAAGGTAGAGGCCCCCCCTACCTCACCTGGACCCTGCCAGTCAGCATCTATTTCTGCTGGTCCTATGCTTCTCCTTCTTTCCTCCCTCCTCAGGCCCAACTCCTCCCTGAGAGGAGAGAATCTCAACAGGATCCAAGGGGCAGGGGGAAGTGGTGGGTCAGGGCCCAATCCAGTTCCTCGCCAGGCTATCTGCTCCAGTTGCCAATCCAATCCCCTAAATTTTCTACCCAGGCTGGTCGTCCCCAATAAAGGCTACTCCTCGCTTGACCAGAGCCCAGATGAGAAGCCACTGGTAGCCCTTGACACGGACAGGTGTGTACAGGGATGTTGGGGCAGCTGGGCAAGCCACAGAAACTATATGAACATACAAGTGGGCTGTACAGGCCACACCTGCTATATTGTCAGAAGTGGAATGTGGGGTATTCCTCAGACAGCCAGGAGTTCTCCAAGGATGAATCTCCCAGGGAATGGAATTTTTTTTATCTGGAGGTAGGAAAGAGCAGAGAGAGGAAAGGGGAAATGTCACAGCCTGATGCTGTCCTGGGACAACTGATTCAATCACTGTCCCTTGAATGGGCCCTGATGCAATGTTCAATGTCCTGCTCCCTCCAAGGAAGGAGCTCTACTGCTAGGAACACACCTGGCTACACTTAAAGTTTGGGAAAACCCAACAAGTCGGGGATTTGAGCCTAGAAGAAAAGTGAGAGAAATGGGGGTAAAGGATGTATCAGCTCTGTGTAGAAGAAGGTTAAGGGTAACAATTCATTCAGAAGGGTAGGACTAGGGAACCTGGGCATTTGCACAGCAAGCACAGTCTTTGATTTAGATCTGCTGTTTGCTTGGAAGCACGAGGGAGGGGGAAGGTATCAACTGTTGGGTAGGCAGTGGGGTACAGGGAGTTTCCTATTTAATATTGAGGAATTACTTCTCTGTCTCTTTCTCCTACCACCAGCGATGATGACTTTGACATGTCCAGATATTCCTCCTCTGGCTACTCCTCTGCTGAGGTGAGGCCCCACTCCTTAGGACTCTAGGCACGCCTGAGCAGGATCACTGCCATCCAGGAAAGGGCATGGGGCCAACACCCACTCACACCCTGAGAAGAGTAATGGGCAAAGCTAGGTGGAGGCCTGTGAGGGGTGGGGCCTGGGGTGGGACACTGTCTGAAAGAAACTGGAGGCCGTTAGAAATGGGCCTTGAGTGTGGGGAGCCCCGTTTTAGGGGCAAGGTTTGAGCTTGTGGTTAGAACAGGGTCCCTAAACAGAATGGAGTGTGAAATACAGGCGATACTTTATGGGGCTAGGCCTGAAATAGGGGCCAGCCAAACAGAGGCAGCTGCCCTTTGTAGAGAGGCAGGGCCTCAAGGTTGTACCTGTAAAGAAGTGAGGCCAGAAGTGAGGCTGGGGCCTAAGAAGGGGCAAAGCCTGGCATTTCAGTAACCTGGGATGGGACTGAGTTGGATGCAGGTGGCCTGTGAGTGAGGCCTGACTGTGAGTGGTTCCTCCAGATCACCCCGAGCCTGACCTCCCTCCCCTTTGTCTACAGCAGATCAACCAAGATTTGAACATCCAGCTGCTGAAGGACGGCTACCGGTTAGACGAGATACCAGATGACGAGGACCTGGACCTCATTCCCCCCAAGTCCGTGAACCCTACCTGCATGTGCTGCCAGGCCACGTCCTCCACCGCCTGCCACATTCAGTAGCTGGCGGGGCCATTGCGGCCACCCGGGGCAGGGTCCCCAAGGGCCAGGTTGGACAGGGCAGGGGCCAACCCCTCCCCAGCTTGTCTGCCTGCCCCTGGCCCCTGTGCCCCCTACAGCCGCCAACCTTGTAACAGTCATTGCTTCCTCCTATGGTAGGACGTGTACCTCTGTGTGTTCATGGAGCCGGAGAAACCAAAACCGGGTCTTTCTCCACCCCGGGGGCTGAGGAATGATGGGGCTGTTTGTTCAGTTACTTGGGGGATCTTGCCCAGCACCCTGCCCCCCTCCCCAAAGCTGCAGTCTGGTTGAGGAGAGGAAAGACCAGACAGCAGGGAGGCCAACACTAATCAGTGGGGGGAGGGATCACAAAGCCAGGGGCTTGACCCCCACCCCAGTGAAGCCATGAGCTCCCCCAGCCCCAGCCTGACAAGGAAAGAGGCTGGGAGGCAGAAAGGCCCAGGGCAGTGGGAGCAGGGCCCAGCATCTCAGAGCCCCCTCCATGCGCCCCCTGCCCGCCCATATAACTATTTGTTTCCCCCTCCTCTCCAGATGGGAAGCCTGGCAAAGCTGCCCAGTGGATACTGCCCGCTGCCCTCCTCACCTGCCCATAGAATCACTGCCTTCTCCCTCCACTTCACCCCATCACCCCCTTCCTTCTCTCTGGGTTGTGGAGGAGTACGGTGGGCCTTAGAGCAGGCCAGTTTGGGGTGATATGATTTGTCCTCACCCACCCCCAACCAATGCATCTATTTCTCTGTCAATTCCTCCCACCCCTCTAGGCTTCTGTTCATTGGTCTCCATCCCAGGCTGGAAGCAGGAGGTAGGGCTGGCCTCGAATGCCCCATTCCCATTTTTCTCCAGCCTAGGATCCCAGATGCTGCTTCCCAGTAAGAATCTTCAAGGAGACAAGCTTAGGAGAAAACAATGGTTGCATGTGTATGGTAGCGAGAATTTGGCAGGATGTGCGTGTGTCTGAGGCTGTCAGGGTGTGTGTCTGTGTCTCTGTGCTGGGCCTGTCTCTCCAGATGTCTGTTTCTGTCATGGATATGTGTCTGTGGTGGGAAAGTGACTGTGTGGTCTATTAGCGATGGGAGAGGCTGCTCAGCAGTGTACTGAGAGCCCAAGCCTGAGAGTCAGAAGTGTGGGTTGTGGCCCTTACGCCAGCACTCACTCTATCCACTTTCAACAAGCCACCTGTGTTCCCTGGGCTTTGGTTTCTGCCATTGTAAAATGAGCGGGGTCTGAAGTTACTTTTAAGGTCTTTTCAAACCTGAAGGAATTCCTTCATAGGAATTTCTATGGAGGTGTGTGGACAAGTCTCTGTGTGTCTTTGAATACATCTATGGGGCTTTCTGAGTTGTGTGTCTGTGTGGAAAGGAGAGGGAAGTTCCTAAGAGACCTGGATGTATTTGGGATCTATTTGGGAATACATGTGTGTGTGTCTATGAACATGTATGTGTTGGGGGTATATGTTATGTGTGTAGCTCTATGTGGTATTTGTGAGTCCGAATGTGTGTATTGCTGCTTCTGCTGCTAGTGTTGGGGGGGGCGGTGCGCAGGGAGAGGGCGGAAAAGTAAAAATCAAGAGGGAGGAGGTGATCAAGTCCAGCACCTCCTCTGACTGGGCAATAGAGACCTGCCCCCATGTGAAGACATATGAAAGCACAGAGAGCCTAAGACTGCTCAGGTCTTATGCCTCACAAACCCCATATCCCAGGACCAGGGTGTATACTCCCCATTCTTCCATGGTACAACCTACACATATTGGGATATCCACTCTCATATGTACCACCCACATGCTGCAAGCTTGCACAGGACACCCCCACATGCTGCAAGCTTGCACAGGACACCCCCACGGCCCACTCCCTGGAGGGAAGGGTAGTGAGGAGTGAGAATAGGCTGCTGGCTTGGGAAGGTAGCACCTCAAAACCCACAGGCTCCAAAGTTTTTGAGGTGCAGCTCTCCCCCCTCAATTCTTCCCACCCTCTCATACCTCCTCAAGTGCAGGGACCCTGGTTAAGTGAGGAGAAAACAAATGCCAAAGGGAAGCAAGGACAAATAAGGCACCCGCGATACCTATAAGGCCCATCTCACTCCTATCTGAACCTTTCCCTGCCACCCTGGTCAGCATCCCCATTCTGGCAGCCGGGCCCCACAGCCAAGTTTCCTACCACTACTATCTTCACCCTGGGCTCCCCGTCTCACCCTTCTAGAACATGGGTACCTCCTCTTTTCCAGGCAGGGTCCCCACGAGGGCTCATTTAGACTACTGTCTTTGCTGCTGACTTGCCCTAGGACTGGCCCACTGCTTGACCTCTCTGGCCCTGAGGAACCAGGGAAAAGCTCCCTCCCCACAGGACAGGCTAGTTCCCTGGCAGGTGAGAGCTTCCAACTGAGGCAGTGTACAAGTGGTAGAGAGAAGTAGGGAGCTGGTGGCCAGCACCTTTTGGGTCTAGGAGAGTGTGTGGGTCCCTCCTTCCCTGTCTGGGATGTTGGAGGGGAGGAACTGAGGCCTTAGCTTGCCCCCTTGTCATCCTTCCCCCTTGTAGATACTGCCTTAACACTCCCTCTACCCTCAGCTCTGGCTGCCTATCAGCCAGGTTTCTCCGTGCTCACTAATTTATTTCCAGGAAGGTGTGTGGAAGACATGAGCCGTGTATAATATTTTTTTTAACATTTCCATTGCAGTATTGACCATCATCCTTGGTTGTGTATCGTGTAACACAAATAATGATATTAAAAGCATCAAACAAGCCAGCCTCATCTCCCTACCTGGGTTGTGGGCAAGGGGCAGGTGGGCTGGAAAGGGGAGATAACTGATTCTCTGAATACACATTTCACTCTGCTTCCACTGATGGGTTCCCAGGCCAGGCCTGCCACTGACCTGCTGCATAACCTGGGACAAGTCACTTGATGTCTCAGAACCTCCATTCTCTTCATCAGAGTGAGAAGTTTGGCTTCCAGAGACCCTCTGAACTCTTGGAAATTAGATTCTTTTGAGAGGCTTGAGGCAGGAAGAGGCTGGAGGTAGGGAGGGAATTGGATCTTCTCACCTCCCCAGTGCTGGGGCTGAGCCAGATGATATCATAATGGGCAGTGCCCATCCTAGAGAGGGAAGCAGGGTTGGGTAGGAGCAGGAAGGTTGCAGGGGAGGAAAGCTGAGAGATCCCCCATAGGAGGGGGTCACAGCAGCTAGGGGCACCCGCCAGGCTGGAGGTGTGAGCTTTCTGGAAGAGGGGGTGGTCACTGATGTTCTTACAGGAGCCCTTGGTAGCCCACCGCGGCATCCCCTAGACTTCACTATGTTCCTCTTCTCCCGTAAGACCAAGACCCCCATCAGCACCTACAGTGACTCCTACAGGGCTCCTACCTCCATCAAGGAGGTCTATAAAGACCCACCTCTGTGGGCCTGGGAAGCCAACAAATTTGTGACCCCGGTAAGTGGAGGCTGGGTGGGTGGGTGTGCAGGCCAGAGTGTATGGTCATGTATGTCTGAGTGACTGGTAGTGTGTGGTTGTCATTATGTGTTTGTAATTATTTATAGCTGTGTGTGTACACACACACACATGCATGAATGTATTTATTTGCCTAGTATGGAATTTATTTTTTTTCTAGTATGGAATTTATAATAATACATAAAATAGTACAAAATCCTGCCCTCACGGTGCCCTCCTACTCCACCAGGGTAGGAAGTGGAG
Source organism: Vulpes lagopus (assembly GCF_018345385.1). NCBI lineage: Eukaryota > Metazoa > Chordata > Mammalia > Carnivora > Canidae > Vulpes > Vulpes lagopus. The sequence continues at coordinate 81,688,163 of NC_054830.1, forward strand.
AGAGACAGATAATTATCAAGAAATAAACAAGTTTTGGGATGCCCGGGTAGCTCAGCTGGCTGAGCATCTGCCTTCAGCTCAGGTCATGGTCCCAGGGTCCTGGGATCAAGCCCTACATTGGGCTCCCTGCTCTACGGGGAGCCTGCTTCTTCCTCTCCCTCTGCCCCTCCTGCTCCTGTGCGCTCTCTCTCTCTCTCTCTCTCTCTCTCTCTCTTTCTGTGTCAAATAAATAAATAGAAATCTTTAAAAAAAAAAAAAAGACGCAAGTTTTATAAATTATCCAAGATGCTGTATAGGAATAAATGGGGTGGGATCCCTGGGTGGTGTAGCGGTTTAGCGCCTGCCTTTGGCCCAGGGCGCGATCCTGGAGACCCAGGATCGAATCCCGCGTCGGGCTCCCGGTGCATGGAGCCTGCTTCTCCCTCTGCCTATGTCTCTGCCTCTCTCTCTCTGTGACTGTCATAAATAAATAAAAATTAAAAAAAAAAAAGGAATAAATGGGGTAATGGAAATGGAAAGTAACCAGGCAAAGCTACTTAAATATGGAGGTCATGGAAGACCCCTCTCTCTCATGGTGACATTGAGCAGAGACTGGAAAGATAAGAGAGAACTAACCCTGTAAAGAGCTCACAGAATAGTGTTCCAGGCAGAGTGATCAGAAAATGCAAAGGCCCTGAGGCAACCTGTGGGATATGTGAGAAAATGTGCTATAGGCATGTTTTCGTGTATATATAACAGAGTCTTCTTGTGTCTGTACTTGAAGACGAGTGGCCAAGTGGGTCTGTGCAGCTTTCACAAAATGAAGACAAGATCTGTGAGTCTACTTTTGACTGTCTAAAGGAATTTATCTGTGTGTACCATCTAACAAATGGGGAGTATCGACACGTGCCACGCACAATGCAGATACAGCAATGAAAGGCCAGGCTATGCCTTTGAAGAGCTCTCAGCAAACAAGTGAACAAAATAGGGTTGCCCAGTGGATGCAGTGATACAAGAGCTGGATAAAGGAGAGAGCATTCCTGCTTCTTGAAGGGTAGGTCTACTAAGAGATCCTGAGGAAGGGGGCTTCCAACAGAAAAGAGGGGAAAGGACAGCCTAGGGACATGGATCCACCAGAAGTTCAGAGCTGGAGCAAAGGGAGAGGGTAGCCCCAGGTGAGAGGAGTTGCAGTGGCAGATTGGAGGGGCTGGGGCTCAGGACAGGAAGCCCAGTGAGGTGGTGAAGGATAAGGGAGAAGGATGTAGGTGAGAGATAAGAAGAAGACTGTAGCAGTGAAAAGGGAATTTTTGGAATAGAGAATATTTAAAATAATGTTTATAAAATATATTCTCAATGAAGAAAATTGGGATAACTCAAAGAAGCATGAAGAAAAAAGCTCTATAATCTCACTATCCAAATTAACCATTGTTAATTTATTATTAGATGCCAATTTAGGTAGCAAATATTTTTTATAAAAATGGAAAAAAAATGGAACCACACTGTATACTAACATTTTGAATCTTGCTCTTTTCATATAACCACGTATCAGATACAATTTTTTTGTGTGTAAAAATATTCTATAATGTCATTTTAATGACTATGGTATTTTATTTTATGACTGTACCAAAATATATTTAAGGATTCTTATTGGAAATTTAGATTATTTATAAAATGTTGCTAATATAATCATTTGTGTACATCTGTAGATATCGATTATTTCCTTAGGACAAATCCCTAGACATGAAATTGTTGGAAGAAAGGATATGCACACTTCAAAAACTTTTGATATACACTTCATATTCCTGTAATAAGAATTATAATAGGGGATCCCTGGGTGGCGCAGCAGTTTAGCGCCTGCCTTTGGCCCAGGGCGCAATCCTGGAGACCCGGGATCGAATCCCACGTCGGGCTCCCGGTGCATGGAGCCTGCTTCTCCCTCTGCCTATGTCTCTACCTCTCTCTCTCTCTCTCTCTCACTGTGTGCCTATCATAAATAAATAAAAAAAATTAAAAAAATAATTATAATAATTTACATGCCCACCAGAAAAATATGAGTGCCTGCCTGTTTTTTGACATTCAATAATAAGAAGGAATTTTAAGAATTAGATCAATAGATCTTGGTCACCAGCTGGGTATAAACAAGAGAGGAGAGATTACGATGACTCCTAGGTTTAGGGCTCTGGCAACTGGAGGAATAGTAGTTCTATCAACTAAGATTTGGAGTTCATTTTGGGACAAAAATATTTGAAGACTTCCAGGAGATATCTGGATATATTTATCTGAAGCAAAGGGTAAAGGTTTGAGCTACAGATACAGATTTTGAAATCAACTGTATACAGGCAGGCAGTAGCTAAAGTCGTAGGAGTGAATGAGATTGTTAAGGAAAAATAAAAAAGAGGTCAGGGATGGACTTTGGAGAATACAGATTATTTAAGAGGTAAGTAAAAGAAAAAGAGCCACAAAAGGAGACAGGGTGATAAAAGAAAAATCAAAGAGAAACCAACAAAGACAGCATTTTAGACAAAGGTCAGTGTCAAATGTCAGCTCAGACATGGATCTCTTGGATGTAGTAATCCTTAGCAATCTGACCAGACAGCTTCAGTGAGTGAAGACAAGTGAAAGCCAGACAGCAATGGGACTAAATGAAGGAAAGGCTTCTTCTGCTCCTGGCATTGTGCTGATCTAGAAACTCTAAAGGGCCCTCCTGCTTCAAAACAGCTAGGTCTTGCATAAAAATTAATTTTTATTTTTTTCTGGACTCTCATGGAGAGGAATGGTAGGTATACTTAGGATGCCCTGAGTATGAATGTCAATATCAGCACTATAAGCAGAAGTTAAAGCCTTAAGCTAGCTGAAAGGTGAATAAACAACTTTAAACTCCAAACTGAACCAGAAAGTTTAGTAATCTCTGGCTCCCTGCCCCCACCACACACACACATACACACGTGATGAATGTGTATCCTCTGCAGTGGAAAATACCCTTAACATAGGTTTTCAAGTATCCTTCAGAGTAAAACCAATCAATCTGAGTTCACAATAAGAGATATAAGGAAACAAACCACCATACAACAGCAAAAAACAAATAACAGACTAAAACTTCCACGGACTTCAGATATTGGAATTAACAGAATACAAAATAATTATTATGAAATTTTAAAAATAAAGTGAAATCATCAAAATGAGCAAGCAACAAGCAATCATATTTTTTAAAGGCCAGACAAATGTTAAAAAGAAGTGAATAGAAATTTTAGAAATAGGGACGCCTGGGTGGCTCAGCAGTTGAGCATCCACGTTTGGTCTAGGGCGTGATCCTGTGGTCCCGGGATCAAGTCCCACATCGGGCTCTCTGCATGAAGCCTGTCTTCTCCCTCTGTCTATGTCTCTGCCTCTCTCTGTGTGTCTCTCATGAATAAATAAAATCTTTTTAAAAAGACATTTTAGAAATAAAAAATATATGTGTTAAAACCAAAACCTTAGTGGATGGGTCTCAAAGGGCAGATTAGACACAATTTAAGAGGTTAGTGAGATGACACAAAGAAATGGAAAAACATTCCATGCTCATGGATTAGAAGAACAAATATTGTTAACCTCTTTGACATTGGCTCTAGCAATCTTTTTTCTATATATGTCTACTGAGGCAAGGGAAACAAAAGCAAAAGTTAACTATTAGGTCTACATCAAAATAAAAAACTTCTACATAGTGAAGGAAATAATCAACAAAACTAAAAGGCAGGACACCTGGGTGGCTCAGCGGTTGAGTGTTTGCCTTTGGCTCAGGGCATGATCCCTGAGTCATGGATCAAGTCCCACATTGGGCTTCCTGCATGGAGCCTGCTTCTCTCTCTGCCTGTGTCTCTGCCTCTCTCTCTCTGTCTCTCATGAATAAATAAATAATCTTAAAAAAAAAAAAACTAAACTAAAAGGCAACCTACGGAATAGGAGAAGATATTTGCAAATGACATAGCCAATAAAAGGTTAGTTCAAAATATATAAAGAACTGTAAAACTCAACCACCAAAAAAATAAATAACCCAATTTAAAAATGGGCAAGACGGGCACCTGAGTCTTTCAGTTGGTTAAGTGTCTGACTCGATTTTGGCTCAGGTCATGATCTCAGGGTTGTGAGATCAAGCCCTGCATCAGGCTATGTGCTAGGTGGGGAGCCTGCTAGGTGAAGATTCTCTCTCCCTCTCTCTCTGCCCTCCTCCATACTCTCTCTCAAATAAAATGCACAGAAGACATGAACAGATATTTCTCCAAAGAAAATATACAGATGGCAAACAGGCACATGAAAAGGTGTTCATCACTTATCAATAGGGAAATGCAAATAAAAATTATAAAGAGCTATCACCTCACACCTGTCAGAATGGCTAAAATCAACAATACAAGAAATAACAACTGGTGTTGGTGAGGATGTGGAGAAAGGGGAACTCTTTTACTCCTTCCTGTTGGTGGGAATGCAAACTGATACAGCCACTGTAGAAAATAATATGGAGATTCCTCAAAAAGTTAAAAAATAGAACCACCCTACAACCCAGCAATCGCACTACTAGGTATTTAGCCAAAGAATACAAAAACTCCAAAGGGGATAAATGAACCCCTATTTTATAGCAACATTATTTATAATAACCAAGATATGAAAGCAGCCCAAGTGTCCATCAATTGACAAATGGATAAAGAAGATATATATTTATTCCATTATATGCTACACGAATAATTCTCCATTATTATATGATATATGATGGATTATTCTTCAGTCATAAAAAAGAATGAAATCATGCCATTTGTAACAATATGGATGGAGTAAGAGTATAATGCTAAATGAAATAATTCAGAGAAAGATAAATGCCATATGATCTCACACATGTGGAATTTAAGAAACAAATGAGCAAAGGGAAAAAAAGAGAAAGAAACCAAGAAACAGATTCTTAACTATAGAGAACAAACTGATGGTTACCAGAAGTAGGAGGTGGTAGATGAAATAGGTAATGCAGATTAAGGAGTGCACTTGTTTTGAGGAACACTGGGTGATGTATGGAATTGTTGAATCACAATATTGTACCCCTAAAACTAATACAACAATTAGTATGTTAACCAATTGTAATTAAAATAAAAACTTTAAAAAAAATAAAAAAATAAAATAAAAAATTTTTTAAAAAGAATGAAATGAAAGAGCAAAAGAAATCTCCCAGAATGCAACACAAAGACCAAGTGGTTAAAAAATATGAGAGAAGCATTAAGCAATATGAAAGATGTAAGGAGAAGATTTCATACACATCTACTCAGAGTCCCGGAAGGAAAGAACAGAAAGAAGAATTGGCATTATCTGAAGAGAAAAGAGCTTCAAATTCTCCAGAACTAATGAAAGAAATGAATCCACAGATACAGAATAAATAGAAGAAATTTCACATTTTAGGTACCTCACAGTGGAACTGCCCAACACCAGTTTAAGAGATGACCTTAGAAACAGGGAGAGAGAAAAAAAAGAAAAAAGAAACAGGGAGAGAGGAGTGCCTGGGTGGCTCAGTTGGTTAAATATCTGCCTCTGGCTCAAGTCATGAGCTCAAGGTCCTAGGATCCAGCCCTGCATTGGGGCTTAAGCAGGGGCTGAGCAGGGAGCCTGCTTCTTCCCCTCTCTCTCCCCATACTCGTGTACTCTCTCTTGCTCTCCCCCACACTTTCTCTCAAATAAAGAAATAAAATCTTAAAAAAAAAAAGTAGTACCTGACAGCAGATCTGAGAAAGCAGAATCCAAAGCCAGTAGTGAGAAACACAAGACATAATTTAACTTAAAACTGCAGAATTTAAAAAAAAAAAAAAAACACAGAATTTTCAAAAAGTTTCAGGAATTGGCAATGCTAGGCAACTAGTTAAGTGGCTGCCTTTGGCTCAGGTCATGATCTCAGGATCCTGGGATCGAGCCCCACATCACATTAAGCCCCACCTTCAGGGAGTCTGCTCCCCCCTTGTACCTACCCCTACTCGTGCACTCTCTGTCTTGCTCACTCTCAAATAAATCTTCTTTAAAAAAAACCAATTAAACCCTCAAATCCCTCTTTTTAAAAAGATTTTATTTGTTAATTGAGCAAGAGTGAGAGAGAGCACACAAGCAGGGGGAGTGACAGAAGAGGCAGAGGGAGAAGCAGATTCTGGGCTGAGCAATAAGCCCGATGTGGGTGGAGCCACCCACTGAGCCACCCAGGCCCCCTCTAATTGCCTCATATTTCATGCCATGGGGTGACTGCCTACCCCATCTCTGCAAATGTCAGAAGGCTTATTTTTTGGCGAGGATCTCAGGACTGGGCATACCAGGCCCAGCTGAAGACAGGGTACCATACTGAAAACAAATGAACCTCCACATACTGAATGCCAAAACCCTCCAGCAGCCCTCTTCTTCTCTACTAGATTCTCAGAACACTGGCATCCTGGCCACTGTCCTCAGGCCAAAGATTCAGAGTCTCTTTTGAGGATTTGATCAGCCCAAGAGGGAAGACCTACAGATACTGACAGAATTTAACAAAAACAGTTTAACCAGACCATCTTACAATGATGCTCTTGGTTGACAAAGCCCACTAACAGCTCAAAGCCTCCAATAAGCTTTTTTAGTCTCCTATTCCTTTTTTTTTTTTAAGATTTATTTATTTATGATAGAGAGAGAGAGAGAGAGAGGCAGAGACACAGGAGGAGGGAGAAGCAGGCCTCATGCTAGGAGCCTGACGTGGGACTCAATCCCGGAACTCCAGGATCACACCCTGGGCCAAAGGCAGGCGCTAAACCGCTGAGCCACCCAGGGATCCCCTAGTCTCCTATTCCTAACTGTGAGCAGACAAAGATACAGACATTAGAGGAAAGCCTCTGAGGGGAAAACTGATGACATCTAAGAGTTCTTCTAAATGACTGTGTGTGCGTGTGTGTGTGTGTGTGTGTGTGTGTGTGTGTGTGTAAAGGTCAGGGGAATGCCAAGCCATGGGACTCTTTTACCCATTTGGAGTATGATTGTCCAGGATTTGCCCATAAAACAAAACCTCAACTGGGTACAGAAATCCAAGAAACACCTCAGCTGAGGGATTTTCAGGGCAGTAGGGGCACCAGGTCTCATCTTGGTCAAGAGAAACTTTTGGTCTTCAGATTATACAGGGGAAATGTGGGTAGCAGTGTCACCATCCCAGCACCTTGATGCCCACTATGAGGAAATCCTTCCCGGCCTCTGATTTTGCTGGGGGTCCCACCCCTGTGACCCAGCCATCTTTTCACACCAGCTGATTGCAGAGATCTACTGGTATACAGATAATGTGGCATTCTGCCCTCAGCTGAAGACAAAGAAGCCCCAGAAATAGGTCTTAATCAGGAATTCCACAGATCTAGCCCAACAAGGGATTGAAAGAGATAAGACAAGGTAAACCCCCAAAAGCAGAGGGACCCAGGTCCTGAACCAAGATCAGGAAAAAGGTCAGGTTAGGATAAGAACCAGGGCAAAGTGAGTGTCAGGGCCAAGGGTGATATTGCTGTCAAGATCAGAGCTACAGTAGAATCAGGGTTAGATTGGAGTCAGGGAATTAGATTTTAAATTAGGTATCCCTCCAGCCTCATCCTTCATCTCCTTTAGGATGCCAAATTCCCAGAGAGCTCTCCCTGTCCAAAACACCTGTATAAGGTGGCTGGCTCCCAGGGCAGCCAGCCTTTCCTGAGGCTCCTGGTTATACCAGGGTCCTGTTGGTCTGTTGAGGGAGACCCAGGCCCTGCTCCTGGATAGCACACAGTCTGAAAGAAAACAGGAACACCCAGCTCTGCCCTTAAAGAGATCTCAGTCAAGGAAAGGACAGAAATGAGAACATCAGAAAAACACTTTGAGGGCAATGCCTGGCTCCAAGCCCCAGCCTTGGCTAGAAAGGAAGAAAGTGTGATTCAAACAAAGAACTATTCAGAGGGGGCCAAGACTGGCATGGGGATCTCTCTGGCATAGGGGAGAGACCCAACTAGGCTGACTTTCTCTATAGGGGCTGAATCTGGGTCGAGTGGACATGGAGGCTGGTACCTCAATGCACCTAGTCATTTCCCCCCATCTCCCCTTGCCCAGGGCCTGACTCAGACCATGCAGCGCCACGTGGATCCTGAAGCTCTGCAGAAAATGGTCAAATGTGCCGTGCAGGACTACAGCTATAAGGGTTTCATACCAGGCCACCCCTATTTTCCTGAGAAATATTGGCTCTGTCAAGAGGAAGGTAGGGCCTCACTCCTTACCTACCCAATGCGGACTCCACTCAGAGACTTCAGCTATGACCCTTAAACTGACCCTTAACCTCTACCCTGATTCCATACCAAATTTATCCCCACCCATAATCTGGGCTTCTCCAATCATCTCCACGCCAGCTTGATTCCCAAACACCTGATCTGATCCTAACCCTGACCCTAGAGGAGGAGATCCAGGCCCTGCCTTGTGGGAGTTTCCTATCTGTGCCAAAGAACTGGAAGAGGTCTGAGTCCTATTCCTAGAGAGATAGAGGGAATATTAACCTCTTCTGAACAAATCCTTTCAGATGTATTCCAGGGCCATCTTTTCCCATATTAGTGACCCTGTTCCACTAGTTACTCCATTAACTAATTCAGTCAAGGTCATACAGAGCTAATATTTGCAAGAGCTGAGGTTTGAACAATGTCTGTGAAGTCCATTCTATTAACCACAATGTGATATTATTTCCTCCTTATGGCATTGCAGAGATACCTGGGTGAGATCATGGGGGGCTGGAAGAAGGGATAGATTCAAATGATTTTACTGAGGCAAAATTAGTAAACTTTGGAACCTTAGATGTGAAAGATGAGAAGGAAGAAATAGGAGAAGGATCCATTTTCAGGTTGCCTGATTCAGAGAGAGTGGTGTCAGTATGCAAAGTGATCAGCTCAAAGGATCCAGATCCCACTCAGAAATTTGCCTTATGTGAGAAATGGGCTGCATCTCATTATCTAAATCTGGAGCCAGGCTGGGCTTGACTGGCTCAAGGATATTAGACTCTAGCTTTGTCCTGGGGATCAGAGGAGGAACATGTAGGGGGACCCAGATTCTGGGGTAGAATAAGGAGTAACAATGTCTTATGTCTCCACCCCTATGATCAAGTAGACAAATGCAACCCATACTACCTGTGTGGTGACCGGTATAACTTATGGAGGATGGGACCTTACAACTGCACCGGCTGGAACAAATATACCACATGCCTTCCTCGGCTACCTAAGGTATCTACTGTGACCAGCACAGATGCCTGGGGTCTGGGATACACATCTCTCTCTATTTCTAAACCACAGTGACTGATATTTCACCATAAGTTCTTCATCCCTTTCCCATCAACAATGCTCCAGCGCTCTTTCTCTAGTGTGAAACTAGGGTTTGTCTTTTTTAGGGGACAAGGGAACTCAGGAATGGAGCTGTATGAACAGCTCTTGGGTTCCCGAGATCCCAATATCTGGCTGGCCTCTGTGGGGACGCGATTAGTACACGTTCCCTGACTTGCTACCTGCCTGAAGCTTGCCACCTGGCCCCTTCCTACATGGTCTGGCTAAGGATTCAATGATAGGTTGAGCTTACCTGCTCCACTCTCCCTCCTTTATGATGTGAGCAAGGACAAGGGGAGGGAGAACAAGGTCACCCAGTGGCAGTGCAGATAGATATAGGAGAGTCATTCAAGGAGACAGGGAGGAGACTAGCTCCAGGCCCAGGCCAGAGGGAAGAGGAAATTTGAGAGAATGGGAAGACAGAGCAGAGGTTCTTAACTGTAGCTGATGGTTGACCTTGGGTTGACTGAACCCTTTTGAATCAGAATTTCCTCAAGAATCAGAATTTTTCACAAGTCTTTCAGGTGATTCTGGTGGGCAGGCAATATTATAATATTGACACTACCTCTTGCCAATTAAAGACGCTCTAAGACACAACTACACAGAGTCAGCAAGACAGAGAGATAATAATCAAAGGCAAATGCTGAGGCAGAGATGCCAGAGACCTAGGTCCAGACCCTGTCCACCTATAGCTCCACTTCCTTCCCTTCCTATCCTCCTCTCTCCTCCTCCCACCTGGAGGTAGAGCAACTGCGTTGCCTGGTGACAACTCTAAACACTCAGAGTCCCGAGAGAGTAGAGGAGCTTCTGGAAGGCGGGAGAAGACATGGCCTGGGACTGGTCTGGGTGTTCAGGGAGGACCCCCAAAAGGAGGAACTCTTCTGGGTCAGAGTTTGAGGTAGCATGTGTGCCACTTCCAGGAGGCCGGAATGGAGACAGCTTGTCGAGGAATGCCTTTGCGATGCCCTCCTAAGCCGGAACGACTCAATGCCTACGGTAAAGGAGGTGTGGCGGTAGCGGGGTAGACCAGAAGGGCGATGGTATGAGACCTGGAGGATGGGGTGGAAGCCAGAGATTCTGTAGAGGGTCTAACTCTGTCTCTGTCTTTCACTGTTTTTGTCTCCATCTCTTCCTATCTCTGACCTTGTCTCCTCCCCTTTTTTGTAACTCTGTATCTGGGCTTGGGGCCGCGGGTGCAGAGCGCGAGGTGGTGGTGAACATGTTGAACTCGCTGTCACGGAACCAGCCACTGCCGCAAATCACTTCCCGATGCGGGTGCGTGGACCCGCTGCCCGGTCGCTTGCCCTTCCAGGGTTATGAAAGCGCTTGCTCTGGCCGCCACTACTGTCTACGTGGGATGGACTACTGCGCCACCAGAGCACCCTGCACGGAACGCCGCCTCCGGTCTTTGTGCACCGAGCAGCCGACTGTAAGGTTCGCGGGACTGCTCCTGCCTTAGGCGGGCTCCGCCCCCAACAAGCCCCAACCCCCTGAGTCCCGTGGCACCCCGGTAGTGCGCACCCCATCCCTCACCATTTCCAGCTCTCCTCTGCCTTTATACCAGACCCCACCTCCAGCCGCCTCTATCCCCTTACTGGGCCCTGTCTTTTCCTGCCCTTCGGCCCCAGGGCCTGAGCTGACCGCTGAGACTGGAGAACCTGCACGAAGATTCCCCTAGGTTCTCGGCCCTATCCGTCCGGAACTGGGCTCAAGGTCAACCTGTACCTGTTCTGGAGGCCCTGCCAGAAGGTTTTTTTGAGGGAGAAACCCCGCAGACCAGTCCCATCCCTTCCCACACCTGGTTCCCTACCTGGACGCCGGGCCTTGGAGACGCAGGTTCTAGCCTGAGGTGTCCCATGTGCCCTCAAAAATCAGCCTGTATTCCTGTGTCTCGGGTCACCGTCGATAATGGGCAGGGTCATTGCCGGGGGTTATGTGAGCAAAGAAATGGTAACCGCATTACCAAAGGGGTCCTGGCCTTCAGAGCCCCGCACGACCTCTGAAGGTAGAGAACCTAGCCGGTTACAGCAGAGGAAACAGGCCTGAGCGCCTGTTTTCCTCAGCTGCAACCCAGACTGCTGCGCACCCTTCCTCCTGCATGCACCAGGTGGCAGTCAAGGCAGGCCCAGCCTGGGAGAACTTCAAAGTCCTCATCTAAGTCTAGAGAGCTCAAGTGAGGGGTGGGCGCTAGAACCTGCCCCTACTCTACAGTGATACCTCTCGCGCTTCCCCAGGCAGAGTCTGATTAATTATGCAAGGTTGAGTCTCATCCCTCACAAGGGTAGGGGGGAGGGAGAAAGTGCCAGAGCCTTAGAAATGTCGTTAGTGCTGGAATAATTGCCCTCCAATGGAGAGCGCTCCCAGCTCTTCAACTACTGGAGCCCGACCCTCCCCAGAGTCCAGCGTGCTCCACACAGCCCAGCCTGGGCGGTGGAAACGAGGTGTAAGGAAGATAGGGACTTTCAGGTATCTTCCCATGTTTTGATGGAATCTTGAAGACCCAGATCTACGAGCCCTAGGGCAGACACCTGAAGCGCAGCTCAGAATCTTAGTCTGGGTTTTGAGGGTAGGGAGAAATCAGAAAGCCCGACCTCTTCCCGCCCACCACTTTCTCCTGCAGGAGTGTATCACCCTGCGAGCACCGGCCCGGAATGCAATGTGCTGTTATAACTCCCCCGCCATCATACTACCCTTGTCCCAACCTTAGGTAAGTCTGGCGCAAACACATGCAAAAGCATTTGGCGCAGCGGGGTAGGCGGGGACCGGTTGGGGCGGGAACTGTCCGCTGCAGTGCACTGACTGGAAGATGCCAGCAGAGGGTGCCAGTGCCATGGGGCCGTCAAAGCGGGCATGGAAATGGAGGCCCCTCCATCAGAGGGCGCTAAGGCTGGCTTTGAAGGGTTACAGGTTGGCAGTGGGGCTTAGAGTCAAGAGATCGGAGCATTAAGTTCAGGGCTTGAAGTAAAGGATAAGAGATTAATGTTAGGGAGTCAGTACTGGGAATCAGAAATTTAACAGTAGAATCTGAGGTCAGGAGGTCAGTGTTGGAGCATGGGGTCAGTATTAGGGGCAAAATGTTGGGATAGGGTTAGCACTGAAAATTGGAATCAGACTTCTGAGGGTCCAAAAGGGCTGACTCATTTCTCCCCACAGATGGGACACAAGTCACTTCAAGAAGACCGGTGGCCCCCAGAGAAACAACTATGTCGTCCACCCTGAGTTTGTGTCTGAAAACTATCCTGACTGCCACTGCTGGTAGAGCCCAGGCTGGTGGGGCCGAGGGGGCTGAGCAGTAAATAAACCCTTCACCCCAAAGGCTGCCTCCTGCATCCTTACCCTGCAGGACCTAGCAGTGAGGAGCCAGTCACTCTGGCTCTGCCAGGCCCCTTCAACTGAGATACAGTTTCTTAGTCATCCTGCCTTGACTCTCCTTGCCCCCTTATCTCAGTACTTCCCTTGGGTGGCCCTGAGTGCCCTCCTGACACATAATAATAGCTGGTGTCCTCCCTCCACCAGAACTAATGGGTCTACCTAGCCATGCAGGGAGGGCCCATTGACCTCCCATCCCAGAAGGGCCTTCCAGGTGACATTTGTTCAGTATCCCCCAAACCTAGATGTCCCCTCACCCCCACATCTCAGCGGACCCAGAATCTTCCATTCTACAAAGACCTGTCCCTGTACCCAAAGTTCTTGATCTCTGTTCCCAGAGTCTCCATCAGAGCCCTGAAAAAGTTTATATTCAGACATCCTTGCTGCCCTCCCTTACCCAAGTCCAAGGGTCTAAGACATAATTTTGGAGGGTTTCATGACGAAGAAATTTCAAATTACAAAGCAAAGCTCTGTTTCTCTGTCCCTCCAGAAATGAGGGGTGGGGTGCTCTGGAATCTTTAGTATTTTTACACCCAACTCCTCCTTGAAACAGGGATATGGCAGGGCACGTCCACCACCTCACAGCACATGCATTTCTAAAGGTGTCACCACAGAGTGTGTGTTGTGCAGGGAGAGCAGAGGGGGCATTCCAAAGCACCGAGATCCCCAACCTCATATACTATCGGTCTTGTCCAGCGGGAACCCACATTTTGGGCCACCTGGCTGTTGGAACTAGGCTCCTTCCATGGAGCCCTTGATTAGATTCGCCGTGTACTGGGCCTCTGGGATCGTCCCAGAACTCTGCTACCCTTTTTCTATATGAGAGAATTTCTTCCACACGTGAAACAATTTCACATGAAGAGCTAGTGAGAGCGTTATACCAAGATGGCCTCTACTTGCCCAAATGTGGAGAAGAAGGAATCCCAAGAGCCAGCCCTACCCCTTTACCCTGCCACTCGCTCTTCCTCATATGCATACCACATTTAGCCTCGAGGTGCGAGAACCCCGACACTCTACTACTGCTCCTTCCTCCAAAACTACATTTCCCAGAAGGCCTGGGGCAGAGCCCCGCTTGCACGCGGTAAGCAATTGCCCAGGGGGGCGGGCCAGCAGGCAGGGGGCGGAGCCAGGGGACGCCCGGCTGGTGGCCGGCCAGAGTTGCCCGGAGGTGGGCACAGAGCTGTAGGAGAAAGGCAGGGGCTAAGGCGTGGGGCCCTCAAGTCCACGTGACAATGTAGGCGGGATGGAGCGCCCGGGGCGGGGCCGGACTCCGAGGCCCGAGGTGAGACCAAACGACTGGGGCGTGGCTGAGCAGCAAGAGGGCGGGTCCCGAGGAGGGCCTCAGCTGTCCAGCTAGGCAGCGCCCCGCGCCGCGCCGTGGCAGCCCAACTCCAGCTAGCGTGGAGGGAATCTTCAGGAGCCTCCCTTCACCCCCACTTCTGGGGTCACTGCCGTGAGTGAGCCCAGGGGGAGGACCTGGGGGGGTTGCTGAGGAAGCACACTTCCTGAACTTTCGCTCCCTCTAATGAGAAGGGGTAAGAACCTGAACACCTGGGCCCCTCCTCAAGTGGTGGTTTCCAGAGGGAGGCCGGCCCTTTGACCTCAGTCTGTCCCTCCGGACATTGTAGCTGTAGCGCGGGGGTGGGGGTGGAGTATTCCAAGCTGAAGGCGCAGTCACTCGATCCCCTCTGATCCCGTAGTTGGGGAGCAAAGGGAGATGGGCTGGATCGAGTTGCCTTTGACATCTCCCCCACCACCCCGGAATTATGTTCGACAAACGACTCGGCTTGGCATGGCCTCCCCCCTTTGGTGTCGGGCCGGGCCCTCCCCCTCGGATCCGGCTAAGGGCCGGCAGCCAAGACTAAGGTCTAGTGTCAAGTGGGGAAAGGCTTGGTCACGGCGGACCCCACCTGCCAGCATTAGCCTGTGATTGGCCAGATGACGGAGGCGGCAGATGACAGGGGTCTCTAGCGCTGTTAATACAGGAACCACAGTTCCTCCTCCATAGCCTCTGTACCAGATGCCATTAAAATTGCCCTTTTCCCACACCAAGGAGTCTTTCTGGAGCAAGCAGCAGCACCAAGCCCTTCAGAAGATAGGGTTCACTATGCACACATTTCATCTGATGGGGATCCTGTCTCACCCTCTGACCCTCAAAACTCTTTTCCTCTGCTGCATTCAGATAGCCAGTCAGACCTTTATCTCTCATCTCCTAAAAATTATGCTGTGGGGGGTTAAGCTGGGACTTTGGATTTAGGCAACCACGCTACCTAGTAACTTCAAACAAATTCCTTTTCTGTTTGGGCAAGTTTCCTCATCTGTAGAATAGGCACTATAGCTCTGCCTCTTGTTCAGTATTATTGTTAGGGTTAGATGCTGTGGTAGCATTTGGGAAACCAGCACAGGGCCTGCATGGAGTGGGTGCCTAGGACTGTGGGCCCCTGTCCTTCACCAAAAACCTTTGGAATCCTAGAACATTAAGATTCTCAGAACCTATCAGAAAGGGCTTTTGAGGTCATCTTGGTGGCCTCCCTATGCTTCAGGAAATGGGTTGACTTAATACGAAAGGTTTTGGGGTTTGTTTTTTTTTAAGATTGTATTTATTCATGAGAGACACAGAGAGAAGGCAGAGACATAGGACGAGGGAGAAGCAGACTCCTCGCAGGGAGCCTGATGTGGAACTTGATCCCAGAACCCTGGGATCATGCTCTGAGCTGAAGGCAGACACTCAACTGCTGAGCCACCCCAGGCATCCCAATATAAAAGTTTTGAAGATGAGGGCTTCTCTGTCCTCTTCAGATATAGACCCTTTCCCCTTATTCCCTCAGTGCCCAGAATGGGGCCTTGGTTGTCCCAAATGAATGAACATTAATGTACAGCAAGTCTGGCCTGGGCCACCTAAGGTCTTCTTTGGGTTCTGCTTAGCTTGAGGGCATCAGCTAAATGCTACTGTGTGCATTCTCTTGCAGCAGGGCTTTTCTGACCTGTACCTACAGGTAGGGGAAGCCATAGTAGGGTGGGCGAGTTTTGAAAGCTAAATTGTGTGGGATGAGAGGTAAAGAGTGAGAGGCTGTTCCAGACCAGTTGGAACTGACCAGCTTGGAAATTTGAGAGGAAGGAGCACAGAGAATGAGGCCCTGAGATAATATCTCCCTGGAGGAGGGAGACAATGTAGTGGGCTGTATATTGACATCTGGGATCACAATTCTGTTCTGCATGGGAGAGGTGGGGGAGGTGAGGACCCTGTGCTGTTCTGGCATCTCCTTGGAAGTAGCTAAGGACTTAGAGACAGACACTGGCATCTGAGAGGAGGCTAATTACTGTTTGCCAGTCTCCCTCTCTCTTTCCTCCCAGCTGGAACAAATGGGCAGCTGGCTGGCTGGCAGTGTGTATGTCTGTGTGTGCATCTTGCTGGTGCTATTTCTTTGTTGAACTCTGCCGTAAGGGCTGAGATAGGGTCAGTGGCCTTGGGCAGTAGATTGGGACACACCCTGCCACCCCCTTCCCCAAAGTCTATGGGTTTTTTTTGCAGTCATATGTTTAACATACAATATATGAGAGTGTATGTGTGCAGCAGGGAGTGTCCACTCCTTGGAGAGCTGATAGGTGGAGGAGAGACATTGACCCAGTGTGGGTAGGTGAAAGTTCCTAGAGCAGATGGCTGAAGAATTTAGGTTAGGGAAGGAATGAGCTTGGTGGTCATAGGATAGGCCTGGCTGGAAATGGAATCAGAAAGGCAGATGAGACTACATCATGCCTTGACCCTCGATTGTAAAGCTTATACTTCTGAACTTAATTCTGGGGGTCATGAGTAGCTCTCTAACATAGGGAGATAGAATCTCATAAGTGCTTTAAAAAGATCACCATGGTTGCCATGAGTAAGGCACTGGGGGAAAAGAAGGTGGAAGCAGGGAGGCCTATTGGGGGAAATACTGCAATGATACATGGGAGAAATAACAGTGCCCAAAGTAGGGCAGGGGCAGCAGGAGAGAGGGTGAGTATAGACACAAAGCCAGGAGGAAGCTGGCCAACAAATGTGTTGCCAGGGGGAGAGCAGGAAGGTTGGCAGGGAAATGGACTTGGTGATCAATTGCTGAGAACAGGGTGGAGTTTTGAGAGCAAAGAGAAGGTAATCTGAGAAGTCACCATGGCCCCTATGCTAGACTTTTTACGCCAGCCCTAATGTACAGATTCAACCCTGCCCCTCTCCAAACCAGGCCCAAGACTAAGTCTGGCTTTGGGTATCTTCTCTAATCTCCAGATTTAACCTGGCTTTTGACTCAAGATTAAATTCCATGCCTGAAATGTTCCCCCTTCCTCTCTCCTGTCCCCCCTGCCTGGACAGGAAAACCAGTCTACTGCCCTGCGAATGATCTTTTTTTTTTTTTTAATTTATTTATTTATGATAGTCACACAGAGAGAGAGAGAGAGAGGCAGAGACACAGGCAGAGGGAGAAACAGGCTCCATGCACCCGGAGCCCGACGTGGGACTCGATCCCGGGTCTCCAGGATCATGCCCCCGGCCAAAGGCAGGCGCCAAACCACTGCGCCACCCAGGGATCCCCCTGCGAATGATCTTAAAGAGCTTCCCTCTCCCACCATGGCCTTCTGCAGATCCCTCCCCTTCTTGCCAGAAATGCCCCCATGTATGATCCAGGGAGGCCTGGCTAATTCTGTGATCCTAGATAGTTCCCTGACCCTGTGTTGGTTGTTCCTCCACCAGAAAAATGGGGATGCATGCCATCTGTCCCTCCCCATTCGGAGTCCTGAATAATTTTGGCAAAAACTGGTGCTCATGAGAAAGAGTGGGTTAGACACAGACAGATGGTCCCGGTAAGGGTCAAGCCTTTATGCCCCAGACCTTACATCCGGTAATATAACCTTCCCAAGGTATACAACTCCTCCTTCTGCTGCAGCAAAGGGAAATACTATGGAATGAGAAAGCTCCGTTCTACTTCTCTGTTCCCCTTCCAGAATCAGGCAGTCCAAGTTCAGATGAACTTCGTCGAGTGGTCCCACTGCCCACTCTTTCCGTAACTGGGGCTGATGCCCCAGAACCCTCAGGAAAAGAGCCAAGCCTACCCCCGCCGCCGCCCTGGGAGCCACGCAGATCATAGGAGCCCCAAGGCCATCGCCGCCGCAGCTATGTACACCTTCTTGCCTGATAACTTCTCGCCTGCCAAGCCCAAGCCCTCCAAAGAGCTGAAACCTCTACTAGGCTCCGCGGTACTAGGGTTGCTGCTGGTGTTGGCCGCAGTGGTGGCCTGGTGCTACTACAGCGCCTCTCTACGCAAAGCAGAACGCTTGCGCACGGAGCTTCTGGACCTCAACCGAGGCGGCTTCTCCATCCGCAACCAGAAGGGCGAGCAGGTCTTCCGCCTGGCCTTCCGCTCAGGTGCACTGGACCTCGACTCCTGCAGCCGAGAGGGCGCTCTCCTCGGTTGTTCTCGCACAGCCGATGGGCGCCCCCTGCACTTCTTCATCCAGACCGTGAGGCCCAAGGATACGGTCATGTGCTACCGCGTGCGCTGGGAGGAGGCGGCCCCGGGGCGCGCGGTGGAACACGCTATGTTCCTGGGCGATGCAGCGGCGCACTGGTACGGCGGTGCTGAGATGAGGACCCAGCACTGGCCCATCCGCCTGGATGGCCAGCAGGAGCCGCAGCCCTTCGTCACCAGCGATGTCTACTCCTCCGACGCCGCATTCGGAGGCATCCTCGAGCGCTACTGGCTGTCGTCGCGTGCGGCTGCCATCAAGGTCAACGACTCAGTGCCCTTCCACCTGGGCTGGAACAGCACCGAGCGCTCGCTGCGGTTGCAGGCACGCTACCACAACACGCCCTACAAGCCTCCTGCGGGCGGCTCTGCCGCACCAGAGCTCAGCTACCGTGTGTGTGTCGGCTCTGATGTCACTTCCATCCATAAATACATGGTCCGGCGCTATTTCAACAAGCCCTCGAGGGTGCCAGCACCTGAGGCCTTCCGGGACCCCATCTGGTCCACGTGGGTGCTGTATGGGCGTGCCGTGGACCAGGACAAAGTGCAGCGTTTCGCCCAGCAGATCCGCCAGCACCGATTCAACAGCAGCCACTTGGAAATAGACGACATGTACACACCCGCCTATGGAGATTTCGACTTTGACGAGGCCAAGTTCCCCAATGCCAGCGACATGTTCCGCCGTCTGCGTGATGCCGGCTTTCGCGTCACGCTCTGGGTTCACCCGTTTGTCAATTACAACTCGTCGTGCTTTGGTGAAGGAGTGGAGCGCGAGCTGTTTGTGCGCGAACCCACCGGCCGGCTGCCCGCGCTTGTGCGCTGGTGGAATGGCATCGGCGCGGTGCTGGACTTCACGCGCCCGGAGGCTCGGGACTGGTTCCAGGGGCACCTGCGGCGGCTGCGCTCGCGCTATGCCGTGGCCTCCTTCAAGTTTGATGCAGGAGAAGTCAGCTATTTGCCGCGGGACTTCAGCACTTACAGGCCGCTGTCTGACCCCAGCATATGGAGCCGACGCTACACTGAAATGGCGCTGCCCTTCTTCTCTCTGGCGGAGGTCCGCGTGGGCTACCAGTCCCAGAACATCTCGTGCTTCTTCCGCCTAGTGGACCGCGACTCGGTGTGGGGCTACGATCTGGGGCTGCGCTCGCTCATCCCCGCGGTGCTCACCGTCAGCATGCTGGGCTACCCATTCATCCTGCCCGATATGGTGGGTGGCAACGCAGTGTCTGAGCGCACAGCGGGCAGTAGCGACGTGCCCGAGCGTGAGCTCTACGTGCGCTGGCTGGAGGTGGCTGCCTTCATGCCCGCTATGCAGTTCTCGGTCCCGCCCTGGCAATATGATGCCGAAGTGGTGGCCATCGCGCACAAGTTTGCCGCACTGAGGGCCTCGCTGGTAGCGCCGTTATTGCTTGAGCTGGCTGGTGAGGTCACTGACACAGGTGACCCCATCGTGCGCCCCCTTTGGTGGATCGCGCCCGGGGATGAGACGGCACACCGCATTGACTCGCAGTTCCTTATCGGAGACACGCTGCTGGTGGCGCCAGTCCTGGAGCCGGGCAAGCAGGAGCGAGACGTCTACCTGCCTGCAGGCAAGTGGCGCAGCTACAAGGGTGAGCTTTTTGACAAAACCCCAGTGCTGCTCACCGATTACCCCGTCGACCTGGACGAGGTCGCCTACTTTACCTGGGCATCCTGACCCAGTCCAGGACCCAGGAACCCCACAGCCCTAACCTCTGTCTTCATGCAGGCCCTTAACCCTCCATCACAACCACACCGTGTAGCCCCAGGAAGTCCTCACCTCTGCACCACACACTGAGTGGGAGCTGACATAAATATGCTCCAGCCAGCTGAGGTAGGGCCAGGTGAGAGGGCACTGAAGCAACTTCCCATTCTAACGCACAATCCTCAAGCCCCTTTTTCTCTCCACACCTACTGTAGTCTGCAGAAACCTCTTCCCTGAGGTGGAAGAGAACTCAGAGGGGAAAAGTCAGCTATCCTCCTGTTACCCATGATTGTGTTTTAAAAGCACAAAAAGAAACCTTACCCTCCATCCTGGCCTGAATGGCCATCTTTGCCCTTCTGAGGTGGGGACTTGATCCTCAACATCCCAAAATAGCCCCTGCCACACTTATGTTCTTGGAACATTCTTGATGCTGGAAGCCAGGGCCAGAGTTCCCAGTATTGGCCTGAAGTGTGGCTGACCTGGTCCTACCCCAGCTGGGGAGATGGGTTGGAGGTGTCTGGCCAACAGACTGGAGGGAGGAGGTCCCATCCGAGAGGACAGGATGACTGAGCAGAGCGCGGAGCCATCACTGCTGTCCCTCATTTGTGAAGAGACTCCTAAGACTGCACTTACCATCTAGGTAAACACATGTGCTCAGCCCTGGCCAGGGCCATGGCCTCATGGGCAAGGACTTGCAAGGCCACGCAGGCCAGACTTGATGCCTTAACTCAAGAATCTGTGTGTGTGTGTGTGTGTGTGTGTGTGTGTGTGAGAGAGAGAGAGAGAGAGAGAGAGAGAGAGAAACTGAGAGAGAAAGAGACAGAGAGAGAGAGGCACCATGTGTCCCTGAATCCATGGAATGAACACAACACTCCTGAAGCTGGCGAAGCCTGGAAAGAGGGGCAGGGAGCAAATTGGAGGTTTTGATTGTTGAGCTGGCCCCCTCCTGGTTGATGTCCCTAGTACACTAGTAGGAAATAAACAGCCCTTTCATGATTTCTCAGCTGCTTCGCTTCCTGCATACATGGCAGGGGTGTGGCCTAAAAGGGAGAGATATTCTTACTCTGGTGGGGGTGTGCTTCTGCATGCGAACCCCATGTGCACATCAACACCTGTAAATAGACAGGGTAAGGTCTTTCATTTCAGCCATTTTCTCTTTCTAAGAAGAGCAACCTCAGCCAGAGTGAATTTTCTCTGACCTTGTAGCTGAGTCTGAGGAAGCAGTGGCTTGCCTGAATGGGGAGGTGGGAAACAGGGCACCGCTCAGCTTCCTTCAACCCCTAAAGAATGTATCCTTTGGCCCACTCCTCCACCCCCTCTGTTTTAACCCTGTGTGAAGAATGCCTAATGAGTTTGGGGGCACTCATGGATGTCCGTCCTGAATGCTGATTCTACCACTTGTCTACAAGCTGTGTGATTTTAAGTGAGCCACTTAATCTTGTTGAGCCTCAGTTTCCTCATGTGTAAAACAGTGATGATAATGCCTACCTCCCAGGTTGTTGCGGGAATTATAAGCACAGATGTATGTAAAGTGCCTGGCACAAGTAGGTGCTCAATAAAAGGTAGTTATTATACCATGACACAGTTTCTTGGTTTTTTTTTTTTTTTATACAAAAATAACAAGGATTTTTCCGGGCCCTAGCTCCCAGCTTCCTCTGGACCTACCTGTGACACACAGAGCACCCAGTTGAGCTCCAAGTTTGTGACCCAGAGGACACTGTATTCCAGGAAAAAGGCAAGAGGAGAGAGATCTGAAAATGGGATGTCAGGAGCTGAGATTCCTGGGTCCTCAGGAGATGGGGAGTAAATTAATTAGCTTCCTTCTTTTTCTCAAGAGCATCCACCAATCAGTACTCAATGAACTTCCTGGGGCCCTGGCACCCACCTGTAGGCTGGGGAGTGACTGTAGAGGCAGAAGACCCAGCCTGCATCCTAGAAGTTTCCCTAAGTGGCTGGAGAACATGATTCACACTTGAATGGCCCTCCTGCTTTCTGTACAGTCTAAAGCCAGTTTAACCAACCTCTTGAGCCTTGGTTTCTTCATCTTTATTATTATTATTATTATTTTTTTTGAGAGTGAGAAAGAGAGAGAATAGGGGAGGGGCAGAGAGAGAATCTTAAGCAGGCTCCATGGCCAGCACAGATCCCAATGCAGGGCTCCATTTCAAGACCCTAAGATTGTGATTTGAGCCAAAATCAAGTCAGATGCTCAACTGACTGAGGCAGCTAGCCACCCCAGTTTCTTCATTTTTTGAATGGAATTTCTAGGATTCATTGAGATGTGCCTGTAAATCATTAGATAAAAATTGGCAAAGAGTAAGTCCTCAATAAATGGTAACTCCTATCAACTCTTATTTTAGACAAGGAACGCTAAACAAGAAACAAAGAGAATCTCCACCTAGAACCTGTGCTATGCAATGTGGTAGTTACTACCCACATGTGGCTTCTTAAATTTAATTTTAAAATAAATTAGGGCAGCCTGGGTGGCTCAGCGGTTTAGTACCACCTTCAGCCCAGGGTGTGGTCCTGGAGACCTGGGATCGAGTCCCACGTCAGGCTCCCTGCATGGAATGGAGCCTGCTTCTCCCTCTGCCTGTGTCTGTGCCTCTCTCTCTGTATGTGTCTCTCATGAATAAATAAATAAAATCCTTAAAAAATTTTTTGTGAATGAATTAATGAAATAAAATGTAAAATACAGTTCTTCAGGCACACTAGCTATATTTCAAGTGTTCAAAAGCCATATGTGACCAGTGGGCAGGGCAGATTATAGTTGCAGAAGGTTCTAGTGGACAGCCCAAGATGGAGCAGTGTATGCTAAGATGGCATGGGGAGGGATAAAGCCATCTGGCATGGGGGAGGCGGCATATACCCTTCCAAAGGGCATTAAGGGTCGGCAGCAGTGTCTTACAGCCTAGATGGGGGAGGAGGCCGACCATACCCACTGAGTACTCACTGTATGCTGGGACAGGGCCAAAGGGAAGAGTGCTCTTTTCTTGCCAATTCCAGCAAACTGGCCCTTGGCTTGTGGTCTGGTTTCTAGTTAGGCTTCTGCCATTCTCGTTAATCACAAAAGCACAGATGAACAAACTGAAGCACTGAGAGAGGGGGGTATTGGCAGAAGATTAGTAACCAAGAATAGACTGGAACCTCATGTTCTGCATCCAGACACCTAGAATTTCCTACCCAGTATTGTCCTACCTTTCAAAGGCACAGCCCATCCCTAGCCTATATACCACCAAAGATGGGGAGCCAGCTGAAATGTGTATCTCTGAAGCTGCCACCCAGTGGTTCTGGGTCAAGAAGTGGGGGGGGGGGGGACTTGAATGGCAGAAGCCATGAGAAAGAGCTGGATTTTGGGAGATAGGGGAAGGTGAAGAACTGGGCTAGAAGCTACCTCTCCCCTATTCTGGCCCCTCCCAGACTTGTCCAGCACCCCATCCCTGCCCCATCCTCTTGTGCATTCCAAATTTATGTCTCTCCACACATCTGGATGGAGGGGGATGTTTCTACTTCATGGGACTTCCAGCTCCCTTGTATGGCCAGAATTCCTCATTTGTCTCCCCTGTAGTCCTGGGTTCTGTTGGTAGGGACTGATATGCAGGAATGAGGAACTCCTCCAGAGGTAATGGAGAGAGGGCCAGAGTGGCCGCTGCAGGAAATCTGGAACTGGGGCCCAGTGCTCCCATTCTGTGACCTGTGTACCCTGAGAGTCTGCCTTAGCCTCCCTTCTAAAACCACATGAATCAGCTGAACCCTAACCAAACCCTCTAAACCCAAGATGTAAGTTTTCTGAGGGTCTTTGCCCTGTTCCCCAAGGTTTGGGTCAAGTGTCCCTCATCCCAGTTGGCTGCAGAGCAAGCCTTCTGCTGGCTCGCCTCACCAGGTTTCTGGTCACTTCTCCACTCCTCAGGTCCAAGGCCAATGCTGACCTCTCCAATCCCTTATTAATGCTAGCCTGTACCACTGCAGTGGCCTCCTAACTTTTTCCATTCTTGAACCCTTCAACCTAATCCATATAGCAGCTAAAGAAATCTTTCTGAAATTCAATCAAATCACTTAGAAAAATATCCAAGCTCTGATGTTCAAGGCCTCTAATATCTGAATACTTCTCATGCCTCTGTTTCTTTTTTATTCACACACACATACGTATGAACATAGTTTGAAAAGCATTTGAAGAAATACTACCTTCTGTTCTGAGAACAGCTGCACAGCATATCCCTGCAAGGGGAGGTCTGCCTGGACCCAGCCTTGAAGAAAACCCACAGTGCTAACTGGGTGATTTCCTTTCCTGTCTTTGTCCAACTCAGTGGGGCTTCAGCAGACACCCTCCCTTCTCTGGCACACACCCCAGCTCCCAAGGAACAACCTGGTTTTTATCTTAAGGCTAGTCATTTACTTCATAACCAAGGATCTTCCCAGCAGCTTGAGGGAAAGGGAGAGTCCTTTTTTTTTTTTCAGTGTACTTTACCATTTTAAGGGAACATAGGGGAAAACAAAGGCTGACCTCTTTTTTTAAAAAATATATATATATATTAAGATATAACTGACATAACATTATATTAATTTCAGGTGTACAATGTAAGATTCAATATTTCTATGTATTGCAAAATGATCAACGTAGTAAGTTCAGTTAACATGTCACCATGCATAGTTACCAAAAAAATATTTTTCTTGCAATGAGAACATTTCAGATCTACTCTCCTAGCTACCTTCAGATATGCAGTACAGTTTTATTAACAATAGTCACCATGCTGTACATTACATCCCCATGACTTACTAATTTTATAGCTGGAAATTTGTACCTTTTGACTCCTTTACCCATTAGGGGAGGGGAGAATTCATGACCTTAATTAAATGTCAAGCCCTGAAGTTGGCTAGGGTTGGGTGAGGAATGGGAAAAGACAGGGAGGGGATCCCGTCCTTGGGAGTCTCCAGTCTAAAGAACAGGAAGATTGTGCCTCTGTATTCTGTGTCCTTATGCTGTTTTTCCCTCCCAAGCCCCCCTTTTCCTTCCTCAAGGAGTCCAATTGAAAACTTCCTATTACATAATCCTGAGCAGGAGGTGGGCTGGGAGGGTAAGGGGTAGAGGAAGGCACAGAGCAGTCTCTCTGGGCACCTACAGCACAGCCTCAAGGGGACAGCAGGGGGTGCTGGCACAGCCCTCCTCTAGAAAAGGGACAGGTTGGGCCACAGTCTGGACCAATGGAAATGTAAGCCTCTGCTCCCCAAACATGGGAGCCCCACTTGGGGTCTCTCATATGAGTATGAGACCCCAAAAGTATTTTAATTGAAATTCTATCCTACCACGAAAACTACCATTATAAATTCATTCCTTTTGGGTCTTCAACTCAGCAAAGTGCCTACCATGTGGGTATAAGGCATCACATCTATGAGTCAAGAGGGCATTTTAGTTTTCCAGGGCCCCCTCTGGCAGGGGTAAATCTGTTAAATGCTTCTTCACCCTGTGGTGGTGGAGGCAGTACTGGGGTAGACAGGTGGAGTTCCAAGAGGAGCCTCTTCAGGTATAGGTGGGGAAACAGGATAATATTTATAGGGTGGGTGGTTATTAGGGAAGGCTTCCAGAACATGCTCTGGAGCTTGGAGGGCCTCAGATTGAAGGGGAAATTGTGGTCTCAGTCCCATATCTCTGGATGAGCTGGCCAGAAGCAAAGTGGGGATGATGACAAAGCCTACTTGCCTGCCACGTCCCAATCTCAGTTCCACTCTCTCTGGCCTCATCCACCTCCTGTCACATGCCCTCGTTCCACCCTGCTGTCAATTCTCCCTGCCAAAAGTGGATGAATACAATTTATGGGGCTCCCCTCACCAAAGTACCTGTGTTTCAATGGAAAACTCTGTAAGGCCCAGAGGAATTACTTCAAAGCCATATACATGGTATTCTAAAGCACTTCCCTTGGGCACTTCATCCTCAAAGCACCTCACATATGGGTAACTGCCAGGGCCATCTACCTTCTTTAGCCTCAATTTCCCCAGCTATAAAAATGAGCAGCAAAATTAGGTCATTTTCCAGGTTCCTTCCAACTCGGATGTATAAGGTTTTAGCATCTTGAACTTCAACAGCCTCCCATGCTGAGAGCACGAGGCTGGCCAACCCTTGTTAGGAGGCAGCTAGTCTGTGGTTTGGCACCACTGCCCAGCCAGCATTTATTAAATCAGTGGGATGTGGTCCCTGCTGGCCTGGAAAGAGAACATTAAGCTCCAAAAACTTCCTGCAGCAGGCCTCCTTCAGAGAGCACTGCTCAGAGGGGTGAGGAACAAAACTACTCAGGTCCTTGGCGGTGCTCCAAGATCCTGTTCACTAGTATTTTTGCCCTGTCTGCACAGAGAGCCAGTGACTGAAAACATCTGGAAGCCTGGCTAAAGACCTGGGTGACTGCTCTTTCCTTCAGAGGTGGCTGTTCACGACCTTGGAAATCCAAATTGACCTTTGCCAATGCCCCTTCCCATCCAACCTTCTGCACTTCAATGGGCAACAGCCCTTTAATAAAATCTGCATGAATCCATTTGCTAACAGCTTCTGGAAGGGCTGGAGGATCTAACACCCGCCCTGCATTCCTTGAGCCCTAGTAGCAAGGGAAAACAGGGCTGAGACCCAACTCTTGTGCCTCTGGGTCTTACAAGTGGAATTGGAGAGAAAGGGAGAAGGTAGGAAGAGAGAGACATCGATGATGAGAGCTTGCTAAAGGTGAAGGCAGCTGCAGGTGAGGAGTGCACCGGTGGAGTGATGGGGTTGCTGGGTAGCCTAGCAGAGTCCCCCTGGCCTGGGCGTGCCTCTTGCCAGTGACCTCAGGTCACTATGGCCCATGGTGACTCTGGGAGGCAGGGCTGGGCTGAGAGGTTTGGGTCCATGTGTCACTGACCTGGTGGTCCAGAGCTGCCTGTCCCTCGTCTCCCTCTTATGGCCTGGGCTATGTAGCAAATTCCTTGGGTCTCTATTTTAGGAAGTATCTACCGAGCACCTACCGGTGCCGGTGTTGGGGACAGGATACATTAGCGAGTAGAACAAACCCAATTCCTGCACTCTAGTCCCACTCGCTTGTATATCCTGTCTGACTACAGGTCACAAAGTCTCAGGTACACTGGTGGGGTGTGGTGAGAGTGCTTGGAGTTCCAGAGGCAGCAGAGCCACCCTAGCAGTGCCTCGTCTCCCCCATTCCAACTCCTCCCTTAGCTTTTCTGGGGTATAGTGCATGGACACAGGATTCCCTCTGGCTAAGGTCAGAGCTCCTAATTTACTCTAGCTTTCTCCCCACCAAGGGCAAGAGTCCAAGAAAGACAACAGGTTAGATGGACAAACAAGCTGCCTGAAGTTTATTTATAAAGTACAAGGACGCACTTACCACGCCTAGACTTTTCTCTTTTTTAAAACTCATTTGTCTTCCTTTTCACTCTGCTGAGACTTTCCTTTCCTCTTAGAATTCTCAGCTGATTTTACTAACCTATCTGCTCTTTGCCATGATGAGCGAAAGACCAACACAACCTTCCCTGGAGCTGACGGTATTCATCTCAGAAGGCCCTCAAGGATCCTACTGAAGTAAATGACTCTCCTCTGGTCAGCTCAGGATGCTGTGGAGCAGAGAAACTGGTGTCCTTCTTGGAGCACTGCCTTCATTTCCTTGAACTGAGCCAACTGGCAGGCCTCATCTAGCCCCAGCCAGCGGTAGGCTTGGTGCTCTTGGGAGAGGCGGATCTCCACATCGTAGTCCTTCACCTCAGCCAGCCAGTAGATGACTATTTTAGGCTTGTTCCTGGCCACATAATTGAGCTCCCTTCTGAACCCCTCAATGATGGTCAGCTGGCCTGCTGCTATGCCTGCTTCCTCCTGAGTCTCCCGCAAGGCCGTTTCCAAGTCATCTTCTCCTGGTTCCACATGGCCTGGTTAGGAAAAAAGAGGAAAAGGAGGAAGAGATAATCTTTAGCAAAGTGGAATTTTCAGGTCTGGTGATTTAAAGATGGGGTCTTTGGTCACTTTTCTAGATGTTGCTGGGCTAAAGGGGCTCTAGGAATGGGGCACAGAGCAGGTAGTGTCCAGGCAATTCCTCCACCCCACCCCACTTCCTCTGTAGAGAAGACCAAGTGTTTGGCAAGTCTAGTCTAGAAGACAGCTCTTCAGTGATGAGAGAGATGGCCTCCCTCAGACCTCTGCTTTCTTATCCTTTGGCGCTCTCCTCATTCCATGTTCTTAGGGAGACTTTTCCCTTGGAGACCTTAAATCGATTTTCTTAAGGAGGGGCAGTCTTCCTGGCAGATGGGAGCTGGCTGAAGACGGAGCACTTTGCCTACCGTCCACAGCGAGGACTTCACGCTGTCTTAGCTGGTCCCTGAAGTCCCAGGGTCAACAGACGGGCCGGGCTCCAAGCCCTGCACTGCGGCACCGGCAGCTGTTTCCAAGTAGCTAGCAAGGCTTTTCCAAATTGTTTTCATCTTTCTAACTGAGCAAGGCCAGATTCCAGTTTCACAGGGAAATTCCTGATGGGAACTTAGATTCAGGACAAGCTGAGAGCCAGTTCTAAGAAATTTTTTTGGCAAGACCCAAACCCAAGCAGACAGCTGCCAAGAAACTGTTTTAGGAGAGCCTGAAGCTCTGCAGACTGGAAGCAGCATTCAGTTTTGCCTCTAGGCCCCCCCTGCAAATTCTAAGCCTGCCCAGAGGGGCCAAGATGGACAGGGAGGGGTCTGGCAGCTTCTGTCAGCACATAGCTGCAGCGAGTTGCTGGGGGCCTCGGGGTTCGGGTGCTCCTGGGGAGCAGGAATTGTTAGCTGTTCCCTTCCTGGTTCAGAAACTATCCTAGCCGCCCTCCTTCCCAGGGGTTCTCACAGCAGTGCCCTGAGCCAGCTTGCTGCACAGCTCCCACAGGGAGCAACCAGAAGTCAGAACTTAAAAACCCAGTCTGGTCCATGGCTTCTGGGGAACTTTCTCTGTATAGCACCCATGCAGTCATGTACACAAAGCTGGGTAAGTAAGTACTGCATGGGAGGGGGGCAGTGGTGAGAGGTGTGCTGGTGGTGAGAGAGGGGACACGGATCCCCATGCCCCACCCATTCTTTCTGAACACGCCCTTCCCAACAGCATCTATGCTGCATCCTCCCCATCAGTGTTAACAGGGTGATTTCTCCCTAGGTCCCAGCAGAACACAATTTGGAGAGGTCCTTTGAAATCTTTCAGTGAGAGGTACTAAGCAGTATGACTTTGGCAACCAGGAGACAAGTGTGAATATTTCTATTCATAGTATTTGTGACACTTCTGTCCCTTTCTTTCACCTTATTTCTCCTTAGTGAAACACAAACGTGCAAAGTTTATTTCCTATTCCCCTTTCCTTATTTTCCTCCCACCCTTGATCCTTGTTCGTCCCTCTCCCATGGCACTCCCCTTTAAAGCCCCTGCTCCCTTCTATCTTGGAACCGTTCACTCTGGGCTCCTGACCTGTAACCCAGTAATGACTTGACCCCAAGGTCCCCAATTCCCAGCCCAGTGCCTTTTCTCCTACCCATTTACCACAGAGGCTGGTGCTTCAATGAGTGATAGTCTCACATACACACACACACACACACACACACACACACACACACACACACACGCTGCTCTGCTCCGGGATTCAATCACGGAATACTATTTCCAGCTCCAAGCTGGTATGGAGACCACGTATGCAGAAAGGATCAAGGGCTCCTGCCTACCCCACCTCCTTCTGCTGCACAGTCACTGGGATGTAAGCCTTATGGGGGGCCTGGTAAGGTGGCTTTTCAAGCAATGCTCGGCACTTGAGAGCCAGCCCCTCTGCCTCGCACCTTTGGGAGGAGTCCAGTGATGAATGCCATCTGACGCCTGAAGCAGTAGAAACTCAATTGTGGGATTCTCCACCTTGGGAATGAGCCGTCTTCGGAAGATGATCAAGCCACACGCTCTCAGGGCCATGGTCTACCTGAGGATTTAACAAAGAAGATGTGAGACACTGGAAGTTACATGAAACAGGAAAATGCATCCTGGGGGCAGCATCTGGTACTGGGGAGTAGCACAGATCAGCTAACAGTGACCTCATCAACTACAGAAAAAGGCAGCATACCAAGGACCAGTTGGAGAAAGCCAGGAATCAGAGACTGATTTGTGAGTGATGGTAGGACCCTGGCTCCTACCCTGTCAGTGCAGCTCTATCCCAACTCCTCCAGGTTTCCCTGCTAAGACACAGGGCTGGTATGCGTGTTAAGAGATCAGAGGTCCTCAGAGGCAAACCATCTGAACCTGGCGAGATGCTGGGAATGGGAGATGAGGAATGTTATCAGCAAACCCATGGTTCCACTTCCTTCAGCCTTCAGCTTGAGTTTGTGGGGCAGAGACTCCAACAATGTGGTTTCTGATGGCCTGAGGGGTCACGTAGGAAAGGTAGCTTGGTGTACTAAAAACATTTTTGTTATTGGAATTTTTAGTCTTTTTTTTTTTTTTTTTAAGATTTTACTTATTTATTCATGAGAGACACACAAAGAGAGGCAGAGACATAGGTAGAGGGAGAAGCAGGCTCCCCACAGGGAGCCTGATGTGGGACTCGATCCCAGGATCTTGGGATCATGACCTGAGCCAAAGGCAGCTGTTCAACCACTGAGCCACCCAGGCGTCCCTATTTTTAGTCTTTTATCCATGTTTTAGAATGTTACACATTTTACACATTCACATTGTGAATGTAGAATTTTACACATTCACATTCACATTCACATGGTTCAAAATTCAAAGTAAGAAGAAGCGCACAGAGTAGAAAGTCTCTTTCCCATCAGTGAGCAGCACACTAGCTTAGTGGTCAAGAGTGTGAAGCTGCAGCCTGGGTTCGAGTTCTGACTTTGCCACTTATTCACTGTGTGATCAGTTTCCTAAGCCTTAGTTTCCTCTGCTGTAAGACAGGACAATAACAGTTCTACTTCACAGGGTTGCTGGGAGGATTACATGACTTAACTTGTAAAGTGCTTTTGAACAGTGCCTGGCATGTAATAAGTCCTCAGTAGGTTTCAATATGCATTGGAAAATGTCTGGAAGGATACACATCATTAATAGTGTTTTCTGGAGGATGACATTATGGCGAGACTTTCATTTTCTAGTCCCTATATTTCTGTATTGTTTAAAAGTTCACAGAGAACATTTATTAATTTTATAATCAGCAATTCGTTTTTTTTAAAAAAAAAATCCCCCCCCCATTTTTTTTCCTTTTATTTGAAAGAGATAGAGCACAAGCAAGGGGAGCAGCAGGCAGAGGGGGAGGGAGACACAGGCTCCTCGCCAAGCAAGGAACCCAATGCAGGGCTTGATCCCAAGACTCCAGGATCATGACCCTAGCTAACGGCAGACACTTAACCAACTGAGCTACCTAGGCACCCCAATTCAGTCTTAAGTCTTTTTCATTTCAGTTTTTTCTTTCCATTTCAGAAAAGAATGTCAACAACAACAAAAGACAGAAAGGGAGAAGAGTAGGAATATCTGCAGCAGCGAAAAAACAATTCATTATCTGAAGGGGGACACATCATCAAGGTAATAAAAAATATGGAAGATCTCTTATGTAAGGCCTCGCTAAAGAAAATGTGTCACTTGTTCAGTCAACAAACATTTACTGATACTATGTAATAAGTACTATGCTAGGCCTTTGCTCTCATGCAGTTCATATTTTAATGGGAGAGGCAGATTTTTTAAAAAGATTTATTTATTTTAGAGAACGAGAGTGCACATGAGCTGGGGGAGGAGTGCGGGAGAGGGAAAAAATCTAAGCAGACTCCGTGCTGAGCTCACAGCTGGCCGTGGGGCTCAATCCCACAACCCCGAGATCATTACCTGAGCTGAAACCAAAAGCTGGACGCTTAACCGACTGCACCACCCTGGTACCCTGGGAGAGGCAGATTTTAATCAGTCAAGCAAATTAAAAAATAACTGCCAATAATGTATGTGCTACAAAGGAAAAATGTGTGATAGGTAACCTGACCTTGTCTGAGGGATCAAGAAAGGTTTCCTGGAGGAAGGGATATTTGAGCAGAGAAGTAAGGACGAGTAAAAGGTAAGTTGGCAATGGGAAGGAGGGGAGAAAGCATGTTCCAGGTGGAGGGGACAGCATGGGCAAAGGCCCTGAGGTGGGATGACAGAACTGAAAGAAAATCAGGTGTCTCAAGTGCAGCAAAGGCCTAGGAGAGTGGCCCAGGCAGGAAGAGACCCAAGTCAGTAGGGCCTCATCTGAAAGATTCCAGGGCCAAAGAAGGCGCTGGTGCACATAGACAGGCAGAGCTGATGCAGAGAGGATGGCTGGAGCAGGAGGTGATGGTTTCCATGGCTCCTTTGCTGTTATTCAATCAAGATGAGCCTGGGGGCACTCCACTGGGTCAGTAGGCCTTGAGCATCTGCCTTCAGCTCAGGTCATGGTCCTGCGTCCCGGGATTGAGCCCCACATCGGGCTACCGATGGCGGGGAGTCTGCCTCTCCCCCTTTCTGCCCCTCTCTCCACTTGTGCGTGTGCGCACTCTTTCTCTCAAATAAATAAAATCTTTAAAAAAAGATGAGCCTGAATCTGTCAAAGGCACAAAAATCAGACCCATATTGAAACTCAATTCAGGATAATTCTCAGGACTGCCAACAGATGGCTTACCAAAAACCCAACGCACCCAACACTGCGATCTTTCTAAATGTTTCGAAACCTGTAACAGATTGGAAATAATCTCAAATGTCTTTTTAGTTTAGTTTTGTTTTTAAATATTTTATTTTAGGGGGCACCTGGGTGGTTCAGTGGTTGAGCATCTGCCTTGGCTCAGGTGGTGATCCTGGGGTCCTGGGATCAAGCCCCACATTGGGCTCCCTGCAGGGAGCCTGTTTCTCCCTCTGTCTATGTCTCTGCCTTTCTCTGTGGGTCTCTCATGAATAAATATGATTTTATTTATTTATTCATGACAGATAGACAGAGAGAGAGGCAGAGACACAGGCAGAGGGAGAAGCAGGCTCCCTGTAGGGAGCCTGACATGGGACTTGATCCCGGGTCTCCAGGATCACACCCCCCGCCGAAGGCAGTGTCAAATCGCTGGGTCATCGGGGCTGCCCAAAGATTTTATTATTTTATTTTATTTTATTTTATTTTATTTTATTTTATTTTATTTTATTTATTTTTTTAATTAATTTTTTTTTATTTTTATTTATTTATTTATTTATTTATTTTTATTTATTTATGATAGTCACAGAGAGATAGAGAGAGAGGCAGAGACACAGGCAGAGGGAGAAGCAGGCTCCATGCACCGGGAGCCCGATGTGGGATTCGATCCCGGGTCTCCAGGATCGCGCCCTGGGCCAAAGGCAGGCGCCAAACCACTGCGCCACCCAGGGATCCCTTATTTTTTTTTAATTAATTTTTGACAAAGATTTTATTTTTAAGTAATCTCCATACCCAATGTGGGGCTTAAACTTACAACCATGAGATCAAGGATCACATGCTTCTACCGGCTGAGTTAGCCAGATGCCCCTCAACAATTTTTTTTAAAGATTTTATTTATTTATTCATGACAGACAGAGGCAGAGATATAGGCAGAGAGAGAAACAGGCACCCTGCAGAGAGCCTGATGCGGGACTTGATCCCAGGACCCTGGGATCACAACCTGAGCCAAAGGCAGTTGCTCAACCACTGAGCCACCCAGGTGCCCCTCAAATGGGGTTTTTGAAATGGTCTGTGCTCTTGTATACTATTGGTAGGAGAGAAAATTAGCATATCCCCTTAGGAGGGCAATTTGGTAATAATTATCAAAACATAAAACACATATTCCCTTACCCCTAGCAATTCCATTTCCAGGCATCTAACATACAGAAATACATGTTTAAGACATATACACAAGGATGTTCATGACAACCTTGTTTGCAATATCAAAAAAAGGCAGAAACAATATCCATCAATATAGGAATGGTTAAATAAAGTACAGTTTTTCTATATGATGGGGAATGTTATGAAGCCATTTAAAAAATAAGGAAGTGGGGTGCCTCAGTGGCTTAGTCTGTTAAGTATCTGCCTTTGGCTTAGGTTATGATCCCAAGGGCCAGGATCATGCCTCAAGTTGGGTTCTCAGCTCAGTGGGGAGCCTGCTTCTCTCTCTACTCCTCCCTCCTGCTCTGCTCCGCGCGCACTCTCTTTCTCTCTCTCTCAAATAAATAAAATCTTAAAAAAATAAGGTAGAGCCAAATGTGCTGCTTTTAAATTATTTTCAGACAAATGAAAATGATTCAGAATAATCATTCAGAATTCGGTATGATTCAGAATAAAATGTGTAACAGGATCTTGTTTGTTTAAAAACTCGTATGTAAACTGGTAGTAGGCTTTTTTTTTTTAAGATTTTATTTATTTGAGAGAGAAAGAAAGGAGACAGAGGGAGAAGCAGACTCC
Organism: Vulpes lagopus; assembly: GCF_018345385.1. NCBI lineage: Eukaryota > Metazoa > Chordata > Mammalia > Carnivora > Canidae > Vulpes > Vulpes lagopus. The sequence goes on from NC_054830.1 coordinate 81,722,451, forward strand.
CCACTGAGCAGGGAACCCCACATGGGGCTCGATCCCAGGATCAGAAGATCATGACCTAAGCTGAAGGCAGACACATAATCAACTGAGCTACCCAGGTACCCTAGTAGCAGGCTTTTAAAAACATTATATTCTATTTCCCTGGTCTCCCTATTTATGCTAAGAAGGTTCACCATTCTGGAAACCAAAAAGAAACAGCCTGTCACCACAGAACTGGTGAATAGAGATTTCAAATTATTGGTTTCAGGTTCAGGCAGAAAGAGGTACTTGATCCCATGCCCTCCTATCAGGAAGCTCATAAAATATTAGCAAGTTACAGATGAAGGACACCTTGCTCCTGTTTTGGGTAGAGTCCCATGGAGTAAATGTTGGAGTCGCTAGATAAGTTTAGGGATCCAAGACTAGAGGCCCTGCCTTGGATAGGAAGCCCCAGAGCATTGCTCTACACCACTGCCATCACCAATACATCATGGGGAAACAACAGCACCTGAATGGGGGGCCAAGAGACAGGCATGGGGTGGCCATGCGGAGCCACTGGAAAGAAGGGAGCAGGCCAATATTTTCCCATGGGGAGAGATTCTATTTATTTATTCATGAGAGACAGAGAGAGAGAGAGAGTGAGGCAGAGACACAGGCAGAGGGAGAAGCAGGCTCCATGCAGGGAGCCCAACGTGGGACTCGATCCCTGGTCTCCATGATCACGCCCTGGGCTGAAGGCGGCGCTAAACCTCTGAGCCACCCAGGCTGCCCCCTTCAGGCTTTCAGAAGCAGCTCAGTGTCACCTCTTCTGTGAAGCCTTCTGGTTTCTAATCATTCCATCTTTTGGGCCTTTAGCATGGCTTGAATAAACTTCTGTAGGGTTTGACTGGAGAAGTAAAACACTATGAGACAATTAAGGATTTAGTGTAGGGATTAGAGCTTGTACAATTGTGGAAGCTGATGGAGAAATCCATGCAACTCTGTCACCTCTGCATCTGGTGGTGAACTCGAAGTCTCTATAGGTCAGCAAGGCCAGCAGTTGGGAAGGAAAGCTGGATGTGAAGTAGAAAGAGGAAGGAAAACTGGAACCTGTGAAAACAAACCAGATCCTATGAGGACAAGAACCCCTGAGGACAAACTGAAACCTCTGACTTCCTAACTTAGAGGAGAAGCTGGAGCCCTTTGCCATAGAGCTGAAGGTACATCTGGCCCGGCACTCAGAGTATCTGAAGGAGGAGACTGAACAGGAGGTGGGGAGCTGGGGCCCTGGGTGCCTTATCCAGCATCAACAGGGGAACCAGCAAGTCAGTATCAAAAGGTATGCACTGCCACATGCTTGGTATCCCACTCTGTCCTTCATAGTGTACTGGCTGCTACTTCACTTCAGCTTTCCAGATCTTGCACAAAATTTTCTTTAGGTCGACCCTAACTTGGAACCATATAGAAAGGGAATCCTGGGAAACATAGTTCCAGCCTAGCCAAGTGGACACAGTACAAAGCCACCACAAGCACAATACCTTGTCTGGTAAGTCTCAATCTGTACCTTTGGCAGCAAGAGCCAGACTATGCACTCTGTCTCCTTGGGACCCAGCACAGCAGCTTTCAACAGATGTTCATTGACTCAACAGAACACTCTCCCCACATCCCACTCAAACAAATGCTCAGGGTATGTTCTGGGATTTTGGGAAATTGCCCAGTGTTTTCCTGAAGAGTGCCATTTACATAAAAGTCAATGGAGCTATTGTTGTACGTTTTCTGTTTTTCTGGAAACCATGGATTGAAACTGTCCTGGGGTTTGAAAGTAGCCAGCTTATACACAAACGCACACACACACACACACACACACACACACATAGCATGCACGCATGCACTCACACACATGACTCCAAGTGGATTCAAACCTCAGGGGGTTAAAGAACACAGCATCCAATATGCAAATGTGCTTGCAGCCAGGATTGCAGAGATGAGAACTCCAGGCTGACAGCAGGCAATTCACACTTCAGAAAAGTGGCAAAGTGCCTTAGGTGGTTAAAAAAAACCTGAACAAAAAAGTCCTCAATGTCATCAGAAGGTTCCAGAAGCTAAGGAAAAATGCTCTTGCCTTTCTCTATATATACATTTCCCTTACAGCTGAGGAGGTTCAGGACCTAGGTGCCAAAAAATAATTCACAGATAAACGGCTGTACTGATGTGTTGTGTTCCAATGTTTTCATCAAATTAATCAGAGTGCTATTGCAAGCCTAGCTCAACCTCCCAAAGAAGGCCTCATAAATACATCTTTAGATATAGAAAGAGAGAGTACCTCAAATCCTTTCCTCATGTCCTGATAATCTAAAATCCCTTTAGCGGAAACTGTTTCATGCCACCATGTTATCAATTAAGCATCTACACTGGGCCAGCTATCCTGTGCAAGGTTCTTCACATGTGTATTTCTAATATTCAAGACAAGTCTTCATGATAAGCACATCTTCAGTTTTGCATGAGGAAACTAAGATTCAAAAAGGTTAAAATACTTGCCCAAGAGCATAACTGGTCTGTGAATGGGAAGATTTGAATCTAAGTAAGCCTAACTCCAAAGTGTTTATTTTTTCCCCTTCTATAATTCTGCTTAATGTAAAAGAGCAGAGCTTAAGGCAAAATGGTGCTGAGAGAGGACATGCAAATAATTTATAAAAATTATTTCCAGTTCCCAAATTCCCAGTCTTTGATCTATATGCACATAGAGGATTTTAAAGGTACCTAGCTGGAATCTTTTCCACAGGACAGGTATTAGTTGAGGGAGGTGGAGAGGGTGCATAGATGAAGGTCCTGGTGCTCAGAGATGACCCTGGAGAGGTAAAGTTTAGCCTAAGGCCCCGAAACTTTGCCTATCTGATAAGGGTTTCTATGCGTCCTCTGCTTTTTCTCTGGAAAGCAGGAACCTAAAATCACATGTTCAAAACCATACCAGGTAGCCTGGGAGTTCCCATGAACCAAGTGTTGGGAATACTTTTAGTGCTAGCCTTGAACAAGCACACAAACAACTAACTTGGGGTGCTGGTATGCAGGTAAGTTGCCCAGGCCCACTCCACTGGGAGGAGGAAAGCCACCTCCACCTGCCTACAAGCAACTCTGACTGTTCACTGTTTCCTCTCTTCCCATATCATAATGGTCTTTTCTGATTCTTTAACTCCCCTTTACCCTTTCAAAGGATTGAGCACAAATTAGGTGCCCATCTCTGAATAAAGCTCTTTCTTGTAACAACAACAACACAAAGAGAAAAAGAAAAAAGCTCCCAACTACTGCGAATAAATTGAGACAAAATGTTTCCTCACTGCCCCTTTAGGGAAAGGACACCTGCCTGACACTATCTTCTGACAGAAACCAATTTGCTGAGTCATCTTGCTATCTTTGCCATTTGGCTGAGGACAGAAACAGGAGATTTCACCTGTTATGGCATGAATATTAGCTTCTAGGATGAGGCCAAAGTCAGACAAGGTTGGAACAAAAATCATTCCTTGTGAAGGGGATCTGTTAAGTGGCCTATTAGTGCCATCTGCTGTACAGTTCTAGAAAGTAAACATGGGTAATTCTAATATTAGAGCCTGAAGGGATTTACTTACTCATCTAACATCTGTTGAGTGTGTCCTACTCGACCAGCAGTGTGATGGGATTGAAGAGTGGGTATGAAGCTGAATATTATAAACCCCAGCTTCCTAAGCGTTCACAGCCTCAGAAAAGTAGAAGGTACTTTGACAAAGTTGACAGTTTGTTTTTGCAAAATAGGGGTATGTGTAAGATGGAAAGGAAGCAAAAAAGAGAGTGATTTTCTTTGGGTCAAAGGGGCACCCCATAAGAATTCTGAAGGATGGCTAGGAATTCACCAGGCAGAATAAAAGTGGAGGAGAGGAGCATTCCAGGCAAAAGGAGGAAGGTGGGCAAAAGCTCTCAAGCACAAAATGACATTCCACTAATAAACAGTTTAGTTTATATTCTATAGGCAATGAGGAGCCTTTTAGGCAGGGCTGGTAATTGTATTGACATTTTACAAAGACATTCTGGCAGCACTGAAGGTGGCGAATGGATTAGAAGATTGGAGGCAGGAACCAATTTGTTACAAATCTGTTGCCAACAATCCAGATGACAAATGATAGAGTTAAATTAAGGCAGAGAGGAGGAGAAAGAGGAAGGGATGAATTTGAGAGATATCTCAAAAAGAAAACCAACAGTATTTGTTTCATTGTCCAAGGAAGAGGGGTGGGAGATAGGGAGGTAGAGAAAGAAAGGTGAGTGGAAAAAAAAAAAAAAAGAAGAAAGGTGAGTGAAGAGGTTGTTCGGTTTGGGTGACAAGAAGTTGGTGGAGTAGGGAGTAGAAGGTAAGCTAATGCTTTGTTTGGGAGAAGATGAATTTGAAGTGCTATTGACTACCCACAAGGTAAATGAACTGAAGGAATTGTGTTCAGTGATCATCATCTCATTCCATCTCTTCATTTTCCAAGGTGAAAATTTCCTATTGGAGAAAGATCTTGCTCCCACCATAGGTACTTTGGAAGCCATCTTCCTCCATTTAGGTAAGCCTATCTGTGCATCTGGTATTCAAAGCATTTTATCCTCCTTCAGGCAGAAACATCATGAAAAAGCATGGCTAACTGTACAGTGGGAAACACCTAAGTCCCTAATTCAACAGTTGTATTACTGTAAGCAAAATACTTCTCTAAGCCTCATTTTCTCATCTGTAAAATGAGGGTAACCTCTACATGATTGTTGTAGTGGGTTTTTTAAACATATATTTTTAAATATTTAATTTATTTATTCAACAGAGAACGCACAAGCAGGGGGAGCGGCTTCAGAAGCAGGCTCCCTAAGGACTGAGGAGCCCAATGCAGGGCTCTATCTCAGGATCCTAGGATCATGACCTGAGCCAAAGGCAGATGTTTAACTGAGCCACCCAGGCGCCCCTGTTTTAGAGTTTAAAATAAAGAATGTATACATAGGACCATATCAGAAGTACTGAATATGTATGAGTCACTTTCATCCGTTATCATGAAAGGTCATCAGGAAGCTTCTGTTATGTTTTAATGGTACGCTCTTAACTTTTATTGATAGTTGAATCAAATGGCTTTTCGTATATTCAGCAAAACTGCTGGTAAGCACACTGCTCACCACACCATTATATTCCTCACATATATAGTACAAGATATAAATTCCTTTCAATGAAAGTACTAGGAAGAATTTTCACTTTTGAAAAATGGTTTCCTTAATTATTTCTCTGACAAGTTTTGAGCTAAATTGGGTACTTGCAGTGAGTCCACTGGCCTCGTTAGCTAGTATATTTGTTTGTTTCTATTATGAAGGTAATAGGTACCTTTTTTTTTTTTTTGAGGAGTTATGGCTTGTCAGGTGTTGTGCCAAGTGCTTTACTTTCCTTATTTCATTTAAACTTCACAACAACCCTGTGAGCCTTTACCAGGGTTTTTGAGATGAGGAAAAAGGAAAGATGTGTCTGGGTAGACTGAAAAGCAGGTCTGCCTGACTCCCATCATTGCTCTTTTAATGTCAACTCTGTATTTGCGTTTTACATTTGGCTATTTGATTGCATTCGGTTTAAGTTGTCACATAAATACTTTTTCTTTTCTTTTCTTTCTTCCTTTCTTTCAGAGATACAATAACAAATACACAGAGCCCAAACCAGGCCAGAACAAGGGAAAAGAAAGTTCTGTTTTAGGCGGTGGGACTCATGTGATTTTCTTAAGACTTTTTTTTATTTGATTGTGAGTGAGAGAGCGAGCACGAGGCGGCGGAGGGAGAAGGAAGAAGCAGACACCCCGCTGAGCAGGGAGCCTGACAAGGGGCTCCATCTCAGGACCCCAGAATAATGACCTGACCTGAAGGCAGATGTTTGATGTTTAACCCACTAAGCCACCGAGGCAACCTGGTGATTTTTTTTTTTTTTACTATTGCTATAATTGCCAAAATATTATCCATTCAATAAATGAAACAATTAAAACATACAAAATCTATTTTGGAAAGCAGACGGGGCATAAAGAGTAACAACAAAGTGAAACTGAGGCCAAGGGAGGGGAGGGTATGGCACTCTCGCCGCCGATCCCTAAATCCGGAACTCTAGAATTCCGCCGCCGCACCCCATCACCAAGCGGACCAGCAAGGCTCAGAGCCATAGAACCCTCCCCTCTCCCTGAGCTTAGAGGAAAACTGAAGTTCTCCGAGGGCCTGGCCTGCCCACGCCTCACGTCCGCCTTTGACGCTGCAACGACGGAAGCTCATTCAGCTGCATTCCCATCGCTCCAACCCTCAGCTCCTCCGTGGGTGAACTACACCCAGAGGCCCCTCTCTAAGACTACTCACCCAACACCCAGGGCGGCAGGAGGCGGGCCTTGAACCGGAAGGGGGAGTACACTGACCGATTGTTGGGCTGCGCTTAGAGCGACCAACAGTAGAGGGCAAAAGGCCCTTCCACCCGCCTCAAAGAGGCTTTCCTTTCACTTAGAATGTCGCGAGAGCCTCACTCAAGCGATTCGATTGGTTGAAAGACGCAGCGTGAGAGTTACGCCCACTGTTTCTTCGGGTCCCTGATTGGTCTTCTAGAGAAGAAGGACTCTAACGTCAACGAGTTCCCGCGATGCCCATTGGTGGATGTTTCGGGGCTGCCGGCGCGCGGGCGCCGGCGCGGGCGTTCGAACCCGCGCTTGGTAGTGTTACCATGGGGATACGGCCTGGTCGGCGCCTCAAAAAGCTGGTGAGTTGACAGCACGCCCGCCAACTTTGGGGCTCTCTCTCGTCGGCATTGTCTTCTGCCCTCAGAGTTGACCGAGGGGGAACTTGGAAGCTACCGAGGTGAGAAATGGCGGGTGAGAGCCGGGGAGGAGAGAGGCCTCTGCTCCGCGGGAAAGGGTACGCTGGACGCCTGCCGAGCGCGTGAGGAGGCGGCGGTTGCGAGGAAACCCGGGTTTGGCCTCTCCTGGTTGTTCCAATGCTCACCCTACTCTCCTACCCTTCATCCTCATATCTCTGCCTTTTCTTCAGTGTTCATCTCGAGCGCTGCTCTTCCCATGAAGCCTTCTCTGAGTCTCGAAATCCTCTTGCCTTTGAACCCGTGGCCCTGACTGGAACCTTTGTTAAAGCACTTCTACTCGGCCTCGGGTTGTGTACTTCGGTAAACCTCATTCTCCTCGTTCCTCCCATATAATTTAGAAGTCTTTGAGGCAGAGTAACCATCTTTCATTCCCAGCGTCTTACACATAGTGGAGGAAATTTTCAGGAAATACTTGTTGAGTTGAATTTAATTCACCACAAATAGATGGGATTCCCCTCTATGCACTGCCCTGTTTTCCCTTCCGTTTAGAGGTTATTTTTTATTTTTCTGGGAGTAGAGGGAGGGCACCCTAATCTCATATTCCGAAGGACCCGAGGGGCCTCTGGGTGGCTCAGTGGTTGAGCGTCTGCCTTAGGCACAGGTCGTGATCCCGGGGTCCTGGGGTCGAGTCCTGCAACGGGCTCTCTGCAGGGAGCCTGCTTCTCCTTCTGCCTATGTCTCTGCCTCTCTCTGTGTCTCTCATGACTAAATACATACAATCTTAAAAGAAAAAAAAAAAAAAGGATCTGAAAGCCCACGGTTGGCCTTTCCACTGTTTGTGAAAGAGAAATTTTTTTTTTTTTTTGAATGCTTGCTACAACTCTTCTGGCTTTTAGTCTTGTTCTCACAGTGCTTTTATTGAAGTCTTAATGAGTCTTTGCTTAAAACAAACCATTCTGTTGTTGCTGAATGTCAAGAGTATTTCAGTGTCTTAGTTACCCATAGCTATTGTCACATTTTAAGAGTGCTTTGGAAATGGTTTTAAAGCATTATCTCCTTTGTATTCTACTTGGAGTTTCTCTGCTTCAGGTGCATATAACATAACAGCTGCTCTGGTAGCTATCCATTCATCAGCTGTCCATGATAGAATTACATTACCAAGACTGTTGTTTTGTCAATTCATAAGACTATATATTGCCGGGATGCCTGGGTGGCTCAGTCAGTTAAGCGTCTGTCTTTGTTTAGGTCATGATCTCAGGATCGTGGGATCAAGCCCCTCATCAGGCTTCACGTTCAGTTGGGATTCTGCTCCAGGATTTCTTCTCTCACTCTGTCCCTTCCCCTGCCCATGCTCTTATTATTACGTACTCTCTAAAAATAAGTAAATCTGGGATCCCTGGGTGGCGCAGCGGTTTGGCGCCTGCCTTTGGCCCAGGGCGTGATCCTGGAGACCCGGGATCGAATCCCACGTCGGGCTCCCAGTGCATGGAGCCTGCTTCTCCCTCTGCCTGTGTCTCTGCCTCTCTCTCTCTCACACTGTGTGCCTATCATAAATAAATAAAAATTTTAAAAAAATAAGTAAATCTTAAAAAAAAAAAGGGGGGGGGATCCCTGGGTGGCGCAGAGGTTTGGCGCCTGCCTTTGGCCCAGAGCGCGATCCTGGAGACCCGGGATCGAATCCCACATCAGGCTCCCAGTGCATGGAGCCTGCTTCTCCCTCTGCCTGTGTCTCTGCCTCTCTCTCTCTTTCTCTGTGACTATCATAAATAAATAAAAATTAAAAAAAAAAAAGAGAGAGAGAGAGAGACTGTATTGCCAATCTGGATTGTTGGTGATTCTTTTTTTTTTTTTTTTTTTTTTTTGTTGGTGATTCTTATGTGAAATTCATAGCCCATTGATGATTTTAATAAAAGGATTGAAAAAGTCAGGTATAGCAGCTATGTTTTTATTAACCTTTTACCAAAGTTTAAAGACAGCCATATAGCTAAACTGCAGATCTGGGACTCCTAGGTGGATCAGCGGTTGGTCTGCCTTTGGCTCAGGGCATGATCCCGGAGTTCCGGGATCAAGTCCCACATAGGGCTTCTGCAGGCAGCCTGCTTCTCCCTCTGTCTATGTCTGTGCCTCTCTCTGTGTGTCTCTCATGCATAAATAAATAAATCTTAAAAAATATTTTTTTAATATTATTTTTTTAAACTTCAGATCTCGGACATGTAATGGAAACATGATTGAGAATTCAGGGTTTGACTCTGGCTCTGTCTCTACTTACTCACTGTGACTGACTTTGCAAGTCACTTAGCCATTAACCAAAGACCTCACTTTTTCCATCTGGAAAATTAAAATATTGAATTAGATTAGAGTTCCTGTGGCTTTGCTATCAACTTAGTCAAGCAATTGGCTTTTTAAAAATTTCATTATAATTAACAGTGTTATAGTTGTTTCAGGTGTACACTATACTGATTCAGCAATTCTCTACATTACTCAGTGCTCATCATAAGTGTACTCTTAATCCCCTTCACTTATTCACCCACTTCCCCTCTGGTAACTAACCATTAGTTTATTCTCTGTAATTGAGAGGCTGTTTTTTGATTTGTCTCTTTTTTTCTTTGTTCATTTTTTTCTTAAATTCCACATTTGGGTGAAATGATATAGTATCTCTCTGACTTATTTCACTTACCGTTTTATCCTTTAGATCCATCCATATTGTTGCAAATGGCAAGATTTCATTCTTTTTTGTGGCTCAGTAGTATTCCATTGTATATGTATTCCATCTTCTTTACCTGTTCCTCTGTCAATGAATACTTGTGTGCAGAGCGGGGGGAGAGGCAGGTGGCAGGGGAAGAGGGAGAATCTTAAGCCCCATATCATGACCCTGAGATCATGATCTGAGCCAAAATCAAGAGTCGGTTGTCTAATTGTGCCACCCAGGTTCCCCTATTTTTGAATTAGTGTTGTCATATTTGTATGCAGTAGTTTGCATTCCTACCAACAGTGCATGAGGGTCCTTTTTCTCTACATTTTCACCAACACTTGTTTCTTGTGTTTTTTATTTTAACCATTCTAACGGAAGTAAGGTGATATTGTGATTTTGATTTGCCTTTGCCCGGTAACTAGTGATATTGAGCATCTTTTCAGCTGTCTTTTGGACATCTATATGACTTTTTTGGAGAAATGCCTGTTTATTTCTTCAAGCAATTTGTTATTGATGTCAGGTAAACATCACACGTTCAGCATTCTAAAGACCGTACAGCTGGAACTGATAGCCGCCATTTATTGAGCATTTACCCTGTGCAAAGCATTATGTCAAGACTTTATATAAACATTACATTTTCTTAACATAGTACATCAATATACTGTCCACATAGCATTTCATTAAAAGCTTTTGGTTTATGTTGCTAATTTAAATTCTTAGCTGTTGGGCAGCCCAGTGGCTCAGCGGTTTAGCACCGCCTTCAGCCCAGGGCCTGATCCTGGAGACCCCGGATTGAGTCCCACATTGGGCTCCCTGCATGGAGCCTGTTTCTTCCTCTGTCTGTGTCTCTACCTCTCTCTCTCAGTGTCTCTCATGAGTAATTAAATAAAATCTTAAAAAAAAAATCCTTAGCTGTTGTATGTCTTAATGCAGTGTCCATGGGGCAAACTAGGGCATGATCCTCTCATCTTCCAGTTTAGGAGGAATAGCAGTTTTTTTGGGCTGCCATTTTATTGTTTATAAAGTAAGTTGAACTCTTCTCAATCCCTTATAGATTAATTAATCAATTATTCCACTTTCTTGTGCTGGCTCAGCAAACTCATTCATAGTTTGTTCAGAGTAAATCCCCAACAAATTTTGCTTTTTTGTGTGTTTTTTTTTTTAATTTTTAAATTTATTTATTCATGAGAGACAGAGAGAGAGACAGACAGACAGACAGGCAGAGGGAGAAGCAGGCTCCATGCAGGGAGCCCAACGTGGAACTCGATCCCGGGTCTCCAGGATCACGCCCTGGGCCGAAGGCAGCACTAATGTTGAGCCACTCAGGCTGCCCCCCAACAAATTTTGTTAAATGAGCAATAGAGTTTTACTTATACTTTGATTGTTGTCATCATTATATACTTCTCTAGTTATTGTCTCAAAGATTTTGATGTTCATATCCTGGTAAACAAGAAGACTCTTCCATAGGCATAAACTCATAATAATAGGTGCTCATAATAAAAGGTGCCATGTGTATTGGGAAAACTCCATTTTCCACCTACTTGTCTTTTCCTGTGTAGGAAAAAACCTCATTTCTTTCCCTCGTGTGTGTTTCCTTTACCACTCATATGGAAAACTTCTGACACTTCTGGTCAAATGTATGGGGACTTTCTCCCCATCAACCAATTATCTGTGACGCCAGCTGGGTGTCCCATAATTTAACTCAATCTAACTCTACCTATTTGGAGACAGTGTCAGATTCCACAGGTTAAGGGCTCAGTCTGACAAAACTGCTCCCACCCCACTTCAGATGCCAACTGTAAGTAGGTCTCCAGGTTACCCACAACTTCTGTCAGACTTGGTTACAAATTAGAGGTTCCCGTGACTCACTCCTTAGATTCAATTAATTTGCTAGAGTGGCTCACATTACTGAAGGAAACATTTAAGTTTACCAATTTATTAAGTTTATGATAAAAGATGTAGATGAACAGCCAGATGAAGAAATACATAGGGCAAGATCTGGGAAGGTCTCAAGCATAGAAGCTCCTATGCCCATTGAATTGGGATGCATCACTGTCCTGGTGTGAATGTGCTCACCAACATGGAAGTTCTCTGAACCCCACACTTTGGTATATTTATAGAAACTTTGTCACATAGGCATGATTAGTTGTTCAGTCCATTTACAGCTTCTCTTCCCTCTCTGGAAAATAGGGAGTAGGGCTGAAAATGTCAAGCTTCTGCTTATGGCCTGATCTTTCTGGTGACCAACCCCCACCCAGAGTTGCCTCATGAGAACAAATGATATTCCTAGTGCTCTTACCACTTAGGGATTTGCCAGGGCTTTAGGAATTCTGTGCCAGGAACCAGGGACAGAGACCAATATATACTTCATATTATCTTATGTCATTTTATTGCTGGATGCTTCTCTGTCAGATACTGAATGTAGCATTTTATTTACATTATCCCAATTAATCCTTATAAAAGTAAACATCTTTCCTAAGTCGCTATCATTTTTTGCCTATTCAACTGCAAAGAGCTTCCTAAATGATACTACTCCTTCCATTTTTGTCCATCGTCTACAATCCATTTCCCATAGAACTTGCAGAGTGATCTTTAAAGATCATGTCCTTTCCTCGCCTAAAATCTTCCAGGGACTTCCTGTTTCATTTCAGATTAAAATCCAAGGGCACCTGTGTGGCTTAGTCTGTTAAGCATCTGACTCTTGATTTCAGTTCAGATCATGATCTCAGGGTTGTAAGATTGAACTGGGCATCTGGCTCACGCTGGGCATGGAGCCTGCTTAAGATTCTCTTTCTTCCTCTCCCTGTCCCCCACCTCCCTCTCTTAAAAATAAATAAGGGTGCCTGGGTGGCACAGTCAGGTAAGTGTGGACTTTTCTTTTTTTTTTAAGATTGTATGTATTTATTTGAGAGAGCATGCTGGAGTGGAGAGAGGGGCAAATAGGGAGAAAAGGAAGGAGAGGGAAAGGGAGAGAACTCAAGCAGACTCTGCATGAGCCTAGAGGCTGATGTGGGGCTTGATCTCATAACCCTAAGTTCATGACCTGAGCCCACACCAAGAGTCCTATGCTTAATTGACTGAACCACTAGGCACCCCTAGCTTCTAAGTGTCCAGACTCTTGATGCAACTCAGGTGATGATCTGAGTTGTGAGATCAACCCTGTGTGGGGCTCTGCACTCAGCGCAAGTCTACTTGTCCTTTTTCCTCCCCTTAATGTGCGCACAAGTGCTCTCTCTTGAGAGAAATAAAATATTTTAAAAATTAATTGGTTAATTTTTTTTAAGATTTTATTTATTTATTCATGAGAGACACAAAGAGAGAGGCAGAGACATAGGCAGAGGGAGAAGCAGGCTCCCTGAGAGGAGCCTGTTGTGGGACTCGATCCCAGGCCCCGGGGATCATGCCCTGAGCCAAAGGCAGACGCTCAGCCACTGAGCCACCTAGGTGTCCCAATTAATTGGTTACTTAAAATCCAGATACCTTTACTTGGCCCAGTACCCTCATAAATGACCCCTCCTTTCTGTCATCATCTACTACTCTCCCTCTCACCAGCTGTACTAGAGCCAAACTGGTCTTGTCTTGAATGTTTGCTTGATAATGCCATGCTCATTTCCACCTTAGGGCCAGTGTACTCACTTGCCTGGAATGCTCTTCCTCCTAACTTGTACGTGAATAATTCTTTCATATTTCATCTCAATGTTTCCTTCTGAATGAGGTCTTCTCTGATCATCCAATGTGAAATAAACCGTTCATCCTGCCTTATTTTTCTTAGTACTTATCACTATCTAAAATTATCTTATTTGATATTATCTCCTCCTACTAGAATAATAGACTTTATGGGCAGTGACTTTATCTCTTTTCTTCACTGCTGTATCTTGTATGTCTAGAACAGGGCCTGGTTCCTAAAAGACCCTCAAAAATTATTTCTTGAGTGACTGGATGAAAGGTTCTTCCTGGAACTGTGGCCATAGCTTGTGTCCATAGCAATTCATTTGAGTAATACAATCTTGTTTCATTTTATTGCCAAGGGAGCAGTGAGTCAGGGCACCAACTCTGCTACAGTTTTCCTGAGCAGTCAAATTAACCTGATACAGCTTCTACCTCCTATAACTACAAATGGTATCAAATGCTTTTGTATAGTTTTAAAAATAGTGTATGGTTATATATTCATTAAATAATTATTGAATGTTACTTATTTCCAGACACTGTTTTAGAAACTGGGCATAAGATGAATAAGACACATTCCTTTACCACAAGGAAATCATCTTCTAATGGAGGAAATAGACCTCCTTATATAGATAATTAGCATGTAACTGCAATGATAGAGATATGCAAAAGATATGAAATGAACACATAAAGGACTTCCAACCACATATGGGAAGATCAAAAAAGACTTCATTTATGTTTTAATCATTGCTAAGAAATAGGCAGGTAAAATGAGGTTTGATGAGAGTGGGAGGGGGCTATTTAAAAGCACGATATGGGGGCAACCTGGGTGGCTCAGCGGTTTAGAGCTGCCTTCAGCCCAGGGCATGATCCTGGAGACCCGGGATCGAGTCCCATGTCAGGCTTCCGGCATGGAGCCTGTTTCTCCCTCTGCCTGTGTCTCTGCCTTTCTCTCTCTCTCTCTCTCTCTCTGTGTGTGTGTGTCTCACGAATAAATAAATAGAATCATAAATAAATAAATAAATAAATGCACAATATGAATAAATGCACAGAAAACAGTCTAAGAAGTTGACTAAACTGGAAAGAGGAAGGGGCTAGACTATAGGTGGCTTTGTAGGATGTGCTAAGGAGCTTGGACTTTGTCCTTTAGATGGGTGACTAGTTGACATTGAAGGGTTTTAGGTAAAAGGAAGCAGCATGGTCAAAACTGCTTTCTAAAAAATGGTCAGCTCTGTACTGTGGAATATGGTTTGGAGGGGGCAAGACGGAGATGGGCAGAGCAGTTGAGAGATATGTAATTATGTAGGTGAAAGATACTGGGACTGAACCACCAAGGCTGTAGTGGTTGGAATGGGGCTAGAGAGGGGAAATTTGACAAATATTTATGTTATCAAATTGACTGGACCTGCCTGTTGATTGGATTTGGGACTGAAGGAGAGGAAAGGAGTCTAGGATGCTTCCCAGTTTAGCTCTGAGTCACTGGTGGATGATATTGTTACTCACCCACTCCCACGCCCCTACCAAGGAGAAGAAAGGTATTCACAAGAGACACAGAGAGAACGCAGAGACATAGGCAGAGGGAAAAGCAGGCTCCTCACAGGGAGCCTGATGTGGGACTTGATTCTGGAACTCTGGGATCACACCCTGAGCTCAAGGCAGATGCTCAACAGCTCAGCCACCCAGGTGTCGCATATTCTTTGAATTTTTCTTTGCTTTCAGCATCATTCCTTTAGAAATAATTCTGGTGCCATTGTGGCAACAGTTCCCAAAAGGATGTAACTTTGAGTAAAAGAATCTATATTAGTAATTTATAAAAACTGATTATAATAGGGTAGCCTGTGACTCAGTTGGTTGAGCATGTGACTCTTTATCTCAGGGTTGTAAGTTCAAGCCCCATGTTCAGTGTAAAGTTTACTTAAAATCTTTTTAAAAGATTTATTCATGGGGATCCCTGGGTGGAGCAGCGGTTTGGCGCCTGTCTTTGGCCCAGGGCGCGATCCTGGAGACCCGGGATCGAATCCCACATCAGGCTCCCAGCGCATGGAGCCTGCTTCTCCCTCTGCCTGTGTCTCTGCCTCTGTCTCTTTCTCTCTGTATGACTATCATAAATAAAAAATAAAAAAATTTAAAAAAAAAAAGATTTATTCATTACAAAGAGAGCTTGCACATATGCATGAGTACAGGGGAGGGGCAGAGGGAGAGGGAGAGAGAATCCTCAGACTCCCTGATGAGCATGGAGCCCGACTTGGGGCTCCAGCCCAGGACCCCAAGATCATGACCCGAGCAGTAATTAAGAGTCAGCTGCATAACTGACTGAGCTGCCCAGGTGCCCTAAAAAGAACATCTTAAAAAAAAAAACTGATTACAATATCTTTCCAATGAAACACATGAAGATATATTTTGTTGAAAGTACTTTATAACTGCAAAATGGCAAAAATCTGCAAGTGACAATGTACAATTGGATTAGACCAGGATTTTAAACTTAAAGCACTGAATTAAAACCCAACATTGGTTACCATCTATTCCTGGAAATTCTTAAAACATTAAGCCTCTGTATTTAGAGAGAGCAATACTTGTACTCTTTTAAGATAACTAGCTTCAACAATTTTGTTATGTTTATTTTTAGGTGATTGCTTCTATGCGCTTTACCAAACGTAGAAACTTAATAAGCTCATAGTGGGACTTTTGAAAGGAATCATAGTAATTAATTGCAAAGTATTAGCTACTTAACCATAAATTTGAAACTTTTCTTTTTCCACTAAAAAAACAATCTCTCAAAAACTGCTTTTGGGTGTAACTCACATAGTTGGCATCCCAAAATCTACATCTAGCTTTAAGAATTCCATTAAGTGTCATATATTCTCATTCTTTTGCAGCTGTTGTTTTGAGCAGTTGTTTAGTGTCACTTGTCTTCAGTTGAGATCACTGGTCTATAGATAGAATGATCCCTAGAGTTTGAAATAACTCCCTTGTTGGGGGCAAAATATACCGTAGCATCCACCTTTTAATTTTTCAATGATAATACTGAATTTCTTATGTTATTATTAGGGACCTTACACCTAACATGGGTTACAGAACCATTTTAATGAATATTAATTGAGAATTTTGGGTTTGTATTGTATACATTTCTAATGGTACAGGGGACCCAGTGACTTTGTTAGCAATTCCTAAAAGATGATTACTCTTAGTGTGTCCTAGAGCTGAGTGGGTTGGGGGTTTAGGATGTGAACATACACTAAAAGCCATTGAATTCACTTTAAGTGGCTGAATTGTATGCTATGTGAATCAGATCTCAGTAAAGTTGTTTTATATATTTTAAAAAGTGGTCATTGTCACAATTTAGGGGAACTCAGATGAAGAAATATTTCTTGGCAATCAAGCTACTTTAGTTGGGGCTCTGAGGTGGATGAGTTAGTTGGGCATCTAACTCTTGATTTCACCTCAGGTCTTGATTCAGAGTCCTGAGTTCAAATCCCATTTTGAGCTCCACAGAAGAAGAGGAGAGAAGAAGCTATTAAAAAGAAGAAGGAGAGAAGCTATTTTAGTCTTTATTTTCATACTACTAAATAATAGAGTGTAATATGCTTTTAATGCCTGGTAACCTTCCTATGTAGTCTCTTACTTTTAGGAATAGCATATTCATTTAACACATATATAATTAAATATGTAGAGTGGAAAATAGGAAAATATTTGAAGAGGCCATAGAGGTTTAGCCTGCCAATGCTATGTGTTCTTGAGCAAGTCACTTAATCATTCAGAGCTTTAGTTACCACATACTATGAAAGTGTTGGACCACATCCTGGTTCTCAAACTCAAATGCCCATGGAGCTAACCCACTAATGTAAATGAATAAAATTGGTTGGTTGGTCGGCATAAAGGAACCAGGAGCAGAGAGACCATGGTGTATAGGATAGTATATGCTCCTTTAAGGAGAACAGCCACAACTCAGTTTTCATCTGTTGACTTATCTTATTGTAGGCCCAATGTAACTATCTTTTAATTTTCAAGAAAAATGGAAACTGGATTATTTTTAATTGCTCTTGATTTTTAAATAGTGCAACTAATTCTAAAAAAAATTTAAACATTGTGTAAGGTATGAAGGAATCCTTCATGGGCTAAATATTCTAGATTAGATAGCTATGGACTAGATGATTTCTATTGATCCTGGCTAGCTGTAGAATGCCTTTCTGTTTGTTTGTTTGTTTTTTAATCTTATAGAAATACAATGTGGTGCTTACCAAAGAATATGTGTGAAACATATATGTAGGTTATAAAGCACAATACAAAATGAATAAATATCTAAGACCTAGCACATGATCTCCCTATGCTCCCCTGTTCCACGTTTCCCTACTCTCCCCTCAGAGGTAACCACTATTGTATATTTTGTGTTTAGATGCCTAAATAATACATTAGATTGCTTGCTTTTGAGCCTTATAAACAACAACAAAGTTTTCTAGGATTTATTTCTCTCATGATGTTTCTGAGATTTGATAAATTACTGAGTGTAGCTATAGTTCTTTTTTATCACTATTGTATAATATTCCATTATATGTATATTTCCAAATTTATTCTCTAGCCAATAGATATCCAGGTTATTTTCAGCTTTTGGCTCTTATTAAGAGTGCAACTGTGAACATATTTGTATATGCCTCCTGAAGCATGTGCAAACGTTTTGTGGGGTATATACATAGGAGTTGAGTTGTTTAGTTGTATGATATATGAAGACTCAAATTCGTAGGATAATGCCAAACTTTTTCAGTATTACTGACTTAGCCCCATGAGTCTTGATTCTGAAAGTTCTCCATAGCTCTGCCTTCTCTAATTTATTCTGTCCTCTCTTTCTATACTTCTCTTCCCTTGGTGAAGATAACTGCTTCACTGCCCTTTTATTTTCTTTTTCACAAAAACCATATGTTCCCTGTCATTTCATTAAGAACTTTTTCTCTAATAGAATACAGTGATATTTAGAAGTAGATATTAGCCTTTCACATTTCATAAATGTAACTTGCTAAAGAAGCCTTTTAAAAAGCTTTTCCAGGGATGCCTGGGTGGCTCAACAGTTGAGTGTCTGCCTTTGGCTCAGGGAGTGATCCCGGATTCCTGGGATTGAGCGCCGCATTGGGCTCCTTGTATGGAGCCTGCTTCTCCTTCCTCTGCCTGTGTCTTTGCCTCTCTTTCTGTGTCTCTCATGAATACATTTTTTAAAAAAAAGTTTTTCCATACAGAAATATTTATTTAAAATTTAATGGTCATTTAAAGACTTTGTAAGTTGTTATTTGTCAGGTTCTATACAGGATTAGTTACAATGTAAGTTCTGTTTACGGTGTGGCTCTGTTTTTTTTTTTTTTTTTTTTTTATGATAGTCACACAGAGAGAGAGAGATAGAGAGAGAGGCAGAGACACAGGCAGAGGGAGAAGCAGGCTCCATGCACCGGGAGCCCGACATGGGACTCAATCCCGAGTCTCCAGGACCGCGCCCTGGGCCAAAGGCAGGCACCAAACCGCTGCGCCACCCAAGGATCCCCTGTGTTTTTTTAATTACCTCACAAATGATCTGAGTATTTTTGGCATTTATGAACTCTTAGTTGTTTCAGGAGCTGCTTAGCATAAATAATTTGAAATCTTGGGGTGCCTGGATGGCTCAGTCAGTTAAGTGTTTACCTTCAGCTCAGGTCATGATCTCATGGTCCTGGGATTGAGCCCTATGAGCCCTATGTGTGGCTCCCTGCTCTGCAGGGAGTCTGTTTCTCTCTCTCTCTCTACTCTTCCCTCCCCCTCCACTTCTCTCTTGGTTGCTCACTCTCTCTCAAATAAATAAAATCTTAAAAAAATAAAAAATAAAATAAGGAGGGGTGCCTGGGTGGCTTAGTCAGTTAAGTGTCTGCCTTCAGCTCAGGTCATGATCCTGGGTCCTGGGATTGAGCCCCCCATCGGGCTGCCTGCTCAGCAGAGAGCTTGCTTCTCTCTCTCTCTCTCTCTCTCTCTCTCTCTCTCTCTCTCTCTGCCATTCCCCCTACTTGTGCTCTCTTGCTCTCTCTGTCAAATAAGTAAATAAAATCTTTAAAATAAGTAAGGATAGGATTCCTAAGCATCTTAATAAAATGAAGTAGGTTTTGGTTTATCCATTATTAGGCTAATATTGAATTACTCTTTTTAAATTTTTATTTATTTGAGGGAAAGAGAGACAACACAAGTCTGAGGGTGGGTGGGGGAGAGGGAAAAGCAGACTCCCTACTGAGCAGAGAGCCTGATATGGGCTCAACCCCAGAACCCCAAGATTATAACTGAGGCAAAGGCAGACGCTTAACACTGAGTGACCCAAGCACCCCTACTCTTTTCTTTTTTTTTTTTTTTTTAGATTTTATTTTTAAGTAATCTCTGTACCCAATGTGGGGCTTAAACTGACAACCCTGAGATCAAGAATCATATGCTTTACTGACTGAGCCAACCAGGCATCCCTTGAATTACTTTTTTTTTTTTTTTTAATATTTATTTATTTATGATAGTCACAGAGAGAGAAAGAGAGAGAGGCAGAGACATAGGCAGAGGGAGAAGCAGGCTCCATGCACCGGGAGCCCGATGTGGGATTCGATCCCAAGTCTCCAGGATCGCGCCCTGGGCCAAAGGCAGGCGCCAAACCACTGCGCCACCCAGGGATCCCTGAATTACTTTTTAAAAACCATGGCCATCACCCTCACTTAGAGCATGTTCATTATCCTTTTTTAATTTATTCAAATAAAGCTCTTGAGGTTTTTATTCTGTGCTTGACAAGTCTAAAAAAGTAAGTGTTCAGCATGTGCATCTTTTTAAAAAGATTTATTTATTTATTCATGAGAGACACAGACTAAGAGAAAGAGAGGCAGGCTCCCTGCAGGGAGCCTGATGTGGGACTCCATCCTGGACCCTCCCAGATCAGGACCTAAGCCGAAGGCAGGCGCCCAACCACTGAGCAACCCAGGCATCCTGCATTTTTTTTTTTTTTTAAAGTAGACTTCATGCTCAACGTGGGGCTTGAACTCACCACCCTGAGATTGATAGTCACATGCTCTATTAACTGAGCCAGCCAGGCATCCTAGCATGTGCATTCTTGACACCTCTTAACCACAGCTCAATTTTTTTAAATTTAATTTTTAAGTAAACTCTACACCCAACAGGGGCCCATACTCATGACTATGAGATCAAGAGTTGCATGCTCTGCCAACTGAGCCAGCTGAGCACCCCCGCAGCTCAAATTTCTACAGAAAATTTCAGTATATTTTCTCAGTTTCTTCCATGGTTAATTTTGGTTTTGATAATTATAGAAGTGAACACTTTACGGAAAGAGCTTTTCCCTTTTAGATGTTAATGTAACATCTAAAATTTAATGGAAGAGGTTTCTTTTGGGGTGATAAAAATATCCTAAAATTGGGTTGTGGTGGTAGTTGCACAATTCTGAATATACTAAAAACTACTGAATTGTACACTTTAAATGGGTAGGTTTTATGGTATGTGAATTATATCTCAATAATGTTGTTAGAATTTAACGATGTTTTGAAGGGATTTCTTGACCCTTTTCCCTGTTTCTTTGATAATTCAAGTATTTGTGATGTCACATGAATTTGAGAAACTACAAATAACTTAGGTGCTTTTGAACTTGGGCCATTTTCCCCCAGTGTTTCTGATTAGCAAGGGATATATAGACCTTAGATTTAGGTTTTCTACTTTTTTATAGCAATCAAAAACTTTTTTTAGACATATTGAATAGTCTGCTTGTAAAACTGTCAAGATAACAGTGGATTCTGATATTTTCTTCAGGTTTTTTGAAATATTGCCAGTGGGTTCATGTTAGTTACACTGTTGTCTCTTCCTAGGCATAGAAGGCAGAACTCTTAGCAAAAATGTCCTATTTATTGGGGTGCCTTGGTGGCTGAGTTGGTTAAGTAAGGGTCTGACTCTTGATTTCAACTCAAGTCATGATCTCATGAGTTGTGAGATTGAGCCCTGCAGTGGGCTTTGTGCTAGGCATGGAGCCTGCTTAGGATTCTCTCTCACCCTGTCCCTCTGTCATTTACCCCCTTGCCCTCCCACACTGAAGTAAAAAAAAAAAAAAAAAAAAGGGATCCCTGGGTGGCGCAGCGGTTTGGCGCCTGCCTTTGGCCCGGGGCGCGATCCTGGAGACTCGGGATCGAATCCCACGTCGGGCTCCCGGTGCATGGAGCCTGCTTCTCCCTCTGCCTGTGTCTCTGCCTCTCTCTCTCTCTCACTGTGTGCCTATCATAAATAAATAAAATTTAAAAAAAAATTAAAAAATATATATATATACATATACACACACACACACACACACACAATTTACCCATAGGATTGCTTCAAAGAATGTTTTATAAGGAATATTTTTTCCAAGTCATTGACACTATATGTATATTTGTTTCACTAACTCCTGTTTTTCTCAGGTTGACTTAAAAAATTTAGACTGAAATATCTTCATTTATTAGCAGATGTCATCTAGGCCAGAAAAAAGTTATGAAAATTGGTATCATTTTGTTTCCAAAGGCCTAAGAAAGAAAAATCACACATAGAGTTGAAACTCTATATGTCACATGGATTTAAAGTAACAATGAGGGCAGCCTGGGTGGCTCAGCAGTGGTTTAAGCGCCTGCCTTCGGCCCAGGGCATGATCCTGGGGTCTCGGGATCAAGTCCCATGTCAGACTCCCTGCATGGAGCCTGCTTCTCCCTCTCCCTCTGCCTGTGTCTCTGTCTCTCTCTCTCTGTCTATCATGAATAAATAAATAAAATCTTAAAAAAAAATAAAGTAACAATGACACTGTATGATTTTATTTAATGTGAAATTCTAGAAAATAAAACTCCTCTACAGTGATAGAAAGCAGGTCAGTGATTACCTTGGGCCCAGAGTAGAGGAGAGGGTTGACTGCCAAGAGTGGATGAGGAAATTTTAGAGGTGATTGATGAGACTGTCTTGATTGTATTTTGTCAAGACTCATAGAACTATACTTCTAAAATGGGTCTTGTTTATTATATATAAGTAAAGATGATTAAAAGAAAAATAGAATAAGACCATATATACACATGCCTTGTATTTGTATCAAGTGTTGGTCTTTTAATATATAGCATCATCTAATATTTCTACATTATATACATAATCAGACATTTATGTTAACTATGCCGATGAAGAGAAAAGTACTCATACAGGGGCACCTGGGTGGCTCAGTGGTTGAGTGTCTGCCTTTGGCTGAGGTCGTGATCGCAGGGTCCTGGGATCAAGTCCCATATCAGGCTCCCTGTAGGGAGCCTGCTTCTCCCTCTGCCTATGTCTCTGCCTCTCTCTCTGTATCTCTCATGAATAAATAAATAACATCTTAAATAAAAAAAAGTACTCATATAATTGTCATTGATGAAATAGTTTGAATAGAAGCCTACACATAGTATTACTATTAATTAGTATATTTTGCAAATATGTCTACTTTAGAATCTCTAATCCTTTGCCTTTTAATTCTATGTTATATATTCAACTTTTCACCAGACAATAGAAACCATCTTTTAACAGCGTTAAAAGTCTTTATATGGTGTGCCTATTTGTATCTAGTCAGGCAGCCAGCACTTCCTACATGCAGAAACATTGATCCAGTGCTGAATAAGAGAGCATGGCCCCATCCTATGGAGTACTTTACAGTTTTCAAATTAGTTTTATATAAATATCTTATTGCGTTCTTTGAGAGCAGATGAAACTCAGAGAAACCGACTTTGCCTAAGTTTACAGTTAGATGACTGAGATCTGATTCCAAGTTCAGTTTCAGGCAGTTTAGGTGGATAAAATTCCAGAGTTGAGGTAGATGAATGGAGAGTTTGAGAGAACATGTGAAATTCAGTTGGATCTTATCCATATTGTGGAATGTGTATAAACTTCCCTAATTTTGTATAAAGTTACATGTATTCCCCTTCCAGTTGATTTTCTCTAACACCAGGATAAGAAAGTTTGAATTTCTGCCAATTGGATTTCTTCCAAGACTATTTCTGATTGCTACCCTAACAGCTGAGACCTCACAGATTCTGGGTGTTACAAAGGAGAACCCTGCATACTTGTGGTATTGAATGTGAATGAGCCCTACATATAAAAATCTGCCTATTAGAGTGCTTTGGTGGCTCAGTCAATTGAGCATCCAACTCTTGATTTTGGCTCAGGTCATGATCTCACAGTCACGGGATTGAGCCCTGCATCAGGCTTCTCAGTGGGAAGTCTGCTGGAGATTGTCTCTGCCCCTCTCCTCTCCATCCTTGCTCACTTGCTCACTCTCAAATAAAATAGATCTTAAACACAACCCTCCCCCCCCCCCCACCCCCCACACACACACCCTGCCCTCCTTCTGGCACCATTTGGATTTCATTGATTTGCAGGGAATTTTCTTGGTGGTGACAGCTGTGAGCCATTTCCTGCTGCAGAACAGATGCAGGAGGCTGCTCTCCTGCTGAGTGGTATAGATGGTAGGTCTTTTGTGACAAGGGGATGGCAGTGTGGTTATCTTTGCCACTACTTGTGAAGGAGGCAGCATGGAATAGTGGAAAGAACATGGGACTAGCCATGAGAAGACTTAGGTTCCAATCTTAGAACTGTTACTTGAGCTATGTTACTTTGGGCCACTCACTGATTCATTCCAGTCTTTCTCCTTTTGAGTAAAATGGAGTGGTATGTATATCACAGATAAATCTCAAAATCATTATGCTAAATGAAAGAAGCCAGATACAAAAGAGACTATATTGTATAATTCCATTTATATAGAATTTTAAAAAATGCAATCCAATATATGGTGACAGAAAGCAGATCAGTAGTTGCCCAGGGCCAGGGGCGGAGAAAAGAATGGAATGCAAAAAGGCATGAGGAATCTCATTTTGAGAGTAATGAAAATGTTCTGTGCTCTACTTGTGGTGGTTTCACAGGTATATACAACTCTCAAAATTCATAGAATTGTACATTATTGTGTACATACACTCAAAAAATGGGATTCCAACTTTTAATAAGGGCTTAATAAGATAAAATAGATTTGGATTATTTACCATGTGTGTAGGAAGGGAGAAAGCACAGATATGTACTTGTGAATTTGTATGAATATTTGTATATATTTTTATATACTTTGTAGTTTATGTAATAGGAATGTTCAAGCACTAAATAAAATTAACAGTCATTAGCCTTGATCTCTTAAGTCTTGCTTTACCTATTTGTCATTTTTATCTGAAATTTTATGAACTAATAGTAGTAGAAGACATTTAAGGTCAAATTCCTCAAAATATTTGAAATACTTAATTTACTAAAAATTTTGACTCTATATGCCATTTGTGTGATTGTTTTGCTTTTTAGCAGTTACTGCATCCTATCACCTTTATGTTGCAGGAGTCTGTTTACATCATTATAGTCACAACATGACAAAGGTGTTAGTGGCAAATTCTTAGTTCCAATATATAGCACAAGAAACAAAATGGAAATGACTTGACAATACCCCTTCCCCCAGTTCCCATCCTGTATTCTATTAATGGTTTAAAATCCTTAAAATCCTTAATAAATACTTCCAGAAGCCAAAACTAATTGTTTGGAGTTGACACTGACGTTGAAAATTGACCTAGAGAGAATATTCAGTAACTCAAATATGAAGTAAGAAGTGACCATTCTGGATTAGTTGTGGCTGTATAGAGCTATTCCTGATCTCCTCTTTCCCTAATGCTCAGGCCCTTTGTACTTCAGACTTGCAGGGAATGCATCATTTTTAGCTGGATGTAGGACAGTGGCAGCTACTTCTAAGACAGAGAAACACTAGTTTCTTTTTTCTTTTTTTAAGATTTTTATGTATTTATTCATGACAGAGAGAGAGAGAGAGAGAGAGAGAGGCAGAGACACAGGCAGAGGGAGAAGCAGGCTCCATGCAGGGAGCCCGATGTGGGACTCGATCCCAGGTCTCCAGGATCACTCCCTGGGCTGAAGGCAGCGCTAAACCGCTGGGCCACCGGGGCTGCCCGAAACTCGTGTTTCTTGGGGGAAAGCCAATTTTAGGCTTTGGTCAGGAAATATACAAGATGAAGCTGTCAAGATAATTGATTGAAACACATGGAATATATATATATATATAAAAAAACCCATGAGTTAATAGTGAATTTTTTAAAAGCACCCTACTCCCCCCAAATCCTAAAGGAACTCCTTAGATACCATCCCTGTCTTCATGTACAAACTCTTGCTTTGGATAATCAAGTAGCCCTAGTTGTTGACAAGTTTTTCTTTACAGAAAAATTCCACCAATAATGATATATTCAGGAAATCACCATTTTGCAACCCCTCATGAAATAATTGAGGCAGGTAGCAGTCATCATTGGATGAAACCATTGGATTCATTAGCTGATGAGAGAACTTTACAATGAAGGAATCCGGCTGCAATTCTAGTAGATATTTGCATATATTCTGATGTGATGGTAATGTATTTTAAAGCACATGTAACACCGATGAAGTATTTTTGCCTGAAATGTGGAACTTTATTCTAATATAGGATTGCAAGATTAGGCCAAAACAGAAAAGGATACTAGTTAAAATTGAATTTCAAATAAACAATGGTTTTGTTTTGTTTTAGTATGTCTCATACTTGGAACATACTTGGTTTATGCAAGAAGTCAGTGGAATAGAAGGGGAAAAAAAGAAGGATTTTAAAAATATTTGTTTAAAGGTGCCTGGGTAGCTCAGTCGGTTGAGCTTTGGGCTGTTGATTTTGGCTTAGTTCATTATCTCAGGGTTGTGAGATTGAGCCCTGCCTCAAGCTCTGCACTCAGTCTGCTTGTCTCTCACCCTCTGTTCCTTCCCCTGCTCACATGTTCACTCACTCTCGCTCTCAAATAAATCTTTAAAAATATATATTTTGAGAGGGTGCCTGGATGGCTCAGTCAGCTAAGCATTGGACTCTTAATTTCGGCTCTGGTTATGATCTCAGAGTTGTGGGATCAAGCCCCACATCTGGCTCCATGCTCAGTGGGGAGTCTGCTTTCAATTCTGTCCCCACCTCCCTCTGTCTCCCCTGCCTCCACCTTGCATGTGTGCCTGCATACACATTCTCTCCCTCTCTCAAATAAATAAATCTTAAAACATATGTATATATTTAGGAGCTCCTTGTTGGCTCAGTTGGTGGAGCATGCAACTCTTGATCTCAGGGTTGTGAATTCAAGCCCCCATTAGGTGTGGAGATTATTTAAAAATAAATATTTGGGGATCCCTGGGTGGCTCAGCGATTTAGCACCTGCCTTCCATGCAGAGCATGATCCTGGAATCCCGGGATCGAGTTCCACATTGGGCTTCCTGCATGGAGCCTGCCTCTCTCTCTGCCTGTATCTCTGCTTCTCTCTCTATGTGTCTCATCAATCAATAAATAAAATCTTAAAAAAAAATAAATCTTTTTTTGGAATTAAAAAAAATCTTTAAATATATACATATATACATACATACATGTTTAAATTTAAATATTTTCTTGGAAAACTGGACAGCAATGTGCAAATACACAAAAATTAACTAAATTTGAGTTAATTTGGATTAAGGACTGAATGTAGGAGCTCAAACCATAAAACTTCTCAAAGAAAACATAGATGTTAAGCTCTTGGATGTCAGTTCTGGCAATGATTTTTCGGATTTGACAACAAAAGCAAAAATAAACACATAGGACTACATCAAACTAAAAACCTTCTGTACAGCAAAGGAAACCACCAATAAAATGAAAAGGCAGCCTACTGAACTGGAGAAAATATTTGCAAATCATGTATTTTTTTTTTTTAAGATTTTATTTATTCATGAGAGACACACACAGAGAGAGAGAGGCTGAGACATAGGCAGAGGGAGGAGCAGGCTCCACACAGGGAGACCAATGTGGAACTTGATCCCAGGACTCCAGGATCATGCCCTGAGCTGGAAGGCAGACACCTAACCAGTGAGCCATCCAGGCGTCCCATGCAAACCATATATCTCATAAAGGGTTAATATCCAGAATATATAAAGAACTCCCATAACTCGATAGCAAAATAAACAATCTGAAAAAAAGGGGAGCAGAGGATCTGAACATTTTTTCAAAGACACATAGATGGCCAACAGGTACATGAAAAGATGTTTAACATCACTCACATCAGGAAAATGCAAATCAAAACCACTTTGAGGGCAGCCTGGGTGGCTCAGTGGTTTAGCGCCACCTTCAGCCCCGGGGGATGATCCTGGAGTCCCGGGATCGAGTCCCACATCGGGCTCCCTGCATGGAGCCTGCTTCTCCCTCTGCCTGTGTCTTTGCCTCTCTCTCTCTCTCTCTCTCTCTCTCTGTTTCTCTCATGAATAAATAAATAAAATCTTTAAAAAAAAAACAAAACAGGGATCCCTGGGTGGCGCAGCAGTTTGGCGCCTGCCTTTGGCCCAGGGCGCGATCCTGGAGACCCGGGATCGAATCCCACATCGGGCTCCCGGTGCATGGAGCCTGCTTCTCCCTCTGCCTGTGTCTCTGCCTCTCTCTCTCTCTCTCTCTGTGACTATCATAAATAAATAAAAAAAAAAGTTGTATGCTTTAAAAAAAACAAAACAAAACAAAACAAAACAAAACACTTTGAGCTATCACCTCACACCTAGTAGAATGGCTATTATCAAAGACAGGAGATAACATTCCAGAGAGGAGGTTAGTGAGAAACTAGTCCTTGTGCACTACTGGTGGGAATGTTAATTGGTACAACCACTATAGAGATTCCTCAAAAATAAAAATTGGGGACTAGGGTGGCTTGGTTGAGTGGCCTGCTCTTGATTTTGGCTCAAGTCATGATCTTGGGGTCCTGGGCCTGGACCCCACGTTGGGCTCCGTGCTCAGCCCGGAGTCTACTTGAGGATTGATTCTGTCTCACTCCTGGCTTCTCCCTCCTACCTCCACCTGCCTCTAAGATAAATTAATAATTAAAAAAAATAAAAATAGAACTACCATATGACTCAGCAATGCCACTTCTGGGGAATTATCCAAAGAAAACAAATACACTAACTCAAAAAGATATATGCAACATTATTTACATTGGCTAAGATATGAAAACAACCTAAATGTCCATCAAGGGGTAAATGGATAAAGAAGTAGAATATATGTGTGTGTGGATGGACCTTGAGGGGATTATGCTAAGTCAAAGACAAATACTGTATCATCCCACTTATATATGGAATCCCAAAGAAACCATAAAAGTAAGCTCCTAGATATGGAGGCCAGAATGGTGGTTGCCAGAAGTAGGAATTGTGAGGGTGGGCGAAAATGAGTAAAAGGAGTCAAGAAGTACAAACTTTCAGTTATAAGTTATAGGGTATAATGCGCAGCATGGCAACTATAGCTCATAATACTGTGTTGCATATTTGAAAGTTTCTAAGAGAGTAGATCTTAAAAGCTCTTGTCATAAGAAAAAATCCGGTAACTATATGGTGACAGATGTTAAGTGGACTTCTGGTCATTTTGCAGTATATACAAATGTTGAATCATATTGTATATTGAAAATGTGTTTCAGTTATATCTCAATAAAAATATACACATACATATTTAATATTTTTATTTTTATTTATTTTATTTATTTGTTTATTTTTAAGATTTTATTTATTTATTCATCAGAGAGAGAGAGAGAGGCAGAGTCACAGGCAGAGGGAGAAGTAGGCTCCATGCCGGGAGCCCGACGTAGGACTCGATCCCGGGACCCCAGGATCACACCCTGCGCTGAAGGTGGCACTAAACCGCTGAGCCACCAGGGCTGCCCAAGATAAATATTTTTAAAATATACTTTTTAAAGATTTTATTTATTCATAAGAGACACAGTCAGAAACATAGGCAGAAGGAGAAGCAGGCTCCTCACAGGGAGCCCCAGTGGGGGACTCGATCCCTGGACCTCAGGATCACACCCTGAGCCAAAGGCAGATGCTCAACCACTGAGCCACCCAGGCATCCCTATATTAGTTACTACTAAACAAACTCTTTGGTAGTCTACTGACATGTTTAAAATAATCTCGGTGGGGTGCCTCGGTGGCTCAGTGGATTAAGCATCTGTCTTTGGCTCAGATCATGATCTCAGGGGTCTGGGATCAAGCCCCACACTGGGCTCCCTATTCAGCAGGGAGTCTGCCTCTCCCTCTGCCACTCCTGCGCCCACTCATGCTTGCTCTCCTCCTGCTTGCTTGCTCTCTCTCTCAAATACATACATACATACATACATACATACATACATACATAAAATCTTATAAAAGTAAAATGGAAATCTGGTTTAGCCAGATTGAATAAAATAGTTTATGTAAAGGACTTAAACATAGTTCTTGGCATAAAATACAACAATAAATTTTAGTTTAATCAGATTGTCAAAGTAGTATCACTGCACTATATGCCGAAATAATGTGATTAGCCTTGTTACATGAAATGTTTTTTTGAACTATATGAAGTGTTCAAGGTGACATTGCTAAAGATACGGTGTGTACCAGGCCCTTCTAGTTTGTAAGGGCTCTGAGGTTGTCCCCATTACTTTGAGTGATGGGACTTGTAGAGAGTTAGGAATCCGAGAAAATGGCTCCTTAGCCACCACATAAGCAAGCTTCATGCAATGTTGTAATCCTGTAGTTGCCTTGGTTAAAAAGTAGAAATGGTAGAACTTTTTGTTCTTTGTACTGTCTAAGCAGATTGTGTTCATTCAACCAATACTTGATACACACCATTCTAGCTAGACTGAGAAGATCATATTGCTTTTTCTCTTGAAGAATTCACACTATAGTATAAGGCAGAGCCACCTTACATCACCTCCAGAACAAGAATGGCAATAAATAAAAAAAATATATATATAAGTCTGTAAAAAGTACCCTATCGGTTTTACAATTGAAACACTATAGAAGTTTGGAGAGAGAAATCCCATCTCCATGGGGTAATTCATATTTGTCAAGCATTATAATTATGTGAATTGTTTTTAGTGGCTATAACAAACAGCATATGAAAATGCTTATGTTGGTACGCCTGGGTGGCTCTGTGGTTGAGTGTGTGCCTTCAACTCAGGGCGTGATCCTGGGGGTCCAGGAATGGATCCCCTACAGGGAGCCTGCTTCTCCCTCTGCCCGTGTCTCTATCTCTATCTGTGTCTTTCATTAATAAATAAATAAAATCAGAAAGGAAAGGAAAGGGAGAAAGAAAAGAGAAAGGAAAGGAAAGGAAAGGAAGAAAGAAAGAAAAGAAAGAAAGAAAGAAAGAAAGAAAGAAAAGAAAGAAAAAAATGCTTATGTTAAAAAAGTAGATTGCAATATAGTTATGTGTACAATGTTATATAAAATGTAAAAATGCATTAAAAAATAAAAAGCTAGAGGGAAAAACAATAGCAACAAGTAGTTTTCTCAGGTCAATTTGAGAAGGGAGGGAGCGAGGTAGATGGATTTAGAGATATATTTTTAAAATAAAATATATAGTCACATAGTTTCAAAAGTTAAAAAAACAGCTGTTCTAGGTCCTGCTCTGGGTGATGAAGACAGCAGTAAAATAGAAATAACAATAGGAAAGGTAATAGCTACTGACATTTATTGCTATATAGTAGTCTCCTTCCCATGCTTGCCCTCTACCAACTAGTTCCCCTCCCCCCCGACCAATACTATTACTTTATTGTGCATCCTATCAGAGACACTTTATGCCTGATAAGCAAATATATAGGTTTATTATAAATAGTTCTCTTTCTCTTCAATGAATGGTACCTTTACAAACCTTTACAAACATACAAACTGTTTTGTACCTTGCTTTAGTCACTTCAATATATTGGAGAGTTTACTTTTTCTTCAATAATATATTGAGAGTTTATTTATTCTCTGTAATTGTTTCGTAGTATCCCATTTAATGGGTTACTGTTATTTATTTAACTAGTCCCTATCTGTACTAATTCTTTGCTAGTATATAAAGTGCTGCAGTGAACAACTTTGTTACTTATGTCATTTTGTACTTGTCCACAGTATCTGATAGGTTCCTAGAAGTGGAATTGCTGGGTCAGTGCATTTGCATTTGTAATTTTGGTAGATCAAGCTCAGTGGACTAAATCACCTGGGGAACTTTTTCAGTGTTCTTATGCTTGTCTCCCTTAATATCTGGGAAATTTGGGATGCCTGAGTGGCTCAGAGGTTGAGCGTCTGCCTTTCGCTCGGGGCGTGATCCTGGGATCCAGGATCGGATCCCACATGGGCTCCCTGCATGGAGCCTGCTTCTCCTTCTGCCTATGTCTCTTCCTCTATGTGTCTCTTGTGAATAAATAAATAAAATCTTTAAAAAATATCTGGGAAATTTTTTGGTTTTGTTTTTTATTTTTCTATGTATCTGAGATGGAGCTCAGTATCTTAATACTTTTAAGTTCCTACGGTGATTCTGATGTTTACCCCAGAAGAAGGAGGATGTTAGACCCTTGTAAAATGGAATGTGTACTAAAAAAGCATATCGAATTTTATTTTATTTTATTTTTTTTAGCATATCGAATTTTAGAACAAAAGAGCAGCTCTTTCTACCCATGGGTCATATCCTTGTGCTTTAATAAAAATGCCTTTTTGCACTGAGAAAAGAAAACACAAAAAGTAAAACAAAAGAAAGTGGGTTAAGTATAGGGCTCAGAAAGGCAGCATGCTCCCAATTTTTGTAGAAGTATGACAGTGGCTGCTTTAATTTACATATCCAGATTACTGCTGTCTCCAGCATCTTCCCCTCCCATGACATTATGGGATATCCAAGCATTGCAAGATGAAGACATTAGTCTTTCAGGTACTGATAAAGGGATGCAGTAGATGTCATGGTAATCAGAGTTTGGTATGTTCCAAAGGAATGGGTGTGTGAAATACAGGATTTTGTACAACCTGTAGAAATTAAGAAAACTGCATAGCACCTAACCTGCTGTTCTGGGTTAGGCTGAGCCAAGTAGGAAATATAATTGCTTGGAAGTAACTTAAAACACACCAAAATGTCAAAGGCTTATTCTGTTCTAGCTTCTGTGCTAGGCAAAGATAGTAATAAACAAACCATGGTAGTAATAATTGGGCACTGAGTATGTGCCAGGTATTATGCTGAAAGTTTCACAAGTATTTTCTCATTGAATCCTAATCCTAGGAACTGTGGTCACTATTACATTCCCCTTTAACAGTTGAGAAAAATGAGCTTCATAGATATTAAATTACTAACTTACTGAAGATTGTGCATGTATCTACTGCATAGAATTGTTTGAAGGTTAACAAATAGTACTTAGAAGAATAGTACCTGCTACGTAATAAATGCTCAACAGTATTAGTTATTATTACTAAAGTACAGAGGAAATCCTAATAATCCTTTGCCTAGGGCATACCTCAAAGAAGAAAAATATAAGTAGGGCTTTTCTTAGGAAAGGCAGATATTTCAGTAGAAGAAACTGTAGTAAAGGGATTGGTGGCCTGATTTGGCTACTGCATAGGGTGATTAGTGGTAAAATGGTAGAAGAGGATGAGAAATGAAAGGCTTCATGAGAGGGTGGGGCAGAGAGCTCTTGAGCTATTTTGAGAGAATGGGCATAACTCATTTTAGGAGACAGAGGGGATTGGGAACATTTCAGGCAAAGATACAAGGCATAGAAGAAGTGTTAGAAGGCATAGAAGCAGTGTTGGCAGTATCTACTGCTATGTAGTAAACTACTGCAAAATTAAGTGGTTTAAAACAATTACTATTTTATTTACCCACAGTTCTATTAGTCACATATTTGGGCTAGGCCTAACTAAGTAATTCTGGTCTCACCAAGGGTCACTCATGTGGCTGCAGTCATTTGGTGGTGCCACTGGGGCTAAATAGTATGATGGCTTCTCTCACAAATGTGGCTTTAATGATGGCTGTCGGCTGGACTTCTTCACATGGCAGTAGAAGAGTTGCAAGAGAACAGCAGAAGCTGCAAGAGTTCTTGAGGCCAAGGCAAGAAAGTCACACAGTGTTGCTCCACCACATTCTATTAGGCAAAACAGTCACAAGGCCAACCTAGATGCAATGGGAGGAAAAAGACACTGCCTCTTGAAAGGACATGCGAAGAATTTGTGGCCTTCCCCCACGCCCTCAAATCTTCCACAAATGGATGAGTTTAGGATGTGTAGCCTTTTCCTCACCCTAAGTAGTGTTTCCTCCAAAGTTAATTATAGAAGTTACTCTAATCACCTTTATTACCTGGCCCTCAACTCTGTTTCTCTTAGAATGAAGACAAAATATAAATTAAAGTGAAAAAATCTTTACTGAGAATTCACTAACTGAATTTTGAAAACTGAGCTTATAAAACAGTTTGAGAAAATGTAGTTTTTAATATTTTCACAAACTTGAACTTGATTAACAGTGGTGTAGAGAATTCCTCAGGGTCCTGACTTCAGTAATAGACTAGGATTTTGTGTTATTAACACATCATTTATTAGTATTTGATTAAATACCTTGGTGTTATCTTTTTTTTTTTTTAATTTTTTTTTTTTTTTATTTATGATAGTCACAGAATGAGAGAGAGAGAGAGAGAGAGAGAGGCAGAGACACAGGCAGAGGGAGAAGCAGGCTCCATGCACCGGGAGCCCGATGTGGGATTCGATCCCGGGTCTCCAGGATCGCGCCCTGGGCCAAAGACAGGCGCCAAACCGCTGCGCCACCCAGGGATCCCAATACCTTGGTGTTAAAATTTTTTGAGAATTACAGTATTTGACCATTTGAAATCTTTATTTTTATATTTATTTATTTATTTATTTATTTATTTTTTAGATTTTGTTTATTTTAGAGAGAGGAGAGTGCAAGGGGAGGATTGATAGAGGGGCGGGGAGAGAGAGAGAATCTCAAGCAGACACTGAGTGCTGAGCTCAATGTGGGGCTTACAACCTGGGATCCTGATGAGCAGAAATCAAGAGCTGGATGCTTAACTGACTGAGCCTCCCAGGTGCCCCTAAAATCTTATTTTTGTTTTTAGTAATCTCTATATCCAACTTTGGGCTTAAACTCACGACCAAGATCAAAGAGATCTCCAAGCTAAGATCAAGAGTCACGTACTCTTCTGACCGAGCCAGCCAGGTGCTCCAACAACCATATAAAATTTTGACCATTTCCTAGGTTATTTACTTATTTATTTTATTTATCCTAGGAAAATTATTGTATTCATATTCTGTACAAGTTAACATCTACAACCACCTACCTTCACCTACCTTTTAGAATGATCTGAGATCCTGAATCACATTCTGAATTAATGATGTTTTTACCTCTTTATTCAACTAACTTTTGCCAGTACTCAGCAGATACAAATGTGATTTCCTCTGAGTTATATCAGTTCTGTGGTTTGCTATTTAATTCTGCTTTCCATTCTGAAAGAGTTCTTAGCCTTTGTTCATTAATCATAGGAAACAGTTGTGCAACATGCCTTGACATTAACTTGAACATCTAAAATTAGTCTTGCTACAATCAGTGGTTGGGAACAAGGTTTCAGTAGTTTGTGACATGTGTTAAGTAGACATTGCAAGGTTGGAAGGAACTCCCTAGAATTAAGTAAGTAACTTGCATTGTGTGTGTGTGTGTACATGTACCTGTGTATGTATACAATTGAAGTTCTATTTGTATTAAGCAGATGAACAAATTACATCTATTACTACAAATGCATCATAAGCATCTTTCCTTATGCATTGTACTGTTTAATTATTTCAGAAGAAAAATGTATTTTGAAAACTTGGCATGCTAGAATGAATTTTTCTGCATGTTTGTTTTGTGATTTTAATTTTTTAACAAAATAATTATATATACCGTTATTTCAAGTAAATGGCTTTTTTTTTTCCTTTTCAGAATTTATAGAAACTCATTCACAAAAATGACATCCTGGTTGTATGAATGTCTTTGTGAAGCTGAACTTGCACAGTATTATCCTCATTTTACTGCCCTTGGCCTTCGAAAAATAGATGAATTAGCCAACGTTACAATGAAAGACTACTCTAAATTGGGAGTCCGTGACATGAATGACCGCAAACGTCTCTTCCAACTTATCAAAATCATTAAAATTATGCAGGAAGAAGATAAAGAAGTCGGTAGCCCAGATCATCCTCTTCAGACAAACCGCCTGTGCAGTAAGCCTTGGGAATCCAGATCTGGCCCTCGCCGGCAACTGCATTTTGATTCTCCTGCTGACGACAAAGACAGAACTACCAACAACAATGGGTTTGAAATGTGCAGTTTATCAGATTTTTCTGTAAATGAACAGAAGTCTAGTTACCTAAAAGTGCTGGAACACTTACTGCCGGATGATTCCCATTACCATACAAAAACAAGAATTCTGAATGCTACAGCTGCTGGTTCCTATGTGCAAACAGAAACTAACACTTCACTCTTTTCATCAAATCACTTTTCTCCAATCCTGGGGGATTATGATATTCCCATTATTCAAAGAATCTCTCATGTTTCAGGGTATAACTATGGAATCCCTCGTTCTTGTAGCAGGTAATCATTTTTATCTTTTTGGGGGGTATGATGGAGAGGGGTAGCATCAGGCAAGGGCAAGCCTCCATGATTAAGAGCACCCACTCCTTATTTACAGAAAATTACAGTGAACAGCTTCTGCAGTAATAATAGCAGTACCTTGATGGGGTGAAGTTCATGAGGAATTGGGACTTTCCAGATGGGAGAAAGATGATATTGTTCATGTATGTCAAACAGCTGCTACTTGCCAGGATCTGCTATTATTCCGTTAGCAGACCTATTTCTATTATTTATTATAGTGTAACATGATACATATAATGCATCCTTGAAGGTAAAATAGTTAACTGGCCTTCTGCAATGGAAAAAATGTGCGTATTCCACAGGGTTTTTTTTTTTTTTTTTTTTTTAAGGCTATCAAATGCACTTCAACCAGGAGATATAGAGCTTAAAAACAAAGAGCATGTAGTTGAATTAAGTAATTCTTTCTTTTTTCTTTTTTTTTTTAAGATTTTATTTATTTATTCATGAAAGACACAGAGACAGAGAGGCAGAGACACAGGCAGAGGAAGAAGCAGGCTCCATGCAGGGACCCCGACATGGGACTCAGTCCCGGGTCTCATTGGACCCTGGGCCGAAGGCGGCGCTAAACCGCTTGCTGAGCCACCCAGGCTGCCCAAATTAAGTAGTTCTTTCATGCAATTAGTTTACCTGCACACATTGAAATATGGTCCTGATTTTGAGTGCTTTTTTCTATTCCAGCCCTGCAAGAACATATGATTTTGGTGATTGCAGAAGACTAAGACATTTTAATGTAGCTTAGACTTTGAGACTCAGGGTGACAATAAGTTATTTTCACTTAGTGCTTTAAGTTAAATGTTGAAATAAAGGTCCCTAGGAGCTGAAATATTGAATAATCTCTAATACCAGAATTGGTATAATAGAAAGCATGTTCTTTTAAAAATAACACATATTTGTTGTTTTGTTATTTTAAAAGTTATACATGGCAAGTTGTGGAGAAACAAAATACCTTCTTTTTTTTTTTTTTTTAAGATTTTATTTGTTTGACAAAGAGCACAGTAAAGGGGGAGCGGCTGGGAGAAGCAGGCTCCCTCCTGAGCATGGAGCCCAGTGCTCAATCCTAGGACCCTGGCATCATGACCTGAGCTAAAGGCAGACACTTAGCCACCTGAACCACCCAGGCATCCTGAAACAAAATACATACTTAAGCCACATTTCCTTTTCTTTCCTTTTCTTTTTTAAGGCTATTATTCATACTTTAAAACA
Source organism: Vulpes lagopus (assembly GCF_018345385.1). Lineage (NCBI taxonomy): Eukaryota > Metazoa > Chordata > Mammalia > Carnivora > Canidae > Vulpes > Vulpes lagopus. Next base: position 81,759,306 of record NC_054830.1, read on the forward strand.
AGGTATATATTTACATCTGGTCTTATATTGGCTAAGGTTTCAGAGGATCTCATAACCAGTTCTTTTATTCACCCCAAAAATAAAAGACTCAATTTTACAGGTAAAAGTGCTTTTAGTAATTTGAAATACATAGTGCATTTTATAGTATTTCTGAAAACTTTATTTGGTTTAGCAGAGCATAGAGTATATAGTACTCTTCTTCTTTTAATTGTTAGAGAACTAGATTGTTCCATGACTATCAAAGCCAGGATTGTTTCTGTCCTATTAGTTAGCTCTGGTAAAAGAAGAGATATTTTCTTGAATATTACAATCTTGTATTGAACAACACATAAAAATCTAAACTGGAATTATTTATAAATAAAGATACCCCTTTACATTATTTATTTGGACAGAATGAATATTTTAGTTTAAATACTGCTATTTCATTTATGTGGCACATATTAAGTATCACCTCTTCTAGGTCTGATTCTAGTTGTAAAGATAATTAGGATATGTGGAGGCTCTTAGACTCTTAGGGGGAGTGAGTGGGATGACAAACAACCATATGGTGAGGTAAGTGCTCTTATCAAGGTTTATACATGACAAACCCAGAATGAAAGCTGTTCCATTGAGCTTTCTTACTTTTAATGTCATTATTTTATCTCTCTTCTCTTTATTATGTGAGGGAAATAGAGATTAGAAAGGACATTTCCTCCCAATAATTCTCATATTCTCACCCAGATGTTTCTAAGTAGCAGTCAAGGTTTTAGAACCCTAAGAAACTCCCTCACCAACTTAATGCTTACTGTTAGGATGTCATCTTGTCCAAAGTGCATTCTCTTTGGATGCCTCAAATCAAGTAAGCTCAAAATAAATTAATAAAAGTCTAATGCATTTAGAGATCTTAAATAGACCTAACTCCAGCTGTCTTAACTCTTCATGTCAGGAAGATACAGCTTATCTCTTCTAAGGAATGTTGGGCATTAAAACCAGAGCCTTCTAGTGGTACCAGGGTGGCTCAGTCGCTTAAGTGTCTGACTGGCTCAGGTCATGATCTCAGGGTCCTTGGGATTGAGCCCTGTGTCAAGTTCCCTGCTCAAGGAGGAGTCTTCTTGTCTCTCTGCCCCTCCCCCTCCCACTCATTTTCTTTCTCTCTCCAATAAATGAATACAATCTTTAAAAAAGAAACAGAGCCTTTTAGCAGAACATTCATTCCTTTTTGCCCCTTGAACTTGAAAACTGTAGTCTTTTTGACCACATGATCCATCCTAGAGTCCTTAGTCAATTTTGAAAAAGACTTTTTCTATCCCGTTTAATTGGCTTTATACAATTAGGTTTTTAATACTTCCCAATAAAAATTTTGACACAGGCCCTTGTTAAAATAATGCATTAAATTTTTGTTTTGGGGGGCACCTGGGTGGCTCAATAGTTGAGCATCTGCCTTTGGTTCAGGGCGTGATCCCAGGGTCTTGGGATAGAGTACCAGCAGCGAGCCTGCTTCTCCCACTGCCTGTGTCTCTGCTTCTCTCTCTGTATCTCATGAAAAAATAAAATCTTAAAACATTTTTTTGTTATTAAAAAAATCAAACATATGCAGAAGAAGGGAGAATAGAACAATGAATCCCCTACCTGCCCATCATCTACTTTTAATGATTGTCAAGATTTTGCCACACTTAACCTCAAAATGGTACATTTTTAAAAGTCTGCTGTGTTTTGGTTCATGAGAGACACAGAGACAGAAAGAGGCAGAGACACAGGCAGAGGGAGAAGCAGGCTGGGTCGCTCAATTAAGCGTCTGACTTTTCATTTCAGTTCAGGTCATGATCTCAGGGTTATGAGATTGAGCTCTGAGTTGGGCTCCACACTGGGTGTGGAGCCTGCTTCAGAGTCTCTCTTTCCCTCTCTCATTGCCCCTCCCTCCCTTAAATGCTTTAAAAGCCTGGTGTAGTCCTTTATGCACTATATAGAAATTTTATTCGTTCCTTTTTACTAATTTAAATAAAATCCTGGCAAAAAGTAATTTTCCAGCCAGTTGGAGGGCTCAGAAAATCGAAATTGATATGAAACAATTATATAGTGAAATATCCTGTGTAAAATCTGTTATAAAAGGGTTTTTAGGGGCTATTAATCAAATTCTAAAGTGTAAAAGGAAGGGACTAATTTGTCTTGCTAAGGCAATCTTAGTATATGGACCAAAGGCATTGATCTGGTAAACTACTTTCAAGAATCCTATTTTCTAAAAAAAAAAAAAAAAAAAAAAAAAAAAAAAAAAGAATCCTATTTTCTTGTTACTAGGTTAAGAGGAATTTCTATATAGGTAAACGGTCAGTTGTTAGAGATAAGTGTATATAGCCCCATTAGACTCAGTAAGTAAACCTGGTGAATTTTGTATCCCTAGCTCAAGGAATATTTCATCAAATATTCTAGCTGTTAAGATTGTTAAGTTCATTGAAGTCAGAGCCAGAGAAGAAATGCGTCTGAATAGAAGGCTGATAGTGGTGGGCAGCACCAGTTGTAAAATTGTCCCAGGAAGAAGAAATACAGGATTGTGTTCTAACAAATACATATCAGGTAAATAAAAAGAGGAACTGAGAGAGCAAGACGAAGGGAGGACAGAGTATACCAGGAGGAACAGAGAAAAAGTACATTGAAACCTACCACCTAGTTCAAGGTATTCAAGGATCAAGGTGATCCCAGGTAGGATAAAAAAAAGAAATTAGATTGAATGATCAAGAAAACAATAAATGTATAAGAATAATTGGATTGAGAAAAAGCAATAGATATGGGTTTTAGGTATTTTAAAGGCCTTGGAGGAGTGATCAAAACATAACTGTGTTTGATTTTGAGGATTAACCAGCCTGATTTGGGGGGATATATAGAAAGACACATAGAAGTTTTTGGAAGACCACATCTGGAAGCCAAACATATGGCTTAGAGCTAGAGCAACTCTTAGGGTTTTGGAGTTTTTTTGTTTGTTTTGGCAGGACAGAGGATGGAGTGGATTAGGGATAGAGATAGAAGTAATCAGGAGGATTTAGTTAGTAAAAGAACTTTCTATACACCTAATATGTATAAGTTACATATTAAAGTTGACACTGAGAAAGCTTTTTATATATGTAAGATGTGTATATAAGTTAGGTGTAATGTGTATATAAAATAAAATATACTGATACTTTGACCTCTTAAGTAGCCTTATCCTATTATTAATTAAAGCCCACTTCTAAATATATATCAGACAGAACACCTCAGAGAAAGAGAATCCTTGGACTGAGATGGAGAAAATTAGAGTTTGTGTTCGAAAACGCCCTTTGGGCATGAGGGAGGTACGTCGTGGAGAAATTAATATTGTTACTGTAGAAGACAAAGAAACGCTACTTGTTCATGAAAAGAAAGAAGCAGTTGACCTTACACAATATATTCTGCAGGTATGATGCTTTCCTTTTGTGTTTGGAATTAATATGATCAAGTGTGTAGATTTTTTTTTGCTCTTATTTTAATGATAGCATACAAATTCTAAAACCCAATTTCTGCTTTGGGTGTTGGTATTCATACGTGATATAAATCATTAATACTCTGGACCTTCATTTTAAACAAATATAGTGCAATGGAGGAAACAAAAACGTAATTTCTGCATTCTAAGGCTATAGAATTGCATCATATATTCGCTTAACACATTTTACATGAATGTTATTATACCTCTTTGGCAAAAAAGGGTCTTAAGGGGATAAAAAGAATGTAGTGGTGGTAGGTAGGACTAGTCACTGAGTATATGCCCCAGAGTGACTCTGAGATGATCCCATAGTCAGTCTCAATTCTTGCCTGTATCTCACAGTATGAACTTACTATTATGAATATGAATCTGGAGTTTAATATGGAGGATATGTTTTCGAGCAACAAAATTCCAGATAGCCACTCAACTGCTTATTTTGATTCTCAACTGTCTTTGGGTTTATTTTTTTTTTTTTAATTTTTTTTAAATTTTATTTATTTATGATAGTCATACAGAGAGAAAGAGAGAGGCAGAGACACAGGCGGAGGGAGAAGCAGGCTCCATGCGCCGGGAGCCTGATGTGGGATTCGATCCCGGGTCTCCAGGATCGCGCCCTGGGCCAAAGGCAGGCGCCAAACCGCTGCGCCACCCAGGGATCCCTGTCTTTGGGTTTAAATTTAACTTGGTGGAAATTGAGCAGGTTAACTTTGTATAGAATAGATTATAGCAAGTAAATGCAGTCCAGGGATATGATTTCACTTTTACATCTAACATATAAGGATTTAAATAGAACACTAGTAACTTAGACACATAAGAAAGTGTTCACTCCCTGCCAGAAAGATAAGAGTCCAAGAAGAAAGAGTTTGATATTGAAAGGAACTTATTTCAAGCAGATAGATAACCTTGCAATAACTTCAGTCTCCTATGGAAGCAGCAGGCCATGGATGGAAGATGCCATAATTTAGGTACTCTTAAAATTATGAAGCAATTCTTTTTTTTTTTTTTTAAAGATTTTATTTATTTATTCACGAGAGACACACACACACACACAGAGGAAGAAACACAGGCAGAGGGAGAAGCAGGCTCCAGGCAGGGAGCCTGACATGGGACTCGATCCTGGGTCTCCAGGATAACACCCCGGGCTGAAGGCAGGCGCTAAACCCCTGAGCCACCTGGGCTGCCCTGAAGCAATTCTAAACAATCTAAAACAGAGGATAATCCACCAGATGTTAAGATTTGGGAATTCAAGTCTCTCTTAATCTGCCTCTATATATATTCATATTACATTCATACTATTCTCTCTCTTGCTCTCTTCTCTCAAAACCCAGTGAATGGGGATCCCTGGGTGGCGCAGCGGTTTGGCGCCTGCCTTTGGCCCGGGGCGCGATCCTGGAGACCCGGGATGGAATCCCACGTCGGGCTCCCGGTGCATGGAGCCTGCTTCTCCCTCTGCCTATGTCTCTGCTTCTCTCTCTCTCACTGTGTGCCTATCATAAATAAATAAAATTAAAAAAAAAAATTTAAATTCAAAACCCAGTGAATGGTAGAGAGAAGAAAAGTGGTGAGTAATCTGTTGTGCTAGCATTTCACCTTAGTCAGCTGAAATTTTACTCTCCTGGAATAAATATGTTAACACTGAAGTCAAATTGTTAACACTTTCCCCCTCTTTTATATTTGGCATTGTTCATCTTTTTCTTTGGTTATCAAAATTGGGTTTCACCGCAACATTCAAAGTAATCCACTGAGTCTTTCTATGGGCACTAAATTACTAGACCACTGTATAAACAACCCAATTACTTTAACAGCATTATTGACTGCTGATCAATGCACAATCTATTAGGTCTAGATGGGAGGTATTTATTTTGAAGATGGTCTAAATGTCAATTAGTTATAATGTTATCTAGTTCCATGTCTACTTATAACCATAGTAATAGTCCTGTCCAGTTGCCATCTACCCAAGAAGCCCTTAATGATGCTTCTGTCACAGTAATTCCCTCAAAGAAGCATTGTCTTATCTTTTGTATTTTTCCATTATTCCAAAACATAATAACCTTACTTCTTTGTCATTACCGTTGGTCAATACTTATTGAACACCCATAGTTTTCATAGCACTTTCTCTGCAGTTTGAACTTTGGACCTTTGCTCTCATAGGTCAAAGTCCTTACCTATCAATGTCATAATACAAGTGCTGGGAGGGCTTTCACCCCCTTTTCTTTCCTTAAGTGGAAAGAAGAAAAAGGAGGTTGATAGCACACCTAGCAAATAAATACTGATCCTAGACTCTTTGGGTTTTAATTTTTAAACTTATTAAAGAATTCAAACAATAGGTTTATATATATCCATTTAATTAAATGTACTTTCAAATCTTCTTTGTTATTTAGTATATATGATCATATATATGCAATGTGCTATCCTGCTTAGCATTTAATTTTGTATCAACATAATGTGTGAAAGGACAAGGAAACAAATTTTTATATATTTCATTCCATTTCTTAAATAAAGAAATATATATAGAACAAAGAGATGGCACTGAAATATATCAAAAAGTCAACAGTGGCTATCCCTGGGTAGTAAGATTTGTAGATAATTTTATTTTCTTCTTTACTGTTTTCCATGTTTTTAAATTTGTCTATAATCAGCATGCTACTTTTATATAAAAAGCAAAAAAAATTTTTTTAAGATTTTTATTTATTTATTCATGAGAAACACAGAGAGGCAGAGACATAGGTAGAGGGAGAAGCAGGCTCCCTGAGAGGAGCCTGGTGCAGGACTTGATCCCAGGGCCCCAGAATCATGACCTGAGCCAAAGGCAGATGCTCAACTACTGAGCCACCTAGGTGCCCCTAAAAAGTAAAAAAATTTGAGTAACATAGATTTGTTTCAAAATCAAAACATACAAAAAGGACTGCGGTGAAAAGTGTCCTGCTTATTCTATGTCCTCCTTGAAGGCAACCAGTATTACCTGTTCTATGTTTCCAGAGATATTCTATAAATACATGTTACTTTAATAATCTGAAAAACTTATTTGAAAATAAAATATGGAACTCTGATCATATCAGGGCTAAAGTGTATATTAATACAACCTAATTAATTAAGTATGATCAAATGAAATATATGTGATGCAAAGGACTTTATGGAATATATGTATTTAGATATCTTTTGCTAGCATTTATAATATTTATATGTATTAATATGGGCAGCCCCAGTGGCTCAGTGGTTTAGCGCCGCCTTAAGCCCAGGGCCTGATCCTGGAGACCCAGGATCGAGTCCCACGTCTGGCTCCCTGCATGGAGCCTGCTTCTCCCTCTGCCTACGTTTCTGCCTCTCTTTCCCTTTCTGTGTCTCTCATGAATAAATAAATCTTTAAAAAATATAAATATATATTATAATATATGTGGTAATTATAATAATAATACTAATCTTACATGTTCACATATCTTTCATTAAGGATATTTACAGAAGTACTAGAAAAATCAATACCTAAGTCCTATTGGAAGGAAAGATACTAATGCCTTTAATCAATGTGTTTTCTAAGATAAATACTCAAGAAGTAAAGTTATTTACAGGCACTTATAGAAGAAGATGAAGAATAGCCAAATACTCAATGAAGTAAAGGAATTTAAAAAGTTTTCACATTTACTTGTGATCATTTTTTTATTTTGCTGAGAAATGCCAAAAAATATATATATTTTAGAAATAGATTTTACTTTTTATTATTGCCATTTTCAAGTTTATTCAAAAGTAGAATGAGCCCTTATGTGCCTGTCACCCAGATTCAGCAGTTAAAAACATTTTATTATTCTTAAAATTCTATCACATATTTCATACCACTAAAAGTTCACAGATTTCTTTATCATGCTGCACAGATTCATTATTTTCTCACCTTCTAACTTTTGGCGATATTTTCTAATACATTCAACAATAATTGAATAATTTCTGTTCAGGTGACCTAGCAAATTTCTATTTCAGTGTATTGTAATGATACACAAGACTGAATCAGACCTGAATAGAGTGACTCACACAGTAAATTGGCCCAAATTCACTTTGCTGGATTTTCCCATGCAATTTTTCTCAAATGTATATTAAGAGTATGCCCAAGAGGTAGTAGAAGAAAGGGCTTAATGTCTCATTCATTGCACATGGACTGCCATTATTACACTACAGTCAGGCTTGAAATTAGGATTTTTTTTACTCAGAGTTAGTTGGTCTGCCAACATAATAAGCTTCTTAATTATCCAAATGATTATTGCTGCTAAGTTAATTCTTTCCAGATCCAGTTTAATAGGGTCTTCTATCCTTTTCCAGATTATCATGGTTTATTCATTTGGGGATTGTGGACTACTTTCTCTCCCCACCAACTCATATCCAGGCAGTGGCCAAATTTCTCATGCATACATCTCTTTATTTTTACTGTCATCATTGAATTTAGACCCTTCTAAAACAGAGGATAATCCACCAGATGTTAAGATTTGGGAATTCAAATCTCTGGATTACCATTGGATTACTACCAGTGTCCCTGTGCTTAGTCTTTTCGCAGTGTGAAGCCAGATTAGTCTTCCAGTAAAATGGCTCAGAGCATCTCTTTCCTTTGCAAAGTTTTTTATTGGCTACCCACTATTTGCTAAATTAAATATGAACATTCTGTCCTTAAGGCTACTGTCCTAATACCCATGCAACATAGTCCTAATACATTATTCTTAGCCTTCTATTTCACCTTTCTATCTACCAAGATCCTATGATTCAACCACAGTGAATCTTCTCTGTTTCCTAAATGTTCCTTGTGCTTCTCTCATTTGACTGTTGCTGAGGTTTTTCCCATGCTAGAATATCTTCCCCTGCCTCCATCTCTACCTCTAAATTCTTCTTCTTGCATGGCTCTTTCTGTGTACAGTCTTTTTTCATAATGTCTCTCCCAATCAGAAGGAATATGCTTTTCCTTTGAATTCCACATGTACTTTATCTCTCAAAGGTTTTCTAGCTTAGAATCATTTGTATACTTGTCTGGATTCACATCTTTAGGTGTGAAGTTGGGGTGATGGTAGGGTAATATCTATATCTTTGGGCCTTTTGAAGTGCCTACTGCAACTATACATGTTACCAGCTGAGCAATAAGTGTTCATGGAATTAAAAACTCAGCTTTGGGGGCTCTTGGGTGGTTGAATTGGTTAAGCAAGCATCTGTGTTTGGCTCAGGTCATGATCTCTGGATCCTGGGATGGAGCCCCATGTTGGGTTCCCAGCTCAGTGGGGAGTCTGCTTCTCCCTCTGCCCTTCTGCCACCCCCCCACCCCTGCGCTCACTCTCTCTCTCTCAAATAAAATCTTTAAAAAAGAAAAAGGGGTGCCTGGGTGGCTCAGTTGGTTAAGCATCTGCTTTCAGGTCAGCTCATGATCCCAAGGTCCTGGGATCGAGCCTCAAGTCAGGCTACCTGCTCAGCAAGCAAGTCTGCTTCTCTCTCTCCTTCTGCCCCTGTTCCTGTGCTCTCTCTCTTGCTCACTCTCTCTCTCTCAAATAAATAAAATCTTTTTTAAATAAATAAAATTGGGGGGGGGGGGCGGGAGACCAGCTATGTAACCTATGAAATGGAAGTCTTCCTTTATAATTCCTCCAAATTTCAAATATGCTAGTCCTAACTGGGCTATGAGGATAACCCCCATAGAATTCAGTTCTCCTGGGATCCCTGGGTGGCGCAGCGGTTTGGCGCCTGCCTTTGGCCCAGGGCGCGATCCTGGAGACCCGGGATCGAATCCCACGTCGGGCTCCCGGTGCATGGAGCCTGCTTCTCCCTCTGCCTGTGTCTCTGCCTCTCTCTCTCTCTCTCTCTGTGACTATCATAAATAAAAAAATAAAATAAAATAAAATAAATTAAAAAAAAAAAAAGAATTCAGTTCTCCTGGACCTAAGGAGGATTAGCTGTCTTGTACTCATAATTTACTTAAGAAAGAACAAAAATCGGGGCTCCTGGGTAGCCCAGTGGTTGAGCATCTGCCTTTGACTCAAGGCGTGATCCCAGGGTCCGGGATCGAGTCCCACATCGGGCTTCCTGCATGGAGCCTGCTTCTCCCTCTGCCTATGTCTCTGCCTCTTTCTTTCTCTATCAGAATAAATAAATAAAATCTTTTAAAAAAGAAAAAGAACAAAAATTGTGTGCTTTTGTTTTTACATTGTAAGAACATATCTACAGAGATCTTAAGAAAGCCCTATCATTTGATAGTTATTGATTGCTTATTTATCTCTAAGTTTGTCATAGTCAGTTACTATTAGTTGAAAAGGTACTTGCACCTTTATTATGTGTTAACTAGAATAGTGAAGAAAACCCAGAAAATACTTCTTTATATAAAAATCACATTTCTTTTTCAGCATGTTTTTTATTTTGATGAAGTCTTTGGTGAAGCATGCACCAATCGGGATGTATACATGAAGACTACTCACCCACTCATTCAGCATATTTTCAATGGGTATGATAGTTATTATTTGCTTCACTTGGTTCATACTGTTTTCCATAACATATTTCTTTATAAGTATCATTTATGTTTTTTATTTTTCTGAATTAGACATTAATTTGTGTTTTAATCCGATGAATTTAGACTCTTCTGAGGAGTGCATTGTCTCTTTTGGATTTACCAAGCATTCAGAAAATTTCAGCAAAAATATAAGTTGTCAATAATATAATTTTATCAAAGTCCTCAGAATAAAAAGGCTTAAGTGGTTGTAGTTTGAACTTTTGATAATAGGAATTAAATATCCTACCCATAGTTCAGTTACTCTTTTCATTGAAGTGGGATAGGTAAGTGACTGTCACCTGTTTTTTATAGATGTATTTTTTTAATTTTGAAATAATTATTCACAATAAACATTAAATGGGACCGAAAAGGCACTACGGACTCTGTTGTTTATTCAAAATATAGGCATGTATAGATAGAAAATGCCAAACAGCTTGCTAGAATCACGGATTCCAGAGTATTTTGACTTTTTAAAAATAATTCTTAGAACTTTAAAAATATTGAAATATAATTCAAATAAAATTAGATGCACAGATCTTAAGAAGTATTCAAGTTTGATGAGTTTTGATACTTGTATTTGTCCAAGTAACCAATACCTCAAACAAGATAGTAGACCATTTCCATCACCCCCAGAGAGTTTCCTTATGTACCCTCCTAGTAAATCTCTAACTTCCACCGTCAAGTTTTATATAACCACTGACCTTTCCTTTACTATAGATTAGTTTTGCCTGTTCTAGAATGTCACAGAAATAGAATCCTTCCCATATAGGTTCTTTTATGCTTAGCTTCTTTGGCTTAGCATAATGTTTTTTGGTATTAGTATGTGTTGCATGTATCCATAGCTTTTATTGCTGAATAATGTTCCTTTCTATAAATATACCACAACTTATCCATTTTCCTGTTGATGGACATTTGGATTATTTCCAGTTTGGGACTATAAAGCTGTAAAAGCTGTATGAACATTCTTGGTCAAGTCTTTTTCTTGGACATGTTTTCATTTATCTTGGGTGACCTAGAAATGGAATTACTGGGTCATTGGATAGGTGTGTGTTTGTAAGAAAGTATCAAACAGTTTTCCACACACCCATTTTCTTTTTTTAAAAGATTTTTATTTATTTATTTGAGAGAGAGTGCAAGAGAGCAAGCACAAGAGGGAGAAACAGACTCCCTGTCAAGCAGGGAGCCTGATGTGTTGCTTGACCCCAGGACCCCAGGATTATGACTGAGCTGAAGGCAGATGCTTAAACCGACTGAGCCACCCAGGCACCTCCACATACCCATTTTATTTTTTTATTTTTTTATTTTTAATTTTTTATTTATTTATTTATGATAGGCACACAGTGAGAGAGAGAGGCAGAGACACAGGCAGAGGGAGAAGCAGGCTTCATGCACCGGGAGCCCGACGTGGGATTCGATCCCGGGTCTCCAGGATCGCACCCTGGGCCAAAGGCAGGCGCCAAACCGCTGCGCCACCCAGGGATCCCCACATACCCATTTTATATTCCCAATAGCAATATATGTGAATCGAATTTCCTTCTTTAAAAAAAATTTTTTTTTTAGGATTTATTTATTTATTTATTGGAGAGAGAGCATGAGTATGGCAGGAAGTATCAGGGGCACCCTGTGAATTGCATTTCTATGTCACCATATTTAACATCATCAGTCTTCTTTATTTCAGCCAATCTAATGAGTATATAACTTGATCTCATTTTGGTTTGTATTTGAATTTCCCAAATGCCTAATGATGTTGAGAATCTTTTCAGAAATGTGCTCATTGGACATTCAGATAACTTCATTTGCCCAATTTTTTTCTTTTTATTGTTGTTTTGTAGAAGTCATTAACTTTTTTTTTATTCTGAGCAGGCTGAAAAAGTGAGATTCCTTTCAGGTTCAATTTTTTATGCACCAAGTCTAGGGAGTACTTTTTAAGAGAGCAAGTTTCTAAAGTTAGAATTTGAATGTTAGGCCAGTACCAATTAAAAAATAAGAGGTGCAAGAGTGCCTAGGTGGCTCAGTCACTTGAGCATGAGCCCTTGATTTTGGCTCAGGTCATGATTTTGGGGTCATAAGATTGAGCCCCCCTGTGGGAGTCTACTTGAGATTCTCTCCATCTCCCTCCCCACTGCCCCACCCCTTGCTCATGCATGTGCACACACGCACATGCTCTCATTCTCTCTAGTTCTAAAATAAATAAATCTTTTTTTAAAAAGTACAAGTTAAATGCATCCATTCTGTGAACCATAATAAGAGACATTTCATATCCATATTTGTTGTTTTTCAAAAAGCACATCTCTAAAATGTTCAGAAGATGAGGTGCCTGGGTGGCTCAGTCGTTAAACTTTCTACTCTTGATTTCCCCTCAGGTCATGATCTCAGGGTTGTGAGATCAAATGCCGCACTGGGTTGTGCACTGGGTATGGAGCCTACTTGGGATTCTCATTCTCCCTCTCCCTTTATCCCTCCCCTCTTCACATTTTCTGTCTCTCTTAAAAAAAAAAAAAAAAAAAACTAAAAAATGTTCTGAAGATAAGGTAGATATTATTCTTTAGTCTCATTCTGCTGAATCTTCTGTAGTTTGTTCACATTTTCCTCCTTTAATGCTTTTCCTCACACTGCCTCTACCAGTGTATCCAAGTACCTATACAGCTGGGAGCCTGGATTCAAAAGACAAGGAGTAACTGGTCTCTACTCAAGCAGCTTAAATCTGATTAGTTACCATCTCTTTCTTCTCATACTTCCATGGTTCCTTTGCCGTTGTCCTATTACTCATTCTTTGGTTTCTTTCTGGCTTCAGGCTCCTTTCTTCATGTTAATCTCTCTGCCCACCTCCAGTATCCCCTTACCTCTGTGTCTGTACATAGACATTTTTTCTTGCTGCAAGAAGCTACTTTTATCATTCATCCATGCAATTCCTGTTCAAGAGTCTGCAATAGCTGCTTACTACTTAACATTATGGTCACTTACTGCTCTGCACTACATAGTTGGGCCTCTGATACTCAGATAATCTTGGCCTCTAGCTCCTCTGAAAACATGTGATCAGAAGATTAGTCTCTGTCTTTCTTCTTCACCTCTAATTCTGTAGTTCTTCACAGTCCTAACCACACACATACCCACCCACATGCGGGAATAGTGATTCTCACTTAGAATCACATGATGTCAGGGCTAGAAGGAATCTTAAAAACACAAGTAACCTATTTATTAATGAAAGTGAAAACTGAGGCCTTTAGAAAAGCTCTTCTATGAGTCATTCCTCAACTATTTTGCTTATACTGATTTTACCTCTGTCTAAACTTCCTTAATGTTTATGAGTAGTCACTAACACCTTGTTCATATAGTCTTCCATTGTCTATTGTATTTATTTTAATTCTCTATTTAAAGATTGTATTTATTTATTTAACAGAATATAAGCAGAGGGAGTGGCAGATAGAGGGAAAGGGAAGCAGGCTCCCCAAGGAGCAGGGACACCCCGATGCACGGCTCGATCCCAGGACCCAGGGATCATGACCTAAGCCAAAGACAGACACTTAACCAACTAAGCCACCCAGGCATTCCAATTTTCTATTACTTCTTTCATCAAACTTACCTTTTAGGATTAAGGCAAAATCGTCTACTTGATCTCTAGAATGTGGGGCCGTTGTCTTATGGTATAACCAGTTCCATAACAAATTCCTATTAAAAAACTCATGTACTTCTTTGAGAATATTTTTTCTTCTTCCTACATTTTTATAATGTAAAGCTCTGTCCTTTCCTTAAAGGATTGTATGCGTATAGTTGAATTTTGTCAGCTATAAACAGGATTCTGTTTCTGATTTTTGTCATGAAAAATCTATGTGTAGATTAGCATTTCTCTTAGTATATATGTTATGCAAATTATTTTTCCCCTAGAGGCAATGCCACTTGCTTTGCATATGGACAGACAGGTGCCGGGAAGACCTACACCATGATAGGAACTCATCAGAATCCAGGACTCTATGCTCTGGCTGCCAAAGATATCTTCAGGCAACTAGAAGTATCCCAGCCAAGAAGGCACCTCTTCGTGTGGATCAGCTTCTATGAAATCTACTGTGGACAGCTTTATGACCTCTTAAATAGAAGAAAAAGGTACTGATTATGAGTGGGGAAACTATAAATATGTGAATCGTTGTTTTAGGCCAGAGTCCCACAGGATCATGGAATCATGGGATTTAATGCGAGGCCTTGTTATATTTGTGCCCTTTTGTGAAATAAGTTTCTTGAATCAGATGAATATTTCTTTTTTTTTATTTTTTAAAGTTTTTATATATTTATTCATGAGAGACACAGAGAGAGAGAGTGAGAGCCAGAGGCACAGGCAGAGGGAAAAGCAGGCTCCATGCAAGGAACCTGATGTGGGACTCGATCCCGGGACTCCAGGATCAGGCCCTGGGCCGAAGGCAGGCGCTAAACCGCTGAGCCACCCAGGGATCCCCTGAATATTTATTTTTAAAGATTTTATTTATTCATTTGACAGAAAGCACATGCAGGGGGAGTGGGAGAGGAAGGATCAATGCAGGGCTTGGTCCCAGGACCCCAGGATCATGACCCAAGCCAAAGGCAGACACTTAACCAACTGAGCCATCCAGGCGTCCCAGATGAATATTTTTTTAAACCATCAGTTCAGCTAGAGAAAAATGTAAATTAGCCTTCCATTAGTATTTTATTTATTTATTTATTTTAAAGATTTTATTTATTCATGAGAGACATAGAGAGAGAGAGGCAGAGACATAGGCAGAGGGAGCAGGCTCCATGCAGGGAGCCTGATGTGGGACTCGATCCCAGGGCCCCGGGATCACGACCTGAGCCAAAGGCAAGATGCTCAACCTCTGAGCCTCCCAGGCATCCCCCATTTGGATTTTTAATATTTATTTTAGAGAGAGACAGAGCAAGCGTGGGGAGGGGTAAAGGGGGATAGAGAGAGAGAGAGACCCAAGCAGACTCCTCCCTGAGCTTGGACCCCCGCACAGGGCTCATTCTTAGGACCCTGAGACCATGACCCAAGCCAACACTAAGAGTTGGATGCCCAACCAACTGTGCTACCAACTAAGAGTTGGATGCCCAACCAACTGTGCATTAGTATTATTTTTATGTGATCAATATCCTAATGTTTATTGAAAGACTATCCCTTTTATTTTGGTCTATGAAAAAGGTCATGATTTCAGGAAGTCAGGATGTCAGCGTGTACTTAAATCCTTTCCTATGCTTTTGACCTATTATTACACTAGAAGAACCATAAATAATATTTCCTGCTTTCTCTTATTTTTTTGCTCTCAATAATCTTAGGGTAAATTTAATGATAGTTTTCTGAAATCAGTAAAAAAAAAAAATCTCTCTTCTTCACATTAGACTTTTAGCTCTTATAAGCCCATGCAACATAATACAGTAATTTAGAAATGAATTCAGTAACTCTGACTTTAAATCCCTATTGTATTTTTCTGCATAAAGTTTTATTTAGGTTGAAACAGATGACTTCAATCGAGCAGGAAACAATGAAGTTGTGAAGGTACCAACTGACTGGAAGAATAAGGAGGAGAGATGGAATAGGGGACGTGGAAGGATAAAAGGGTGTCATAACAGAATTAACCAGACCTGTGACATGTTGGGAGCAGCCACACCAAGTAGAGAGAGTTGAGGCTAAGCATGGTAGAGGGCTGGGGAAGCTAAATCAATGACAGAGACTAGCCTCCAGCAAAGGTATCCAAGCCCCTACAGAGCTGTCCAAAAGGATGTGCAAATTCCACAAGCTTCAGGCAAGCACTGGAATGGGAGGTGGGGGTAGAAGAGCAGCTTGAGTTCAGAAGGGAGAGAATGATAGGGCAGGCCCCCATGGTAGAGGAGTACTAGGATATTAAGTTGTGAAACTGGAGAAACCAGCAACTAGGCTTGGGCAGACTGCCATCTGTGGACTATTCCAAAGGAAAGGGGACCTTCAGGTATGCCACAATTCAGAGAATATACAGGTGTTCAGGGTTCTGTCCCGACACAGCAACTGCCAAATAAAGAAGGGTTCTGCTCTGGGTTTGCTTTGGAGGAGAGTTGCTTTTCTTTTTACCTTCTCTGTTGGTTCTGAAGCCTCAAGTTAGCTCAATCACAGCTTCTCTTTCAAGCCCCAGCACTTATTTATGAGCTCTTTCCAGTCAGAATGTATCTGGGCGCTGGGATCTGGCTCTGGGGGGCCCAAACAGACCAGGTCAACCACTAGCCACTGACAAAATTCGAAGTTAGAGTAAATGAGTGGTGGTGAAACAAGAAATTTATTTCTGAGAGGCCAGTACTGGGAAGACAGCAAACTAACATTTCAAAGACTGCTTCCAAAGTACCAAAAATACTTCTAGGTTTAGGTAAGGAAAATATAGGACAAAGGTTGTTGGGTACTCCCAGGTGGGACATGAAGGTCAAGTTGATCATTATCTTGGGGTCAGTCGTGAGTGGGGGCTTGCTGGCTCTGGGCAGTCCTTTTTGCTTGAGGGGATAGTTTGGATTCTCTTATAGGGATGCTTTGCCTGCAGGATCTTTTTCCTGAATGAAGAGATAAGCTGGAAAGAACTAATTAGAAAATTTGAGGACAAAATGGAGGTAGTTGAAGTCCTCTTTGTTTAAAGAACAGTTGGCAGGAGAATACAAGCTGCTGTGTTTGTGTGTCTGTCTATCCATTCGTCTGTCCAATTTATTTGGGTTAAGGGACAGTCAAGGTGTCTAGTCAACTATTTGTGAGTGTCATTCTTTAATAAATTACTCATATATTGCCCTGTATGTTTGCACTCTTTAATTGTAGCCACGGAGATGGGATTATACTAACTCCTTTCTTTGAAGCTTCCTTTTAGGGCTCACTAGAGAAGAACCTACACTTACTCTGCAAGTGTCTTGGGCTGTAGGTGTTTTCTTTTTGTTTTTATATCTCTGGCTAATTGACTAGTATCTCTTTTGCCTATCTTCCTGGGACTTCTGAAATGTCCTGATCCACTCATGGCATACTTTCTGTTTAGAGCTGTTATGCTGTATCCTGTGTGTTTTTTTAATAGAATATATTTCCTAAAAGTAATAGTGAGACTTTGACAAAGGTGAACAGAAACATCATGCTCAGTCCACCTCTTAAGCTAGAAACCAAAAGTTATGGATCTTCAAATTAACTTTTTTTTTTTTAAAGATATAATTGGCTTTTCTAAGCAATTCATGAATCGGGCCTCATTCCATCTAGCAAGTAGAGGGGAGGTCCAGGGAATTGTACAAAATGGAAGATTTTTATAGAAAGGAGGCTAGAGCAAGGAAGTTAGTAGCAAAAGAAAATAAAAGATTG
Source organism: Vulpes lagopus (assembly GCF_018345385.1). Taxonomy (NCBI): domain Eukaryota; kingdom Metazoa; phylum Chordata; class Mammalia; order Carnivora; family Canidae; genus Vulpes; species Vulpes lagopus. The sequence continues at coordinate 81,776,589 of NC_054830.1, forward strand.
TTCCAGGCAAGATCACCTTCCTTTGTGGGGAAGGGCAGGGGGTCTTATTAGGTAGATTACCTCATTTTCCTTTGAGAGGGCTCATGTGACAGATTACCTCACTAGTGCTTATCAAAAAAACGTCTGATTGAGAAGTTAAAACACACTTCTGGGGGAGGTTGAAACTGCAATTAGGTATGAAGCCGCAAATTAACTCTTAAAAGTAGAGGTTAAATTGTTTTTATACACTTGCATAAAAAGTGATAGAAATATACTTCTTGCTGGGACACCTGGGTAGCTCAGAGGTTGAGCGCCTGCCTTTGGCTCAGGGTGTGATCCCGGAGTCCTGGGATCGAGTCTCACATCGGGCTCCCTGCATGGAGCCTGCTTCTCCCTTTGCCTATGTCTCTACCTCTCTCTCTGTGTCTCTCATGAATAAATTTAAAAAAATATATATTCTTGCTTATAAGATTTTAAAATCTAGCAATACATTTTGGGCTGTCCATTAGGAACTTTTCTGGGGTGAGCTTAGGGTGTAGGGCCTAGGAAAATATGTTCAGGAATGACATGAGGACTCCGAAAGCTAGGTCCTTCCTTTATTCCAGAAGCCTGACTGTACCAATAGTTGTTTTCTGAGAGGTCACAGAGATTGGTGAAGTTGATTTCTTCCAGTCCTTCTATAAAAGTTTAGAAACTTGGGGTGAAACATAAACTAAGGAAAAATGTTTTTTAACGGCACCTGGGTAGCTCAGTTGGTTAAGCTTCTGTCTCTTGGTTTCCATTCAGGTCATGATCTCAGGATCATGGAATCAAGCCCCACATTGGGTTCCCCACTTAGTGGAGAATCTGCTTGTACCTCTTCCTTTGTTCCTCCCCGCCCCCCCCCCATGCCACCCTTGTGCACATGCTCTCTCTCTCTCTCAAATATTTTTTTTCTTTTTAAAAATATTTTATTTATTTATTCATGAGAGACACACAGAGAGAGAGAGAGAGAGAGGCAGAGACACTGGCAGAGGGAGAAGCAACTCCATGCAGGAAGCCCGACGTGTGACCCGATCCCCGGTCTCCAGGATCACACCCTGGGCTGAAGGCAGCACTAAACCGCTGAGCCACCGGGCTGCCCTCCCAAATCTTTTGTAAAAAAAGAAAAAATTTTGAGAAAATTATTTCCTTTTTTGGCTGTAAAGTGGAATTCTATTCTTCTTCTTTTTTTTTTTTTTAAGATTTTATTTATTCATGAAAGACACAGAGGAGGGGGGAGGGCAGAGACACAGGCAGAGGGAGAAGCAGGCTCCATGCAGGGAGCCTGATGCGGGACTCGATCCGAGGTCTCCAGGATCACACCCTAGGCCGAAGGCGGCTCTAAACCGCTGAGCCACTCGGGCTGCCCAATGGAATTCCATTCCTTTTTTTTTTTTTTTTTTTTAAAGATTTTATTTATTTATTCTTGAGAGACAGAAGGAGAGACAGAGCCAGAGACACAGGCAGAGACAGAGCCAGAGACACAGGCAGAGGGAGAAGCAGGCTCCATGCACCGGGAGCCCAACGTGGGATTCGATCCCGGTCTCCAGGATCGCGCCCTGGGCCAAAGGCAGGCGCCAAACCGCTGCGCCACCCAGGGATCCCTGGAATTCCATTCCTAACTTCAATCACTATCTTATTAAGGGAGAAAAATAATCTTAGAGTCTTTAATAGATTCAATCAATACATGTGCCTTGATGTATCTGGTTTAATGATGATAGACCACATAACCTTACATACAGACCTGAGAAATTCAGTCACAGCACCAGCTCTTCTTCCTCCCTTGGAAGATATATCAAGACTCCTTAGGTTGGAAATAAAGTAGAACCCCACTTATGCTGGCTTAAGCTATTTAGGGGAGGCATTGGCTCATATAATTAGATAAAGCCTAGAGGAGAATCAGGCCTTAGGATCTATTTACTCTAGCAGCTCAGGGATGTTATAAGGACTAATTTCTTTGCTCAGCTATGCTTTCTATGATGTTAGCCTCCAAAATTGGCTCTCTGGTGAATACAGAATGGCTGCCACTGTTCCTAGGGCCATGTACTTTCACTTTCAGAAAGAAAGAGCACCAGCACCTCACTCCCAGGCAACCTAACAACCAGAGACTAGGACTTTATTTTGATTGGACCAGCAGAGTTCCCATATCCAATCCTGAACCAATCACTGAAGCCAGGAATATATGACCCACTGATTGGCATAGGTCTGGATCTTATGTTCATTCTTTTAATTGTAGCCAAAGTTGCTGACTTGTTTACAACAGTCAAGGAACATCTCTGAAGCCCAGGGCTGGTGTCAGGAGGTGTGGGAGTAGACCAGGAGTATACACATTAATCTCACTCAAATAACAGAACTGCCATCTAATAGGAGAATGATGGAATGGTTTCTGAGGAGGCAAGAACAAAGTCCATTACAGCAGGTCTGCCATACTAACCATCTTCTTATATCTGCAGGCTCTTTGCAAGAGAAGATAGCAAGCACGTGGTACAGATAGTGGGACTGCAAGAGCTTCAGGTGGATAGTGTGGAGCTCCTCTTAGAGGTAACTCTTCTTTCCTTACTACCCACCCCCTACAACAGCCTAAGTACAGAGAAAGAATTCATTTTTCCTATCTAACAAGTAAAATGGACTCAGATTTACCCAAAAGGCTATGACAGGCATTCCTCTTCACATTTATAAAACATGAGTCCTCTAAGAAGACAGCTCCTTTCCCTACAGGATTGTTGTTTCATTGCCACAGAGCATATGGGAGAACCTCATGCATGAGAGGGATACTCTTGTGCTAGTTTCACAGGCTGCTAATGTATATTTCTAAGGTAGTAGGAAAAGCTGCTAGAGAGAACTATTCTTACTTTAAGTAAAAATTTTAATAGGTAAGAGGTGCCTGGCTAGCTCAGTCAGTGGAGCATGTGACTCTTGATCTCAGGGTGTGAGTTTGGTGTAGAGATTACTTAAAAAAAAATTTTTTTTTTAATGGGTAATACCTTAAAAAAAATGGGTAATACTTTCACATGGTTTCAAAATTCAAGAGATACAGGAGTGCCTGGCTGGCTCAGTCAGTTGAGCATCTGACTCTTGATTTCAGCTCAGGTCATGATCTCAGGGTTGTGAGATCAAGCCCTGCGTCAGGCTCTGTGCTGAACATGGAATCCGCCTGTCTCTGTCACTGTGCTGTGTCACTGTCACTCTGTCACTGTTCCTGCCTCTGCTGGTTCTCTCTCTCAAATAAATAAATAAAATAAATAAATAAATAAATCTTTAATAAATAAAATCTTTAAAAATAAATTCAAGAGGTACAATGAAAATGTCCCTTACATTCCCTTTTCAAACTGAGGCAACTAATTTTAATAGTTTTTTTTTTTTTTTTTTTTTTTTTTTATCCTTCCAAAAGTATTTTTAAATCTTCTTCTATTAAAAGTTATCTTTTGGGGCACTGGATGGCTCAGTCGGTTGGGATCTGCCTTCAGCTCAGGTCATGATCTCAGGGTCCTGGGATGGAGCCCCACATGGGGCGACCTGTTCAGTGGGGGTTTGCTTCTCCTTCTCCCTCTCCCCCTCCTCCCTGCTGTGTTCTCTCTCCTTCTCTCTCTCTCTCTCTCTCTTTCTCTCTCTCTTATTCTCTCAAATAAATGGATAAAATCTTTTTTTAAAAAAATTATCTTTTAACACTTAATCATTATTATATATAAACCTTACAAAAATATATAAGAAGACAGAAAAACAAAGGCCACCTCCAACTAACTATATTTAACTCCCTACCCCCATTGAGATATCCACTGTTAACAATTTAAAATATTTTTTAAAAATTGTTTAAAATACTTAATTTTTTTTTCCTATTCTGGGAATTTATTAATTTATGTACAAATAGATTTTGGTGACTCTTCCTTTAATTCAGTGGTCCTCAACCCTGGCTTTACATTAGATCATTATTAGGGAGCATTTTTCCCTTAAGTAAAAAAAAAAAAATGGTTTAACCATTTTTATTGTGAAAAATAGTACTCTACAGAAAAAATGCCTAAAGCCTAATAAATGTGTTTAGTATAAAGAAACAAGCACCTTTGTAATCAGTTACTCAGATTAAGAAATACATTTCAGCACCCCACAAACCCCTAAACAACTTCCTACTCACAGTCCCCTATGATCCTGACATTATGCTTTTTCTTTTTCTTTCTTCCTTTCTTTTCCTTTCTTCCTTTCCTTTCCTTTCCTTTCCTTTCCTTTCCTTTCCTTTCCTTTCCTTTCCTTTCCTTTCCTTTTTCTTTATTTCAAGATTTATTCATTTATTTTTAGAGAGCTAAGGAAAGCACTAGTGCCTTGCGGGGAGGGCCAGAGGGAGAGAGAATCCCAAGCATACTCCCCACTGAGGGTGGGGCCTGACTCAGCTCAATTCCAGAACCCTGAGATCTTGACCTGAGCTGAAATCAAGAGTTGACTACTTAACCAACTGACCTACCCAGGCTCCTCTACGCTAATCACTTTCTTGTTCTTTGTTATAGTTTTGCCACATGTATTATTCATCCATTAGCTATATACCTTCGTTTTTGTCTGTATTTAAACTTTGTGTGAATAGAATCCCACTGTGTTTTTTAGTGTCCTCTTTTGCTCAACATTATGCTTTTGAGTTCCATCTATGTTTTTGCAAATGGCTGTGGTTTTGTTTTTATTTACTGTATAGTATTCAATCATGTGAATATACCATAGTTTATTTAACCATTCTGTTAAAGGATTCTGTTAATGGATAGTTGGGGTTGTTTCTTTTTGGTCACTATTCTGAACGTTGTAACTGAATATCCTTACCCATATATTCCAGTACACAGCATATGAGTTCTCTAGGATATATATCTAGTTGTGAAATGATTGGTTCAGAGGACATGCATATCTTCATTTCACTAGATGATGTACCTGCTTTCCAAAGCTATGTACATTACTATAAGCAGCGTACAAGCAATCCGATTGTTCTTCATTCTTGCCAGCACTCTCTGTTGATTTTTAAATTTTTACCAATCTGGAATTGTTTAATTATATCCCATTGTGGTTTTATTTTGTACTTGATGATTGAGAATTAAATGAATAGCTTTTCATATATTTTTTTTAAGATTTTGTTTTTAAGTAATCACTATACCCAATGTGGGACTTGAACTCATGACCCTAAGATCAGGAGTCACATGCTCTACCAACTGAGTCAGATGCCCCACTTTATATATTTTTATTTATCTTATAGGTTTCCTCTTTTGAGAATGCCAGTTAAGGTCTTTTCCTCATTTTTTTTTTAAGATTTTATTTATTTATTCATGGGAGACACACAGAGAGAGGCAGAGACATAGGCAGAGGGAGAAGCAAGCTCCATGCAGGGAGCCCGATGTAGGACTTGATCCTGGGACTCCAAGATCACGCCCTGAGCCAAAGACAGCCACTCAACTGCTGAGCCACCCAGGTGTCCCATTTTCCCTCATTTTTGGGTTGTCCATCTTTCTGTTACTGATTTGTGTATTCTGGATGTGAGTCATTTGTCAGATATTTGTGTCTTTTTTTTTTTTTTTTTAAGATTTTATTTATTTATTCATGAGAGACACAGAGAGAGAGAGAGGCAGAGACGCAGGCAGAGGGAGAAGCAGGCTCCATGCAGGGAGCCCGACATGGGACTCGATCCCGGGTCTCCAGGATCAGGCCCTGGGACAAAGGCGGCGCTAAACCGCTGAGCCACCCGGGCTGCCCAGATATTTGTGTCTTAAGCATGTTGTCTCATTCTGTGATTTGTCTTTTTAGTTTCATTAGTCTTTTTAATGTTTGCTTGAGTCTCCCTGAAGCCAATTAAATCAGAATCTCTTGGGATGAGGCCCAAATGTAGATATTATTATTTTAATCTGAAATATAGGTTACATACATTAAAATTCACCTTTTTAAAGTATATGCATCAGTGTTTTTTTTAAGTTATTTATTGATTTATTTGAGAGAGAACGGGGCAGGGGAGAGAGAGAGAGAGAGAGAACAAGTCAGGGGAGGGGCAGAGGGAGCAGGACTTGATCACAGGACCCTGGGATCATGACCTGAGCCAAGGGGCAGCCACTTAACCAACTCAGCAACCCAAGTGCCTATTTTTTTTAATATATATATATATATATTTTTTTTTTTTTTTTTGAGAGAGAGAGAGGAGAGAGAGCACATACATGGGGATAGGGGGTAGGGCAAAATCAAGAGTTGGATGCTTAACCAACTGAACCATTCAGGCACCCCAGTATAATTTTCTTATTAAGTTATAATCCACATATCATAATAATCGCCCTTTTAAAATATAGAATTTAGTGATTTTTAAAGAATATTCAAAAAGTTGTGCAGCTATTACCACTGTTGAATTCCAGAACATTTTCATCACCTCAAAATGAAACCCTGTATCATTAGCAGTTACTCCCTATTTCCTCTGCCTCTAAGCCTGGCAAGCACTAATTTCTGTCTTGATGAATTTGCCTATTTTGGCCATATCATATAAATGGAACCATACAACGTGCTACCTTTTGTCTCTGGCTTTTTTCATTTAGCATATTTTCAAAGTTCATCCATGTTGTAGCATATATATGTACTTCATTTTTATGGCTGAATAATATTCTATTATGGATATATTATTCATATTTTATTCATCCATTCATCAATTGATAGGTTCTTTGCACTTTTATAAAAACCATGATTATGAATAATGAATGCTACTATGAACATTCATGTACAAGCTTTTGTTGTAGACACACAGGTCTTCAGTTTTCTTGAGTCTATGACTAGGAGTAGAATTACTGGGTCATACTTTTTGAGGAATTGCCAAACTGTTTTCCAAAGTGGCTGCATTATTTTATATTCCCACCAACAATGTATGAAGTATGTGTTATTTTAAAATCTCACCAGGTCGGGTAGCCCTGGTGGTTCAGCAGTTTAGTGCCGCCTTCAGCCCTGGGTGTGATCCTGGAGACCCAGGATCGAGTCTCACATCAGGCTCCCTGCATGGAGCCTGCTTCTCCCTCTGCCTGTGTCTCTGCCTCTCTCTCTCTCTCTCTCTCTGTGTCTGTCATGAATAAATAAATTTTAAAAATCTAAAAAAAAAAAAATCTCACCAGGTGATTCTAACATGCAGCCTGCAGCCATTATAGTCATTCTTTTAGTATATCCACCAACCCCGCCTAGAGTCAAAGAGAGAAGGCTAGAAGGGCAGGCTGGGTACTTGACAAAACCTGCCTTTAAAACAGCTTCACAATATACCCTTCCAGAGACTTAGGTATATGAAATGGCAAGATGACCCACTATTGATGTCTTTTTGTAACAGTTTCCTTTTCCTAGGACAAATAGGTAAATTTTGCTTAAGGGCTGGGACTTCATATTTGTGTAATTATCATATTCCTGATTCCTGGGATCTAAAATTTGAGGGTAGCACATAAGTGGGCTATTTTAGAGTTACCTAAGAGGCAAGAGCCCCTTTCTAGGAATTGTAAAGTCAGGTGCAGACCAAAAGTTTGTGGGATGTATTGAAGGGGCTTCCCTGAAACTGACCATTCTTAACCTGTCCAGTGCTCCCTCCACTGTGGTGTCCTAAGGAAATTGTCTCTCATACTCCTATTCGCTGTGGTCCTCTTGTATCTTCCTCCCCCAGCCATTCCTTCATTTGGCAGGGAGTGGCAGGAGAGTTCGTTCCCCTAATATCTTTATCCTTGAAGATTAAACCAACTGAATGAGAAAGGAGCAAACTTTAGGAGGAAGTCCCTTTTCCTTAGCTATGGGCCATCATTGTGTTAACAGACAATCTGTGTCAAATCACCTCCTCTACCCTTGAAGAGTTTTGTGTACTGCTCTTTCCTAAGATATATCTCCTAAGAAAAACAGAAAGAAGTTTTTTGTCAGTGTGTTATCTCATTATCGTCATCAATACTCTCAGTCTGTAATATATATGATGTACAGGGAAGCCAGCTGAGATCAAGGTGGAAAGTTGATATAAATTATGGATGCCCTCATAAATATTTACTGACTCGAAACAACAGCACTTGCCAACTCAGATGTCACACTTTCTCAGGTGTTCCTGTTCATGCTCACTCAGGTATCACCCATGTGTTTACTCAAATGTCACTGTCTGGTGTCATCTTTGAGTGTCACCCTCAGGTTCACTCAGGCATGGCCACTTGTTGCCTACCTGCACAACTAACTAGTAGCCTCATTTTTCACACGATATTGTCCTTCCTCCAGGACCTTCTCCTTCAGGTGTATTTTATTACCTAGTCTAAATGCAGGCACCAGGTCTTCCCTGCTTTTACAGAGGACACACTGACTCATCACATTTCTCAGATTTGGAATCAAGATTTCTTCTGTCGGGGAATTGATGAGTATTTTTTTAGTATTAGAGACTTATAGATTTTTAAGTCCTTTTTATAGCCATTTTACATTCTTATGAGTATCCATTCTCTAACTTCTAATAAATCTGTTCATGTTTTATCATTGCCCCAGCTATAATTGGTAGCAGAGGCCACATGGTGAAAGCTTCCCCTAGATGAGCCTCAGTTCTATGCCAGTGATAGAAACTAAATGTGTATACAATGCCTATACTACTGAAGTGCTCATAGCCCTTCTTTGGTATATGTGAAGAAAGCTTAGTAAAGCCTTATAACCAGACAGACCTGAGTCCCAGTGCCATATATCCTTGATACATTTACATGTATCATCTTTACTTTTCTGAGCCTGAAACATGTGGATGATAGATGATTGGGTTGGGTGATAGGGAAGGAAATAACATACATAAAATGCTTGGTGAGACACTAGCTCAGTTTGCCACATCTATTCCTATTAATAATGTCCCTGAATGTTTCCCAGGCAACAGAATTCAGCAGTTGTCTCTACTATCTTGGTGGCAGGTCCCCATTTCACTACTCACATAACTCGTTTTGTCTAAAGGACCTAGATTTAGAAACTTGACTAATAGACTTTAGTTATGGAAGGAGGAATTTGAGGAGGAGGAGGAGAAGGTGATGAGAAGAAAAGGGAGCCTAGTGATTCTTAAGTTGATTGCACTAATTTTGCTCAGCTCCCAGACTTGCATTTCCCCCCAAATACATTCCCTATTTTTTCCTCCCTTCCTTTTTTTTTTTTTTTTTTTTTTCACTTGCACTGGAGAGCCCATGGAATCTCATGTTGATCTATAAAGCTCTATTTCTTGCATGAAACTCTGGTTGTTTTATATTTGTGAAAAGAAAGTTTTGGAAGTTTACACAAAGATGTTCTTTTTTCTTTTTTTAAGATTTTATTTATTCATGAGAGACAGAGACAGAGACAGAGACGTAGGCAGAAGGAAAGCAGGCTCCCCATGGGGAGCCTGATGTGGGACTCGATCCTAGGACCCCGGGATCACGACCTGAGCCAAAGGCAGATGCTCAACCACTGAGCCACCCAGGTGCCCCAAGATGTAAGTTCTTGAGGCACCTGACTGGCTCAGTCAGTCCAGCCTGTGACTCTTGATCTCAGGATTGTGAGTTTGAGCCCCACACTGAGTGTAGAGATTACTTTAAAAAATTTTAAAATCTTAAAAATATTTTTTTTTATTTAAATGAATATTTACTGGGTGAGGGGAGGGGGCTTGAGTGGGCTCAGTTGGTTAAACATTGGGCTCTTGATTTCGGCTCAGGTCATGATCTCAGGGTCTTGAGATTGAGTCCTGCTTGGGGCTCAGCAGGAAGTCTGCTTGAGTTTCTTTCTGCCCCTCCCCTCTGTGTTCTCTCTCTCCAAAATACATCTTTAAAAAAAAAAAAAAGAGTATTTATTGAGAATTTACTATGTCCCAGTCATGATTCTAAATGTTTTACATGTATCATCTTGTATAATCTTTTTTAGTTCTCATAAGTAACCTATGAGATTATCACTTTATAGATAAGAAACTGGGGCTCTGAAAAGTTGAGTGGCTTGTAAAATTTTGCTCATTGCAAAAGTTCACACAACCTATGCCAGAGCTGTCACGTAAACCTAGACATTCTAACTTCAGACTTCACTACCTTAACCACTACACTTGAGTCTGTATGTCACTTAGAAGTTTGATGATCTTCACAAACTGAGTCATTTTTACTTAGAGTTCAGCTGCTTTATTTCATAGTTTCTGAAAGGAATGGTGATTTCAGGCTGTTTCTGAAGCTGAGGAAATGATCAGAACAGAAATTCTTTCATGCCTTCCCTAAAAGGCATTTACACAGGAAAGGACTCCTCAACACGTTAGATTTTCTGCGACATACTCATAGGTGACCAGTGCATCATGATGGACAAGGTAGACAAGGTGCATGAAAAACAAAAGTGTAAAACGCTGTAATAGAATCCCAGAAGACAACCTTTCTTGACTCCCCTAGGGGTGAACCACAAACCATCCTGTGAGTTTCTCAGTATCCACAGTTCCTTTTGCTAGGTAGAGCCTTAAGGCCTCTGAGCTCTCACTATGTCCCAGCAGAAGTAGCATCATTACTCTCACATGTGGCAGAGGGCACCTGGCTTATATCCCTAGCCTGACCATATTTGACCTATGTGACTTGGATAAGTCACTAACTTCTCTGGGTTCCTTCCCTTATCAAGCATATTGTTTACACAAATGTAGAAATTTAAAAGATCTCCCCTGTCTCTTCACGGAGCTTGTAAGAGACCAAAAACAAACAAACAAACAAACAAAGCAAAAGAGGTGTGAGAACCCTAAAACTAGAAGGAATTACACCAGAATCTTGTTAACTCTGGGACTATGGGAAGTATGTATTTTCTTCTTGATACTTTTCCTGTATTTTCCAAGTTTTCCACAGTAAGCACATCTTCCTTTTCTAATAGAGAAAAAGGAAATAAAAGTTTGATAAAAAGAACATCACATAATCATGACATTACAGTCTAAGTAAGCCATGAAGTCAGAGTGACAGGAGAGAGGCCATGATGAAGAAGCACAGTTGAACTAGATGGTTCAGTTACAGATACGCCTTACGTGGCCTAGCCAGCATCTGAGCTTAGTTAGGTTTAAGGGACTTAGGTGCAGGTTTAAGGGACTACTGCTCTTACTCTTCTGATTTCCAATTAGCATAACATTCTAGCCATGCAGTTGAAAATCCAGTGTTAAAAATTAACAGGTTCTTCTCTTTATAAAAAAAAAGTTATCAGATACTTGTGATACTCTAAGCAGATTATGTACAAAATAAGTGTATCTAAAATATGATTCTAAATTTGATTCTAAAATACAATTCTAAATCTCATGCACAGATAGTGCTCGCTTTGGGAGCACATATACTAAATCTCATACACAGATAATCTTTAGAAACACAACTGCTTAAACCAGGCAAGAACTTATTATTAGTTAAACTTTTAAAAAATACCTGTATGTTTTTATGACCTATTGTTGAAGTTTGATTCTGGAAGCTTTTAGACTTTTAATTTGGGAACTGTGGCTATGTTCAGTATAATATAAATTAAAATTTTGATTTGAGGACTTCCTTACCCTTAATTCACTGGAAAACAAATAAATTTATCATAAGTCCCTGACAGTGTGGAAACCACAGGAGCTTTGGAGTCAGACGTACTGGATATGGAATTTGGTTCTGCCCACAATAGCTGTGAGCAAATCAACCCCCACCCCTTTTTTTTTTAGATTTTATTCATTTATATACAGAGAGACAGTATAAACAGAGAGGCAGAGAAAGAGGGAGGGACAGAGAATCTCAAGCAGACTGTGCAGAGACCCACCCAGGGCTCAGTCCCACCACCTTGAGACCATGACCTGAGCTGAAACCAGGAGTTAGATGCTCAACCGACTGAGCCACCCAGGTGCCCTGCAAATCAGCCTTTTGAGTTTATTCAACATATACTAATAAAGATTTTTTTATTTTTAAGTAATCTCTATACCCAGCGTGGAGCACAAACTCACAACCCCAAGATCAAGAGTCACACATTCCATTGACTGAGCCAGCCAGGCACTCCTCTATCAAATATTTCTTCACCTTTTTGATTCTCAGTAATCAACATTCCTCCCTCTATCTAAAATCAGGGCAGCAGTGGGTGCCTGGGTGGCTCAGTGGTTGAGCATCTGCCTTTGGCTCAGGTTGTGATCCCGGGGTCCTGGGATCAAGTCCCACATTAGATTCCCCACAGGGAGGCTGCTTTTCCCTCTGCCTATGTCTGTGCCTCTCTCTCTCTCTTTCATGAATAAATGAAAGCCTTAAAAAAATAAAAAATAATTTTAAAAAATCAGGACAGCATGTTCCTATATGGCTTTCCTGTACTTTCAGTGACAAGAGGCCTATCCTGAGGCTTCACCTCTACTCCTTTCCCTGTGGGCCAGAGGGACCTAAGTTAATCTTTTCTCCTATTTGGAGGGGCACTTGATCTCAAGGGAAATCACGGGCTTATGTCAATTGTGATAGCTCATGACTTCATTTTCACACTCTTCAGCCTGGCCTTCTTTATGAGTGCATCCTGGTGGAACAGGTGGTTATAATCAATCATTCCATGATGCACATGGATTCTGTCCTTTGCTTTAGTTAATAAGATAGATGGGTACTATGGGACCTTGCCTTGGAGACAAGTCATGCCCTAGAGATTGTAGTCAGGCTAAATCTATCAAAGATATTAAAAAGAATATATAAGATCAAGAAGTAAATTAGCTCTTGAGCTATTGAATGTGCTCCCCCAAGGTTAGTATTCCACATTGTTTGTATTGCTGTTGGATATTTATTCTGTCTGATTTAATGTTTAGGCAGCTTTCTACATAGAAGGAAAATACTGCAGGGTACTGACAGTCATATGCCTGGTCTCTGTTGCTCTCAACCAACTCAGGGGGAAGGGAGGGCTTTACTTCTTGGGGAAATCACCCTATGGATTTTATTTTCAGGTGATTCTGAAGGGCAGCAAAGAGCGCAGCACCGGGGCCACTGGAGTTAATGCAGACTCCTCCCGCTCCCATGCTATCATTCAAATTCAGATCAAAGATTCAGCCAAGAGGACATTTGGCAGGTAAGCTGGAAATATGCAAGGAATTGCATTGTCTGCCTTTCTCTAATGTGACTTTGAAATATGTGTTATCAACAACAGGACACTCTGCCACCATGGAGTTTTTAATAAATATCAGAGATACAGAGTAGAGTTGTTAGCTCTGAAATAAATCATTGTATTAAAGTGCCATCAGTTGATTAACCATGAAGTAATGACCTATTGTTGGTCAAGCCTAAGTTATTAAAAGGGACATTGATTGCTTCTAATGTGAAACACAGTATCAGCAAAGAAATAGTAGGAAATGCATCTCAGCTTATAGGCCAAAAAAAAAAGAGAGAAAATTAATCTATCCTTCTTGAAAGAAGCCATAAGACAATTGAGTACATTCATTGCTTCTCTGGTGCTATCTTAGCAAACTCTGCCACACTGATGGATGAGCCTATCTCACCTCTGAGTAATGAGTCTTTTTTTTTTTTTTTTTTTTTTTTTTTTTTTTTTTTTTTTTAGCTTTTCTTTTCTTTTCTTTTTTTTTTGGCTGGAAAGCAGCCCACAAAAGTTTCTCTTTAATTGTCTAAGTGGTCACCTAAGTAATTTGCATTGTAGTCATTTAGCTTTATGGGAAGAATGCTTTATTAATTTTATTAATTTCTCACAAAAGATTAACACCAACAGAAGTGTCTACCAGCAACAGCTGACAGATTAAAATCTCAGAATACTTTGGGAAAGCTGACAGTATGTCTTTTCTTTCCAGAGGATGGTCCAGTGTTCATTTCTTCCTGCTGCCCCAAAATGCTGACTGGTGTAAAAATAAACCAAAGCCCCCAAGAAGTTATCACTGCTGTGTCTTTTCTCTAGGATCTCTTTTATTGACTTGGCTGGCAGTGAAAGAGCAGCAGATGCCAGAGACTCAGATAGACAGACAAAGATGGAAGGCGCAGAAATAAACCAGAGTCTTCTGGCTGTAAGTTGTTTGAAAACTTTCAACTAAAATTCTCTTGGGGGTGCCTGAGTGGCTCATTTGGCTTAGCCTCTGCCTTCAGCTCAGGTCATGATCCAGTCCTGGAATCGAGCCCTGCATCAGGCTCCGCATCTGTGCTAAGCAGAGAGCCTGTTTCTCCCTCTTCCTCTGCCCTTCCCCCTGCTTGTGCACACGTTCTCTCTCTCTCTCTCTCTGTAGAATAAATAAATAAAATCTTTAAAAATAATAAAATCCTTCTTGAGAGATTTTGCCCCTCTTCTCATGCAGCTACAGTGGGTGAAGGTGGGGTGGGGTAGAATCAGCAGAGCAAGGGCATGGTCTTATCTGACAGTGGAATTCCAGAGTTGGAGATGAAGGCTGCCCAATCAGATTCTCAGCAGTTCTAGGCAACTCTTCTCTTCTGTCCCTGCCTTCTCTTCTTCTGGTCAGTCCCTTAGGAACAGAAAAATGTTTCTGCAGCTGCTGAATAGTTAACTTAGGTAAGCTTTCTCTCTCTCATCAAGTTTTTTTTTTTTTTTTTTTCATCAAGTTTTTAAATTGTATTAATTTTTCAAACATAAAAACACAGGATAAATTGTATAGTGATCTCCCAAATATTGAAGCTGTTGCACCCAGCTTCAACATGTAAAAAATCTAACCAACCCTTCCTTCCCCTGGTTGAATTATTATAAAGCATCTCCTCCTGTCATCCGTCATTTCTTCCACAAATATTTCATTATCTCAGAGATTAGGACTCTTATTTTTTAACATAACTGTAATGCCGTTATCATACCAGAAGAAATAATTATGTATGTAATGTTATCTATTATCCAGTAAGATTTATCATTTCTCCAGTTGTCCCATAAATGTCTTTTCACCATTGGTTTGTTCAAGTCAAGTTGTAAACAGGACCCTTGGATTGCTTTTGATAGTCTTTTTTATTCCATATCAGTTCTTCCGTACTCTCTCTTTTAATATCAATGTATTTGTTGAAGAAAATTAGGTCACTTGTCCTATAAGATTTCCCACATTCAGGGTTAGGTTGACTGCATGCCCATATTGATTTTTAACATCATACTATCCTCTGTGTTTTCTGTAAAGTGGTTAAGATCTGTACTTGTGCTATACAGTAGGTAGCCCCTAAGGAATCCTTCAAATGTGGCTCGTCTGAAATGAGAGATGCTTAAGTGTAAGATATACTCTGGATCTTGAAGTAGGTTTCTCATTAATATTTCATACTGAATACATGCTGAAATAATTTTTTTGCTAGGTTTTTAAACAATGTTTTTGGATGTTTTAGATTATATAATATTTAAATAAGATTAATTTTGGGGCACCTGGCTGGCTCAGTCAATTAAGCATCTACCTTCAGCTCAGATCATGATCTCAGGGTGCTGGGCTCAAGTCCCACATTGGGCTCCCTGCTCAGCAGGGAGTCTGCTTCTACCTCTGCCTCTCCCCTCACTCATGCACTCCCTCTCTCTCTCTCAAATAAAATCTTTTTTAAAAAGATTAATTTGGGGATCCCTGGGTGGCGCAGCGGTTTGGCGCCTGCCTTTGGCCCAGGGCCCGATCCTGGAGACCCGGGATCAAATCCCACATCAGGCTCCCGGTGCATGGAGCCTGCTTCTCCCTCTGCCTGTGTCTCTGCCTCATTCTCTCTCTCTCTCTCTCTCTCTCTCTCGATCTCTCTCTCTGTGAATATCATAAATAAATAAAAATTAAAAAAATTTAAAAAAAAATTAAAAAAAGATTAATTTCATTTTTTTAATGTGGCTACTAGAAATTTATTATTACACATTATAGTTTGCACTTGGCTGACATATTCATATTGGGAAAGCACTGTTCTAGAAGCTTGATCAGATTGAGGTTCTGTTCTTTTGGCAAGAATTCATGGTTAGTTTTTAGACTTCCTATAGGAACACGTCAGGAGGTGCAGAATGTCTGGTTGTCTCTTTTTGTGATTTTTAAGAATTAAAGATTTGAAAGTTGTCAGTGTAATTCCTCCATTATAGTTTCCTATCAGACTTTTTCATTAAATGGGATTACCAGCCATTGATGAGATCACCTGGATCTACTGTTTCAATAGGGATTCCAAATGGTGATTATTTTCATTCTAATATTCCTTCTTTATTAGCTGGAAAGAACTTTTCCTCAACTATCTGATTATCCTAAAATATAATTCATACAGTAGAAACAAGATAATGCTTGTTTGATTCTTTGTCTTTGCTCACCAGTTTTCAGAATGATTTGGTGTTCTAGTAACTTAAACATGGCCAATGAATTTTTTTTATTTATTGTTTTGTTTTTGTATTATTATAAACTCATTATAATCATTATTCTTTTTGCTATTTAAATTGCACATCTTTGAGGGCACCTGGGTGGCTCAGTTGGTTCAGCATCTGCTTTCAGCTTGGGTCATGATCCCAGCAGTAATCTTGTAATCCCTATAATTTTGTGATTGAGTCCCGCATTGGGCTCTTTGCTTCTCGGGGAGCCTGCCTCTCCCTTTCCTTCTGCCTGCTGCCTGCCTGCTTGTGTTCTCTCTTTCTCTCTGTCAAATACATACAATACAATATAAATCGTTGGCTAGTGGGAGCCTTTTCAAGTATGTTCCTCTGGTTTTTTGACCAACTCTATTAATCTCTAATAGCTTTCTGGCATGACAGGATGTTCCAGGCTCATCTTGTACTTTTCCTTCCCCGGACCTTGAATCAGTCAATTCTTCAACAAGCCTTGGTTTTAGAAGAAAATGGCATTTAGAGGGGATCCCTGGGTGGCGCAGCAGTTTGGCGCCTGCCTTTGGCCCAGGGCGCGATCCTGGAGACCCGGGATCGAGTCCCGCGTCGGGCTCCCGGTGCATGGAGCCTGCTTCTCCCTCTGCCTGTGTCTCTGCCTCTCTCTCTCTCTCTGTGACTATCATAAGTAAATAAAAATTTTTTAAAAAATGGCATTTAGAGACCATTTAGGGATGCTAGGGGTGCTTACTAGCACTGGGCTAGTCCGTGCTTCTCCCCCTTTTTGTCAGACAGAGCTAGGAAATAGAGTTTCTTTTTTTGAAAGAGGAAAATACATCAGGGATTCATACTAATAAATTAATTCAAAATTAAGATTACAAGGTTTTTGGTTAACTTTTTTGAATTTCTATTTGTATCCCTTTTCTGCTAGAATTCTTAGTTCCTAACAACATTAATTTATTTGCTCTATTTCACTATCTGTGTATTTCAAAACAATGTTGATATTTCTCATAATATGATTACTGAATTCAGATGAATATTTCTTTGCAGTTTCCTTTTCACCCTTAGGTTGTATCTCCATTTGGGATGTATAGTCACAGTATTGTGTTGTACAGTCACTTGAAATCTTTTCTAGGTGTTTACACTCACAAATTTCAAATCCAGTTAAAGTAAAAAATTGTAGAAAAAGCCATATTAAGAGAAATCTAGTGACCATCCCTGTCCCCTCAATTCTATTACCTCCCTCCCCTTAGATAACCATTTTTCTACCTATATATATTTTTGTATTCACCTCAGAAGAAAAGGATAGCTCAGTGTCAACACTTTGCTCTTCTCACCTAACACTACCCTAGCACGATCCACTTGGCTATATATAGAGGCCTGCCTTGTTCTGTTTTGCTACTACATAGTACTGCCTGTGCCCCTCATTTAAGTTCTTTTGATCAGAACTGAAGTCTCCAGCTGGCACTTTATTTCCAGGCCTCACAAGGAATAAATTGGGAGACTGAGAGAGGTGAGAAAGACAATCATTATCTATTTTTACTTTTTCATCTTTTGAGTAATTTTAGATATACAAAAAGTTGCAAAAGTAAATACTCAGCATTCCTTCACCCAGCTTCCATAATATTAATATCTTGCATAACTATAATAAAATGATCTAAACCAGGAGATGAACATTCGTATAATACCAAAACAACAACAGCAACAACATTGTTATAATACTATTAACTAATCTACAGACCTTGTTTGAATTTTACCAATAGTTCCACTAATGTCCTTTTTTGGGTCTAGGATCCTCTGTTACATTTAGTTGTCATGTCTTCATGGTCTCCTCAGTTTTTGTCATCTGTGACGTTAACACCTTTGAAAAGTGCTGGCCTGTTTTTTTGTGTGTGTGGATTGTCTGTGAATTTGGGTTTCTCTGATGTTTTCTCATGATTAGATTGAGGTGAAGAATTTTTAGCAAGAACACCACAAAAACTGTACCCTTCTCGGTGAATCATATCAGGTAGTATATGAAGTTAATAGGTCTTATTACTGGTGATGTTAACTTTGATCACTTAGGTGGTTTGTGCTAGGTTTCTCCACCGTAATGTTACCATTTTCTCTTTATAATTAATAAATATCTTATGGGAAGATACTTTGAAACTATGCAGATATCTGAGGCACCTGGGTGGCTCAGTGGTTAAGTGTCTGCTTTCAGCTCAGTTCATGATCCCGGAGTCCTAGGGGATTCTCTGCTCGGCAGGAAGCCTGCTTCCGTCTCCCTCTGCCTGCCACTCCACCTGCTTCTACACTCTGTCTTTGTCAAATAAATGAAAAAAATCTTAAAAAAAAAAAAAAAAAATCAGGGCCGCCCCAGTGGGATTTAGCGGTTTAGTGCCGCCTTCAGTCCAGGGCGTGATCCTGGAGACCTGGGATTCTAAGATCATAGCCTTAGGATAGGAGGTCCTTAACTAGATACAGGTAGCTCAGGATGTTTACCGGTCTAGCTTGATTTTTCTTGTTAGACCAGAAACTACCAGGGCATTTTGACTTCCTTATGGAGGATTGTCTGAGTATGGCTTATTCAAGAAAAATCTGATCCATGGGACACCTGGGTTGCTCAGCGGTTAAGCGTCTACCTTCAGCTCAGGGTGTGATCCCAGGGTCCTGGGATTGATTCCTGCATCGGGCTCCCCGTAGGAAACCTGCTTCTCTCTTTGCCTATGTCTCTGCCTCTCTCTCTCTCTCTCTCTCATGAATAAATAAAATCTTAAAAAAAAAAAAAAAGAAAGAAAAGTCTAATCTGTTACTTTCTCTTTGCATGTGACATTTAATCCAATGCTTATTGTTAATATACCACTTTGCAGCTGAAGGAATGTATCCGAGCACTGGATCAGGAACACACCCACACTCCCTTCAGGCAAAGCAAATTAACTCAGGTAAAGTTAAAAGTGAGCTTTGAGTTTGTTCTGTTTATTCATTTGTTCTTGCATTCATTCATTCATTCAGCAAAGCATCCACTGCTAGCAGGCATGATGTTAAGCTTGGGGGTGTGGGGAGAAGTAAAGAGTCATATTCTTTCCAGGAGCTCAGTGTAGGCAGATGGGCATCCTTAGGCAGAGATGCCTGCAGTATGAGGCAGCTGGGCTTTCACAGGACAGCAGTGCACTTCTGGTCATCACCCAACAGCTTTCTGCTTATTTTTAATATAAAGATACATTTTTTATTTAGTAGAGTCTCTGAGCTGTAATATTTTCTTAGCTGTAAGACTAGTGTTTCAAGACAAAAAAATAATGGCTGGAGTTAGATGAATGAGATAGATTTTTAAATTTTTTTAAATTTATTTTTTACTTGTTTTTTTAAAATGTTATTTTTAAGTAATCTCTACACCCAACATGGGGTTCAGACTTAAAACCCTGAGATCAAGAATCATGTATTCTACTGAGCTAGCCAGGCACCCCAGATGAGATAGATTTTTGACTTGTACTAATAGGAAAGATGACCAAGATCTATAGTTTAAAAATATGAAACACACACACACTAATTATGCCTATGTTAACCAGTTATTCTGAGTGGTAAAACTAGGTAATTTTTTTCCTCCATTTTTCTGTCATGAAACTATGCTTCTTAGTTAATGGAAAATGCCAGTAACTATTGGCTACAGAACAGTGGCCCATGGAGACTACTTACATACAGACTGCTGTGAAGGCAGTTATGAGTGTCCCTGATTCCTTTCTACACCAACTCCTACACTCAGTAGAGGACAGACTAGAGTAGAGGGCAGTCTAGGTGAGGATCTTTGTATTTTGGGTAAGGTTCTCTGTGCAGCTAACCTTAATGGCCCCATAGGGCCTGGGGCGGAACCTATAATATAACTCCTCATTTGTCAGAACTGGTGATCTGTGGGTTAGATTCTTTCTTCTCAAACATGATTTCAACCAAAGACTTAGGAAACCCTTCTTTATAGGTGGTTAGTCCTGATTCTGACATTGGCTCTCTTATTTTTTAAAACAAGTTTACCGGGATGCCTGGGTGGCTCATTGGTTGAGCATCTGCCTTTGGCTCAGGGCGTGATCCTGGAGTTCCGGGATCGAGTTCCACGTCGGGCTCTCTGTATGGAGCCTGCTTGTCTCTCTGCCTGTGTCTCTGCCCCTCTCTCAAATAAATAAATAAAATCTTTAAAAAAAAAATAAAACAAATTTACCATCCCCAGAAAACGTGTTCCAATTTCATTTTTAAAATAAATAAATTAAATAATAATTTCATTTTAAAATGAATAATTCATTTTAATAATAATAAAATAATAATATTTTTTAAAATAATAACTTAAAAACTGAAAACTAAAAAAAATAATAATTTGGGGGCACTTGGCTGGCTCAGTTGGTGGGGCATGTGACTCTCGATCTCGGAGTTGTGGATTCAAGTCCCATGTTAGGTATAGAGATTGTTTAATAACTCAAGCAGTATATACAAGTACAAAGAAGATGGCAAAAGGTACCTGAAAATCCCACCTCTCAGTAATAATCACTGCTACATTTTGGTGACTATCCTTCCAGACATTTCTCTGGAATGCTGCCCACATATCTACACATAGATCTACTTAGAAAGTTATGGAATCATATGCCTTTTCACTGAAAGATAAGTTTTAGGTTTTTCCGTGTACCTAAGTACAGATATACATAATTATTTTAATGGTTGTATTGTAATCAGTTAATAATTTAGTCTGTTCCCTATTTATAGACTCCTAGATTTTTTTTTTTGACTCCTAGATTTTCTAATTTTATTATAATGTTGTAATGCATATCCTATGTATACTTTTTTTTTTTTTTTCGTCAACTGAGCAATTCTTTTTAGGATAATGGTCTGGGAGTGTGCTCGTTTTTATACATATTGCCAAGCCACCTTCTCAAAAACTTATACCGTTTCATGGTACATGCTACATGAATAGTATAGCAATGTAGAAAAAATGCCAATTTCCCTAAACCCTCACCAGGGCAGGGTATCATGAGTCTTAATCTATGGGTGAAAAATATTAGTATTCTTACCGGTTTGTTTGTATTTCTTTTATTGGTGGTGACGTGAGTACCTTTTTTGTGTATTTTTGATCATTTGTATTTCTTCTTTGTAAATTGCCTTTTTATAAGGGGGAGGGGAGCTATGACCCAGTGTCCTACACATAATAAGTAGTCAATATGCCCTGGCCTTCTATTTTGGACAGGTCCTGAGGGATTCTTTCATTGGTGATGCCAAAACATGCATGATTGCCAACATCTCACCAAGCCATGTGGCCACCGAACATACTCTGAATACCTTGCGTTACGCTGACCGGTGAGTCACTCTTAGGTAGCAGGTCGTGTGTGTGTGTTTGTGTGTGTTTCATACACACCTGGGGATCTGATCTTGAGCTCCCGAAGTCTGTTCCTAAGGCAGTGATCCTAGTACCAGGAGAATGTGCAGTTGGTCATTTGAGCAATGTGCCCTGGTAGATCTTGCCATTCTACAAGTGTGAAAGTGACAAGAGAAAGGGGATATGTTCCCTACTTCAGGAGAGAACTCCACCAGTGACTTATAAATGGCTAGTGGGAGGGGCACCTAGGTGGCTCAGTGGTTGAGCATCTACCTTTGGCTCAGGTTGGGATCCCAGGGTCCTGGGATCAAGTCCTGTATCAAGCTCCCTCCGGGGATCCTGCTTCTCCCTCTGCCTATGTTCTGCCTCTCTGTCCCTCATGAATAAATAAATAAAATCTTTTAAAATAAATAAATAAATGGCTGGTAGGAAATGAAATATTTCTTTGGAGCAGAAGGCTCAAGGTTTTCTACCTGCTAGCCTCAGCCCTAATCATAAGGGATAAAGTACATGTTACTTGTCAAGGCAGAGGCACTTAGAGTTATGTAGGTCCAGAAGAGATCACCCAAGACATGACATGTTACAGAAGAATAAACTGAACCCACAGAAGGGCAGGAACTTTAAATGGGCTCCCTGGGAATTAGGGTTAACACTAGCACTCTAACTATATGGTGACTATATGGTCAGGGCTCTTTCTGGGGTGACTCTGGTATCTGCCAGGGTCCCTGCCCCTCTCCCTATCTCTTATTGTGGTCACATAGGTTTCCTACCATGGGTGAAGTTGCTATCATTTCCATCCTTTACTCTGGCTGCTTTGCTGCCTGGTCCTATCTAACTTACATCCTTCTCTGTGGTTTCCCGGAAGCTGTCTCCAAGATTAACAAACTATTTGAAGGAAACCTGCTTTTTAACTACTGTTAAAAATCTTTAGTATAAAAAAAAAAAATCTTTAGTATCTATGGCATTTTATGAAATTCACTGGGAAGGAAAATGAGCTATCATTTAAGCTTCATGAAAACAGGAAACCTTATCTCTTTCTCTACTCTATCTACTACCCAGATAGTACTTAGTACCTAGATGCACAATAAATATTTGTGAATGAAAGGAGGAGCTCTTCCTGGGTGAGAGACTTTACAAAGTAGTTAAGAGTGGGCTCTGGAGTCGAGACTATCTGGGCCAGTAGTCTGCTTCTGCCATGAAATAGCTGAGTGGTCTGGGGCAAAAGTTTTGAGCTCCAGTTTTATCTGACAGGATAATATTATTAGCATCTACCTCATACAACAGTTACATGGAATCAGTGAGGATAATATGTCATGAAGGACTTAGCACCATGCCAGGTACATAGTTACCATTCAGTATGTGTTAATTTAAGATATAGTAAGGGACGCCTGAGTGGCTCAGCGGTTGAGCATTTGCCTTTGGCTCAGGGCGTGATCCCCTGGTCCCGGGATTGAGTCCCACATCAGGCTCCCTGCATGGAGCCTGCTTCTCCCTTTGCCTGTGTCTCTGTCTCTCTCTCTGGGTCTCCCATGAATAAATAAATAAAATCTTTTTAAAAATTAGTAATATTTTAGTACTGCACACTAGTACTGCTAGAAGAAAGGCTACTTCACAGGGCACCTGGGTGGCTTAGTTGGTTAAGCATCTGACTCTTGGCTTTGGCTCGGGTCATGATCTCAGGGTTATGAGACAGAGCCCGGAGTTCAGCTCTGCACTCAGCTTGGAATCTGCTTGAGATTATCTTTCCCTCTCCTTCTGCCCCTCCCCCTTCTCACACGCTCTCTCTCACTGTCTGTCTCAAATCTAGAAAAAAGGCTACTTCATGAACTGAAATCAGATAGAAGATATGAAATGATCCAACCTTGTTTCCAAAAAACCAATATGGCTTGAAATTTTTTACCCCCATGTATCCATCACCCAGCTTCAACAGTTAATAGTAAACCAATCTTTTCTCATAACCCCACCCACTCACCAAAATCACAGACATTGTTACCAGTTGCTTAGAGTAAGAACTTCATCATTAAGAGCAGAGAACAAGACATCTCTCTTAGTGCCTCAGTAAAGGAAGATGAAAATAACCCTTTCTCATAGGAGAAGTATTAAGTATAATTGAGAAATTATGCGACATAAGTTTGACTTTAAAAAGAACAGAAAAAGTATAATAGAAATCTTTTCCAATTTGAAGCGGTCTAATAAATTATTAAAAATGAATGAAAGCCATTTGTTTTATGTGCTTAAATGAGACCTAATGAAATTTAGGTAATAATCTATATACATACCAATGATTTTATTGCTTATTTAAAAATTTCTGATTTAAAATTTCTTCTTTCTCTATACTAGAAGAATGTTGCTAAGGACTCCAGAGATAAAGTTCCAGCTAGACCCCTAATAGGTATACATCTATCAGAAGAGCTCAGTGATAGGAGTGATTTTGGGGACAGGGAGAGTATATTGAAAGCATTTAGCATCAATGACCAAATTACCTGTAGGATTCCTTCTGGCACTCAGCTTTCTAGAATTATTTACTGTGACTCCTAGGGAGAAGTTTTGGTATTTCTCTCTTAATGAAACTAAAATAGTTAAGATTTTTATAACAAGAAGTAACTTGGAACCGTCTAGACTTACTGTGGCACCTCTCAGCTCATTTCCTTGTATGTATGCCCTACTGCAACACCTAAACAATGGCCTGTGGGATATATGTGTCTTTCTTTCTTTTTCTTTTTCTTTTTTTTTAAGATTTTAGGGCACCCCGGGTGGCTCAGCGGTTTAGCGCTGCCTTCGGTCCAGGGCCTGATCCTGGAGACCCAGGATCGAGTCCCATGTCGGGCTCCCTGCATGGAGCCTGCTTCTCCCTCTCTCTGTGTCTCTGCCTCTCTCTGTATGTCTGTATTTATTCATGAGAGAATAAGACAGAGGAGAAGCAGAGTCCTCACGGGGAGCCCAATGTGG
Source organism: Vulpes lagopus (assembly GCF_018345385.1). NCBI lineage: Eukaryota > Metazoa > Chordata > Mammalia > Carnivora > Canidae > Vulpes > Vulpes lagopus. The sequence goes on from NC_054830.1 coordinate 81,801,028, forward strand.
GACTTGATCCTGGGACCGGGATCATGCCCTGAGCCAAAGGCAGATGCTCAACCGCTGAGCCACCCAGGCGTCCCCACATGTGTCTTTAGTCACATCCTACATCTCTTTGCTTAGCTATGTTACCTGCCTGCCTTGGCTCTCAGACTTAAAGGGAAGATTTAAATTTTTTTATTATTATTATTTATTTATGATAGTCATACAGAGAGAGAGAGAGAGAGAGGCAGAGACACAGGCAGAGGAGAAGCAGGCTCCATGCACCGGGAGCCTGACGTGGGATTCGATCCCGGGTCTCCAGGATCGCGCCCTGGGCCAAAGGCAGGCGCCAAACCGCTGCGCCACCCAGGGATCCCCTAAAGGGAAGATTTAAATCAAGTCTCAGTATCGGGATCCCAGGGTGGCTCAGCGGTTTAGCATTTGCCTTTGGCCCAGGGCGTGATCCTGGAGACCCGGGATCGAGTCCCACGTCGGGCTCCCTGCATGGAGCCTGCTTCTCCCTCTGCCTGTGTCTCTGCCTCTCTCTCTCTCTCTCTCTCTCTCTCTCTCTCTCTGTGTCTTTCATGAAGAAATAAAATATTAAAAAAAAAAAAGTCTCAGTATCAGGCTTATTATCTTGGTTTTCAGAAATGGCCAGAGGAGTCATTTGACTACAAGTAAGGATTGGATTAAAACCAAAACAACGGAGGGACACCTGGGTGGCTGAGTCAGTTAAGCATCTGCCTTTGGCTCAGGTCATGATTCCAGAGTCCTGATCGAGCCTCTCATCGAGTTCCCTGCTCAGTGAGGTGCCTGATTCTCACTCTTCCTCTGCCCCTCTCTCTCCTCATGTTCTCTCTCTCTCTCTCTCTCTCACACACACACACACACACAAATAAATAAAGTAAAAAAAAAAAAATGGAAGAGACATTTAATGGGAGCCCCCAGGCAGAAGTACTGCTCCCTCCTAGAGGATTTTAATGAAGAATTTACAAACCACTGGAGAGTCACATTTTTACTTGATGTCACCTTGTAATTCTAAATTCTTAGAGTGTTTTTAAATATCACAGAGCTAAGAGACTATCCTGACTATGGAATCCTAGCAGAGACCTAATTCTGGATTTTCCATCCTCTCTAAAATTCCCATTTGGAATAAATAGAGTATATGTCTGGAGACATTTTTGATTGTCATGACTAGAGAGAAGTGCTACTGGCATTTAGTGGGTGGAAGCTAAAGATGCTGCTAAACATCCCACAGTGCACAGGACAGCTCCCTACAAAAAAGAATTATCTGGCTCCAAATACCACTAGTGCGAAGGTTGAGAAACACTAGGAATAGACAAGTCACTTTTCCTTTAATTAGCATAAGCCTGCTTATTTCCAGAGGGTTTTGCTTCCTGAGCACCCAACAAGTTTGAAGAACTCATTTTCTTAGAGAAGCCTGAAGGGAGGTAGATTGTGGGAAAAGTGGGCTCTGCCTGTGGAGTAGTAGGTGACATCAGGCTCCTGAGTTGGCCCATCTTCAAGAAGGCCCGTGTGGGCCCTACCTAGATGTAGTACAGTTCTGAGACTAGCTTCCCTGGCCCATCCAATGGGACTGAGGTGATTTCCAGAACTTCTGATCATAGAATGTTGGGTATGTTATATCCACAGGCTACACCATCTTTTTTTTGTAATACTTTTCTTTGATTTTTGAAAAGTATAGAAAGGAATTAAGGAGCATGCAAGAATATACATTTAACATAAAATGGTAATTTACAGGGTCAAAGAACTGAAGAAAGGCATTAAATGTTGTGCTTCAGCTACCAGTCGAAATCGAACCTCTGGAAATTCTTCTCCAAAACGAATTCAGAGCTCCCCTATGGCCCTGCCAGGGGACAAGTGTTCTCCCAAAAAGGTCAAGCTGGGACTTCAGCAGACATTCACAGCATCTCCTGGTTCTATGAGAGGGAAAGCCCATCCTCTGGCCAGCCACCCACCCAACATCCCTTTTGCTCCTGTACCTAAAGTTCCTGGTAAAAGGGGTGGATCCAGAAGGAGTCTTCCCCAAGAGTGGGGCATTCAAACTAGCCCTGCCAGAGGAGCTACACGGTCTGGACATTTAGCCAGAAAAAGGGCAGAAGAGTCTGTGTCATTATGCTCTGAGAAAAATCAAATGGGCAACAAAACTGCCCGCAGGTGGGAAAGCAGGGCCCCTGGCCCAGGAGAAGCCCCAGCACATAGTAAGCTGCCCTCCAAGTGCAAGCCAGGGCAGACTGTGCGGCCTGTGCAGAAGCAGCTAGTGTCACCGGCCGAGCTCTCTTCTGGCAGGCTCCAGCACTCAGCAGAACACAGTCAGGGCAGCCAGGGGAGTACACCTGCCAGGTCTGCCTCTGAAACTTGGACAAACATCCCTCCACATCAAAAGGAGAGGGAGGAACACTTGCGCTTTTATCACCAGCAGTTCCAGCAGCCACCTCTCCTCCAGCAAAAGTTAAAGTACCAACCACTGGAACGGTTTTTATGCCAGTACAGGCCCCTAGAGGGGCAGCTCCAGATTGAGACCCCTCCTCCCTTCTGCTCTTATTCTGAGAGCCAGGATGGAGCCCAAGCCGAGGACCTCGATGACAGCGATTTCAGTGAAGATTCTTTTTCACATGTCTCCAGTCAGAGGACCACAGAGCAGAGAAGCACCCTAGAGGATAGCGAGGGCTCATTCTTCCTTCATCAGAGGGAGCAAGGCCCTGAGGAGCAGGTGGCCGAAAGGCAGCAGAGTCTGCTTTTTAACTCCAGGACAGATGGTGATGAAAAGGGCCTAACTGGAAACTGGATGTACTCCAGGGACCCCACAAACCATAGAAGAGCAGCACTCGGTCATGGCCTCAGCCCAAGTAAAGTGCCCTTGGACTGGAGCAGAGAGGAGGAATCTACCTCCTTGGGTCTTTCTCCCAGAGACAACTTGGCAGAGAAGCCTTACTGCTCACAGATAGACTTTGTACATGGCCAAAAAAGAGACGGTGGCCCAGCCTCTGATCTCAGACAGAATGCTTTCAGAAGTGAGGTTCCTGAGCAGGCTGAGGTTAGTTCACTATACCTGGAGGAAGATGGCTTCCCTTTGTCACTATCCCATGGTGCAGTTCAAGGAGCTGCAGACCAAAGAGATACGGTCAGCACACCTCTTAGAGAAGATGGACAAGACAGCCCAACTCTGGTGACCAAAACACTAAAAAATGGTTACCCTTACCAAGAAGACCATAGAGGGGAATCAGGTACGTGCTCTGAATGTGCTTCTGGACTGATGGCTCCCCTCACTGTGTCCCTCCTAGAGAACACAGACGATGAGGGCCCTCTTCCCTCGGAGCAGCTAGCCCAGGATGAGACTGCTCACAGTCTAGAAGCAGCAGAGGGCCCACCTATGGGCCACACAATGTCATCTGATGATCAAAAGGCACTCCTACCAGTGTCTTTGGCAACTGGGCACTTGTGGCTCTCATCATCTCCCCCTGACAATAAGCCTGGTGGCAGTCTTCCAGCTCTGTCTCCATCACCCATCCGTCAGCACCCACCTGACAAGCTGCCCTTCAGTGAGGCTGACCTAGAGGAGGTCAGCCAGAGCAGAGAGACTGCACTCTCCTCCCAAGAACAGATGGGTAGCCAGCAGTATGATGCTGATGCTGAGGCAACAGAGCTGAGCAGTTTCCAGGATTTCCCAGGAAAGCCCTTCACCATACATACTGGAGGACCCCGCCCTGCAACTATACTCACCCCACAAACAGAAAGTAATGATATGGCTGACCAGCCGTGGGCCCAGGAAAGAAAACATCCAACAGGACTTGGTTGGCAGGAGCTAGTAAGTTTGTCCAGAGACCCCATCAAGTTGCCCTGCTACAACAGAGACATCATGTGGCTCAAATACAGGCCAATCCCAAGGTGCTTAGCAAGGCCAGGCTCTCCCTTGGTCCCTGGCTGCTCTCCAAAGACTACAGGGACACTCCATCAGCTCACCCTGGGGCATGCACAGTAAGTTGGAATTCTCCCCAAGACTTGAGCCCCTTTGGCACCCCTTTCCACCCCAGCCTAACATATGTCTCTTCTGGGAATGACTACCACTGGTTCAGTGTCAGAGATATACTAAAACTAAGAGGCTTTTCTCTAGCTTTTTGAGGAAGCAGGTTTGCCAGGGTGGGTGACTCCGAGTCTGGGAAAGCTCGGACATAAGTGAGAAAAGGGAGGATCTGTCCCCTTCAGCAAGCCTATGACCTGTGGTGAGATCGGAATCCTCTTCATTCTGTTGGGTCTGTGTTCCTGGAAGGGCTGCCCAGAGGCACACCAGGTGCAGCCTAGTGCCCTCAGAACCAAGGCAAGGTGGGCACCTTCCAGGATGGCAAAGGTCAAAAACAGGGACTGGTGATTTGTGCTGCTTTCCCCAAAGGATGCTTTGGATAGTGCAGCAAAGAGAAAGTATAGAGAAAGTCAGATCCAGCAGGGTCCCTTAGCATGAGATGCCGGGGAGATAGTGGGTATATGGGAACAGAGGCTACAGCTTTTGCTAGGGCTCCTAAGGTCTAGGCCAGCTGTGTACCTGCTGCTCACTGGGGCTCAGGCCAGGCCGTGGACAAAGAGAAGGACTTGCAGGGATGCATAGGTGAAGCGCCCACCTGTCCCAGGAGACTATCAGTAGGGTCTGACAAAAGTCAGATCCTCCAGTTTCTAGCTCAAACCCCCTACTTTAGTGCTGGGACTCCCCATAGGAAGTAGAAATGATGGCAGGCAGGGGAGGCAGTAGGCTCCACCTTGTGCCAAGCCTGTCAGCTACAGTGGTCACAGCCTTGAGCCTTTTGGCAGGAAAGCTTGGGGCAGCTCCTGTAGAGGAGAAGCAGCACTCATCCCTGTTCCTCAGGGTAGCTGGGGAGCCAGGAACAGTCGAGAAGCCCCTTTCCAGTATCTTCTTGGTACATTCTCATCCCTAGACGAATCTGGAGAAGAACAGGTGACGGGAGGAGGTGGTGGTGGGCTGGCCCTAGTCAAAGCTTTGACCACTCTGGGCAGGGGCAGCTCCTGGTCAGAAAATGAGGCTCAGCTCCAGAAAAGATGCCTGGGAAAGATGGGAGGCCCAGAGGGTCATAGTGTTCCCTCTGGTGTTCCAGGCAGGTGGTCATCCAAGCACACCAGGAACAGCTGGATAGAATGGCAGAACTGGGCTTCAAGGAGGAGACCCTGCTGAGCCAGCTGGCTCTTAATGTAAGTGGTTTTGGCTAGACACTTGGGGGCTCTTGGGAATTAGCCCAAGGTAGTCTGCTGGCCATCCTTGTTTGCTGTGTTTGTGTTTGAAGTAAGGTCTGCCATCGTACTCTAAGAGAACTTGGGGCTCCTCTTACCATTCCTCTGATATAGCTCAAGCAGGTGCAAGGATAGGTGGGAGATGGTGCTGCACTTCCCATTTTCAGGCTAAAATGTTTCCATCCTTTGCCATTCCGCCTTTTTATTTGGCTTGCTGGAGCCCCTCCCTGTGATGGTAAGTGACATGCCACATGCAGACCAGAGGTACTTTTTTTTTTAAGTAGGCCTCATGCCCAGTGTGAAGCCCAATGCAGGGCTTGAACTCAGGATCCTGAGGTCAAGACTTGAGCTGAGATCAAGAGTTGGACACGTAACTGAGCCGCCCAGGCACCCCTAACTAGAAGCACTTTTACAAAAAACCCCCTCTGCCCTGAAAAATACCTATCTACATAGAAGTTTCTAAAATGCAGGGGTAAGTGGCTGGCTCAGTCTGAAGTGTGTGACTCTTGATCTTGAGGTTGTAGGTTTGAGCCCCACATTGGGTTTAGAGAATAAAGAAAGATAAAATCTTTTTTTTTTTTTTAAGTTTTTCAAATGCAGAGAAATGAGCCTTACTCTGTGCCACAGTGATTATCCTGCAGACTTTCCACCTGAAGGAAGGGCCTAGGCTCTCAAAGTTTCCTGCAAGAAAAGGGACTAGAAAAGCAGATCCTTGCCAGAAAAAGCCAGCAAAAGCAAAAGTCCGTATTTGTCCTTTGTTTCCTTTCTCAGGATTTTGAAGATTTTGTGACCCAGCTGGATGAAATCCTGGCTCTGAAATCCAAGTGCATCCAGAGTCTGAGGAGCCAGCTTCAGCTGTACCTGACCTGCCACAAGCCGACCACAGTCCCTGAGAGGACAGTGGTGTCTTAGAACAAGATCTAGTATGAGGTGATGGGGGCAGCTCAGGAACTTGTACTGAATTCCCAGGCGCTGGCTGGTCCTTCCTACAAATCCTAGAACCCACTCCGCAGTCCTGCCTGCTAGCCTCTCTCCCCACCCCAGCCACACATGGCCTTGACTAGGCCCCAGCACAATTCCAAGCACAGGAGTATCTGGAAGGAAGGACAGAGCAGGCTAAAAAAACTTAATATGCCCCTTCTAAACCCTTAATATGGGGCTAGAAGAGTATTTTGTCTGGGTGGGGAAACACACTTGGGTCTGATAACCTCGTGGATGTGTCTAAATCTGAGGATCAAAGGATGGGGGGTAGGTCAGTGGTAACCTAGAGGTCAGAGGTAACAAGCTGGGGAAGCAAAAGTGAACTCAGGGGCTTTGTTAGCTGAATACTATTCTTCAAGACTTGGCCAAAAACTAGTAAAACACTTGAGGCAGAGCTCACCCTGCCCCATTAGCTCCTGAAGACTGGTGGGACAGGCTTCATGTCCCCAGTTCCCCTCCCTTCCTGCAATTCAGAGACAGAAGCGAGTGCTCACATCACTACATTACTCTCTTAATAGCACTCATGCTTCTGTAGCAGTTCCTGGCTCACCTGTCACGCCCTTTCATGGCAAAGGTGAAGAAGTGGGGGATCTTGGGCAGGGCTATCTCCTCGGACCTTACCTTTTATCCAGCATCATCCTGGTTGTGCAGTCCCTCTGAAGGGCCTGTGTTCAGTAGTATCTTGGCACTGAGTGCTCTAGTCAACAGTCCAAGACTCTGAGGTTGCATTTTTATACACACACCCCTTCAACATGAGTTCTGCCTGCTGTGTATCTTCATCGGGAAGCTCAAGACAAATAGAAAGTGGTCTGTCACTAGGGCCACTTTGGGTCAGATAAGATGCATATGTCACAGCCTTGGCCCTGATGCCCACTGTAATGTGTGAAGCTTCAGTTTCTTACAGGGAAAGGATACCTTTTTAAGGTTTTAAAAAGAGGGCTTAATTTAAAAAGGTAGGAGAAGGGCCAACTGGCTTTCTCAGCCTGCCAATCCTGCCACCCTTTGCCTGATCTGAGCACTAGAGGGCGGCCTTTTCCCAGTTTCCTGGCCCAAAAGTTCTGCATTCTCCTTACCCGATCACTAGAGTTAGAGACCCACTCCCAGCCAAGAGCACTGGAGGGACTGTGGGATGGCATTAAGCATAAGGACAAGAAACTTCAGGGAGGACTCTGGACTCTAATTCTCAGCTACAGCAGCAGCACTGAGAGCTAGTGAAGCAGTCTGAATCCAGCCCTGACTGTGGCACACAGCACATAAATGCCTGATGGGTCTCAGGGGAAAAGGAACTTCCTCATTTCTGAATAATTGCCCCAAAGGCCCAGCCTGTTTCACCTCCAGTTAGTCTGGCAGGAAGGCTTGTCCTTGGTTCCAGAGACTGAGTTAGGTCAGGTTTTTAACAAATCCTCATTTGGGCCTGCTCTGCAAACCAAAAGCCAGGGCTGACTGCAGGGCCAGCTCTTGGGTCCCACTGACCTAAGAGTGAGAAGAAAGTACTAAAAAGACAGAAAATGGTTAGTACCTGTTTTCATCCCCAGCAAATGGAAGCAGGAATTCCTTCCCCACCCACCCCACCCCCTCAATAAAATAGCACTTGGCAATAAAATTATCACAGCAGGACATACCTTTTAGATTTTTATTAGTAGTTTTCTGAAGAATCAAAATAGTTAGCAAATTACTTTAGATTCATCAAGACTGTATATCCTTTGTATTTAGATCTTTAATGATGTACAACAGAATATAAAACAAATGAAAGAGACTGATTTCTATGACTAGGTGTTACTCGTGTCATCCTAGAGCAAGGGGCTGGGGGGAGAGGCCGTTCTCCAAGGAGAACCGAGGTGGAGCTAGTGCTGGGCTACTGTACTGCAGCCTGTTTCTCCCCCACTCTGTGCTGGGAAGGGGCCAATGATTTCTTAAACTGACGACAGTTTCTAGAGCAGGGGGCTCTAAAATCCTGGGTAGCAGAAGACTGTGGTCCAAACCAAGCCAAAAGAAACAGGCTGGGGCAGGGAAGCATGGTAACTGCCTGGCAAAAGAGGCAAACTCAGCGCCCCACGTGGAAAGGGCATTCTTTGCACCTCAGAGACGTTGCAGAACCAGTGTTAACACTAAGAGACTTTGTTAAGAAAAAAAAACCCTGGAAGAACCTTTCAATTGCACTCAACATGGATTAAGAGTTCAGTCCACCGGTGCAGGGGAGGGAAGCATCTAGCCCTAAAGCAGCACTGAGTCTGGCCCTCCCACCCCTTCTCCCTGCCTCCTTTTGGCAGCTGGGCCAGGTTTCAGCTGAGGACGTACAGACTCCAGAAGGACCAGGGAGGTTTCTCTGGAGGGCCAAGGTGGGAAGGACACTTCTCAAAATACAAACATGTTTAATATGGAAGGAGCCAGGGCAGTGCTAGAGGCATTCACATGCCCCAATCTTTCCTACTTTCTCCCCAGCTCAGAGACTGGCAAGCACAGTCTCCACACCTGACCTTCCACCCCCAGAAGAAAATCGGGAAGTGTGCCCCACTCTCCTTCCCTACACGTGGGCTCCTCAGCGCCTCCTGCAGGGGTGGTTCCATGGCAGGGCCTATGCAGCCTGGTCTCAGCTGGCTCCTGCCCGAGCCATGAGGTCTTCGAGAGCATTGTCCTGGTCATTGTTGTGTAGTAGCAGAACTTCCTTAATGTCTTTCAGTTCAAAGCCCATTTCCTTAAATTTGCTCATTAACTGAAGAAACTCCATCATCTAAGGGATAGAAGAGAATAAAGATTGAAGAAAGGGGTCTGGCCACAAAGCAGGGTGGAGGAATGTCCATATAGGGGGCTGCTTGGGAGGAATCTGCATCTTTTGCCAGAGCCTCCTGAGTCTCTCTGAGGTCTCCCAGCAAGCAGAGGGTGGCTGTGGAGGAAGCCAAGGCAGACTAGTTGATGGTATAACTCATCCTTCAGAAACTATGCCCAGTTCCAAATCCTGCTGACTTATGGGTCCCACTAACCAAAATCCATACTCACACCAAGGCAGGATACTGAACCCAGAAACAGCTGCTCTCCAGGGAGCAGGCTAGGCAAAGAGACTAGCGATCTCCCCAGTCATCCAAAAGTCTAGCTTTTTGCCCAGGTCATTTCCATTTTCCCTTCCCTTTCCTTTCCCTGGGACTCTAGACAGTCTTCAACCCAGTGCTTCGTCAAACGTAACAACCCAAACTAGCTGAATGCCTATCTGGACACTTGAGAGAAAATGCATTCTACTTCTGCCTGGAGTCACTGGTAGGGAAAGAGGGTTCTTGGCCAGAGCAAAACTACTTTGTCCCTCCTTTCCAGAGGGTTCCTATAAAACACAAAAGGTCCTACCTTTTCCTCTGAACACTGGTGCATTTCCAGAGCTTCTTCCACTAAAAGAGGGTCGAAGCCCTTTTCACAGAGCTGTCCGTGTGCAAAGAGATAGTCGAGAATCTTAAGAAAAGAAAAGGAGGTTTGAGGATCTATTACCACTCTTTTCGGTGCTTCCCAAGAGTCTTACACAAGCCAGCAAGTGTGATGTCTGCTCCCCACCTCGCTATTAGATTCTGGATAGGACTTGATTTTCTACTGTGAACTGCATCTAACACAACAGGACCTCAGTGACTATTTGCTGAATAGGTAGGCACACCCTTCTAAACATGAGCAGTCATTTTTCAAAGGAATTCCTGTCACAACTGACTCCCGTCTCCCATAATGTCAACTCCACAGCCTGGGCAGGATATTCTAACAAAAAGGCCACGTCAGAAATGGCCCCAAGGTTTAGGACTCCAGTACCCTATTTTGGAACACTCTGGGGCAGCTATGACAAGATAAACGTTTCTAGGAGACATCTGACCATACCTCAAGCCTGGTGTGCCCTCTCAGGAGGGGTAGAGAACAGTCCAATGGCTCAAATACTCCCAGGGCTTTTCTCCAGCCTAGGTCCCAGAGCAGCCCCTTAAGTAGAAGCACTATGCTGAGGGTGTGAGTTTCCCCGGACAAATTGCCGAGTCATGCCAACTCACAACGCTGGGGCTGAGTGTGATAGGGCTCTAGGATACAAGCAGGACACTGTTCTAGGACCTCTCTCCAGGCTGATCCCACCATCACCAACCAGCCAACCAACCACTCACCTGCTCAATATTCTCTCCTTTCTTCTTCATGGCTCTCAGGACACACTCATATGAGTAGCCCATGTTGACCACTGTCTCCACACACTGCCGCTCACTGGGGGACAGTGTTTGCAGTTCTGAATAGGCCTGGGGACAGCTGGGAGCATTGGGCACTTGTGACATTGAGAAATTAGGAGGTGTGACCTGGTGGTGGAGAAACAAGAGGATCAGGCAGGAAGAAAGAAGACTGAGGTCCCAGAAGACAGGTCACTGAAGTAGCCCAGTCCAGGGGCTTGCCATTTCTGACACTAAACTCCTAAACACTCTGCCTGCAAGAAAGAGCCAGGTTGCTGGCCAGACGTCCTGGAGAACAGTAAGGTAACACCACACAAGGGAAAGAAAAACTGGGAAGACACCTGAAATTGTGACTGCCCTCTGGGCTCCTCCCAGAGTGAGAAAATACCACAAGAGCAACATGCTCTTCTGTGTTCAAATCCCTTGGGCTTGAATGAGAGAAGTTCTGAGGCTGCCCATGGGACTAATGGCAAGACGGCTGCTATGATTTCTCTCCAGGGCTCCATTATCCCTTTCTCAGGCTGTTGTATGTCAGAGTCCTAAAAAGATCATTCACCTCAGACAACCCTAACTCTGGGGCTGACTCTCTCCCAACAATGTCTCTATTCCTGCTCCTATCCCTGAGCTGGGCAGAGACTGCACGTACCGCACGTTCCCCTGCATGGCCGGCTCAGGGGCTCAGGGCTTCGAGGGCACTCCACCTCTGCCCCACACCATGAGCTACAAGGATCCAGTTCCCTGCCACAGCTGCCATACTACAGAGCCAAGACTGAGGGACTATTAGTCACACCAGGCTGGGCCTTCAAGGAAGGAAATGTGACTCCAGGACCCTGCCTATGGGGCAGTCATAGGCAGCTGCTCCCTGCCATCGGACCCTATTAACCTCAGTTTGATTGGTGGGTAGAATCCCATGACTCTGCCCACCACTTCTGATAATGACTCAGACCCAAGGCCTGAAGGCCCCTCATTCTCAGGCCAAAGGAACAAACCAACATGAACAAGGTCACAGCTGTTTTATTTAGTTTGTCCTAGCTCCCAAGAACCAGGAAAAGCATTTCTTTCAACAGAATTTTACTTCCTTTGTGGGGAGTGGGGGTGGGCAAGCAGCACAGACTCCTGGTCTCAGAAAGACACTCAAAATGATATAGCTATGACCAGATACTTTCTTCTAAGTCAGCTGGGAAAAGTCAAGACTACAGGCCTCAAAGCCCATTGTCTCCTCCTCCCTACCTCACACACAGCACCCCTGGCAGCCCAGTCAAAGGGCTCAGTCATTAACTCGTAAGAGTCACAACAAGGACAGCGACTGGATCACACCAGCCTCTCTTCAGGGGCAGAGTCTACCTGGACTTGAGAATACCAACAGCCAAATAGGGTTTGTTCATTTTGCGGACACAGTACTCACCACGTCACAGTATGTTAATGTGAACTCCCAGGGGTTAGTTACCATGTCACATGTATTTCTGAATTCCCAGGGCCTAGCTTTAGGCTTGGCATTCACAGGGCCCTACTCATCAGTTGTAGAATAAATGGAGGTCTATTAGGATTTCAAAGAGGGAATTTAACACAGCAAAGTGACCCTGATTCTCCTTCCCCAAAGCCCACTGAAATAATAAAACAAAACTATTAATATTTAAGGTCAAAGAAAGAGGGAACAGCAGTGGACAATATATTTCAATGAAATTTTAGAACTTGGAATGCTAATGGAGCCATGGTAACTAAGCAGAAGCAATGAAGTTATAAATACGTGGGAGAAAGGAGAGTCAGTTCATTAGTTCCTCAAACTCCTGAGAGGGCTGCGCTTCAGCATTTGGGAGGAGCAGGTACTGTTGGAATAAAGCAAGGGCACAAAGCAAGTGATCAGAGCAATAAAACCCTTAGGCACGTCCCCTTCTCCCCCAATCCTCTTCAGGAGGTAGGTAGAAGGTTCAGTCTCTAGGACTAAAATAAGGACACAAGGCACAGCACAGCGCATGGCAGAGTAAGGTGTAAAAACCAAAAGGATATTTAAGTAAAAGTCTACACACTACCCTTCCCCAGCCTTCCTTAACCCTCAAGGAGAATTCTCAGGTGTAACTGTAAGCTCTCAAAATGTTCCATGTGTTGACATTTTGCAGTCCCCCAAAGCCTACTAACCAACCTACAGGAAAGCTTAATGACTGGCAAACACACCCCAACACATACAGTCCCTGCATCGTTAATTTAAGTGCCTCACTCTTAAATGTGAACACAAAGCCAGAGACACCAAACCAAAAGAGGGAAAAAACAAAGCAGTTGGAAACTTAAAATATGATAGAGTAAAATTTTATTTAAAAGGCTGAAATTTAATCTAGAGAAAGAGAAGGGCAGCCCAGGTGACTCAGCGGTTTAGCACTGCCTTCGGCCTGGGGATGTGATCCTAGAGTCCCAGGATTGAGTCCTGCGGGTTCCCTGCATGGAGCCTGCTTCTCCCTCTGCCTGTGTCCCTGCCTCTCTGTGTGTGTCTCTCATGAATAAATGAATAAAATCTTTTTTTTTTTTTTTAAAGGCTGAAATTTGGGATGCCTGAATGGCTCAGTGGTTGAGCATCTGCCTTTGGCTCAGGGTTCCTGGGATCAAGTCCTGTATCGGGATCCCCACAGGAAGCCTGCTTCTCCCTCTACCTATGTCTCTGCCTCTGTCTCTCATGAATTAAAAAAAAAAAAAAGAAAAAAAGGCTGAGATTAAAAAAAAAAAAAAAATTATGATAGTCAAGGATATATCCAGAAAGTAAAACATAAAGACAAAGAGGGGGCACCTGGCTAAGTCAGTAGAGCATGTGACTCTTAATCTTAGGGTCAGGAGTTTGAGCATCACGGGTTTAGAGATGACTTTAAAAAATAAAAATTTTTTAGGGATCCCTGGGTGGCGCAGTGGTTTGGCACTTGCCTTTGGCCCAGGGCGCGATCCTGGAGACCCGGGATCGAATCCCACATCAGGCTCCCGGTGCATGGAGCCTGTTTCTCCCTCTGCCTATGTCTCTGCCTCTCTCTCTGTCTCTCTGTGACTATCATAAATAAATAAAAATTAAAAAAAAAAAAATTTTTTTAAATTCTCTTAAAAAAAGTAAGACAGAGATAGGAAAAAATATAGAAAAGGATAGCAGGGATCCCTGGGTGGCGCAACGGTTTGGCGCCTGCCTTTGGCCCAGGGCGCGATCCTGGAGACCCGGAATCGAATCCCACATCGGGCTCCCGGTGCATGGAGCCTGCTTCTCTCTCTGCCTCTCTCTCTCTCTCTCTCTCTCTCTCTCTGTGACTATCATAAATAAAAAAAAAAAAAAAAAAGAAAAGGATAGCAAATTATAACAGTCAAGGAGGTCCCACATCCAGTTATAGGAATTCCAGAAAAGGAAAAAACAAAATATGAAAAACATCTCAGATTTTAATTTTTTTTTTTTTTAAGATTTTGTTTATTCATGGGAGACTCAAAGAGAGAAACAGACTTCTTGCAAGGAGCCCGATGTGGGACTCAATCCTGGACCCTGGGATCATGCCCAGAGCAGAAGACAGGCACTCAACTGCTGAGCCACCCAGGCATCCCACATCTCACAGCCTGTTTGAAAGGATCCAGGAGGGCCAAGCATTATCAATGAACAAAGCATGGCACACCATGAATAAACGTAAAAATCTCCAGAAATGAAGATCTCAAAAGCTATGGCAGGGTGGTGCACTCTAAAGTGGAAGAACACAGAAAAGCACAGGAATGCTAAAAATCAGGGGAGTTTATACTTCATTAAAAAAAGTTTAAGGGTGGGCAGTCCCGGTGGCTTAGCGGTTTAGCGCCACCTCCGGCCTAGGGCCTGATCCTGGAGACGCCGGACCGGATCGAGTCACACGTCAGACTCCCTGCATGGAGCCTGCTTCTCCCTCTCTGCCTCTCTCCCTCTCTCAATTTCTCTCTCTCTCTCATGAATAAATAAAATCTTAAAGAAAAAAAAGTTTAAGGGCATCTGGGTGGCGCAGGTGTTAAGTGACCAATTAATTCTTGGTTTCAGCTCAGGTCCTGATCTCAGGGTCGTGAAATGGAGCCCCACATCAGGCTCTGTGCTCAGCACAGAGTGGGAATCTTCCTTTCCCCACTCACTCACTCTCTCTAAAATAATCTTTTTAAAAAAAGGGGGGGGGGTTAAAGATTTTATTCATTTATTTGAGGATGAGCGAGAGATCAAGCACAAGGGAAAGGGAGAGGGAGAAGCGAACTCCGCTTCTGAGCAGGGAGCCTCCCTCCTGAGCAAGGAGCCCAACATGGGCCTTTTAAATATGACTCAATTGGGCACCTGGCTAGCTCAGTCAGAAGAGCATGCGACTCTTGATCTTGGGGTCATGACTTCAAGTCCCACACTGAGTGCAGAGATTACTTAAATACATAAAATTTTTAAAACAAATAAGTGAGCCTGAGTGGCTCAGCTGGTTAAGCGTCTGACTCTTGGTTTCAGCTCAGTCAGGATCTCAGGATTGTGAGATTGAGCCCTGTGTCGAGGTTGGGCTCTGCACTCAGTGATGAGTCTTCTCGAGATTCTTTCCCCTCCCTCTCCACTCTTCTGCTACTCCCCCTGTTCATTCTCATGTTCTCTCTCAAATAAATAAAATCTTTTTTAAGAAATAAATGTGATGATTCAAATGTGCTTGTATTACTTTGATAAAAAAAATTTCATTTTAAAAATCTAGAGATAAAAAAAAAATCTAGAGATAGAGGCCTTGTAAGAATTAAATCAATGGTAACAGAAGAAAAGATAAACAGATTTGAACACCTAAAAGCTGAGAGTCTATATGTCAAAAATTATTTAAAATATACTTTCAAAGCAAACTGGCACTATTGTAATGCTTATTTAAAATTAGTAAATACATAACTCAGAGGTATAAGGAAAGAGCGGAAGTATTTTGCTGAAACAACTGTGGAAGAGTAAGGAATGTTTCCATATCTGGAGAAAGAGAACCCAATAGCAAAATGAGCCTAACCAATAAGCAGAGCAAGGCCCACAAAAGGCTGACATGTAGTGGGAAAAGACAGGCTAGGGCTAGGGCAAGCAGTTCTATGCTGGTCTCAGAAGGGCACATTACAAGATGATGCTTCTCAAAATGATCACATGGACTTCTTAACTTCTAACACTAGTTTATATAAACAGTAAAACATAAAATCAGAATCTGAAGAGTGAGACCCACACATTGGGCCTGAAACAGCGAACAAGAACCAAACTCCAGGACCACTTCCCTCAGAGTTCCTTCATAAAGGGTGTATGCAGCCCAGTTGACCACCACTCCACTCTGCTCACCCTGAAGTCACAAACTATCCTGAAGAGAAGTGCTTTGTTCACTGGGAAAGGTTCTCAGTGTGAGCCTCAGAGACTAAGACAGATAGAAGAAAACCAGGCTTTGCTTCTTGGGGATAAGGGTCATAACTTTCTTAGAAAAACACCAGGGCAAAAAAAAAAAAAAAAAACACCAGAACTTCAGTTCTATTTGCCCCTTGAAGACAGAAAGTCCCCAAGCCAGCAAGAAACCACCACCCCCCAACCTTACCCTGAAATGAATGGACCCAAAAGAAACTCCACAATCAGATCAGAGAGTGACAGGTGTTCTGGTTTGATTAGTTCATCAGCTTTGGCCTCTTAATGGTCACTGTAATTTTAAAGGAGATTTGAGGCTGAGGATGTTCCCCAGAGTGCTTTTGATTTCTCTAAACCATACAATGAGTCATGAAGAGTATCCTACTGACCAGGAAGTAGGAGGGTGAAGTACATTACTAAGAGATAACACCAGAGTGTTCTGCACAGTCAAGTTTATCTAGGACAAGGTCTACAAAAGTTTATAAACAGCAGAGAGCTCTTTGACAATGCAAGCACTCACACAGAGAGACAATTACTTACCAAGAATGCTACTCTTGGGACTTTGCACTTACTTTAAAGTAGGCCATGGCTCATCTATCGGCTTACCAAGGTCTCTGACAGATATCCCACCAATACAACCAGGCTCCTCTCTGGCTCTAAATGGCCTCTTGATATGCCGTCATGTTAAAAATCTGTGAACTGGTATAGCAAAAAGTTCCTGGACTTCTATGATTTCTATTCTAGAATGCAGTAACATACTGTTCTGTGCTGCTGAAACCACATCAGGAGCTAAGACTACACTTTATGACAAATAAAGGAACCACACTGCACCTGCAACCTTTTTGTGTGCCAAAATCAGATTTTCTTCAGGGTAATAACAAGTTGCAATTTTTGTTATCCATCTTTCAACACTAACTCAAATTCCAACCTTCTCTTCTCCCTCTCTTTGGAGAAAACTGCACAACTCTTAATAGTGAGCAAAAAAGGAATTGTAGAATTAATATCTGCAAGTTTAAAAGTGACAAATTTCTACCTTTTGCTCAGACTTCCAATATAAATGATCTCCCAGCTACTAAGGCACCACATGTTCTGATGAAAAACACAGGTAAATCATTGTACACACAAGAACCAACTTCAGGGCAGAATAAGATGGGAGAGCAGAAAGCAGAGAAAATATAATGAGGAGTGCCAAGCAACCTTCAAAAAACGAATAAAGTAGGAAAAAGTAAATAAAAAATTACAAAGAAAGCCTTTAAAAACAAAGGCAGCAGAGAAAAGAACAAAGTGATTAGGCAGAAAGACTCCATTAACACATAATATACATTTATCTTTTTGAAGGAAAGACCAAAAAGATTCAGGTAGGAAAATAAGCAAACATAACCAGGCTAAGTGCAAAGCTAACAGTCCTTTGTCCTCAGGAAAATAACCAGAACATACATAAACAAGGTCAATAAAGCCATGTCCCTTCTCCCTCTGCCTGTGTCTCTGCTTCTCTCTCTCTCACTGTGTGCCTATCATAAATAAATAAAAAAAAATTAAAAAAAAAAAAAAATTTAAAAAAAAGGGATCCCTGGGTGGCGCAGCGGTTTAGCGCCTGCCTTTGGCCCAGGGCGCGATCCTGGAGACCTGGGATCGAATCCCACATCGGGCTCCCGGTGCATGGAGCCTGCTTCTCCCTCTGCCTGTGTCTCTGCTTCTCTCTCTCTCACTGTGTGCCTATCATAAATAAATAAAAAAAATTTAAAAAAAAAAAATTTATAAAAATAAAGCCATGTCCCCATTTTGCCCTAAATTTTGAAAAGAAGAATGTGAGGTAGCAAATGTTACCCAGAATTTAGAAATCTTTAGAGCTCTAAATCAGAGGGATTTAAAAGGCTTACCGTGGGACCTGTATTTGGAGGTGATGATTCTTCTGTGCACACAGACAAGACAGAGAGGGAAGGCATCTGGGAGATCAGATCTGAGGGATTCAGGGTTGGCACCTCTGTGCCACTGTCCAAGTTCAAAGCTGAAAGCCCAAGAGTATGATGCCCATTGAGCTCACTGGCACTGCTTTGGGTGGAAGGCTTCAGGGAATTCCGGAAGGTGCCATTGCGGAGGCAGGATGTGCTATGGAAAGTGCTTGCCAGCTTGGCTGTCTTCTGATTGCTGTCATCAGAGTCAAGTTTGGGGAAGGACAGAGATTTGATATTGCTTACTGCAGGAATGGGGGGGAGGGACACTTTAGAAGACAGAGACATCTTTTCACAGTTGCCCAACTGTGGTAAGGTTATAAAGCCATTAGGTTTGTGAAGAGGCTTGATATCCAAGGTCGCCCGCTCCAGGGATGCCAGGACCTCCTCATCCTGTAACACAGATCCAGAGCCGTCTCTGGGCAAATTATTGTCTAATAACTGAGCCATAATGGGTCCAGTGGTTCCTACCAGAATGTTTCTCAGCTCTTCCTTCTCATCAATAGTTTTTAACTCCAGATTATCAAATGGGTCTTCTTCACACTCAAAGTCAGCAGGATTGAAATCTGCCTTTGTGTGGGGTGGGCTGAGAACTTTCTGTTTCATGGCACTGCTGCTGACCCGAGTCGGGGTGAGGATGCTGTTGTGCTGTAAGCTGGCAAGGATGGGGTTAATAGGAGGTGGCTTTGTGGCTGTACTGTGAGTCTTGGAGAAGCTCATTTTGCTATCACCCTCTGGGCCACTCTTAGAATTCACTTTAGCTTCTACTTCCTCAGCCTTGCGTTCTGCTTCCCGCTGGGCTTCTTGGATTTTCTTAATATCTTCAGCCCACTCAATAGTTTTCTTTTCCAAGGAGAAGTCATACTGCAAAGACACAGCACAGAAAGGAGGTGTGAACCCAGGTGGTTTTCCCTCACCGACTCAATTCTTCCAGCGAATTCTTCCTAACACCAGCACAACAGAACCTTGGCAAGGCAGTATTTACGGTGTATGAGATGATCCCCAGTTAGGAAGACCAAGGCTTTCTAAGCTCCTTATATGGTTTAATCAAACTACACTCCCAGATTACTTCCAGAAATGAACTAATCATACATACCAGGCCAAAAGTACCTTGACAACCACTTGCCTTGCTTCTCTTCCCTCCCCTCAGGCCACTTCCCTTTCCAGAATTCTTCACTGGTAAATAAGCAGAGCTCGGCAGCCACCTATAAAGCTTTCCTGATGGCCTTGTCCCTTCCTCTGAAATCCTACATAGCATGTGTGTCTATCAGGTGATGTCAAGCAAAAGTGACCACATGTACATTTACTTAATCTTTAATTTTTTTCTAAACACTTCCCCCCAGCAATATCACAAGCCTCTTGCAGGCAGCCACTGGGCTTTAGATCCTCTCAGGGTCTCTATTATCTAGCACAATGCTGGAGACAGAGCCTATGCTCAATAATAAGAGCCCCTAATATTTAAGAAGCACTTACCAGGTACCAGAAAAGATTCTAAACACTTTTTTGTATTAACTCTCTGGATCTTTTCAACAAAACTCTCTGGATCTTTTCAACAACCCTTTAAAGTAGGTACTGTTGTTACCCTCAATTTACAATAGCCATGCCCAAGGTCATAAAGCTGGTAAGTGGTAGAGCCTAGATGTGAACCCAGGCAGTATAACTAGATCCTATGTTCTTAAACTACTACCTATTAAATTATAATGAACAGATTATACTCTAAATACAGGAAAAGTACTTACTAAGATATATAGATGTCTAGATTCGAAGTAGGATTTTACAGTGCAAACTGCATAAGGATTCACTTCATGGTTGTTGCTTCCTTAACCATACCTTCCCCTATATCACAATTTACAAAAATTTTATTTGGACATTGGAAAATAAATACACCATTTACAAAAAACAAAATTCGGGCAGCCCAGGTGGCTCAGCGGTTTGGCGCCGCCTTCAGCCCAGGGCCTGGTCCTGGAGACCCAGGATGGAGTCCCACGTCGGGCTCCCTGCACGGAGCCTGCTTCTCCCTCTGCCTGTGTCTCTGCCTTTTTCTCTCTCTCTCTCTCTCTCTCTCTGTCTCCCATGAATAAATAAATAAAATCTTTTAAAAAAAAAATTCACCTTGGAGAGGAGAAACAAAACCTGGTGTTCACTCTAAAGTGAACATAGACATAAATAATGTCTATATGCACATTCAAGGCTAAAGAGACAAACAAGAGGGGGATGGGCAGGAAAGAAGCCTACATGCACAGACAAGAATTTTAGAGCACAAGAAACTTTGGTCATTCCCAAGCCTTTCAGCTTCAAACAACACAAGAGAAGCCTGGAAATGCACACATCAAAGTCTGTTCAGCCCCTGAGATGGCTGGCTGGCTCAGTCTGTGGAGCATGCAACTCTTGATCTAAGGGTTGGGAGTTCAAAGCCTCGTGTTGGGCATGGAGCCTCCTTATTAAAAATAACAACAACACCTTTAAAAAAGAAAAAGATGTTGTCTATTTATACCCCTAAGCCAGCTGCTGAACCCCAGAAAGGCCACCTGGGCAATTATGGCACTTCCTTTCTACCACTAATGGGTACAGTGAAAAAACAGCACTGAGCAGACTGCTGCTTCTAACCAGTAGAGGAAATCAATGTTGCATCTGGCTCCTTCCACCAAAAAAAGGCTGTAACCAACTGCCCACCACCTATAAACACAGGTCCCTGAAGTTTAACACTCAAGAACTAGAAAGTTCTTTCCTTTTTTGTAAAACCTTTATTGACTTTTAATTACCAAAGTAATACAGAATACTTGGAACACAGGAAAAAGACAGTAGAAATATTACAGTGAAAAAATAAGAGTGTGGTTTGCATGCACAAATAAGTAACAGCAGCATCTAATATTTATGGCATACCAGGAACCACAGTAAATATTATAAAAGTATTACTTTCTTTAATCCTTATACCAACCTTAAAAGCTAATTATCCCCATTTTATAGATGAGGATATGGTGGCCTGGAGGGCCTAAGAAATATGTACAAGACGACACTGTTATTACATGGCAATTCAAGTTCATGAATGAGTGATACCAGATTCTGCTCTAAACCATGACACTAATGGCCACCACAATTACTATTCAATGAAAGCTATGTAGGCCCTAGGTGCAAGGGATTACTTGTGTGCTTTAATGGCTCACTTGGATGAGTTTTTAGCTGAAAAATCAAGTCTGTACAGTCATGCAAGGGAAAATATGACAAAGGGGGATCCCTGGGTGGCTCAGCGGTTTGGCACCTGCCTTCAGCCCAGGCATGATCCTGGAGTCCCAGGATCAAGTCCCACATCAGTCTCCCTGCATGGAGCCTACTTCTTCCTCTGCCTATGTCTCTGCCCCGCCCCCGCCCCCCACCTCTCTCTCTCTCTGGGTCTATCATGAATAAAAAAATAAAATCTTTAAAAAAAAAAAAAGGAAAATATGACAAAAGTCACAGGAAGCACCAAGGTATCTGTCTGCCCTAGGTCTGACTCTTGTCAACAGAAAGGAGACCAGCACCAATATTACAACCAAATCCCCCATGGAGGCCCAGATACTCAAAGTTTAAAGGTACTATATACAATTAGAAAACAAAAATATTTCAACTGTTCCACACAGGAATGGAGCTCAAATCTCCTGCTTTTTTATTAGTGGGTGCTATGAATATAGTGAGCACAGTACCATGCATTTATTAATGCTTTATGCTGATCAAAAAAATAGAAAATTCCCAGCAAAGAGTAACACAACAATATGGGATTCAAAACAAGTTTTCTGGGGGCACAGCCCATGTGGCTCAGCAGTTTGGTGCCGCCTTTGGTCCAGGGTGTGATCCTGGAGACCCGAGATCAAGTCCCACATCGGGCTCCCTGCATGGAGCCTGCTTCTCCTTCTGCCTGTGTCTCTGCCTTTCTCCCTCTCTCTCTGTGTCTCTCATGAATAAATAGAATATTAAAAAAAAAAAACAAAAAACAAGTGTTCTGGATGAATCAATGAAACACTGAATAAGAGGAGAACTATTAAAAGAAGATGGTTTTTTTAATCCTATTTTTAAAAGTAGTATCCTGCACACAGAGAGGTATTTCCTGACATTTGTATTGCCAATAAAAAAGTCACCAGATAAACAGAACTATGTAAAACTTTATACAGGAAATCTGTGTCTCTCTTGGCCCAATAACCTCTCCATACACAAAAGGGTTATCAATTCAGTATTCAAAATTATATACAATGTTCAACATCATTAGTATAATTAAGAAAATACACACCAAAACCACAGTAAGAGACCATTGCAAAACCCACAAGGATATATATAATCAAAAAGATGGAGGGACCCCTGGGTGGCGCAGCGGTTTGGCACCTGCCTTTGGCCCCGGGTGCGATCCTGGAGACCTGGGATCGAATCCCACATCGGGCTCCTGGTGCATGGAGCCTGCTTCTCCCTCTGCCTGTGTCTCTGCCTCTCTCACTCTCTCTCTCTCTCTCTCTCTCTCTGTGTGACTATCATAAATAAATAAAAATTAAAAAAAAAAAAAGATGGATAAGAAGAGTTGGCAAGGATGTGGATAAATTGTAACCCTCATGCACTGTGGGTAAGACTCTAAAATGGCAGCCACTTTGGAAAACAGTGTAGTGGTTCCCCTTTTGGAAAGGTTAAACACAGTTACCATAGGACAACCCGGCAATTCTACTTACGTACCCAAGAAAATTGAAAGCATACATCCTCACAAAAACCTATATTCATACTTTTACACCAGCATTATTCATAATAAAAAGTGGAAACCACCAAAATGTCCATCAATTGATAAATGGAAAAACCAAATGTAGTGTATCCATACAATGGAACATTAATCCATAAAAGGAATGACATACCAATACTTCATTCATACAACATGGATAAACCTTGAAAACAATATGCTAAGTGAAATGAGTCAGTCACAAAAGACTATCTATTGTATTATTTCATTTACATGACATGTCCAAAATAGCCATATCCACAGGGACAAAGTAGATTAGCAGTTGCCAGGGGCTAGGGGCAGAGAGGGACATATGGAGTAAATGCTAACGGGCACTGCATTGCTTTTGGGGATGACAACACTACTCAGGAATTACACAGAAATGATGGTTATATTATACACTTTGAATATACTAAAGACCACTTATGTGGAAACCTAAAAAGGTGAATTTCAATGTATGTGAATTATATCTAAATAAATTTATTATTTTTAAAAACAAAACTGAACTTCTCCCATTTGATTACCCACTGCATACAGACTAGAAGATAAATATTTCTTAGGGTAACATGGTGGCGCCTCAGAGAATCCCCCAGAAACAAAACTCCTTTGCCAGAAAGTCATATATTTAAAAATTTTTAATCACAGAAAGAAGTGTCTTACAGGTAGTATACTTTCCTGTTTTCCCATGACTCTTTCTCTAAACTGTAAGCTCACTGAGGACAGTGATTAAGGTATTTATCTCTGTCTCCAGCCCTAGTAGAGCATTGCTTAAAAGTAGGCACTCAATAAATGTATACTGAGGGAAGAAAGGAAGTCACATAATATAAGGCTATTTGCTGCTTTCAAGTAATTCTATACATTTCTATAGAACTAAGCTTTAAAGATGAAAGGATTGGGCAGCCTGGGTGGCTCAGCAGTTTAGTGCCACCTTCAGCCTAGAGCGTGATCCTGGAGACCCGGGATCGATTCCCCCGTCGGGCTCCCTGCATGGAGCCTGCTTCTCCCTCTGCCTGTGTCTCTGTCTCTCTCTCTCTCTGGGTTTCTCATGAATAAATAAAATCTTTTAAAAATTGAATGAATGAATGAATGAATGAATGAATAATAAAGGGTTGAGAAAGAAGCTATTGAGGAGAAGGCATTTAAGCACATTAAGAATACACATATTTTAACAGGTAGACAGCTTTTGGTACAGTGAGAAAGGGAAAACATTCCAAGTGGAGGTTATATAGCTCATGAGAAAAAGCACAGAACAATACACAACACATGTGGTGTGATCAATGAATTGGTAGTAACCTGGTTCATAGGAGGTATGGAAGAGATGATAAGCTGAAATATTTTACCACAACCTTATGTCTAGACTCAGTAAGGACTGGAGAATCGTTTAAGTATTTTTTTTTTAATAGGGATGTAACAATTTGAAACTTTAATTTAGGAATATTATTCTAGAAACAATATGAAAAATACAAAAAAAAAAAAAAAAAAAGCCACAAGCAAAAGGGTCAATTAAAGAGGCCACTGCAATAGTCTAGGTTAAAAAATTAAAAAAATAAATAAATAAAAAACATTTAAGGATGAACTGGACGATAAAGATGAGACACAGCAGAGAAATATATTTCCCAATTTGAGTGACCAAGAAGATAATGAGGACATCAAAAAAGAGAAAGAAAATAGGTGAATATGCCAGATGGACAGTGGGGATTTGTTTCAGACAAGACACAGAATCCCAGGAATATACAGTCTAACAGACTGCAGATCTATAACAGATATATAAACATATGTAAGTGTGTATTTATGTGTGTGAGAGAGAGACAGACACACAATGTGAGCCAAGCAACAGCCGTAAGAAATACAAATAAAAGATAGGAGAATGATTTTATCCCTACTTCACTATATATCAAGTTCTCTTTAAATTTTTAAATGTGGGATGCCTGGGTGGCTCAGCGGTTGAGCATCTGCCTTTGACTCAGGGTGTGATCCTCAAGTCCCGGGATCGAGTCCCACATCCGGCTTCCTGCATGGAGCCTGCTTCTCCCTCTGCCTATGTGTCTGCTTCTCTCTGTCTGTGTCTCTCAAGAATAAGTAAATAAAATCTTTTAAAAAAAATAAATACATAAAAATAAATTTTTAAATGCACTAAACTTTAACTAAAAATGACCACTTACCTGTACTTCTCTGACCACCTGCAAACAATCAGGCAAGGAGAAGCCAATAGGAAGACCAACTTTAGCTGGTGTTTTGAATTTGTCTCCTATCTTAAATGGGACATCATCAAGGTAACTGAAAGTCCCTACAATCAAAAATAAAGTAGAAAATATCAGCAAAGAACTTTATTATTTGTTTGCTATAATCTTATACCTAGGATACAACATTAATTTATGCTATCCTAAAACTAGAAGTTATAGAGATTTGCTCCTCTGACTGCTTACCTTCTCCTGACCCTAGATTTCTGTGGAGGAAATCTTACTTGCGCCTACTTGATCTTATTAGGGTTTATTTTCAATTATACTTAGTGTAAAAGCCAAAGTACTCACAGAAGCCAAAAAGGCCTCCCCAAAGCCCACCATCCCTCTGTTCGCAACTCTTTCTTACCTCCTTGCTCATTGCACTAACTCATGGTAATTGTTCTTCAACCATGACGGGGTCAAACCCACCTTAAAAATCTTCAGTGGCTACTTCCCCTATCTGTAATATTTTTCCCCTTAAATATTCACATGACTTATTCCTTCGCCTCCTTCAAGTCTTTGCTCAAATGTTACTCTCTCATGAGACTTACTCTGGCCACTATATTTAAAATTACTACCTGTTCTTCTTAAAAAAGGGGCGGGGGGGGGGGTGCCTGGGTGGCTCAGTGGTTGAGTGCCTGTCTTCGGCTTACCGCATGATTCTAGGTCCAGGGATCAAGTCCTGCATCGGGCTCCCTGCGAGGATCCTGCTTCTCCCTCTGCCTGTCTCTGCCTGTCTCTCTCATGAATAAATAAATAAAATCTTTTAAAAAATTAAATTACTACCTCTCACTGCAGTACTCCCATGTTACCATCTATCCTTTCTACCATAGCACTTACTACATTCTAACATACTAAATAATTCATTTTTAGATTATATTTATTGTCTGGTCCAATAGAATGTAAGCTTCTTGCAGACAAATATTGAAGTCTATTTTATTCACTAATGTACTGTCAAAACCTACACATATTAGGCACTTAATAAATACTGCTGAACTGATAGAACCTCCACAAAAGAATCTTGACTAGGATTTCTCTACTTTAGAAAGAATAATTTCTAATTAATACAAAAAATTACATTTTTTAAAACCATATTCTGTAACAGATGTGGAAATATTCAAGAAACAGCAATTATGAAAAAAGGAAAACTAGGGACACCTGGGCTCAGTCAGTTAAGCGTCTGCCTTGGCTCAGGTCATGATCGAAGGCCCTGGGATCCTACCAGCCCCTTGGGCTTCCCTGCTCAGCAGGGAGTCGGCTTCTCCCTCTCCTTCTGCCCCTCCTCCCTGCTCTTGCTCTCTCTCAAATAAATAAAACCTTAAAAAAAAAAAAAAAAAGGAAAATCAGACAAGAGCATGGGAATCACAACAAGATTACCAGGAGACATAAACATCTACAACTGAACTGCTTTAACTCCCTGAAGGTTCTCTGCCGAACAGCTGAATCATACAGAAAGACCAGGACATTATCACTCATTTATAGGGTCAGACAAAATAAGAGAGGCTCTTGTATATGTCTCTCACTACCTATACACTCCCAATTGTACATGGTTTCTTTTCTGGACCAGGTTTGGGGGTTAACTTACTGGCAGAATTACCAAGGACAATGAAACAGTTCCTGCTTTTTGACTATTAATAGCTAGCAAAATAAGAATTACTTCTGGGCCTCACACCGGTATATTTTCTTGAATGTTCTTGGACAGAATAATACAATTTAACAATTTTTCTGGGGAATAACCATAATTATTAATATTCCAAGAAAGTTTCTACTTGGTCCTATCTTTAGAAGTACTTTCTCAGATGGCAATGCCTGTCATATTCCCACCCTTTTTCACTTGATTATTTCTAGTCCTTTAAGAATGAGCTTAAGAATTCCCTTCTTGGCAGCCCTGTGGCTCAGCAGTCTAGCGCAGCCTTCAGCCCAGGGCATGATCCTGGGGACCCAGGATTGAGTCTCGTGTCGGGCTCCCTGCATGGAGCCTGCTTCTTTTCTCTCTCTGCCTGTGTCTTTGTCTCTCTCTCATGAATAAATAAATAAAATCTTAAAAAAAAAAAAAAAAAAAAAAGAATTCCCTTCTCAATCTCAGAACACCCAGTTCATACTAGCTTGTCAGGTCTTACCACTCTGTATGAATAACTTCCTTATACTCCGCCTTGAGACTCTGAGTGAGAATTTGAGAGAGAAATGTTTCATATCTACACCTCCCAATTTCAACATATTATCTAGCAGATAAGATGCTCAATAAGAAAAGAACAAATAAAAAAGACATGGTCTCACACTTCTTTCATATTTAACTCTCACTCCTATGCCTAACTCACATTCAATTAATATTTATTACAATTCAAAATGGTTTACCTAAAATGGTAAGGCTACTCATAAAAATACGCCCCACCAAAATATCCGGTATCATCACAGCTTGCCAAAAAACAAGCATTGGTTACAAAACTAAAACCCTCTGTCACTTACAAAATTCTTTTTTTTTTTTTTTTTTAATTTTATTTATTTATGATAGGCACACAGTGAGAGAGAGAGAAGCAGAGACATAGGCAGAGGGAGAAGCAGGCTCCATGCACCGGGAGCCCGACGTGGGATTCGATCCCGGGTCTCCAGGATCGCGCCCCGGGCCAAAGGCAGGCGCCAAACCGCTGCGCCACCCAGGGATCCCTACAAAATTCTTTATATTGTAGAGATTAAAAGCAAAGTTCTCTCTAATGTAAAAAAAAAATTTTATCTGTCTTCCATGGAAAAAAGGTACTCAAATTTTACTGAAAATTAGATTTTTAACTTTATCTAGTGTCTTGATATGGAGACAAAGCTGAAACTAGCATTTTCTAAGAAGCACTGGAAAGATTTACATTTAATCACAAAATTCAGTCTTTCATTTCAGAATGTTCATTCAAAGCAGGTTAATTACAACACACACACAAATACACATACTGAAAAAATCCTACCCATAACACAAGCATATATGATATACAAATATAAGAAAACTCATCCACAATAAACTAACAAAATTTTCTTAAATGAACAGCTCTATTGTAGAATGGTGATGGGAGCAGAGGAAGAAACTATCCACAAAAAAGTAATATAGTTAAGATACCTGAACCAAATGAGACTATCTTTCAAAGAGTGTTTAGTTTCCTTGCCTACCTTTCAGTTAGGAAACTGTGACAGTGCTGTATACACTGACGACTTATATTCTATAAATCAAAGTAGGCCCTGGCTTAGGGACAGAAAGATCAAATATTACACCTTTAAACAACTGCTATTTCTCTTCCTTAACACCAATTACAGGTTTCTGCTTTAAAAAGCAGTTTCATTTCACTAATAACGCCAATGCCAAGGTCATCTGGCACAACCCTCTAGCCTTCCCTGGTCTTAGTCCTTTAACCTTTGTTCGTAGGAAATGAGCCAACAGTTATGTGATTACTGGGGGGAGGAGGTAGGAATAAAGGGCAAAAAGGCATTTACGTGCACCTGGCTGGCTCAGCTGGTAGAGCAGGGGACTCTTGGGTATAGACCTTATTTTAAGATAAAATAATATTTGAGGGTGGCTCAGTCAGTTAGGCATCCAATTCTTGATTTCGGATCAGGTCATGATCTCCAGGCCACAGGTTGAGCCCCCACAGGGCTCCACATTGGGTGTGGAAGCTGCTTGGGACCCTCTCTCACTCTCTCTCTCTGCCCCTCCTCCACCCCACCCTGTCACCTGCATGTAAGCACTCTCTTTTTTTTTGTTTTGTTTTGTTTTGTTTTGTTTTTTTAGCACTCTCTCTTAATAAAAAGAAAATCTTTGGGACACCTGGGTGGCTCAGAGGTTGAGGCTTCGGCCTAAGGGAGTGATCTTGGGATCCTTCCTGATCCAGTCCCACATCCCGCTCCCTGTGGGAAGCCTACTTCTACCTCTGCCTATGTCTCTGCCTCTGTCTTTATGTCTCTCATGAATAAATAAATAAATCTTAAAAAAAAAAAAAAAAAAAAAAAAAAAAACAGCTCGGGCAGCCTGGGTGGCTCAGCAGTTTAGCGCCGCCTTCAGCCCAGGGCCTGATCCTGGAGACCAGGGATCAAGTCCCACATCGAGCTCCCTGCATGGAGCCTGCTTCTCCCTCTGCCTGTGTCTCTGCCTCTCTCTCTCTCTCTCTCTCTCTCTCTCATGAATAAATAAATAAAATCTTAAAAAAAAAATCTCGGGATCCCTGGGTGGCGCAGCGGTTTGGCGCCTGCCTTTGACCCAGGGCGCGATCCTGGAGACCCAGGATCGAATCCCACGTCAGGCTCCCGGTGCATGGAGCCTGTTTCTCCCTCTGCCTGTGTCTCTGCCTCTCTCTCTCTCTCTGTGACTATCATAAATAAATAAAAATTAAAAAAAAAAAAAATCTCTTAGGGGAACCTGGGTGGCTCAGTGGATTCAGTGGATGGAGCATGCAACTCGATCTCAGAGTTAGTTCAAGCCCCACATTGACTATAGGGATTACTTAAAAATAAAATATTTTGGGATCCCTGGGTGGCGCAGCGGTTTGGCGCCTGCCTTTGGCCCAGGGCGCGATCCTGGAGACCCGGGGTCGAGTCCCACGTCGGGCTCCCGGTGCATGGAGCCTGCTTCTCCCTCTGCCTATGTCTCTGCCTCTCTCTCTCTCTCTCTTTCTCTCTGTATGACTACATAAATAAAAAAAAAAAAAAAAATTAAAAATAAAATATTTTGGGATCCCTGGGTGGCGCAGCGGTTTGGTGCCTGCCTTTGGCCCAGGGCGCGATCCTGGAGACCCGGGATCGAATCCCACGTCAGGCTCCCGGTGCATGGAGCCTGCTTCTCCTCTGCCTGTGTCTCTGCCTCTCTCTCTCTCTCTCTGTATGACTATCATAAATAAATAATAATAAAAAAAAAATTTAAAAAAAAAAAATAAATAAAATAAAATATTTTAAAAATAAATAGCTAGGGACACCTGGGTGGCTCAGCAGTTGAGCCTTCCACCCAGGGCATGATCCCTGAGTCCCAGGATCGAGTCCCACGTCGGGCTCCCTGCATGGAGCCTGCTTCTCCCTCTGCCTGTGTCTCTGCCTCTCTCTCTCTCTGTGTCTCTCATGAATAATAAATAAAAATCTTAAAAGAAAAAGCTAAATAGGTAAAATCCTTTTTTTAAAAAGATTTTTTATTATTTATTCATAGAGACACACACAGAGAGAGAGAGAGAGGCAGAGACACAGGCAGAGGGAGAAGCAGGCTCCATGCAGGCAGCCTGACGTGGGACTCGATCCTAGGTCTCCAGGATCACACCTCAGGCTGCAGGCGGTGCTAAACCGCTGCGCCACGGGGGCTGCCCAGTAAAATCCTTTTTTTAAAAAAAGAGGCATTTAAAGAGATGGCAACAAAGCAAGCAATCTTTTGAATGGACAGAGAATACCATAAAATATTAATGATGATGCTATGTGGGTTATAAAGAATATATTTTGCAAATAGAACTGACTATGCCTTAGGAATTAATTCATTTTTATAACATATCAAAATATGTATCTAAAGACATCAACTTCTCTTGTTTCTCAATATATCTTTTTTTTTAAAATAGATTCAATAAAACTTAATTCACTACATGGCCCAGAGAATTAAATACTGTGACTAACAAATGTCCAGCTTACCCAGATACTTCTAGTTTCAGTCTTTATTACTGAATATCTTTCTAAAATATCTGAGCCCGCATTTTTTAAAAAAAGATTTTATTTATTTATTCATGAGAGATACAGAGAGAGAGGCAGAGAGAGAGAAGCAGGCTCCTTGCAGGGAGCTCGACGTGGGACTTGATCTCAGGTCTCCAGGATCCCGCCCTGGGCCAAAGGCAAGCACCAAACCGCTGAGCCACCCAGGCATCCCATGAGCCCACTTTCTTAAGTTCAGTTTGGGAAAAGAAAAAAAGTACATCTCTGATGACTGGCTACAGCAGTTCCTTGAAGTCAGGTTCTGCATATCACTTTGATTTATGCCATAGTGGAAGAGACTAGGCTGAAAATAAAATATTCTCAGGATAAATCCTGGGAAGACTTCATTGTGTTTTCTTTCAGAATTTCTTTCTGAACTGCTGATGTGCTTGTAATCTTGTCACCTGCATATTTTCCTGAAACAAAGTGACAATTTCAGGGGAGAGGGGCAATGGATCCCTAATGGAGGATAGAAACTAGAATATGCGTAATTCAGGTTTTACTATGAATTCAAATTGAGAATTCAAATCAAAGTTTTTGAAAAAGAACATCAGTAAAGACCAAACTTAAAATTAAGTGAAAGATACAATTCCATGACTGGGTATCACTACCTAAAGCCACTGCATCAGCTTTACTTTTAAGATTTTATTTATTCATGAGAGAGAGAGGGGCAGAGACATACATAGGCAGAGGGAGAAGCAGGCTCCATACAGGGAGCCCAATGTGGGACTTGATTCCAGGACTCCAGGATCACATCCTGAGCCGAAGGCACACGCCCAACTCCTGAGTAACCCAGGCGTCTTGCGTCAGCTTTAAAATTAAATAAGAGGCAACTGGGTGACTCAGTTGGTTAAGCATCCAACCCTTGATTTCAGCTCAGGTCATAATCTCAGGGCTGTGGGCAGCCCGGGTGTCTCAGCGGTTTAGTGCTGCCTTCAGCCCAGGGCCTCATCCTAAAGACCCGGGATCGAGTTCTGCGTCGGGCTCCCTGCATGGAGTCTGCTTCTCCCTCCGCCTGTGTCTCTGCCTCTCTCTCTCTGTGTGTGTCTCTCATGAATAAATAAATAAAATCTTTTAAAAAATAATAATAATAATAATCTCAGGGTTGAGATGGAGCCCCAATGTGGGGTTCTGCACTCAGCAAAGAGTCTGCCTAAGATTCTCTTCCTCTCCCTTTGCCCCTTCCCCTGCTCATGCATCCACCCACTGTCTCTAAAATAAATAATAAACACATAAAGTTAGATAAATAGACACACATGTAGAGAGATGTACACAAAACTATACAGATATCTGCTATAGGATGGGATGTGAAGTCACAAGAAAATCCTATTCACACCCTAACAACAAAAGCCAGCTAATCTACAAAATCACCTTTTTTTTTTTTTAAAAATCACCTTTTTCATATCCAATGTCTGGCATTCAATCAAAAATAAAACACACCAAGAAGAAAACATAATCTATCAGTAAGAGAGGAACCAGTCATTAGACCCAAACTGAGGAATAGCCAAAATATTGAAATTATCAGAAAAATTTAAAGTAACTATAATAAATATGTTATATAGGATCTAATAGAAAAGATGAGTTTGTGTGAGCAGATGAGGAATTTTTTTTTTAAGATTTTATTTATTTATTCATGAGAGACACAGAGAGGCAGAGACATAGAGAGAGGGAGAAGCAGGCTCCCCACAGGCAGCCCAATGCAGGACTCAATCCCCGGACCCCAGGATCATGACCTGAGCAGACGGCAGACACTCAATCACTGAGCCACCCAGGCGTCCCGCATATGAGTACTAGAGAGAGAAATATAAAAGACAAAACAATGCTAGAAATGAAAATGCAGTATCAGATTAGAAAATCTTTACTAGTTCATAACCAGGCTATATGGATAACCAGAAAATACTTAGCAGAAGAAAGAATTGAGAAACTGAGGTTAGGTCAAAAGGAATTAACCATACTGAAACACAAAGGGGAAAAAAAAATGGAATGGAGCCTTAAGAGATCTTTAGGACAATATCAAAAAGCCTAATACATGTATGATTAAAGTCTCAGGAGGATAAGAAAGAAACAAGGGGGCAGAAGAAAGCGAAGAGAAATAATGGCTGCAAATTTTCCCAAAGTGATGAAAGATAACCCACAGATCCAAGAAGTTTAGCTAACTTCAAGCAGGATGAATACACAGAAAAATCATACCAAGGCACATCATAGAAACAATGCTGAAAACAAAGATAAAGAGAAAATCTTGAAAGACAGTGGGGGAAGGGGAGCAATAATTAAATGATGACCAACTTCTTTACACTGTAAAGCAGTAACAGGTCAACTTTTAAAACAATTCAAAGTAAAATACCTTTTTCTATCACTCAGCAGAAAAAGTATTTCAATATCCTAGGAAAAATTAAACCAAGGGCAAAATGAACGAACCTCCCTTAGAAGTTAGCTGGTTCAGGCACCTGGTGGCTTAGTGGTTGAGCATCTGCCTTTGGCTCAGGTCATGATCCCAGGGTCCTGGGATCGAGTCCCACATCAGGCTCCCTCTGCCTATGTCTCTGCCTCTCTCTGTCTCTCATGAATAAATAAAATCTTTAAAAAAAAAAAAAGTTAGCTAGCTCAATGGTCATAAATAGGACAGCAGGGCCTTTCAAAGGAAAGGGTTTAGTTTTATTAAGTATTATCTGATTATACAGATTTATTTTTTCCTAAATTAGAATGTCAAGGCATTTTTCTCAGATACTAAAAGAGGAATTTATTTGTTTGCTGGAAACTTTTTCTTAGATGAAACAAGTGGAAAATAAGTTAAAAACTAAAGAGCATTGACATTTTAAGCACCAGACTTCAAGAAAGTCCTGATTTAAAATAAGCCAAGGATCAGTTAAGCATCTGCCCTTGGTTGGGGTTCATGATCCAAAGGTCCTAGGATGGAACCCTAAATCAGGCTCCCTGCTCAATGGGAAACGTGCTTCCCCCTCTCCCCACCCCCCGCTCTTGCTCTCTCTCTCATAAATAAAATCTTTAAAAAAAAATACTAAGCCAGGGACGCCTGGGTGGCTCAGAGATTGAGCATCTGCCTTCGGCTCAGGACATCATCCTGGAGTCCCGGGATGGAGTTCCATACCAGGCTCCTTGCATGGAGCCTGCTTCTCCTGTCTCTGCCTGCCTCTCTGTCTCTCTCTCTCTCTCTCTGTCTCTCATGAATAAGTAAACATCTTAAAAAAACAAACAAAAAAACCCACTAAACTAAGCCAAGGGTTTGCATTTTACATAATATAAGAACAATATATATATATATATATATATATATATATATATGTATTTTTTTTTTTTTTAAGAACAGTATTTTTAAAGGTCTTTGAGAATTGCTTATTCTCTTATTCTGTTATCTAGGGATATGTAGTTATTAATGACAGTGGAAGTTCAACCTTAGCTAAAAAAAAGAACCTGAAGGTAAATCAAATACTAGTCAGAAGACAGAAGATAGCACAAGATAGAGTCAGCTCAAATATTTAAAAAGAAAAAAAGCAATTTAGGGATCCCTGGGTGGCGCAGCGGTTTGGCGCCTGCCTTTGGCCCAGGGCGCGATCCTGAAGACCCGGGATCGAATCCCACGTCGGGCTCCCGGTGCATGGAGCCTGCTTCTCCCTCTGCCTGTGTCTCTGCCTCTCTCTATCTCTCTGTGACTATCATAAATAAATAAAACAAAATTAAAAAAAAAAAAAAAATTTAATATCCAGTTATAAGAGCAGATGTTACCTCCTTGTCCACACCCTAAATGCCCTGGAAGAATTACACACACACATACACCTACTAACCCCAATGGGCCAGTCAGATAATACCTACCTTAGAGAGAATCAATCCATAGGCCTATAAGCTAGGCTGTGCAATCAGATACTTTAGCTATATGATGCTAGCCATTTAAACTGAAAGATCAAGTAGCACGCAGCATCACAACAGGATTGGCCATTTCTGACCCTACACATTCTATACAAACAAGCCAAGAAAGCAGGTCTACAAACAGAAGAATAAAAATGGAGCATGCCTGCAGAGAAAAGCAGTAAGAAAAGTCTACGCAGCTTCCTGAGAGATGGAGGGAATTCGAGCCTTAGTTTCCTGGCTAATTTCAGACTTGTAAGACCAAGTTCAACTTGACTTCCTGCACTCATATGTCAGTAAGACTGCTATTCTCCATCTCCTCCTTTTTTTTGCCTATTTCCTTTAATTTCTATTCCTTAAACTACAAGATATCTAAAAATAAGATTCTTTACTCTAAAAACTTTAAAGCTATAGAAATTCAAGTAGGAGTTTAGCAGTTTGAAGCAGAAGAAGCTGAAAAGAGAAAGAAAAATCTTTTCTCAGGGAAGCACCTGGGTGGCTCAGTTGATTAAGCATCAGACTATTGATCTCACCTCAGGTCTCAATCTCAGGGTTGTGAGTTCAAGCCCCATGTTGGGCTCCAGGATGGGCATGGAGCCTACTTGAAAGAGAAAGAGAGAGAAGGAAGGAAGGAAGGAAGGAAGGAAGGAAGGAAGGAAGGAAGGAAGGAAGGAAGGAAGGAAGGAAGGAAGGAAGGAAGGAAGGAAGGAGTTAAGGGAGAAAGAAAAATCTTTTCTCGAATTTTAGGTAGAATGTTTCACTTAATAAAATTTTGGTAAGGAATGTAAGGAGATGGAGGAATTTCTAAAAATTCTTTATTGATAACTTCAAAATTAGAATCCTCTCTCTAAAGTGTTTAGCTGGGGATCCCTGGGTGGCGCAGTGGTTTGGCGCTTGCCTTTGGCCCAGGGCGCGATCCTGGAGACCCGGGATCGAATCCCACATCAGGCTCCCGGTGCATGGAGCCTGCTTCTCCCTCTGCCTATGTCTCTGCCCCTCTCTCTCTCTCTCTCTCTGTGACTATCATAAATAAATAAAAATTTAAAAATAAATAAATAAATAAAGTGTTTAGCTGGAACACCATAACCTGGAGTCCATCTTATTTTCACTCCAGTCAAAAAGGACTTCCCAAAGTGTCAAGATACATTGCTTATCTTTTGAAATAAGTTCAACTTTTTCACTTTTGCTATTTTCTCTCCCCAGAACTTTCCTCTGTCCTTCGCTCTGTCTTCTCTTTTTCCCTAAAAAAGTGATCCAGAAACAACTTCAGATCTGCCTTTTACTATCATTTGAATACTTTGAAAGTATTGTCTAATAATCCTTAGACAATAAGAAACAGCTTACCTGGCAGATCTGATGCCTGACCTGCTATAAAGAACACAAATTCCAGATTCTGAGTAACTTAACTCCAGAAGGACTTAACAAAACACAAACAAATGATATATGTAAGCATATGCACAATAATTCTAAATATTAAACTGTTGTAAAAAATATATAAGTTAGAACCCCAATGACTGCTGCTGCTGCAGCCTGACTCAGTTGACTGATATGATCAAGCAACCAGAGAGCAGCACCAATATATTGTCATGCAGTCTGGCAAATCATTCTTACAAGGACATAATTTTTAAAATGAAGATCAGCTTTAAAAAACTTTTTTTTTTTTAAAGGGGAAGGAGAAACAGAGGAAGAGGGAGAGAAAGAATCTTAAGCAGGCCCAGGGCAGAGCTCAACATGGGGCTCAATCTCAACCCCAAGATGATGATCTGAGCAAAAATCAAGAGGCAGATGCTTAACCAACTGAGCCACCCAGGTACCCCCCAAAACCCTTTTAAAAAAACTATGTTGTTTGGATATTTCTGGTATTTAATTCTTCTACTGTATGAAAAGAGGGTCTAATTTTAACTTCTTAAGCACCTCCATTCCTCCCAAATGCAGATAATAAAGTTTATTAATGTATTCAATCCTGGAAGGTCATAACTTAAAAAAGGATGATAAACTATTCATTTCAAATGCAAAATTGTAGCTACCACTACTCAAATTTCTGTAATTACTAATCACGGTTTATCTGCAGTAATTATGTCCTATCACTGTGGGGCAGGGAGAGGATGACAGGGATGGACACTAAACCAAAACATTAAAAAAAAAAAATTAAGTGTTAACTATAGATTTAGAGTTTTTCCACACCTGAGATGGCAAACACCTATGACCAGAGAATAAGAAAGAGAATGTAATACTTCAAATATACTGCTGAAGGGAGCAGTTTAACGTCTGCCTTTGGCCCAGGGCGTGATCGCGGGATCGAGTACCACATCAGGCTCCTTGCAGGGAACCTGCTTCTCCCTTGGTCTGTGTCTCTGTCTCTCTCTCTCCACGTCTCTCATGAATAAATAAATAAAATCTTAAAAAAAAAAATAACTGCTGAAAAACAGTAAAAATAGGTAGGCTACCTACCCCTCTCTGGTAATTTTAAGTACAATAACCACAGAGACCCTAAAGTTTTATCTACTTAAATACTTCAATATTAAATTACCTGAAATCCACTGGAATGTATATGCTACACTGTTGTAGAACTTTTTCTCAAGCTGCTCATTTAAATAAACATAAAGAGGCACTTACACAATGCTAAGTGATTTCAAATCCTCTGATCAAGTCATAGCTTTAAGCATGGTATCTAACAGTCTACTTACCATGAATATCTCCACCCAACTTCTTAGAAGCCATTTAGAACCTGAAAAACAAAGAAATATTTTTAAGCACACGATGTTCTGGGGGGGTATAAACAAATCACTAGAGAAAACTGAGACTACAAAAAAGAAACCAGAGTACTGTCCTCAAACTTCTCAGTCCCAAAATCTCAAAAAAAGAAGAGAAAGGAAGAGATATCAGTTTTTCAGAGAAAAATTAAACATTTCTAAAATTTGCATGTTCTAATATATATGTCATATATAAGTATGAGAAAAATAACATACTAACCATTAACCAATTTATATATGGACTATCCAAAGGAAAAAATTACAGGCCACATACCTTCTTGACACAAACTACAAATATGTCAATAACAGATTTTAAAAAATCTCTTTTCATTCAGTAATGCAAACATAGACCTTATGCTGGCAAGTAAGTCTAATAGTAATTTAAGTGGGGAGTGAATGACAATCCTCAGTACTGTTTAATTAGTATAAAATTGTTTTAAGTGAAGGAAAAAACAAAACCACACACCTTGGCATTTTCACACCTTATAAAAGTAGGTATGAAGTCCTGTCTTACATAAATAATCTGAGTTCTTCAACCTGAAAGTCTATCACCCCTGATATGGTATTTATACCTCTAACTTAAAAATGTAAGCAGAAAAAAAAATAAGGTTAGCTATATGAATTTATGGTCTATTATCTATTAGCCCACATTACAATACACTGGAAGGTATCATACTGAAAAATAATCTACTCTCCAATGAAAGTTAAAAAAAAAAAAAAGGAAAAGGGTATTACATCTATCTTGTGAAAATTACTCAAAATGGAATTAAAGTCTGCACAGGGGTTTTTTTTGTTGTTGTTTTTTCGAGGTTGTTTTTAGAAATTAACAAGCTGGGGTGCTCGCTTCGGCAGCACATATACTAAAATTGGAACGATACAGAGAAGATTAGCATGGCCCCTGCGCAAGAATGACACGCAAATTCGTGAAGCGTTCCATATTTAAAAAAAAAAAAAAAAAAAAACAAGCTGGGGATCCCTGGGTGGCGCAGCGGTTTGGCGCCTGCCTTTGGCCCAGGGCGCAATCCTGGAGACCCGGGATCGAATCCCACGTCGGGCTCCCGGTGCATGGAGCCTGCTTCTCCCTCTGCCTGTGTCTCTGCCTCTCTCTCTCTCTCTCTGTGTGACTATCATAAATAAATAAAAATTAAAAAAAGAAAAAAAAAAAAAAGAAATTAACAAGCTGATTTTTTTAAGTTGTATTTATTTAAGTAATCTTTATACTCAAATGGGGTTTGAACTCATGATCCTGAGATCAAGAGTCTCATGCACTTCTGACTGAAGCAGCCAGGCACACCCATACACTTTTTTTTAATTAATTAATTAATTAATTAATTAATTAATTATTTATGGGGGGGGCGCAGAGACACAGGCAGAGGGAGAAGCAAGCTCCATGCAGGGAGCCTGACGTGGGAATCGATCCCAGGTCTCCAGGACCACACCCCAGGCTGAAGGCCACATTAAACCGCTGAGCCACGGGGCTGCCCTCCTATACACTTTAAATACACTGGATGGATGAAGTGACAGAGGCACCTGGGTGGCTCAGTCAGTTGAGCATCTGACTCTTAATTTCGGCTTAGATCATCTCAGGGTCCTGAGATCAAGCTCAGCATTGAGCCCCAGCCCGTCAGTCTCCACGCTCAGCACAGAATCTGCTTGTCCCTCTCCCTCTGCTCCTCCCCCTCACTCTTTCTTTCTCACTCTCTCTAAAATAAACTTTTAAAAATCTTAACTAGATAAATATGATACACTGCCATGACAACATGGACAAACTCAAATACATCATGCTAAGTGAAAGAAGCCACGCTCAAAAGGTTACACATTATATGATTCTACTTATAACAAACTATAGGAATAGAAAATAGGTGAAACTATAGAAATAGAGAAGTAATCTGGCTACCAAGGATTATAAAGGATAGAAAGTATCATGTAAGGAGCACCTGGCTGGCTCAGTCCATAGACCACCCAACTCTTGATCTCAGGGTTGTAAATTTGAGCCCCACAGTGGGTGTAGAGATTACTTAAAAATAAAATATTTTTTAAAAGTAATAAAATTTTTAAAAAGTGGCTGCCTTTAGGTGGTAGGACTAGGAATAATTTATAATATTTCTCTACAGTTTCTGAACATTCTAAGGCAAACGGGTATTTATTTTATAATTTCTTTAAAGTTTTACTTTATTTTTTTAACATTTTATTTATTTGAGAGAGAGAGAGACACAAGCAGGATGAAAGGCATAGAGAGAGGGAGAAGCAGGCTCCCCACTGAGCAGGGAACCCAATGCAGGACTCAATCCCTGGACCCTGGGATCATGACCTGAGCTGAAGGCAGAGGCTTAACCAACTGAGCCCCCTAGGTACCCCTAAAGCTTTTACTTTAAAAGTTTTAGTTTGGGGGCAGCCCCTGTGGTGCAGTGGTTTAGCGCCGCCTGCAGCCTGGGGTGTGATCCTGGAGACCCAGGATCGAGTCCCATGTCAGGCTTCCTGTATGGAGCCTGCTTCTCCCTCTGCCTGTGTCTCTGCCCCTCTCTGTCTCTATGAATAAATAAAATCTTTTAAAAAAAAAAAAGTTTTAGTTTTCCAGAATGATATGAGAACAAAATATTC
This sequence comes from Vulpes lagopus, assembly GCF_018345385.1. Classification (NCBI taxonomy): domain Eukaryota; kingdom Metazoa; phylum Chordata; class Mammalia; order Carnivora; family Canidae; genus Vulpes; species Vulpes lagopus. The sequence continues at coordinate 81,840,572 of NC_054830.1, forward strand.
TGTTACTCTAATTAATTCTCTCCAATGGAAAGTTAAAATTATAAAGTATATAGATCATCAATTCTCAAAGAAACAGCAACCATACTGAAAATGATTAAAACTTTTCCTATATGCAGAAAATATTTCATTGGCATGCATGCTACAGCGTCATCAAAATATACATAAATCACAATGCAGTCACACTTCTAAAACCAAGAAGCAAGAGTCTTTGAGTCTCAACCTTCACACACAGGCACATAATCAAAAATGTATTTTTCTAAGTCTCTGCTGGGGAAAAAAAAGCAGTATCTAAGCACCCAGCAAAGAGCTGCAACAGACAGGTGCAGAAAATGAACATTTTCATCTATGTGTCTCTAGTATTTATTAATATTGTGGGATAGCAGCTGTTTGAAAAAGTGGCTGTTTCTGAGAGGCAAATGGTTTGGGAGAAGCTGCTTGAGCTTCTGATTTAAAAAGTAATTTTGCAAATAACCCCCAGAAGAAGCTAACATCACAAATGTTTTAAGAAATTTCACCAACTTTAAATGGATTCTTTTTTTTTTTTTAAGATTTCATTTATTTATTCATGAGAGACACAGAGAGAGAGAGGCAGAGACACAGGCAGAGGGAGAAGCAGGATCCACGCAGGGAGCTCAATGTGGGACTCAATCTGGGGTCTCCAGGATCATGCCCTGAACCAAAGGGAGATGCTTAACCACTAAGCCACCCGAGCATCCCAATAAATAAAAATCTTAAAAAAAAAGAAAAATATATTTGCAAGTGATGTATCTGATAAGGAGCTTACACCTAAAATACATAAATAACTCCACAATTCAATAATAAAACGACAATCCAGGGACCCTTGGGTGTCTCAGCAGTTGAGCATCTGCCTTCAGCTTGGGGCGTGATCCCAGGGTCCCAAGATCGATCAGGCTTCCTGCATGGAGCCTGCTTCTCCCTTTACCTATGTCTCTGCCTCCCTCTCTCTCATGAATGAATAAAATCTTTAAAAATAAAAAATAAATTAAAAATAAAAAGAAATAAATGACAATCCAACTAAAAATGGGCAAAAGAATATGAAGAGTAAATTCTTCAAAGAAGACATACAAATAACCAAGAAGTACATGAGATGATGTTCAACATCATTCTTCATTAGTCAGGAAAATGCAAATAAAAAAATTCCCCTCTTGGGACGCCTGGGTGGCTCAGCGGTTGAGTGCCTGCCTTTGGCACAAGGCATGATCCCGGAGTCCCGGGATCATCAGGCTTCCTACATGGAGCCTGCTTCTCCTAATGTCTCTGCCTCTGCCTCTGCCTCTGCCTCTCTCTCTCTGTCTCATGAATAAATAAATAATCTTTAAAAAAAGAAATTCCCCTCTCTATCCCCCATGTTAAAGCATGCATGTCTGCAACAAAGCAAAATGTCTATTTAAAAAAAAGCGAGTGAAGGAGCAACTGGGTGGCTCAGTTTGCTGGGCATCTGCCTTCAGCTCAGGTCATGATCTCGGGGTCCTGAGACCAAGCCCCACAATGGGCTTCCTGCTCAGCAGGAGTCTGCTTCTCCCTCTCTCTCTCTGCCGCTCCCCATCACTTGGGCTCTCTCGTGCTCTACTAATAAATATATTAAAATTTTTAAAAAGTGGAAATTAAAATACAGTACCCCTATTACTAAATAAAAGGATGTAAATTCTTTAAAAATATGCCTCAAAAGAGCTGATAAAATATAGATTTTCTATAAGGCTTCTTTATTTTTTTTTTTAAGATTTTACTTATTTATTCATGAGACACACAGAGAGAAAGGCAGAGACATAGGTAGAGGGAGAAGCAGGCTCCCAATGGGGAGCCCAATGTGGGACTTGATCCTGATCCTGGGACTCCAGGATCACGACCTGAGCCAAGGGCAGACTCAACCGCTGAGCCACCCAGGCATCCCTAGAGGGTTTCTTTAAATATTAAAAATAGTTCAATGAATGCAACTCTTATGTTTCCCACAAACCTTATGAATGTAAGATACTCATATTTGGTCACTTATAGCAAAGATTTTTCTAAGGTCTGCTATGCCATAAAACTTCCCTGTCTCTCAAGGACCAAAAGCACTGTAACAGCTACTTAGGGTCAATTTTTTTTCCTGGAACACTGGGAAAAAAAATCAAGTGAGATATAGATAGATAGATAGATAAATAGATAGATAGATAGATAGTATTTCCTTATAAACTTCCTATATTTTATTTAATTAGACCCATTTCTTATAACATCTTCCTGTAGTCTAAATGTTCAATTATGGGGAAATGATTAAATAAATTATGGAAATTCAAAAGATAAGTTATAATGTAATTAAGAATGTTTATTAAAAACATAATGAGGGATCCCTGGGTGGCGCAGCGGTTTGGCACCTGCCTTTGGCCCAGGGTGCGATCCTGGAGACCCGGGATAGAGTCCCACGTAGGGCTCCCAGTGCATGGAGCCTGCTTCTCCCTCTGCCTATGTCTCTGCCTCTCTCTCTGTGTGTGACTATCATAAATAAATTAAAAAATTAAAAAAAGAAAACATAATGGAAAAATAAGTATACAGCTTTTAAAAAAGATTTGAGAGAGGGAGAGATGGTGCATGCATGCACGCGCATAAGGGGTGAGGGGCAGAGGGAGAGAGAATCCCAAGCAGACTCCTTGCTGAGTGCAGAGCCCAACATGAACTTGATCTCATGACACTGAGATCATGACCTGAGCCAAAACCAAGAGTCAGACACAAACAAATGAGCCACCCAGGCACCCCAAGTACAAGTTTTAAAATGTTTTTACAAGGGGTGTCTGGGTGGCTCAATCAGTTAAGCAACTGCTTTCAGCTCAGGTCATGATTCCAGAGTTCTGGGATTAAGCCCCACAACTGGGCTCCTTGCTCAGCGGGGAGCCTGCTTCTCCCTCTCCCACTCCCCCTGCTTATGCTTTCTCTCTCTCTCTAATAAGTAAATAAAATCTTTAAAAAAAGCTTTTACAAGTTGGACTGAATTACTTAACTATGTAAAAAATGTACAAACACACACACAAAAAAAGACTGAAAAAATACATTTGCCCCCAAAGTAAAACTTTAAGTACTTCAGAGGCGTAAAAATTCTAAGTAATCAAAAATTTCCATTAAAATAGGGATCCCTGGGTGGCGCAGCAGTTTGGCGCCTGCCTTTGGCCCAGGGCGCGATCCTGGAGACCCAGGATCGAATCCCGCATCGGGCTCCCGGTGCATGGAGCCTGCTTCTCCCTCTGCCTGTGTCTCTGCCTCTCTCTCTCTCTCTCTCTCTCTGTGACTATCATAAATAAATAATAATAAAAAAAAAATTAAAAAAAATAAAATAAAATAAAATAAAATAAAATAAAATAAAATAAAATAAAATAAAATAAAATAAAATAAAATAAAATAAATATAGGGGATCCCTGGGTGGCTCAGCAGTTTAGCACCTGCCTTCAGCCCAGGGCGTGATCCTAGAGACCCGGGATAGAGTCCCATGTCAGGCTCCCTGCATGGAGCCTGCTTCTCCCTTTGCCTGTGTCTCTGCCTCTATCATAAATAAATAAAATCTTAAAAAAATAAAATAAAAATAAATGAATATATTAAAGGAAAAGTATCAAATAAAAATAAAAATAGAACACCTTTTTTTGCACACATCTGTAACTCAAACTTTTACACTAATAAAATGCAGACCTCCCTGAAGCACCAAGGAACTACAGCAATGTTCTATTTTGCCAGTTCAGTGCCACTTCATTCAAATGCTATAAAAAGAACCCCCCCCCAAAAAGAAAGAAACCCCTATAACTTAAATCACTACTTAAAGACATCCAAGAACAAAAAGAGATGGGAAAATAAGTAATAAGAACAGAACTGCAGGGATGGGAAGAGCTAGGGTGAAAGAAACAGAGGAGATGGGATAAGGAATGGAAAAAGGGCAAGGTGAAGAGGATGGGGTAGCAGACCAAGAGAATGCCAAGATGTAGGTCCTTTCAGGATGCCTGGGTGGCTCAGGGGTTTAGCGTGCCTGCCTTCTGCCCAGGGTGTGATCCTGGAATACTGGTATCCAGTCCCACATCGGGCTCCCTGCATGGAGCCTGCTTCTTCCTCTGCCTGTGTCTCTGTCTCTCTCTTTGTCTCATGAATAAATAAATGTCTTAAAAAAAAAAAAAAAGACGTAGGCCCTTTCACAAGGGGAAGAGAAAGCCCAAGACAATTATATTGATGTTCTCATTTTCTTTCTTGTATCATTAAATTCCTATTACATGAAATTACATTCTTACAAAAGTTTCCTAATACACAGCAATTTAATATCTCAGTAAGCTATCATGGTCACACATTATACTGCAACAAGAGCTGCAATCAGGAATTTCCCAAGACACAAATGAATCCAGGAAATTCTTTTACAGAAAAGATGGCTCAGAGAATCATCGAATTTCAAGTCTAAAAACAAAGAACAAAAAAAATAAATAAATAAAAAATAAAAAATAAATAAAAATAAAAACAAAGAACACCCATACAACTGGCATTCATACCAACATGTATATGACAAAAATCACACATGTAGCAACTATTAGTATGTCAATACTATACCATATTCATCAGAAAAAGCTTTATTGGAACGCCTGGGTGGCTCAGCAGTTGAGCATCTGCTTTCGGCTCAGGACGTGATCCCGGAACTCGGAATTGAGTCCCACATCGCGCTCCCTGTGAAGAGCCTGCTTCTCCCTTTGCCTACGTCTCTGCCTTTTCTCTGGGTCTCTCATGAATAAATAAAATCTTTAAAAAAAAAAAAAAAAAAAAAAGGAAAGAAAGAAAGAAAAAGCTTTATTTTCTCACAGATCTCAGAGAAGAGATTTTGGAGCCTCAGTTCCTTCAACAGTAAAAAAAAAAAAAGGGGGGGGGGTAGTAGACTGAATTATCAGCCAACTCTAAACAGTAGAATAAAGAAAAGCAACATATTAATGTTTCCAAATCAACTATTCAGTATTCAGAATAAGTGATACCATCATTTACCATAAACTGTAACCTTTTTTTTTTTTTGTAATATTTTATCATTTGAGAGACAGACGGCATGAGCAGGGGGAGAAGCAGAAGGAGAGAGACAAGCATACTCTCCCAGCAAGTAGTGAGCACAGAACCTGACGCAGGGCTCAATCCCAGAACCCTGAGACCATGACCTAAACTGAAGTCAGATACTTAACCGACCAAGCCACCCAGATGCCCCCACAGTAACTTTTAAAAGATGTCCTTTGCTGACAAAATAAAAAGCTGGCAACCATGTTAATCTTACCCTCATTTTTATTTTAATTTTTATTCATTAGAGAGGCAGAAACACAGGCAGAGGGACACAGGCAGAGGCTCCTGCAGGGAGCCTGATGCCAGACTCGATCCGGCAGATGCTCAACCACTGAGCCCCAATCCTATACCCATTTTACTTTTTTAAAGATTTTATTTATTCATGAGAGACAGAGAGGCAGAGACATAGGCAGAGGGAGAAGCAGGGTCTACACAGGAAGCCCAATGTGGGACTCAATCCCGGGTCTCTAGGATCACGCCCTGGGCTGAAGGCAGATGCCAAACCACAGAACCACTCAGGCATCCCCTATCCCCATTATAAATTCTAGTAAAACTTGAAGTCTGGAAACCATTTTCCGATATCACATATAAAATAATAACCTCAAATGAGTATGATTATTTTAAAAATTTATATAGATATATAAATATGTGTATATAAACACAGATATCTTTGCATACTGCATGAGACACAGCAAGAGCTCAACAAAGGTTGGTAAAAATATAACTCAGAAGAGAGTAAACCATTTGCCAAGTACTCTATCTACCAGTAACTACACAAATGTAGATTTTTATTTGAATGTTTAGACTCTTATTCTGAGTAAAGAATATGGCTGTGAACATTGAACTGAGTTTGAGACCTTACTTTCAGTTTCAAGTCTGAGAAATTAGCCAGAGATACTATTTTCAGCATCTATCACTGTCCACAAGCTCTGTGTTTGCAAAACTAAGCCCCCTTATTAATGGCTGCTGCACATCAGCATATTTGGCTAAAGATGGAAGGTCAACAACAGAGGTCAACAGTACACAGATTCATACTAAGGAGCATTTCAGTAACCTTAGTAAGCTTTTCCTTATGCATTAATTTTCCTTTCAGTTCAGCTGGAATACTGCTTATTCACTCAGATTTGTCCTGAGCACTACTGTTTACAGAGAGCAAAAATGGAAAATTTAAATCTGAGTCACCTGCAGAAACAATGGGCCCTGCGATTTTGGAAAAGAGGGGAGTAGGTCTGTATGAATATGGAAACAAATAAAGGTAAGACAGAGTCTTATAAAGTGGTTATATTTGGATGATGAGTTTACAACATGGGGCTTCTGTTTTCTTTCTTTTGTGCTATTATTTGCTTCTCAAGTTTTCTATATTGGGCACATATCTATAGACTAACACACTTATAATTAGGAAAAAAAAATCTAGGCAGCAACAAAGGGAAACAATACTCCCAGATACCTGTAAAGGGGACTAAACAGAAACAACACAGTATATAGTATATAACTAATGAAAGACTGTGATCTCAGAGACAGAAAATATAATAAAAATAAATAAATCAGTAGTTTCTAAAACCAGTAAGAATATCATACACCTAGTCTTTGGTTAATAACAGCTGTTATACATTATTGATGATAAAGGATGCAATGCATGATGAAAAGCTAACGTTATGAATTGCCCCAAGTAACACTGCATCACCAGTCATAAAACAAAAACTATACGAAACAGAAAAACTAGGTAGAAATACATAATTAATAAGACAGATATAGGGGATCCCTGGGTGGCTCAGTGGTTTAGCACCTGCCTCCAACCCAGGGCATGATCCTCGAGTCCTGGGATCGAGTCCTACATCAGGCTCCCTGCATAGAGCCTGCTTCTCCCTCCGCCTGTGTCTCTGCCCCTCTCTCTCTGTGTGTCTCTCATGAATAAATAAATTTTTTAAAAATAATAAGACAGATATAATCTGTATTATATCAAAAGCACCCTGAAAGCAGAATATACCCAAAGTACCCACAGAACACTTTACAAAAACGTAAGGAAATATTAGGCCACAAAGAAAATTCCAATAAATATTCAAAATCAGAAATAGCACAGCCAAGGTGCCTCAGTGGCTCAGTTGGGGTGTCTGCCTTCCACTCAGGTCATGATCCCAGGGTCCTTGGATCCAGCCCCACATCGGGCTCCTTGCTTGGCAGGGAGCCTGCTTCTTCCTCTTCTGCTTGTGCTATCTCAATCATGATCTTTGTCTCCCTCTCTCAAATAAATAAAATCTTTTAAAAAGAGAGCAAGAAAGACTGACACAGAACAGCCAGTAACAGTCCAAAGGCAAAAAAATTAGAAATTAATTACATCAGGGGGCACCTGGGTGGCTCAGTGGTTGAGCATCTGCCTTATGCTCAGGTCATGATCCTGGGGTCCTGGATTGAGTCCCGCATCAGGCTCCCCGCAGGGAGAATGAGTCTCCCTCTGCCTATGTATCTGCCTCTTTCTGTGTCTTTCGTGACTAAATAAATAAAATCTTAAAAAAAAAAAAAAAAGATACAAAGGAATAAACTAAAGACCTACTAAAAGAAAAGAGGACTTATATAATTGGAAAAACAGATAATAAACCCTGGGTAGGACATGTAACATCATTAAGATCTATCCTCCAGGGCAGCCACAGTGGCTCAGGGGTTTAGTGCCACCTTTGGCCTGGGGCCTGATCCAAAGATTAAATAAATAAAATCAAAAAAGAAAAAAGAAAGAAAGAAAAAGTTAAGCAATGATTTTGTAGTTACTAAGTAGTTTGAAATCATAAAGCCTATGGGAGACTAACATAATGTAAGAACTGGAAAGTAATGACTAGTTATAAGTTAGAATAGGGAGTCATAACAAAGCATCAGCCTAATTAGATATTTTTAATCAGTATCTTAACCAATTCATTTTTTATCCCTATCCCCTCTATCTTAATCAATTCATTAAAAATTATTGAAATTCTCAAATGAATTTTTTAAAAAATTTTAATGTAAAAAAAAAAGTATGATGTCCCAAAAGGAAATATAGCCACAAACCTATTAATTTGACCTTTATAAAAAGATTTTATTTATTTATTTGAGAGAGAAAAAACAAACAGGGGAAAGGGCAGAAGGAGAGGGAGAAGCAGACTTCCCTGTTGAGCATGGAGCCTGACATGGGGCTTGATCCCAGGAGCCTGACATGGGGCTTGATCCAAGGACCCTGGGATCATGACCTGAGCTGAAGGCAGATGCAATTGAGCCATCCAGGTGCCCCTGATCAATTTTAAATTATAAATTAGGCACAGTAAGAAATAAACAATAAAATAGAGCAATTAAAACAACATACTATAATAAATTATGTGAATGTGGTCCCTAAATGTCTTATTGTACTATATTCCCCCTTCTTATTATCATGTAAGATGATAAAATGACTGTGTGATAAAGTGAGGTGAGTTACATAGGCATTGTGACGTACCATTAGGCTACTGCTGACCTTCGGATGACATACCAGAAGGAAGATCATCTGCTTCTCTGAAGTTTATATTGTTTGTTCCCTGGTACTACACAATGTTCCCTTTGGGGTATGAGTACTCAAATTTGGTGAACAAGGCTCTATTGGTTTTTTGTTTCCATGGGGAAAACCAGTCAGATTTCACGTGACTCCAAAAGTCAGAATGATGTAATGTACTGAGTCTGAAGACTGCTGGAAGAACAGAAAAATAATGTGTTATTATTCCTCTCAGATATTTAGCTTCTTCATGTAAAAATACAAATTAACGGGATCCCTGGGTGGCGCAGCGGTTTAGCGCCTGCCTTTGGCCCAGGGCGCGATCCTGGAGACCCGGGATCGAATCCCACGTCGGGCTCCTGGTGCATGGAGCCTGCTTCTCCCTCTGCCTGTGTCTCTGCCTCTCTCTCTCTCTCTGTGACTACCATAAATAAATAAAAATTTAAAAAAAATACAAATTAACCAATTATATTGTATTGGCTACTTGTAGAGTGAAATACGGTTATTAGTGTTAAATAGTAAGCATTTTCTTTTTTAAAAAGTGGGTGTGGACTGTGTGTATTTACTGAGTCATAGATTCAACAAGTGATTACATGTGTTTATGTGCTCTCAAAACTAAGAATATGAAGGAAGTCTTCTGGTATTTTTCTTACATGAGAACATAAAAGCCACAAGTCTACAGTTATAAAAGAATATATCCAGACCCTTAATTCTGAAAAAAGTTGTCAGAGATCATTTGTTCCAGGCTTCTCATTTTATAGAAGCAGTCCTGAATTTTTTTTCCCCCCAAAGGTTTTGAAGGCTCTAAACCATCCCAAATTGATGGAAGAATTAAGGCTGGAACTCATATTTTTAACTGTCTAGGATGCTCTTTTCTCTCTTATAGACTCTTTTTTTAAGATTATATTTATTTGAGAGAGAGAGTGTGTGCACAGAGGGAGAAGCAGATTCCTCACTGAGCAGAAAGCCCAACGTGTGGCTCAATTCCAGGACCCTGAGATCATGACCTGAGCCAAAAGCAGACGCTTAACCAATTGAGCCACCTCTCTCTTATATTCTGGCATAAACTATGATGTGACTATTTTTAATAGCTGGGGAGGATATGACATTTTTGGTTCAGTTACTTCTTGAAATTACTGTTCCCCCAATGTTAATTCACAATTTAAAGAACTGAGGTGGGACGCCTGGGTGGTTCAGTGGTTGAGCATCTGCCTTTGCCTTAGGGTGTGATCCTGGACTACCAGGATGGAGTCTTGCATCGGGCTCCCTGCAGGGAGCCTGCTTCTCCCTCTGCCTATGTCTTTGCCTGTGCCTCTCATGAATAAATGAATAAAATCTTAGATAAAATAAAATAATAAAAAAAAAAAACTGAGGGGAGCCTGAGTGGCTCAGTTAAGGGGTTGACTCAATTGATTTCAGCTGAGGCTTATGCTGCCCACAGAGTCTGCTTAAGATTATCTCCCTCTGGGATCCCTGGGTGGCGCAGCGGTTTAGCGCCTGACTTTGGCCCGGGGCGCGATCCTGGAGACCCGGGATCAAATCCCACATCAGGCTCCCGGTGCATGGAGCCTGCTTCTCCCTTTGCCTGTGTCTCTGCCTCTCTCTGTGCGTGTGTGTCTCTCATGAATAAATAAATAAAATCTTTGAAAAAAAAAAAAAAAAAAAAAAGATTATCTCCCTCTCTCTCTGTTCCTCCACTCTCATGTGTGCACTCCCCCCCTCTCTCTAAAATACAAATAAAATCTTAAAAAAAAAAACAAATAAAACAAATAAAATCTTTTTAAATATGGGTAGCCTGGGTGGCTCAGCAGTTTAGCACCACCTTCAGCCCGGGGCCTATTCTTGGAGACCCAGGATCAAGTCCTGCATTGGGCTCTCTGCAAGGAGCCTGCTTCTCCCTCTGCCTGTGTGTCTCTGCCTCTCTCTCTCTATGTATCTCTCATGAATAAATGAAATCTTTAAAAAATATATATTTTTAAATATTTAAAAATAAATAAAACTGATCATATGTTCATATGTACAGGAAAAAATATAGTACAGAACTTCCTCAACTTATGATGAAGTTACATCTCAATAAACCTACCATAAATTGAAAAAATCTTTCTTTTTTAAATCTTATGTCAAAAACACATTTAATATACCTAACCTACTGAACACCATAGCTTAGCCTAGACTACTTTAAATGTGCTCAGAATACTTACATTAGTTTACATATGGGCAAAATAATATAACAAAGTCTATTTTATAATAAAGTGTTGAATATTTCATGTAATTTATTGAATACTATACTGAAAGTAAAAATCAGCTGTATAGGTACAAATTGGTTATAAGGTATCAGCTATTTACCCTCATGGTCACATGACTGAGAGCTTCCACTGGTTACTACTACTGCCCAGCATCATAAGAGTATCATATCACATACAGCTAGCCTGGGAAAATATCAAAATTCAAAGTACAGTTTCTACTGAATGCATACTGCTTTCATATCATAAAGTCAAAAGTTATAAATTGAACTATTATAAGTATGGGATAATATAAGTATTATATTATCTGTATGTATACAGATACATAGGATTCACTACTATCCAAAGTTTCAGGCATCCACTGGGAGTCTTAGAATATAACCCCTTGTGGGGATCCCTGGGTGGCGCAGCGGTTTGGCGCCTGCCTTTGGCCCAGGGCGCGATCCTGGAGACCCGGGATCGAGTCCCACGTCGGGCTCCCGGTGCATGGAGCCTGCTCCTCCCTCTGCCTGTGTCTCTGCCTCTCTCTCTCTCTCTCTCCTCTGTGACTGTCATAAGTAGATAGAAAAAAAAAAAAAAAAAAAGAATATAACCCCTTGCAGTTTAGGGAGGACTACTGAACACAAAAGAATCTTGCTTCCGTATTTTACAACTGAAAAACCCTAATATAAAAAAAAAGGGGGGGTGGGACACCTGAGTGGCTCAGTGGTTGAGCATCTGCCTTTGGCTCAGGGAATGATCCCGGAGTTCCCGGATCAAGTCCCGTATCAGGCTTCCTGCATGGAGCCTGCTTCTCCCTCTGTCTGTGTCTCTGCCTCTCTCTCTCTCTCTCTCTGTGTGTCTCTCTCATGAATAAATAAATAAAACCTTTTAAAAAATTAAAAAAAGAAAAACCCTAATATGAAATAGTTTATAATAAAAAGACACAAAAAGCACACAGATCTTTTAATTAATCTCAGTTGCTTTAGGTATCTATTAAGTAAGCATCTATCAAAATGAGTCAAAATTTACCTCTGATAACAAAACTCAAGGGTGCCTGGATGGCTCAATTGGTTCAGTTGTGTCTATCTTCAGCTCAGGTCATGATCCTGGGGTGCTGGGATCAAGCCCATGTTGAGCTCCCTGCTTTGTGAGGAGGCTGCTTCTCCCACTCTCTCTGCCCATCCACCCTCCTCCTGCTCATGCTCGCTCTCTCGCTCTCTCTCAAGCAATTAAATAAATCTTGGGGAAAAAAATATATTCTTCTTACCAATAAAAAGATTAACAATATAAGAAATTACATTAAATGATACAATGGAATGAATCTAAAAAGGGTTATAATAAAGATTAATAATACGACAACAGTTACTCCCTAGGTTTACTAGCACCTCGTCACCTTCCTAAATCTTATTTTAATAAGAGTACTTCCACATTTCAATGGCTTATACTTACTCTAAGGAACAAAAAAGGTGGTACCAGAAGCCCATGACCTATAGTAAGAAATCCATACATCTTTATACTGACATAATTATGAATCCTTGGCAATCAAAGAAAACCCTCTATAAACGCATAAGATTTAATTTCAACATACTAATACACTAAATCTTTCATAACTCTCCTGGAAAATAATCAAAACTCTACCATCCACCACAGAATAAGAAAATATTCCACTAAGTCTCTTCTCTCACCATCACATGAAGTTCAAAGTTTTAAAAAGAATGAGGATACTAGTGTACAGTATTTTGGACTAAAAGAAAGAAAGAAAAAAAATCACAGCACATTACAAAAACTTCAACATAGTAGACTATGTCTGTTTTATAAAATATAGATACTACCTTTTCACAACCATGTTGAACAAAGATACAAATCATACCAGGTCACTGGAACAAAGTTATTTAAAAATAATATATCCCCCCAAAAAAATAATATATCCCAGTGTCTAACTAGAATTACCAACTGGAAATACCATAAATATAATTTATTGGTTTGCTCCACGACAGAAGCAAAAACTTTTGTCAAAATGTTTAAGAAATTTCAAATATAAAAAGTTTAACACATGGAACATATGTAATACAGAATTACTTCCAATATAAATATAAGCATAAATCGTATAATCTCTCATCTCCCAAAACAATTTTTTTTTCCATTGAGGCATTTTATTTGCACGTATGAATTACATCCCTAGAAAAAGAATCCCAGGATTTTCCCTCCTGTGTGTTTTCGTCTTGCTTCTTCGTGGTCCATGATGCCAGCTGAGGTTGTCAGTACAATGAAACCAAACTGGCGGTATGGGAGCAGGTTATTCTGCCATTCTTCTAGATCTTTCGGTTGTACATCAAATCTGAGACTGATCACTCCACACTTGTTTAACCTGCCTGTGAGGTTCACAACAATTTTCCCAGCTCTGTGATCATCAATGATTTCAAATTCGCCAATGTAACCATACTTCATCATCAGAGTGAGAAATCGGACAATGGGGATCCCTGGGTGGCGCAGCGGTTTGGCGCCTGCCTTTGGCCCAGGGCGCGATCCTGGAGACCCGGGATCGAATCCCACGTCGTGCTCCCGGTGCATGGAGCCTGCTTCTCCCTCTGCCTGTGTCTCTGCCTCTCTCTCTCTCTCTCTCTCTGTGACTATCATAAGTAAATAAAAAAATTTAAAAAAAATAATAAAAAATTAAAAAGAAATCAGACAATGACTTTGGAGCATGGCCTGATAAGAACCTGGTGCTTGCCTCTCTTTTCAGCATTGTTGATGCTCTTGAGAGCATCTGCCAGGACGTTCATGCGCACCATTGTGGTGGCTCAGAGCGATGGCGGAAAGAGTCCCAAAACAATTTTATGAACTCTATAATACAATGCACAAATTACCCAACCATGCACAAGCAAATTAACTTACCTAATATGTTAAGTACTGCACAGTATTTTCAGGAAACTGAAATATTGGCACTGTAAGCAACACAGGCAGTTTGGAAACCTGTCTGTAGCACAACAAAGCCACAGCTGGCCAGCCCCACCTTAAAAATCAGGCCACTACTGACTTCAAATAACAAAGCATCAATTCTTTTCTAAATAATAAGTAAGAAGGAGTACCTGGGTGGCTCAGTTGGCTGGGCATCTGGCTTTGGCTCATGATCTCAGGGGTCCTGGGATGGAGCCTCAGTCAGGCTCTGCACTCAGTTGGGGGACTGCTTGTCCCTGTGTCCCTCCCCAGACTCATACTCTCTCTCAAATGGATAAAATATTTAAAAATAATAACTAAAAAACAAGAGAGAAATAAAACCAAACAGTGATTTTTTTTTTTAAGATTTTATTTATCTGAGAGCGAGAGAGAGAGCACCAGTGTGGGGAGGGGAAAGAGGCAGAAGAGGACTCCCTGCTGACCAGAGAGCCCAATGCAGGATTCGATCCCAGCACCCCGGGATCATGACCTGAGCTGAAGGCAGACACTTAACCAACTACCCAGGTACTCCAAAAGGTGATTGTTTAAAAAGGTTAATTACATTGATAAACCCCCTAGGCAAGGCTCACTAGAAGAAAAAAAAAAAAACCTATTGTTATCAGAAATGAAAGATAGTACAGATCTTACAAATATTACAACAGTACCACATCAAAACAATTTTATAAAAACAAACAAAAAACAATTTTATGCCAAGTCTGGCAATTTAGCTGAAATAAACCAATTTCCTTTTTTTTTTTTTTTTAAGATTTTACTTATTTATTCATGAGAGATAGAGAGAAGTAGAGACTTAGGCAGAAGGAGAAGCAGGCTCCCTGCAGGGAACCCTGATGTAGGACCTAATCCCAGGATCCCGGGACCATGACCAGAGCTGAAGGCAGACAGACACTCAACCACTGAGCCACCCAGGTGTCCTTCTTTTTTTTTTTTTTTAAATTAACCAATTTCTAGGGGCACCTAGATGGCTCAGTAGGTTAAGTGTCCAACTCCTGATTTCGGCTCAGGTCATGGTCTTATGATCATGAGATGAAGCCCCATGTGCGGCTCCACACTGAGCATGGAATCTGCTTAAGATATTTTCTCTCTCTCTCTCTCTCTCCCTCTCTCTACCCCTTCTCCCCAAAAAAGTAAGATTCTCTCTCCCTCTCCCTGGCTCCATGCAGGAAGCCTGACGTGGGACTTGATCCCCGGTCCCCAGGTTCACGCCCTGGGCTGAAGGTGGTGCTAAACCGCCAAGCCACCCGGGCTGTCCTAAAAATATTTTTTAAAAAGAAATAAACTAATTTGTTAAAAACCACAAACTACCAAAAACCACTGAAGAAGAAATAACTTTGGCAGCCCTGTATCTATTAAAGAAATTTAATTTGTAAATTACAACCTCATCATAAAGAAAACTCAGGACCCAGGGATGCCTGGGTGGCTCAGTGGTTGAGTGTCTGCCTTTGGTTTCAGATCATGATCTCAGGATGAGCAGGGAGCCAGCTTCTCCCTTGCCTATGTCTCTGCCTCTGTGTGTGTGTCTCTCATGAATGAATAAAATCTTAGGAAAAAAAAGAAAAAAGAAAAAGAAAACTCAGGACCCAGACTGCTTTACTGGTGAAATCTTCGAAACACCTAAGGAAGAAACAACACTAATTCTATACAAACTCTTCCAGCATATTGAAGTGGAGGGAATACTTCCCAACTCATTCTACAGAAACATTAAAGAAACACTACCTTGATACCAAAACAGCCAAAGATATTACAAGAAAATTACAGAATATCCCTCATGAACATAAATGCAGAAATTCAACAAAATTTAAGCAACTCAAACCCAACAATATGTAAAAAGTATAATATATCATGATGAAATGCGGTTTTTCCGAGAACACAAGATTGGTTAAATATATCTTCTTTTTAAAAAAAAAAAAATTATTTATTTATTTATTCATGATAGACAGAGAGAAGCAGAGACACAGGCAGAGGGAGAAGCAGGCTCCATGCCGAGAGCCTGACGCAGGACTCGATCCCGGGTCTCCAGGATCACGCCCTGGGCCAAAGGCAGGCGCCAAACCGCTGGGCCACCCAGGGATCCCTGGTTAAATATATCTTAAAAAAAAAAAAAAAAAAAAAAGCAATGTAATCCACCATATTAACAAACAAAAGAGAAAATTTTTTTAATTTTTTTTCAAAAGAGAAAAATTATACGATCTCAATAAACACACAAAGAACAAAACTAACAAAATCTAATACCCATTCCCAAAAAAAGTCTCAGCAAAAAAAAAAAAAAAAAAAAGTCTCAGCAAGCTAAGAATAGAAGGGAACTTCCTCAATCGATAAAGGCCATCTATTAAAAAAAAAACCCTACAGTTCACATCATACCTAATGTTAAAAGACATTCTACTGAAGTTCAGGAATAAGGCAAGGGTGTCCACTTTTATCACATTTATTCAACACTGTATTAGAGGTTCTAGCCAGTGTAGTATGAAAAGTAAGTAAAAGGCATCCAGTTGGGAAAAAAACATGTACAACCTGTCTGTATTCATAGACAACATGGTCTATTGAAAATCTGGTGGAGTCTATAAAAAAAGTACAAGACTAATACAATAGTTTAGCAAGGTTGGAGGCTATAAGATCAACACAGAATAATCAATTGCATTTTTATATACCAGCAGTGAACATTCAGAAATTAAAATTTTAGGGGTGCCTGGGCAGCTCAGTTGGTTAAGCACTGACTCTTAATTTTGGCTCAGGTCATGATCTCAGAGTTGTGAGATCAAGCCCAACGTTGGGCTCCACCCTGGGCATGAAGCTGCTTAAGATTCCCTCTCTCCCTCTCCCTCTGCCCCTCCTCCTCTTCACAAGCACACAGTCTCTCCTAAAAAAAAAAAAAAAAAAAGAGAGAGAGAGAGAGAGAGAAAGAAATTAAAAATTTAAAAACCATCATTTACAAAAACACCAAAAAGTATGAAACAGTCAGGAATATATCTGACAAAAAATGTACAAGACCTGCACAATAAAAATTACAAAACCCTGCTGAGAGAAATATGAGACTATCTTAGTCTGTTGGGGCTGCTACAACAAAATACTGCAGACATGGGATCCCTGGGTGGCGCAGCGGTTTGGCGCCTGCCTTTGGCCCAGGGCGCGATCCTGGAGACCCGGGATCGAGTCCTGCGTCAGGCTCTCGGCATGGAGCCTGCTTCTCCCTCTGCCTGTGTCTCTGCCCCTCTCTCTCTGTCTCTCATGAATAAATAAATAAATAAATAAAATCTTTAAAAAAAAAGTTTGTTGAAGCAAAGACAGTATTGATGAGCATCCCTGGCACCCACATTCTGAGCTCTTGATATCAGTTCTGCATTCATTCTTGGAGAATGGATCCCTGTGTGGCTCAGCGGTTTAGCACCTGCCTTCGGCCCAGGGCATGACCCTGGAGTCCCAGGACTGAGTCCCCCATCAGGCTCCCTACATGGAGCCTGCTTCTCTGCCTCTGTGTGTGTGTTTCTGTCTCTCTCTCATGAATAAATAAATAAATCTTAAAAAAAACATTATTGGAGAAATGGTCATTTTCAGATGTACAGGAAGAATTTATAAGATTAACCTGGGCCATTTGTTGTATATGAAAGAAATCTTTCAAAGATTTAAAGCTTATAGAACACTTGGTTGGATCAATTTGGAAGAGCATGTGACTCCTAATCTTGGGGTCATGAGTTCAAAGCCCATGTTAAGTGCAGAGATGACTTAAATAAAACTTAAAAATATGTATTTTTAGTTCATGCCAAATACCTACCAACTTGATCAAAAATGAAACCTGTAGATCAAAAACAATGACTATAGATAGAGCATGTGACTCTTGATCTCAAGGTTGCAAGTTCAAGCCCTGGGTATACAGATTACTTAAAAATCTTTCTTTTTTAAAGATTACTTAAAATCTTAAAAAATGACTATAAGTTTTCAAACACATGGTATAAATTCACAAGTTTATGATAATACTCAAAGAAAAGATCCTTAGAAAACCAACAGCTGGGGCACCTGGGTGGCCCAGACAGTTGGTCATCTGCCTTTGGCTCAGGTCATGATCTCAGGGTCCTGTGATCCAGGCCCATGTCGGGTTCGCTGCTCAGTGAGGAGTTTGCTTCTCCCTCTGCCCCTGCCCCGCAACTCGTGCTCATCTATCTCTAATAAACAAAATCTTTAAAGGAAACCAACAGTCAAAAAAGGGAGGGGGGCACCTAAGTGGCTCAGTCAGTTAAGTGTCCAACTCATAATCTCAACGCAGGTCTTTATCTCAGAGCCATGAGTTCAAGCCCCACGCTGGGCTCCACACTAGGTGTGGATACTTTAAAAACGAACAAACAAACCTGTTACCAGAAGAGATGACTGTTACACTAACTCTACTCTGAAATTGGTTAATTAAAAGAATGAAGCATTCATTCTCCTTTCCTTTTTTATTGTTTTTTATTTTTTTTTTTGTTTTTTTTGTTTTGTTTTGTTTTTTATTTTAATTCCAGTATAGTTAACATAGTGTTTATAGCAGCTTCAGGTATACTATACAGTGATTCAACAATTCTATACTCAGTGCTCCTCATAATTAAGCGTATTCATCCACTCTTTTCAATAGGAACTACACTACAGCATAAGTCTGTTGCTGACAGAAAGCTCTTTAGATAAGAATAGTACCTCAAAAACATAAATATAACAGAAATAGCATGATGATACAACTTGACAACTTACTAATTAAGTAACTGATTCAAGTATCATCAGTGGATACTAAACTATTAGGACAAGATGCCTGGGTGGCTCAGTGGTTGAGCATCTGCCTTTGGCTCCGGGCATGATCCCACAGTTCCAGGATCGAGTCCCATATCAAGCTCCCTGCATGCAGCATGCTTCTCCCTCTGCCTTCGTCTCTACCTCTCTCTCTCTCTGTGTGTGTGTGTCTCTCATGAATAAATAAAATCTTTTTAAAAAATAAACAATTAGGTCAAGATTAACGGGGAATATTATAAGAGAAGGATCAGGCTGACACCGTCTAAACACAACTAGAATCACTAAAAGTGGGACAACCATTCATTATATATCTCCCAGTGTGATACAAAAGGAAGTACAGAACACCATCTGTGTGGTAAC
This sequence comes from Vulpes lagopus, assembly GCF_018345385.1. Taxonomy (NCBI): domain Eukaryota; kingdom Metazoa; phylum Chordata; class Mammalia; order Carnivora; family Canidae; genus Vulpes; species Vulpes lagopus. Next base: position 81,859,406 of record NC_054830.1, read on the forward strand.
TGTTCCCCCCACCATCAAAAAATAAAAATAAAAAACATGAATTAAATCAAACTTCTAACCATTAGTTTACAGAAGAGAGAAATAAAAATAAATAAATAAAGCCCACAAGAATGCACAGATACTGAACACAGCATACCTACGTGAGAAATGCCCTGGTTTCTTCAATGAATCAATCACATGAAAAAGGGGTAATTATCATGTAATTAAATGTCTTAGACATGAAAGCAAAATAAGTGATAAATATGGACCTTATTTGTTTGTTTGTTTAGAGATACGGGGGGGGGGGGGGGGGGGGGGGGGGGGGGGGGGGGGGGGGGGGGGGGGGGGGGGGGGAGAGGCAGAGACACAGGCAGAAGGAAAAGCAGGCTCCATGCAGGGAGCCCAATGTGGGACTCAATCCCAGGACTATGAAGAGATGAAGTCACAAATCGAGAACAGGTATTTGTAGCCTATTAGTTAACAAATTAGTATACAAAATTATATAAAAATGTCTTAAAAGTCAATCAAAAAAGAGAAACTCAAAATAGGCAAAGAACCTGAATATACACTTCACCAAAGAAGCACAAATAACCAATGAACATACGAAAAGATGCTCAACTTAAGGAAATGCTAATAAAACAAAATAGATGCCATTTCAAGCCCACTAGATTTAGAAAAAAAAATTAAAAGTCTGACAATATCAAGTGTTGTGGAGGAAGTGAGGAAACCAAAACACATACTGCTGGCTCTTGACTCAGTAACCACAAGATGCACGATTACCATAAGCCAATTCAGTGACTCAACCACTAGAAGTGTTTGGTAAGCAATTAAGCAACTGATAATGACCAATTAAGAATTATGAGAACACATGCAGACTACTGCCAAATACAAATTTGGGTCCTTAAAGAACTGAATCCGACCTGACTCAGCAATACAAATAAGAAAACTTTTAGTCTCTTATCCAGTTTCTCCAGTTTATTTTGTTAAGTACAAAATATTCAGGTATTCATTTCCTCCTAGAATACTAATGACACCTTGACTACAATTTTTTTTTAAGATTTTATTTATTTATTCATGCGAGACACACCGAAAGAGAAAGAGAAAGAGAAAAGAGAAAGAGAAAGAGAAAGAGAAAGAGAGAGAGAGAGAGAGAGAGAGAGAGAGAGAGAGAGGCAGAGACGCAGGCAGAGGGAGGAGCAGGCTCCATTCAGGGAGCCCGATGTGGGACTCGATCTTGGGTCTCCAGGATCACACCCTGGGCTGCAGGCAGTGCTAAACCGCTGCGCCACCGGGGCTGCCCTTGACTACAATTTTATTTATTTATTCATGAGAGATAGAGAAAAGTAAAAGGCTTGGGAAGAAGGGGGAAAAAGCAGGCCCCCGGGCGGGGAAACCCCTGTTTGTAGGACCTAACCCCAGGATCCCGGGACCATGACCAGAGCTGAAGGCAGACAGACACTCAACCACTGAGCCACCCAGGTGTCCTTCTTTTTTTTTTTTTTTTAAATTAACCAATTTCTAGGGGCACCTAGATGGCTCAGTAGGTTAAGTGTCCAACTCCTGATTTCGGCTCAGGTCATGGTCTTATGATCATGAGATGAAGCCCCATGTGCGGCTCCACACTGAGCATGGAATCTGCTTAAGATATTTTCTCTCTCTCTCTCTCTCTCCCTCTCTCTACCCCTTCTCCCCAAAAAAGTAAGATTCTCTCTCCCTCTCCCTGGCTCCATGCAGGAAGCCTGACGTGGGACTTGATCCCCGGTCCCCAGGTTCACGCCCTGGGCTGAAGGTGGTGCTAAACCGCCAAGCCACCCGGGCTGTCCTAAAAATATTTTTTAAAAAGAAATAAACTAATTTGTTAAAAACCACAAACTACCAAAAACCACTGAAGAAGAAATAACTTTGGCAGCCCTGTATCTATTAAAGAAATTTAATTTGTAAATTACAACCTCATCATAAAGAAAACTCAGGACCCAGGGATGCCTGGGTGGCTCAGTGGTTGAGTGTCTGCCTTTGGTTTCAGATCATGATCTCAGGATGAGCAGGGAGCCAGCTTCTCCCTCTGCCTATGTCTCTGCCTCTGTGTGTGTGTCTCTCATGAATGAATAAAATCTTAGGAAAAAAAAGAAAAAAGAAAAGAAAACTCAGGACCCAGACTGCTTTACTGGTGAAATCTTCGAAACACCTAAGGAAGAAACAACACTAATTCTATACAAACTCTTCCAGCATATTGAAGTGGAGGGAATACTTCCCAACTCATTCTACAGAAACATTAAAGAAACACTACCTTGATACCAAAACAGCCAAAGATATTACAAGAAAATTACAGAATATCCCTCATGAACATAAATGCAGAAATTCAACAAAATTTAAGCAACTCAAACCCAACAATATGTAAAAAGTATAATATATCATGATGAAATGCGGTTTTTCCGAGAACACAAGATTGGTTAAATATATCTTCTTTTTAAAAAAAAAAATTTTATTTATTTATTTATTCATGATAGACAGAGAGAAGCAGAGACACAGGCAGAGGGAGAAGCAGGCTCCATGCCGAGAGCCTGACGCAGGACTCGATCCCGGGTCTCCAGGATCACGCCCTGGGCCAAAGGCAGGCGCCAAACCGCTGGGCCACCCAGGGATCCCTGGTTAAATATATCTTAAAAAAAAAAAAAAAAAAAAAGCAATGTAATCCACCATATTAACAAACAAAAGAGAAAATTTTTTTAATTTTTTTTCAAAAGAGAAAAATTATACGATCTCAATAAACACACAAAGAACAAAACTAACAAAATCTAATACCCATTCCCAAAAAAAGTCTCAGCAAAAAAAAAAAAAAAAAAAGTCTCAGCAAGCTAAGAATAGAAGGGAACTTCCTCAATCGATAAAGGCCATCTATTAAAAAAAAAACCCTACAGTTCACATCATACCTAATGTTAAAAGACATTCTACTGAAGTTCAGGAATAAGGCAAGGGTGTCCACTTTTATCACATTTATTCAACACTGTATTAGAGGTTCTAGCCAGTGTAGTATGAAAAGTAAGTAAAAGGCATCCAGTTGGGAAAAAAACATGTACAACCTGTCTGTATTCATAGACAACATGGTCTATTGAAAATCTGGTGGAGTCTATAAAAAAAGTACAAGACTAATACAATAGTTTAGCAAGGTTGGAGGCTATAAGATCAACACAGAATAATCAATTGCATTTTTATATACCAGCAGTGAACATTCAGAAATTAAAATTTTAGGGGTGCCTGGGCAGCTCAGTTGGTTAAGCACTGACTCTTAATTTTGGCTCAGGTCATGATCTCAGAGTTGTGAGATCAAGCCCAACGTTGGGCTCCACCCTGGGCATGAAGCTGCTTAAGATTCCCTCTCTCCCTCTCCCTCTGCCCCTCCTCCTCTTCACAAGCACACAGTCTCTCCTAAAAAAAAAAAAAAAAAAGAGAGAGAGAGAGAGAGAGAAAGAAATTAAAAATTTAAAAACCATCATTTACAAAAACACCAAAAAGTATGAAACAGTCAGGAATATATCTGACAAAAAATGTACAAGACCTGCACAATAAAAATTACAAAACCCTGCTGAGAGAAATATGAGACTATCTTAGTCTGTTGGGGCTGCTACAACAAAATACTGCAGACATGGGATCCCTGGGTGGCGCAGCGGTTTGGCGCCTGCCTTTGGCCCAGGGCGCGATCCTGGAGACCCGGGATCGAGTCCTGCGTCAGGCTCTCGGCATGGAGCCTGCTTCTCCCTCTGCCTGTGTCTCTGCCCCTCTCTCTCTGTCTCTCATGAATAAATAAATAAATAAATAAAATCTTTAAAAAAAAAGTTTGTTGAAGCAAAGACAGTATTGATGAGCATCCCTGGCACCCACATTCTGAGCTCTTGATATCAGTTCTGCATTCATTCTTGGAGAATGGATCCCTGTGTGGCTCAGCGGTTTAGCACCTGCCTTCGGCCCAGGGCATGACCCTGGAGTCCCAGGACTGAGTCCCCCATCAGGCTCCCTACATGGAGCCTGCTTCTCTGCCTCTGTGTGTGTGTTTCTGTCTCTCTCTCATGAATAAATAAATAAATCTTAAAAAAAACATTATTGGAGAAATGGTCATTTTCAGATGTACAGGAAGAATTTATAAGATTAACCTGGGCCATTTGTTGTATATGAAAGAAATCTTTCAAAGATTTAAAGCTTATAGAACACTTGGTTGGATCAATTTGGAAGAGCATGTGACTCCTAATCTTGGGGTCATGAGTTCAAAGCCCATGTTAAGTGCAGAGATGACTTAAATAAAACTTAAAAATATGTATTTTTAGTTCATGCCAAATACCTACCAACTTGATCAAAAATGAAACCTGTAGATCAAAAACAATGACTATAGATAGAGCATGTGACTCTTGATCTCAAGGTTGCAAGTTCAAGCCCTGGGTATACAGATTACTTAAAAATCTTTCTTTTTTAAAGATTACTTAAAATCTTAAAAAATGACTATAAGTTTTCAAACACATGGTATAAATTCACAAGTTTATGATAATACTCAAAGAAAAGATCCTTAGAAAACCAACAGCTGGGGCACCTGGGTGGCCCAGACAGTTGGTCATCTGCCTTTGGCTCAGGTCATGATCTCAGGGTCCTGTGATCCAGGCCCATGTCGGGTTCGCTGCTCAGTGAGGAGTTTGCTTCTCCCTCTGCCCCTGCCCCGCAACTCGTGCTCATCTATCTCTAATAAACAAAATCTTTAAAGGAAACCAACAGTCAAAAAAGGGAGGGGGGCACCTAAGTGGCTCAGTCAGTTAAGTGTCCAACTCATAATCTCAACGCAGGTCTTTATCTCAGAGCCATGAGTTCAAGCCCCACGCTGGGCTCCACACTAGGTGTGGATACTTTAAAAACGAACAAACAAACCTGTTACCAGAAGAGATGACTGTTACACTAACTCTACTCTGAAATTGGTTAATTAAAAGAATGAAGCATTCATTCTCCTTTCCTTTTTTATTGTTTTTTTTTTTTTTTGTTTTTTTTGTTTTGTTTTGTTTTTTATTTTAATTCCAGTATAGTTAACATAGTGTTTATAGCAGCTTCAGGTATACTATACAGTGATTCAACAATTCTATACTCAGTGCTCCTCATAATTAAGCGTATTCATCCACTCTTTTCAATAGGAACTACACTACAGCATAAGTCTGTTGCTGACAGAAAGCTCTTTAGATAAGAATAGTACCTCAAAAACATAAATATAACAGAAATAGCATGATGATACAACTTGACAACTTACTAATTAAGTAACTGATTCAAGTATCATCAGTGGATACTAAACTATTAGGACAAGATGCCTGGGTGGCTCAGTGGTTGAGCATCTGCCTTTGGCTCCGGGCATGATCCCACAGTTCCAGGATCGAGTCCCATATCAAGCTCCCTGCATGCAGCATGCTTCTCCCTCTGCCTTCGTCTCTACCTCTCTCTCTCTCTGTGTGTGTGTGTCTCTCATGAATAAATAAAATCTTTTTAAAAAATAAACAATTAGGTCAAGATTAACGGGGAATATTATAAGAGAAGGATCAGGCTGACACCGTCTAAACACAACTAGAATCACTAAAAGTGGGACAACCATTCATTATATATCTCCCAGTGTGATACAAAAGGAAGTACAGAACACCATCTGTGTGGTAACTGTTCCCCCCACCATCAAAAAATAAAAATAAAAAACATGAATTAAATCAAACTTCTAACCATTAGTTTACAGAAGAGAGAAATAAAAATAAATAAATAAAGCCCACAAGAATGCACAGATACTGAACACAGCATACCTACGTGAGAAATGCCCTGGTTTCTTCAATGAATCAATCACATGAAAAAGGGGTAATTATCATGTAATTAAATGTCTTAGACATGAAAGCAAAATAAGTGATAAATATGGACCTTATTTGTTTGTTTGTTTAGAGATATGGGGGGGGGGGGGGAGAGGCAGAGACACAGGCAGAAGGAAAAGCAGGCTCCATGCAGGGAGCCCAATGTGGGACTCAATCCCAGGACTATGAAGAGATGAAGTCACAAATCGAGAACAGATATCTGTAGCCTATTAGTTAACAAATTAGTATACAAAATTATATAAAAATGTCTTAAAAGTCAATCAAAAAAGAGAAACTCAAAATAGGCAAAGAACCTGAATATACACTTCACCAAAGAAGCACAAATAACCAATGAACATACGAAAAGATGCTCAACTTAAGGAAATGCTAATAAAACAAAATAGATGCCATTTCAAGCCCACTAGATTTAGAAAAAAAAATTAAAAGTCTGACAATATCAAGTGTTGTGGAGGAAGTGAGGAAACCAAAACACATACTGCTGGCTCTTGACTCAGTAACCACAAGATGCACGATTACCATAAGCCAATTCAGTGACTCAACCACTAGAAGTGTTTGGTAAGCAATTAAGCAACTGATAATGACCAATTAAGAATTATGAGAACACATGCAGACTACTGCCAAATACAAATTTGGGTCCTTAAAGAACTGAATCCGACCTGACTCAGCAATACAAATAAGAAAACTTTTAGTCTCTTATCCAGTTTCTCCAGTTTATTTTGTTAAGTACAAAATATTCAGGTATTCATTTCCTCCTAGAATACTAATGACACCTTGACTACAATTTTTTTTTAAGATTTTATTTATTTATTCATGCGAGACACACCGAAAGAGAAAGAGAAAGAGAAAGAGAAAGAGAAAGAGAAAGAGAAAGAGAGAGAGAGAGAGAGAGAGAGAGAGAGAGAGAGAGAGGCAGAGACGCAGGCAGAGGGAGGAGCAGGCTCCATTCAGGGAGCCCGATGTGGGACTCGATCTTGGGTCTCCAGGATCACACCCTGGGCTGCAGGCAGTGCTAAACCGCTGCGCCACCGGGGCTGCCCTTGACTACAATTTTAATGAACTATTTATCATTCCAGTTACACTACTATTACAAAGAGAACATGTAGTTTAAAAAGGCATTATTTTTAAAATAGTGGTTATACTTTAAATTCACTTGATAGGAATTGGAATGACCCTGTGACTGCCTAAGAGGGACAAAAGTGCAACAGTTATAGTTTGATCACTAAAGTTTAACAAATTCAAGTCCAAATTTAGACTCTACCATTTTAGATGTGTAACCTTAAATTACTCAACTTCACTGATCCTCAATTTCCTCAACAGGTAAAAAGCATGTGTATCACAACCTGCCTACCTAATCACATTGCAAAGATGAAGAGATTATGTAAAGTGCTTAACAATGCCCACCTCATTAGCATAAGTCCAGTTTTAGCACCTTTCCCTTTGAAAATCTTACTACTCTCACCTAAAATTATTTTTTATTTGTTTTAATATTTGATTTATTTATTCATGAGAGACACAGAGAAAGAGAGGCAGAGACATAGGCAGATGGAGAAGCAGGCTCCATGCGGGAACTTGATGTGAGACTCGATCCTGGGACTCCGATCCTGGGACTCCGGGATCACGCCCTGAGCCAAATGCACATGCTCAACCGCTGAGTCACCCAGGCGTCCCTCACCTCGAATTTTTTTTTCACCTCAAATTTTTAAAAATTTTTTTTTAATTTTTTATTTATTTATGATAGTCACAGAGAGAGAGAGAGAGAGAGAGAGGCAGAGACATAGGCAGAGGGAGAAGCAGGCTCCATGCACCGGGAGCCTGATGTGGGATTCGATCCCGGGTCTCCAGGATCACGCCCTGGGCCAAAGGCAAGCGCCAAACCACTGCGCCACCCAGGGATCCCCACCTCAAATTTTTAAAGCGTAAAATTACAACTCTCAATTCATAGGAAAATACTACTCTTAATTCAAGTTATTTCCAATATTACAAAATTGTCCAGTACAGTTTAGAAGAATACCCTTCTTCCTCTACCAGAAAGGCTTTCCTAAATTAGATTCTGGAAAAGAAGACAGATTTTCACTTATCTTTATGATATAGAAGCAGGGTTGCCCAAGCTATGCCAAAATCTAAACTCAGTTGATTTCTAAAATTCAATTCAAGGTTTTTTTGATTGTAAGAAAAATCTTTTTTTTTTTTTAAGGGGGAGACTTAAGCTGGAGCCCCATGCAAGGCTTAATCTCACCACCCTGAGATTATGTCCTGAGTCAAAATGGAGTCAGCTGCTTAACCAACTGAGCCACCCAAGTACCCAGAAAAAGCTATTTAATATTTAAGGTACCACATACTAACTTTTGCATTTCTTGAAAAAGCCTGTCTAAAGAAAATCACCTGATTAATAATGAGTTTATGGTACTGGGGGGTTTGGCGGGGGGAGGTTGGTTTGCTTGTAGAAAAAAAAGTTTACACCCAAAATAATCTCCATGTTGGGACACCTGGGTGGCTCAGCGGTTGAGCATCTGCCTTTGGCTCAAGGTGTGATCCTGGAGTCCCAGGATAGAGCCCCACATCAGGCTCCCTGAATGCAGCCTGCTTCTTCCTCTGCCTATGTGTCTGTCTCTCTCTTTCTGTGTCTCTCATGAATAAATAAAATCTTAAAAAAAAAAAAGAAATCATCTCCATGTTAAAAACTTCAAAACAGGGGCACCTGGGTGGCTAGTCAGTTAAGCATCTGCCTTCAGCTCAGGTTGTGATCCCAGGGTCCTGGAATGGAGCCCTGCATCGAGTTCCCTGCTAAGTGGGGAGTGGGCTTCTCCCTCTCCCTCTACTGCTCTCCCCTATGGAGTCCCAGGATCAAGTCCCACATCAGGCTTCCTGCTTGGAGCCTGTTTCTCCCTCTCCCTCTGCCTATGTCTCTGCCTCTCTCTCTCTCTCTCTCTCTCTCATGAATAAAATCTTTAAAAGGAAGGAAGGAAAGAAAGAAGGGAGGACGGACACACAAGATAAAGTGACATTGCCCAGTCTAAGAAATGTGAATAGCTATTGATAAGAATGGTCTACAGACTTAATTAATATTATCACATCAGGATACTGTTACAGTCGTCTTGGAAATCAAAATAAAAAATAAAATTTTTCAGGGGCATCTAGCTGGCTGAGTCAGGAGAGCATGATCTTGGGGTTGTGAGTTTGAGCCCCATATTGCTTGTAGAGATTATTTTTAAGAAATAAAAAAAATATTTCAATAAAAGTAATTTTAAAAATATTCCAGATACACATAAAATATGTCACGATGAAGCAATGAGTCAAAGAAAAACTGAGGAAATTCTTAAACCCACACAGTTTAATTTTCCTCCATTGTCTTCATTTCTAAAGTAACACTTTTCCTTCCAATGAGGGATAGCAAGTTAGTAAGTTAGAGAAACATTAATTTTCCCATTTCCATAATTAGAATGACTCTTAATGGAACAGACAGCAGTCAGTAAATTTTGAACAAACAGGTAACAGAGGGACGCCTGGGGGCTCAGTGGTTGAGCCGTCAGCCTTCAGCCCAGGGCGTGATCCTGGAGTCCCAGGATCAAGTCCCACATCTGGGCTCCCTGAATGGAGCCTGCTTCTCTCTCTGCCTGTCTCTGCCTCTCTCTCTCTCTCTCTGTGTCTCTCATGAATAAATATAAAAAAAAAAAAGGTAACAGACTGAATAGGACAGATTAAAAATAAAAATTTAATTTATAAAACTCCACTTAATAGGTTAATGCAGAAAATGTAGTTCTTTTAGGCTCTGAATATTTCACATTCTTTGTTATAAAATAATACATAAACTTTCAGTTTAACTAGTTTAGGACATTAGCTAGAAAGAACTAGCTAGGGCACCTGGGTGGCTCAGTGGCTGAGCATCTGCCTTTAGCCCACGTGGTGACCCCGGAATTCTGGAATCAAGTCTTGCATTGGGCTCCATGCATGGAGCCTGCTTCTTCCTCTGCCTGTGTCTCTGCCACCCCCACTCCCCACCCCCGCTCTGTCTCTCATGAATAAATAAAATATTACAAAAAAAAAAAAAAAACTAGCAATCACTAAATACTAAACGCCCTGTCTTCCCCCCATCTAATGTGACAAAATTCCAAAGAGAAACATCATATCTATTCAATTTCCCAAATGCTAATAACTAAAACTTAGGAAAGAGAAAACAATAATAAGTAGGGTTAGAACACAAACTATTTAATAGTTAACAAAATTACGAAATCTGGTTTTCTAACACTCTATGGTGTTTATTTTATCTTTTTAAAAAGATTTTATTTATTTATTCATGAGAGATACAGATTGAGAGAGAGACATAGGCAGAGGGAAGAGCAGGATCCATGCAGGGAGCCCGATGTAGGACTCGATCCTGGGATCCAGGATCACACCCTGGGCCAGCAGACGCTCAACCACTGAGCCACCCAGGCATCCCACTCTCTGGTGTTTAAAAACACAAATTTTTATTCCAGCTTGATATAAAATGTATTTTCATTTTCAAGAGGCTAGTCTGGAAACAAGTACGTGTGGAGACAACCAAAGGTCAGAGATCCCTGACAGAAATCACATAAATGAAAAGTAACTTGAGGTTCCACAATAAAGATCTGGGTCTGTTTCTGAGGCCCAGGTGGGCTGCATGGCTAAGTCCCCACCCAAGAAATAAACAAAAGAGGCAAGATAAACACACTGGAGAAGGTCAGACAACGTCAAAGACACCCCAAAGACCCCCTCACCCTGGCTCCGGTGTCCTCCCATTCTCCCTAATCTCAACGCCTCACGGAGAAGTAAATCTGCATCTCACTTCCCCAACTCACCCTCAACTCCCGATCAGTTGCTTTCTTTACTAAAATCTGGGTCCTCTTCCCCGAAATCCTCTAATTCCCACCGAGCTCTCACTCCAGCCAGATACACATCTACCGCGCCTGTCTTTCAGTAACGTATTAGTCCCCTTAATCCGAACTCATTTTTTCCGCATCCCATCTGCCTTCCGCCCCTTCAACTCTGGTCCCCTCACTCCGACCTTTCTCCCAGAATCCTCCCCAAGTCACGGATCTCTGGCCCCTTCTGCCTCCCACCCCCTCAACTATAGCTCCTTTCTTCCCGCTCGGCCTCCAACCTCCTCCCAGGGAATCCTCTCCCATCCGTCTCCCGGTACCGGTCCCCTCCCCCAACTCCGCCCCTCTCCCACTTCTCCCAGCGGGAGGCCCCCTCACCTGAACACCGCTGCTGCTAATGTCCCAGAACCCGAAAGGTGCTGGCGCCGGACGGCCTCCCAGGCTCGGTCCCCGCTGAGCTCCTGACGGCCCCTAGGGAGAGCGAACGCCACCACCTCCAACTCTGCCCGCCTCGGGCCAGGCCGTCACCGTAGCCACCGCCAGTGCCACAGCCGCCATGTTGAAGTCCTATTTCCCTCCTCCTTCCCCTCACCGCCCCGCCCCTTAGGGCGTCTGACGTCATGGCGTCGCGCTCCACCCTCCTTGGGCCAATGGGAGGGGCCGACGGTGACGTAGCTAATCTCTCTTGTACTGCCCAACTCTAGTTGCCTGGACCGCTGCAATTGGAACGGATGGACTTTGCTGACCTAAAGAAAGGGAAAGGGGGGGGGGGCGGTTACTGAGAGGGTAAGGCGTAGAGGCTGGAGAAGCAGCCCAGGCGAGAACCTGAGAGGCTAGAATCTCCAAAGGACGCACAAAGACTTCATAATGAGACCTACTTGGGAATCAGAATGTCTGGCTTCTGGTCCCGGATCAGTGATCTGGTGGTACAAGTCCTATTCTTTCTGGGTCTCATTTTCCCCATTTACAAAGATTGAGTTAGAAGGTGACCTCTAAGTCTCCCTCCAATTGTGACATCCAGCGCTTTAAACTAGGTAATCCAATCCCAAACATTTACTGCCTTCTGCATTTTTTTGTCTCTTGGAATCAGGTGCATAGAAGATTCATAACTGCATGAGATGAATCTTTGTTCCCAAAAGTTCCTACCTGGTGAGAGAAATTGAAGCATTAACAGTTAACTCCAGGAAAAATCAGAGTGATAATGGCTTAACAGGTGCATTAATTACTCTGGAAAAATTGGCTTTTGGCTAAGGGATTAGGAAAGATTTACATCTCCACACTTTCTAGGTACATAATGATTGTGTACACTGAGGGAGCCTGGGTGACAGAATCCGTTAGGCGTCTGCCTTAGGCTTAGGTCATGATCCGAGAGTCCTGCAAGGAATCTGCTTCTCCCTGGGGGCCCCCCACTTGCGCTTGAGCTCTTTGTCTCTGTCAAATGGGTAAATAAAATCTTTTAAAAATAACAAAAAGAATGTGTACACTCTCATGCCTAATTCTTCAGCCCTGTTTTCTCTTCAGAAATCCAGAGAATAGGGCAGCCCCGGTGGCTTAGCGGTTTAGCGCCGCCTTCGGCCCGGGGTGTGGTCCTGGAGACGCAGCATCGAGACCCGCATCAGGCTCCCTGCTTGGAGCCTGCTTCTCCCTCTGCCTCTCTCTCTCTCTCTCTTTCTCTCTCTCTGTCTCTCATGAATAAATAGATGGAATCTTAAAGAAAAAAAAAAGAAGAGAAGAAGAAGAAAGAAATCCAGAGAATATTTGTACTTTGAAGGGTACTATGAAAGAAGATGGGTGTTCCAGAAGGGGGAAGTTAACGTAAGCAGAAAATAGCAAATCATCTATTCTGGATTATTTGCATACTTAATTCAATAAATAATGGGCAGCCACTGGTTTATGGAAGAGCAATGAGCTGAATAAAACTCTTCACTAAGAGAATTAAAATGGTAGCAGTGAATAAAATGGACTGGAGACTACATGGCAGACTTCTGCAGTAACGGATTCATACCTGAACTAATGCAGAGACAGCAGGGACACCTGGGTGGCTCAGTGGTTGAGCATCTGCCTTCAGCTCAGGGCGTGATCCCAGGACCTGGGATCAAGTCCCACATCGGATTCCTTGCAAGAAGCTTGCTTCTCCCTCTCTCTCTCTCTCTCTCTCTCTTATGAATAAAATAAAATCTTAAAAAAAAAAAAAAGCAGAGACAGCAGATAGAGACTAGGGGATAAACTAAACCAAGATTTAGGGGATTGACTCAACAACACTCCCATGTGAAGACCTGCTACATGAGAGAATAAATCATAAAGAAGAAAAACCAAGTTCTGGGGTGCGGGGTGGGTGTTTTTAACAGAAACAAGAAAGAAGTAAGGTTTACTGAAGTGTCACAGGAGGGAATAATGAGTTCAGCTGTCCAAATTAAGATGATGCCAAATTTTCGGGAGAGATGTTCAGGTGAGAATGTGAGCTTAGAAATCAGAAAGAGGGACACCTGGGTGGCTCAGAGGTTGAACATCTGCCTTTGGCTCAGGGTGTGACCCCGGGACCGGGATCGAGTCCCACATCAGGCTCTCTGCATGGAGCCTGCTTCTCCCACTGCCTGTGTCTCTGCCTCTCTCTCTGTCTCTTGTGAAAAAATAAATAAAATCTTAGAAAAAAAAAAGAAATCAGAAAGAGGTAAGGAGTACACATGTATGATATACTGATACTCCTTAAGCAATTAAAATTTTCATTGATCATTCAACAAGCATTTACTCAGTGCTGGTAGAATAACAAGCAGTGTCCTATGCCCTGGGAATATGGCAGCATATAGAAGAGACTCCCCACCTCAAAAAAAAAAAAAAAATCCTGTTCTCACAGAGTTTATATTCTAGAGGAAAATGACTAATAGTAATGGTGATAAGTGTGAAAAAGAAAAAAATCAAGGAAAGGAGATAGAATGCATCTATGATTGAAATTTATAAAGGATGGCCAGGGAAAGGTGACATCTGAGTAAAGACCTGAAGGAAGTGAAATATTTGCAGATATCTAGGAAAAGAAAATGCCAATCCAAGGGAACACAGTACAAAGGCCCTGAGATGGAAGTTCACCTTCTATGGTCTAGGAACAGTGAATGGAATGGAGTGAGCAAAGAGAATGGTGGGAGATGAAGCCAGAGAAAAAACAGGGGACTGAATCACATAGGGTCCTATAAATCTTTTTAAGGATTTTAGCTTTTATTCTAAGATAGCTGAAAGCCATTGGAGAGTTGTAAGCAGAGAAGGAAAATGACCTAACTTTTTAGTAGGATCATTTTAGCTACTACACTGAGCATAAGCTTAAGAAAGACAAGGTTTGGGGGATCCCTGGGTGGCTCAGTGGTTTAGCACCTGCCTTCGGCCCAGGGCATGATCCTGGAGTCCCGGGATTGAGTCCCACGTCGGGCTCCCTGCATGGAGCCTGCTTCTCCCACTGCCTGTGTCTCTGCCTCTTTCTCTCTGTGTCTCTCATGAATAAATAAACAAATAATATTTTTAAAAAAGAAGAAGAAGGACAAGGTTTGGGGTGCCTGGGTGACTCAGCAGTTGAGCATCTACCTTGGGCTCTGGGTGTGATCTAGGAGTTCTGGGATCCAGTCCCACATCGGACTCCCTACAGAGAGCCTGCTTCTCCCTCTTGCCTGTATCTCTGCCTTCTCTCTGTGTCTCTCATGAATAAATAAAATCTTTAAAAGAAGAAGAAGAAGAAGAAGAAGAAGAAGAAGAAGAAGAAGAAGAAGAAGAAGAAGAAAGACCATTTAGAGATTATTGCAGTAATCCAAGCAGGAAATGATAGTCCTAGGTAGTACTGTAGAGTTGTAGTAGCACTGAAGGTGATTAGAAATGGCTAGGATTCTGAGTACATTTTGAAGGTAGAGCAGTAAAAATTTGCTCACAGATTAGATGCACAGTGTGAAGAAATGAAAGGACTCATGGATGACTTTAAGATTCTTTTTTTAAGGGACGCCTGGGTGGCTCAGCGGTTGAGACTCTGCCTTTGGCTCAGGGTATGATCCTGCGGTCCTGGGATCAAGTCCCACATTGGGCTCCCCACAGGGACCCTGCTTCTTCCTCTCCCTGTGTCTCTGCCCATCTCTCTCTCTCTCTCTCTCTCTCTCTCTGTCTCTCATGAATAAATAAATAATAAATCTTAAAAAAAAGATTCTTTTTTTAAGATTTTACATATTTATTCATGAGAGACACAAAAAGAGAGGCAGAGACACAGGCAGAGGGAGAAGCAGGCTCCATGCAGGGAGCCGGACGTGGAACCCGATCCCGGGACTCCAGGATCATGCCCTGGGCCGAAGGCAGGTGCTAAACCACTGAGCTACCCAGGCATCCCTGACCTTAAGTTTTTTTACCTCAGTCAAATTCTTGCAGGTTTGTCTAGAAGAATGGAAAATCGGATTAAAATTAACCCTCTGGAACATTAACAAATAGGGCATGGGAAGAGGAAGCAGAAAAAGAATGGAAAAATAGTGACCAGAGAAGTAGAAAAGGAGGGGCACCAGGTGGTTCAATGGTTGAGCATCTGCCTTCAGCTCAGGTCATGATCCCAGGGTCCTGGGATTGAGCTCCCCGCATCAGGCTCCCTGCAGGGAGCCTACTTCTCCCTCTGCCTGTTGTCTCTGCCTCTCTCTCTGTCTCTCATAAATAAATAAGTAAATAAATAAATAAATAATCTTTTTAAAAAAATAAAAGGGAGAAGTAGAAAAGGAATCAGAAGACTATGGTGCCATGGCGGATTAGGAAGGGAAAACTTTTGGAGGGCTGGGCCTGTGCCTTTAAGAGTAGACCTCCCTGAAACCAGAGGCTAGCCTCCTGCATCAGATAAGGACTTGTGAGATTTCCCCACCAGCCTCAGTTTTTCCTCTTCCTTCCTACTTTAGGTGGGAATCAGGTTTCTGACCATCCACTTCTGGTCCAGCCTGCTGTCTCCTATTCCCCCATGGACACAACCCTTTCTTAAGAAATGGAAATGAGGTAGGAAACAAAAACTTCACCTTTCTAAGAGTGACTCATACTTGACAGTTTCCAGGTGTGAATCCCAATGGCAATTCTCTTTGGGGCGGGAAGAAGCTGAACAGGATACCGGTCCTCTACTACCCCTGCCCAAAGTCTTTCCTTCCCAGTGCCAGCATCTAGACAGTGCCAGCACCAGCTAGCCTAGAAGCGGCACTCCAAGCCAAAGGCACCAGCTTGCACTCCTCCCATTTCTCCTCTTCTTTCTCCCCTCCTTCATACACTAGGCTTTTGGGGTGGATCTAAAAGCAGAGATGGGAAAAATAACAAGCTCTCAATCTTTAGCTATCCAGCATTTACTAAGTCCTACCATATGCCAGCCATCATGAGTCTACAAGGATACTCTTGAGGAAGTCAAGTGAGGGAAGCAGACAGGTGTGCAGATAATGGTGGTACCTGGCAGAAAATTATCTCAGTTCCTAGGTGGTACATTCCATGCCTCAGGAATAGAGAGGGGAGAAAGTTTGGATAGACTTGAGAAATCAAGGAAGACTGTATGGAATTTTTTTTTTTTTTAGATTTTTCAATTTTTTTTTTTGAGAAAGAAAGCACACAGAGCTAGGGAGAGAAAACATGAGTAGGGGAGAGAGGCAGAGGGAGAAGGAGAGGCAGACTCCTCACTGAGCAGGGCGCCCAACGCGGGGCTCAATCCCAGGACCCCAAGATCATGACCTTGGCTGAAGGCAGACGCTTCACCGACTGAGCCACCCAGGCACCCAGAAGACTGCATGGAAAATTGAAGCATTTAAGTTAGGCCTTAAAAAACAGGTAAAAAAAACAAAAACAAAAAAAACAGGTAGAATGGAGGCAGCCCAGGTGGCTCAGCGGTTTAGCACCGTCTTCATCCCAGGGCCTGATCCTGGAGACCTGGGTTCGAGTCCCATGTTGGGCTCCCTGCATGCATGGAGCCTGCTTCTCCCTCTGCCTCTCTCTCTCTGTATCTCTCATGAATTAATAAAATCTTAAAAAAAAAAAAAACAGGTAGAATGAAGAGTGCCCATAGCAATAAGATGGGGAGCCTCTTTTCTCTCTCTCTCTCTGAAATAAATAAATCTTTAAAAAAAATGCAAATAGCTAGTGAACATATAAAAAATATGGTCAACATGACCAATAATTTTTAAAAATGAAAACAGGCCCCATTTTTCACCTAACAAATTGGCAAAAGCTAGAAGGATTAATTACATCCATTGCCATTGTGGATGGAGAAATAAGCATACTTATATACTGTTGATGGCAGTACAAATTGGTGAAATCTTTTGGTAGAGCAGTTTGGCAGTAACTGTCACAATATATTGTGGAGTAAAAAGCAAGTTACAGAATAATGCATATTGTATCCACTTTTGTAGAAAAGAAACAACTAGATAGATGGATATAAATGCAGACATAGATATAAATGTAGATTTCGAGGGGTGCCTGGCTGGCTCAGTCGGCAGAACATGGTGGAGCATGAGACTATGGATCTCAGGATAATGAGTTGAAGCCACACATGTGGCATAGAGTTTACTTAGAAGAGAAATTTTTTTAAATAAATAACTATAGATTTAGATATTTAAACATAGATAACAGACTGAAAAAGTACACACCAAACTCTTATTATGGCTCTAGAGGGAACAGGATGTGCCTGGAAGAGGGTAGGCAGCAGGACTTGGAACCAAGGAAGGAAGGAAAGTGGAAACCAGGGAGATAACAGCCACTGCTAGAAGATGCTCTCACAGCCATAAGAGAGAGGAAGAATTACCCTGACTGCTTCCTTCCTCCCCCTCCAGTTGCCTGCCAGTGCCTCCCACTGATGGAATCTAACTAGTATTCAGTTGGCAAAAGAAGCTCAGAAATGTAGTTTTTCAGAGCAGAGATATAATGACCAACCTCAAAAAGCTATTGGGTACTTGACAGAATCAAAGAGAGAGGGGTGCCTGGGTGGCTCAGTTGGTCAAGTGTCTGCCTTCGGCTTGGGTCATGGTCTCCCAGGTTCTGGGATCTAGCCCCACATCGGGCTCCCTGCTTGGTGGGGAGTCTGCTTCCCCCTCTTCTCCCAGCTTGTGCTCTCTGTTGCTATCTCTGTCTCTCTCTCTCTCTCTCTCTCTCTCTCTCAAATACATAAAATCTTTAAAAAAAAAAATCAAAGAGAGAGATAGAGAACCAGATATGAAAAACAGTAGAAAACCTAGTAAAAAAGAGAAAGAACCATGTGAGGTAAGGGTCATCCCGTAGAAGAGTAAAAGAAATGGGCGCCTGGGTACCTCAGTCAGCTAAGTTTCCAACTCTGGTTTCAGCTCAGGTCATGAGTTTAGGATCCTGGGATTGAGCCCTGCTTTGGGCTCTGTGGATACAATACCATGGTATAAAACTCACCAACCTGAGTGCAACCGGATTTTAGCCTTCTCTGGACCCCTCAATCAGGCACTTTTGTGAGCACAAAGTACATATCTATACATTGCTGTCCTGGTTGAGGAGGCAGAGGCTGGCACCAATGGAAGGAGAGTAGAGGCAGCCTGTGAGGATATGGATCTGTGCAAGAGGAAGCTCTGGAAGCTCATCCTCCTAGCCCAGAACTTCATTAGAAATCTCAATGATTTCATTTGCTTCTGGTGCTGCTAACTGTGACGGTGAGGAATTTGCAAAGAGAACCCTCCGGAAATTGGAAAGACTCCTTTGGAAGGAAAAATTAGCAGATGGTGTTTACAGCTTTGCTTTGGTTCTCCCATCAGAGTGAATGCCAGATGTTTACTTCTGGTTTCCAAGATAGTGTGTGAGATCGAAAAGGTTCCTTTGCCCAAAGATAATGAAATACCGGAATAAGTTAAGGTTGAGTATGTGGGCAAGTAAATCCTGTGCCAGCTCAGCAAAATTAGATTTGCTGCTATGGTATTACCATTCTAGTCTTTTCTTTAAGTGATGTAACAGCATCAGTGTCCCATAATAGGGGGTTGGCAAGATAAATCCACATGAGACAATGCTATGCAGCATTAAAAAGGATGTTATACAGTCTTTTTTTTTTAAGATTTTATTTTTTATTCATGAGAGAGAGGCAGAGACATAGGCAGAGGGAGAAGTAGGCTTCCCACAAGGAGCCCAATGAGGGACTTGATCCTGGATCCCAGGATCAGGCCCTGAGCCAAAGGCAGATGCTCAACCACTGAGCCACCCAGGTATCCCAAAAAGGATGTTATAAAAGACGAAATTATAGACACAGTAAGATCAGTGGTTGCCAAAGGTTAGGGAAGGGGGATAAATAGGTGAAGTATACATCATTTTTAGGGTCCTAAAATATTCTACATGATACTTGTAATGGTGAGTGCATGACATTATGCATTTGTCAAAATCCATAGAACTGCAAAAAACAAAGGGTGAAACTTAATATAATCTATGAACCTTAATAATAATGCATCAATACTTGCTTCTGCTTGGGTCATGTTACAATTGTAACAAATGTACCACACTAATGCAAGGATTTAATAATAGGGGAACCTGTGGTGGGATTGGGGTTTATGGGAATTCTCCATATTATTTGCTCAATTTTTTCTATAAATATAAAACTGTTCTAAAAAATAAAGTCTAAAAGAAGGATGTTATAGAAGTATGTAAATATGAAAAGATGCTTATAAAACATTGCTAAGTTTAAAAAGAGCTACTGGGCAGCCCGGGTGGTTCAGAGGTTTAGCGCTGCCTTCAGTCCAGGACCTGGTCCTGGAGGCCTGGGATCGAGTCCCACGTCGAGCTCCCTGCATGGAGCCTGCTTCTCCCTCTGCCTGTGTCTCTGCCTCTCTCTCTCTCTTTCTGTCTCATGAATAAATAAAAATAAAATCTTTTTTAAAAATAAATAAATAAAATAATAAAATAAAAAAATAAAAAGAGCTACTAACCATATATTTAATATGCTCATTTTTGTAAAACTACACACATACACACAATATAATTTTGAATTTGAAATTCTGAAAGGACATATGCCAAAATATTTACAGTGGTTAATTCTTGGTGGAAGGATTATGGGTAATTTGTAATTTCTCCTTTTTGTTTGCTTATTTTATTTTTTTAATATTTTGTTTATTGGGGATCCCTGGGTGGCTCAGTGGTTTGGCACCTGCCTTTGGCCCAGGGCGTGATCCTGGAGTCCCGGGATTGAGTCCCACGTCAGGCTCCTGGCATGGAGCCTGCTTCTCCCTCCTCCTTTGTCTCTACCTCTCTCTCTCTCTCTCTCTGTCTATCATAAATAAATACATAAATCTTAAAATATATATATATATTTATTTATTTATTTATTCATGAGAGACACAGAGAGAAAGAGAGGCAGAGACACAGGCAGAGGGAGAAGCAGGCTCCATGCAGGGAGACTGATGTGGGACTCCATCCCGGAACTCCAGGATCATGCCTTGGGCCAAAGGCATGCACTAAACTGCTGAGCCATCCAGGGACCCCCATTTGCTTATTTTAAAATGCTCCAGGGCTGCCTGGCTGTCTCAATTGGTAAAGCATGAGACTCTTGATCTTGGAATTGTAACTGCAAGCCCCACATTGAGTGTAGAGATTACTTAAAATATAAATAGTCTTTTCAAAAAAATGCTTTAACACATTTTTACTACACAAAACACAGAATATTTTCCCATTGTAAATGGTTCAAACAATAGGAAGTGTATTTTAGTACCCCAGATCTCCACACTTCAAAACTGAAGCATTCACTCTCCCAGCTAAGGAGAGTGTTAATGGCTGATAGTTTGCGGTTAAGCACTCCATACAACCTTCCCAAGAAGAGCTGCTTCACTTAAAATCATGCCTTCCCCAAAAGCATAAGATACCTAGGAATAAACCTAACCAAAGAGGTAAAGGATCTATATACCCTAAAAACTACAGAACACTTCTGAAAGAAATCAAGGAAGACACAAAGAGATGGAAAAGCATTCCATGCTCATGGATTGGAAGAATAAATATTGTGAAAAGGTCTGTGCTACCCAGGGCAATTTACACATTTAATGCAATCCCTACCAAAATACCATGGACTTTCTTTTTTTTTTTTTTTTACCATGGACTTTCATCAGAGAGTTGGAACAAATCATCTTAAGATTTGTGTGGGGGGATCCCTGGGTGGCGCAGCGGTTTAGCTCCTGCCTTTGGCCCAGGGCGCGATCCTGAAGACCCAGGATCGAATCCCACGTCGGGCTCCCGGTGCATGGAGCCAGCTTCTCCCTCTGCCTGTGTCTCTGCCTCTCTCTCTCTCACTGTGTGCCTATCAAAAAAATAAAATAAAATAAAAGATTTGTGTGGGAACAGAAAAGACCCCAAATAGAAAAAGAAAAAGAAAAACAGAGCTGGGAGCATCACAATGCCAGACTTCAGGTTGCACTACAAAGCTGTGGTCATCAAGACAGTGTGGTATTGGCACAAACAGAGACACATAGATCAATGGAAGAGAATAGAGAATCCAGAAGTAGACCCTCAACTTTATGGTCAACTAATATTCGACAAAGCAGGAAAGACTATCCACTGGAAAAAAGATAGTCTCTTCAATAAATGGTGCTGGGAAAATTGGACATCCACATGCTGAAGAATGAAACTAGACCATTCTCTTACACCATACACAAAGATAAACTCAAAATGGATGAAAGATCTAAATGTGAAACAAGAATCCATCGAAATCCTAGAGGAGAACATAGGCAACACCCTTTTTGAACTTGGCCACAGCAACTTCTTGCAAGATACATCCAGGAAGGCAAGGGAAACAAAAGCAAAAATGAATTATTGGGACTTCATCAAGATAAAAAGCTTCTGCACAGCAAAAGAAACAGTCAACACAACTAAAAGACAACCTACAGAATCGGAGAAGATATTTGCAAATGACCTATCAGATAAAGGGCTGGTATCCAAGATCTGTAAAGAACTTATTAAACTCAACAGCAAAGAAACAAACAATCCAATCATGAAATGGGCAGAAGACATGAACAGAAATTTCACCAAAGAAGACATACACATGGCCAAAAAGCACATGAGAAAATGCTCTGCATCACTGGCCATCAGGGAAATACAAATCAAAACCACGATGAGATACCACCTCACACCAGTGAGAATGGTGAAAATTAACAAGCAGGAAACAACAAATGTTGGAGAGGATGTGGAGAAAGGGGAACCCTCTTGCACTGTTGGTGGGAATGTGAACTGGTGCAGCCACTCTGGAAAACTGTGGAGGTTCCTCAAAGAGTTAAAAATAGATCTGCCCTGGGATCCCTGGGTGGCGCAGCGGTTTGGCGCCTGCCTTTGGCCCAGGGCGCGATCCTGGAGACTCAGGATCGAGTCCCACGTCGGGCTCCGGGTGCATGGAGCCTGCTTCTCCCTCTGCCTGTGTCTCTGCCTCTCTCTCTCTCTCTCACTGTGTGCCTATCATAAATAAATAAAATTAAAAAAAAAAATAGATCTGCCCTACGACCCAGCAATTGCACTGCTGGGGATTTACCCCAAAGATACAGATGCAGTGAAAAGCCAAGACACCTGCACCCCAATATTTATAGCAGCAATGTCCACAATAGCCAAACTGTGGAAGGAGCCTCGGTGTCCATCAAAAGATGAATGGATAAAGAAGATGTGGTATATGTATACAATGGAATATTACTCAGCCATTAGAAATGACAAATACCCACCATATGCTTCAACGTGGATGGAACTGGGGGGTATTATGCTGAGTGAAATAAGTCAATCAGAGAAGGACAAACATTATATGGTCTCATTCATTTGGTGAATATAAAAATTAGTGAAAGGGAATAAAGAAGAAAGGAGAGAAAATGAGTGAAAATATCAGTGAGGGTGACAAAACGTGAGAGACACTTAACTCTGGGAAACGAACAAGGGATAGTGGAAAGGGAGGTGGGTGGAAAGGGAGGAGGAGGTTGGGTGACTGGGCACCTGGCGGGATGAGCACTGGGTGTTATGCTATATGTTGACAAATTGAACTCCAATAAAAAAAATAAATAATAAAAAAGATTTTAAAAATGCCTTTGTAGGTGATATATAAAAAAATAAAACAACAAAAACTAATATTATAGATACCTATAAAGAATTTGAGTAAGAAGAATCATTTTCTAAATGTGAAAGTGTAAAACAGCAATAGTTATATGTTACATGATATCATTGCATCTAAACAAATATCATAAAAAAAAATAAACAAATATCATGAGTAGGGATCCCTGGGTGGCGCAGCGGTTTGGCGCCTGCCTTTGGCCCAGGGCGCGATCCTGGAGACCCGGGATCGAATCCCACATCGGGCTCCCGGTGCATGGAGCCTGCTTCTTCCTCCGCCTGTGTCTCTGCCTCTCTCTCTCTCTCTGTGACTATCATAAATAAAAAAATATATATATATATCATGAGTACAAAAAAATAATTAATTAATTAATTTAATTTAATTTAATCATGCCCTCAAAAAAATAAAAATAAAAATCATGCGCTCTTCCCCAAGGCAATTATATTAAAAAACTGATAGTTTCAGGGTAAAAAGACCTGTTTATCCTGGCCCCAAATAGGACCATCCTAGTTCCAATACTCTGCCTGGAATAGATGGAAGCTTTCTTGTTTTGGGGTTGTTGTTTTTAAACCCACAAACCCAAGATCAAGAGTCACATTTCCTTTTGACTGAGCCAGTCAGGCTCCTGGACTGAGACTTTTTTGAGAATGAATTGCAGCAACTTCTGTCCAAATCCTGCTTCATTCACTTTCCCACAAGTGATCCTAAGCACCTGTCCAATAAACTTTCTGGATTCAAATCACTGTCTGATTTCTGGGGAACCTGATAAACAGTAACTGTTGCCAGGAGTGATATAAGAAAGCAAATTCTAAATGAGATTTGAGAGGTACCTGGCTGCTCAGTTGGTTAAGCAGCTGCCTTCAGCTCAGATCATGATCTCAGGGTCCTGGGATAAAGCCCTGGCATTGGCGGGAAGCGGGGACAGGGGTGGAGAGGGCGTCCCTGATTAGTGGGGAGGCTGTTTTTCCCTCTGACCCTCTGCACGTGCACACGCTTTCTCAATCTCTCTCTAATAAATAAATAAAATATTTTAAAAAATAAATGAGATTTGAGAGTGGGATCACTCACCAGCCTGTAGACAATGAGGAGACCATCACTAGTGGTGAGTGGAGCATTGTTGGCGCCTGCATGTGATAGTAATGCAATTGTTCAGATTTTTACCAGTGATAATTTGGGATGTTTTGCCTGAGGAATGGAATGCATGGGGGTGGGAGAAAATGATGTGTCAGGCATTTGAGAAGTAATAGGATGTTTGTTGTTGAGAGAGTAATAGATACTTTGGAAAAAGGCTGAGTGTAAAAGTCAAAGGGCCTTCTTGGCAATGTATAGAGTCTATCATCTCCTGCCCCCAAAGGGTAGAAAAACCTAAGGATCAAGATCAGGCTCAGGGCTTAATTACGAGATTTTGAAGAGCTCCAGAGAAGTTAAATTCTCAGTCATAGTAAATTGGCTACACCTAAGTTAGAATTTTGATTGACAAGGGGTGGAAATGGGAGGCATGAGATGGGAATATCTGGGTCTATTTACCTGAAAATTTAGAATTCCCAGTTTCCTGGAGCCTTTATAACCTTGAGATCTTTATGAGTTGCCCACTCCTTCTTGTTACAAGTTAGTTTGGGGGGTGCCTGGATGGCTCAGTCAGTTAAGCGTCTGACTCTTGATTTTGGCTCAGGTCACTGTCTCAGGGTTATGAGATTGAGCCCCGAATCTGGCTCCATGTTAGAAGTGGAACCTGCTTAAGATTCTTTCTCCCTTTCCCTCTATCCCTCTACCAACTCTACATATTGTCTTTCCCTCTCTTAAAAAATAAAAAAAAAATTTCCCCTGGCTTGAAGATGATGCAGAAATCTCTGCTCTATAAAAAATGGTCCTCCCCATCTGGATTATCCCAACATCTTAACCTGGCCATTAGACCAATAACTAGGATTAAGTAACAAATGAGCAGGGCATGATAAGGGAGGAAGGGAGTATTTTTAACAGAGCTGTAGAATATAACCAATATATACTGACAGAGGCCAGGGGAATATAAAAAGGACTATATTCTGAGAATTCTGATACTTGGTCTAAGCAGGGCAAAGTTGAACCTAAAGTTGGATGAAAAAGAGGTTATCAATATGGGAACATTCTCCTGGGACATGGGATTCAACACCCTCACAAGAACCCTGAGAAACAGTTGTAACATGTTGCCTGGATGGCTCTTAAGAGCTTAGAGAATGCTATAGGTTCATAACAAATTAAGTAGAAATGTCAGAACTGCTGTGGGAGATGGTGAAAGGAGGGGTCAAAAGGCTTCGAGAAGGATGGAACACCTGGGTGGCTCAGCGGTTGAGTGCTTGCCTTAGGCCCAGAGCGTGATCTTAGGGTTCTGGGATCAAGTTCCTCATCGGGCTCCCTGCATGGAGCCTGCTTCTCCCTCTGCCTATTTCTCTGCCTCTCTCTTTGTGTGTGTTTCATGAATAAACAAATAAAATCTTGGGCAGCCCTGGTGGCTTAGTGGTTTAGCGCTGCCTTCTGCCCAGGGTGTGATCCTGGAGACCCTGGATTGAGTCCCATATCAGGCTCCCTGCATGGAGCCTGCTTCTCCCTCTGCCTGATTCTCTCTCTCTCTCTCTCTCTCTCTCTCTCTCTCTCTCTCTAATAAATAAATAAAAAATCTTTAAAGAAAATAAAATATTTTTAAAAAAAGGACACCTGGGTGGCTCAGCAGTTGAGCGCCTGCCTTTTGCTCAGGGTGTAATCCTGGTCCTGGGATCAAATCCCACATTGGGCTCCCTGTGAGGAACCTGCTTTTCTCTCAGCCTGTGTCTGTGCCTCTCTTTGTGTATCTCTCATGAATAAATAAATAAAATATTTTTTAAAAATCTTAAAAAAAAAAAAAAGGCTCAGAGAAGGAGGTTGCAGTGGATATAGCATGTAAAACCAGAAAACTCACCAAATGACTCTGTTCCATGGGAGTGCTCTGAGGAATATTCTGAGGAAAGGTCCACTGGCATCACTGAGGAGCTCAGTAACGTCTGCCCCTGCACTTTCAGAACAGCATTCCTTGATAACAATTGAGAATGACAGGATCCTTAAATACTAGAGGCCAGATGGAACCCCTAACCATCAGAAGCAACACAAATGCAATTATTGTAATGAACTATGAGATTGGAATGGCAACCTGAAGGGTCTGACTTGCAGAGAGCTATGGAGATAGCTGACGGAACACAATGTTCCTAAGGACAAGATGACCAATGTAGCAATTAAGATAAATCAGGGGTGGAAAAAAAAAAAATCAGGGGTGGAAGATCAAGAGGCTGAGTCATGATTCATTGCCTAGTTTCTGGACTAGAACCAGTTTCCAGACATGGAACCCAGTGACTAATGGAGAGGGCAGGTCTCCGGAGGAAGGGCTCTCCAACACCATGACAAGTAGAGATGGCTCCTTCCCCAAAGGGGTCTACTACCATTTACCTGGGCAGCCAGCACAGGGAAAAGGGAAATACTAGCCAAGGAATTCAAGGACTTTTGGATGCAAGGAATTCAAAAGTCTGAGATGAAATTGATAATAAGGGATCAAAAACATCATCAGGTTCCCCCAGTTAGAGTAGGGACATATGGAGATCACATAATAAATGGAGTCCTGTTCCAGGTTCAATTTGCAATAGATCCACTGTGTACACAGACATATC
The DNA here is from genome assembly GCF_018345385.1 of Vulpes lagopus. NCBI lineage: Eukaryota > Metazoa > Chordata > Mammalia > Carnivora > Canidae > Vulpes > Vulpes lagopus. Next base: position 81,885,804 of record NC_054830.1, read on the forward strand.
CAATGGTAATTTCCCCAATTCTCAAATGTGCAAATTATTATTTTTTTAAAAGATTTTATTCATCTATTCATGAGAAACACAGAGAGAGAGGAAAAGATATAGGCAGAGGGAGAAGCAGGCTCCCTGTGGGGAACTCAATGTGGGACTCTATTCCAGAAATCTGGGATCATGTCCTGAGCAGAGGCCCAACTGCTGAGCCACCCAGGCATCCCTCAAATGTGTAAATTAAATTGACATATCTGGTGGTTAATAGAACTACCACACTGGTCCCATGATCCGTAAAGTAAGAGCTGTCATAATAGAGAAGGCCAAGCAGAAAATTTTGAAACTTCCCCTTACCCCAGCCAAGATAGCAATAGAAAGGGAATGACAAATTAGTGACATTCTTAAAGATTTAAAGGATGCAGATGTAGGGATCCTTATTATATCTTTGTTTGATTCCACACAATCCTAGACAGACTCTAGAAGATAACAGTGGACTAGGCAAATTCACAAAAGTAGTAGCCCTGATTGGAACCAGTATATCAGGCTTAGTATATTTACTAAAGCAGATTAACATTGCCTCAAATATGTGGTATGTGACCACTGATTTGGTGAATGAATTCTTTTCCATCCCTATGAGAAAGGAGGCTCAGAAACAGTTAACTGTCATGTGGAATAGACAATAGCATACATTTATAGTCTTGCCCCAGAGACTGGGGCAATGTTATGTTAACTTTCATGCCCACTATCATAATACATTCTGAAAAGACTTGAACCATCTGGACATACCTGAGAACATCACATTGGTCCTCGTGTCGAAGATGTAATATTAACCTGACTAGACAGGTGAAAGTGGCAAAGTTATTGGAAATCTTTATAAAGACTTTATGGGCTTGCTATTTATTTATTTGTTTGTTTATTTGACAGAGAGAGTAAAAGGAGGAGCAGAGAGAGAGGGATAAGCTGACTCTGCTGAGCACAGAGCCCAGTGAGGGGCTCAATCACTTTAGGGGCACCTGGATGGCTCAGTTGGTTAAAGGTCTGCCTTTGGCTCAGGTTATGATCCCAGGTCCTGGGATTCAGCCCTGAAACAGACTCCCTGCTCAACTAGGAGTCTGACTCTCCCTCTCCCTCCCCCTACTCACGCTCTCTCATGTGCCCTCTCAAATAATTTTTTTAAAAAGATTTTATTTATTCATGAGAGACAGAGAGCAGAGACACAGGCAGAGGGAGAAGCAGGCTCCATGCAGGGAGCCTGACGTGGGACTCGATCTCAGGTCTCCAGGATCAGGCCCTGGGCTGAAGGCAGCACTAAACCGCTGAGCCACCCCGGTTGCCCCTCTCTCAAAAAAGTTTTTTCAAAATTTTTTAATCTCATTACAAGAGAAAAAAATAAAATAAATGTTAAATAAATTTTTAAAAAAGAACAAGAAGAGAAGGAATTGGGAGGTGCCTGGTTGGCTCAGTCGTTAGAGCTTGTGACTCTTGATCTTGGGGTTATAAGTTCAAGCCCCACATTGGTTATAGAGGTTACTTTTTTAAAAATCTGAAAAAAGAGAAATATTTAATTTGATCTAAGTATCCACCAATAGATGAATGGATAGAGAAGAAATGTCATATATATAATATATAATACATATTGAAATATTACTAAGCCATATAAAAGAATGAGATCTTGCCATTTGTGACAACACAAATGGACCGAAAGGGTTTTTTTTTTTTTTAATTTCTATTTATTTATGATAGTCACAGAGAGAGAGAGAGAGGCAGAGACACAGGCAGAGGGAGAAGCAGGCTCCATGCACGGGAGCCTGACGTGGGATTCGATCCCGGGTCTCCAGGATCGCGCCCTGGGCCAAAGGCAGGCGCCAAACCGCTGCGCCACCCAGGGATCCCGTTTTTTTTTTTTTTTTTTTTTTTAAATTTATTCATGAGAAACATAGAGAGAGGCAGAGGGAGAAGGAAGGTCCCACGTCTCCAGGATCATGCCCTGGGCCAAAGGTGGCACTAAACTGCTGAGCCACCGGGGCTGCCCAGACCGAAAGGGTTTAAAGCTAAGTAAAATAATTCAGTCAGAGAAAGGCAAATGCAGGGACGCCTAGGTAGCTCAGAGGTTCAGTGTCTGCCTCTGGCTCAGGGCGTGATCCCAGAATCGAGTCCTACATTCGGCTACTTGCCTGCTTCGTCCTCCGCCTATATCTCTGTCTCTCTGTGTGTCTCTCATGAATAAAGAAAATCTTTAAAAAAAAAAAAAAGGCAAATGCTAATTACTCTATGATTCTACTTCTTTGTGGATTCTAAACAACAAAACAAATGAACAAACAGAAACAGACGTTAAGGAAACGAATAGTTAAGGAAACGAATGATTGTTTACCACAGTAGGGAGGCGTAGTGGAGCAGATGAAAAGGTGAAGGGGTGGGGTGCGTGGGTGGCTCAGTGGTTGGAAATCTGCCTTCGGCTCAGGTCGTGATCCTGGGGTCCTGGGATCAAGTCCCACATCAGGGACCCCGCAGGGAGCCTGCTTCTCCCTCTGCCTATGTCTCTGCCTCTCTCTCTCTGCATTTCTCATGAATAAACAAATAAACCTTAAAAAAAAAAGAAAAGGAAAGGAAAGGAAAGGAAAGGAAAGGAAAGAAAAGAAAGATGAAGGGGATTAAGAAATACAGTACAAGGGCACCTCGGTGGCTCAGTTGGTTAAATGTTTGCCATTAGCTCAGGTCCTGATCCCAGAGGCCTGGGATCAAGCCCCACATCAGGGCCCCCTGCTCAGCAGGAAGTCTGCTTCTTGCTCTCCCTCTGCTACTTCTCCTGTTTGTGGCTCTCTCACCTCTCAAATAAATAAATAAAATCTTTAAAAAAAAAGTATTATAATAAATAAATCTTGGAGATACAATGTACAGAATAGGGAATATAGTAAATAATATAACTACATGGTGATAGATGGTAACTAGACTTATCATAGGGGTCATTTCTTAATGTGTAAAAATATCGAACCAGGCACCTGGGTGGCTCAGTCGGTTAAGTGGCTGCCTTCAGCTCAGATCATGATCTCTGGGTCCTGGGATTGAGCCCCCCACCAGTCAGGCTTCTGGCTCAGCAGAGAATCTGCTTCTCCCTCTCCCTCTGCCCCTCCTCCCGCTTGTGCTATTTCTCCCTCTCTCTCTCTCAAATAAATAAATAAATAAATAAAGTCTTTAAAAATATAGAGGCGCCTGAATGCCTCAGTCAGTTAAGCATCGGGACTCTGGATTTCAGCTCAGGTCATGATCTCACGGGTCATAGAGTCCTGTGACAGGCTCCCTGCTCAGTGCCGAGTCTGCTGCCCTCTCCCTCCCCCCTGCTTGAGTGCTCTCTCACTAAAATAAATAAAAAAATCTTTTTAAAAGTCTAAAAATATGTAAATTAAAAAGAAATAGGGACATCTTGGTGGTTCAGTCGCTTAAACATCTGCCTTCAGCTCAGTCTCTGGGATCCAGTCCTACATCAGGCTCCCTACTTAGCGGGAAACCTGCTTCTCTCTCTGTCCCTCTGCCTGCTGCTCGCCCTGCCGTACTATCTCTCTCTGTCAAATAAATAAATAAAATATTTAAAAATAAATAAATCAAAGCATCCTCCCAAGGGAGAACTGAAAATTTTAAAATAATAAATAAACAATAAATAAATAAATATTAGTACAAAAGGATGTGCAGTGAAAAGTAAATCTCCCTCCCACAGATACCCCTAAATCCCGAGATTAACTGATGTTACTAATTTCTAATTTCTTTTCTTCTTCTTCTTCTTCTTCTTCTTCTTCTTCTTCTTCTTCTTCTTCTTCTTCTTCTTCTTTTCTTCTTCTTCTTCTTTTTTAGGTAGGCTCCTTGCCCAGCATGGAGCCCAACATGGGGTTTGAATTCACAACCATGAAATCCAGACCTGAGCTGATATCAAGAATCAATGCTTGGGGTGCCTGGGTGATTCAGTCAGTTAAGTGTCTGCCTTTGGTTCAGGTCTTGATCTAGGGGTCCTGAGATTGTGCTCTGTATGGGGCTCCTTGCTCAGTGGGGAGCCTGCTTCTCCCTCTCCCCTTCCACCAGCTTGTGCTCTCTTTCTCTCAAATTTAAAAAATCTTTAAAAAATAGGGTCAATCCTTAACCAACTGGGCCATCCAGGTGCCCCACTATGTAAACTTCCAGAAATATATCCTTTTTACACAAATGAAAGCCTATTAAGTACAATGTATTATTTTTTTCTTTCTCTTTTATAGCTTTACTTATATATTAGAAGTTATTACATATTAGGACATTCTATCTTATTCTTTTCTAACAATTTCATAGTATTCCATTTTATTCATGTATCAGAATTCTATCCATTCATTAAGTCAACAAGTATCTTTTTGTTATTTATGCACTGTGTGCTCTGATTTATACTTTAAGATTTTTTTTATAACTAATCAATACCCAGTATGGGGCTCAAATTTATAACCCCAAGGTCCAGAGTTGCATGTACTACTGACCAAGGCAGTCAGGCGTCCCTGGTTTATATTTTAAAAGGATCCCATTGGCTCCTGGGTGGTGAATGGACCATAAAAGGATAAGAATGGGGACACCTGGGTGGTTCAGGGGTTTAGTGCCTGCTTTTAGCTATCCTGGAATTCCAGAGATCCCGGAATCTCTGTCTCTCATGAATAAATAAATAAAATCTTTTAAAAAGATAAAAATAATAAAAAAGAAAACATGGAAAGCAGTTAAAAACTATTACAGCATGTACTCTAGGCTAGAGATGATAGTAGCTTATACTAGTGAAGTAGTAAAGAGTTGAGAGGTGATTAGATTCTGCATGTTTTAAATGTGTAACTATTAAGATTTGCTGATTGAGAACATCAAATGAATCAACAATGTAGACTGATTCCAGTCTAAGTACAACAAAAGTCCACTGTTTAGGGGGAACGCCTGGGTGGCTCAATGGTTGAGCACCTGTCTTCAGCTCAGGTTGTGATCCTGGGGTCCTGGGATTGAGTCCCGCATCAGGATCCCTGCAGGGAGCCTGCTTCTCCCTCTGCCTATATCTCTGCCTCTCTCTGTGTGTCTCTCATGAATAAATAAACAAAATCTTGAAAAAAAAAATCCACTGTGGGATCCCTGGCGCCTGCCTTTGGCCCAGGGCGCGATCCTGGAGACCCGGGATCGAATCCCACGTCGGGCTCCCAGTGCATGGAGCCTGCTTCTCCCTCTGCCTGTGTCTCTGCCTCTCTCTGTCTCTCTCTGTGTGACTATCATAAATAAAAAAAATAAAAATAAAAAAAATCCACTGTTTAGGTTGTCCTGAAGCACTAGAATTCTCTATATGTGTTGGCAACATGAAAGAGTATAAGGGATTGCTGGGAGTAGATAAGCAAATAAGAGAAAACTAACATTTCTCTAACATCTGTGCAGCAGTGTTCTGAGGTTGCTAGTAACATAAACCAATTCTGTCTAATGTGATACAGAAAAAGGAAGTTATCAGAAGGACATGCAGGTGGTGACAGTCTTGAAAGAACAGTTGAACCACCAGGCCTTAAAAAAGACAAGAACTAGGTACCTCCAGGAATCTAGATGGCAAGAACAATTGGATAGTCTCTTCAGGGTGACCCCTGGCATGAATCAACTCCAACCCTTGTCCATCTCTTATTCACCCTTCAAAGGATACAAATTATAGGGATTTAAGGATCTGGCTAGCCTCAGTTGGGTCAGCTGCCCACTCAGTCAGAGAAGAAAAGCATCTTGACTGACAGATCTACCATTAGAGTATGCAGCAGGGGAAAGGTAGTATCCTGAGGAAAAATCAAAATATGCTACTAGGAAAAGGGAAATCAGATACTAGTACAGGCAAAAACAATAGATTCCACTATAACTTAGCATGTGTTTGGCGTACATATATATCATCTCATTTATTCATCACTCTAACCCTATGTGATAAGATATTAACATCTCTCAGGAAGGCTCAGAAAGGTTATGTAATTTATCCAAGATCATGAAGCAAATAGGCAATATGATCAGCATTTGAACTAAAGCCAAAACCTGCTTTCAAAACCCATGCTCTTTGTTACACCACACTATTCCACTGGGGGGAAGATTAAATTTCCACTATTCTTAAGTTTTCCCATCAGTAGAAAGAAGTAATTACTTGCTCTGAGTCTCCTGAGTAGCTTGGATATTCAAACTAAGAGGTTTGCAGAGTAGCCAAGGCTCTCTTAGAAGTGAGCGGCTAACCCTTATCTCTTCTGTCATTGATTAGAAGAGAAAAGGAAAAAAAATAGTTTAATGAAATGCATAATATTAGCCATTTTCAAGCGTTTAGTATGTTCTAAGCATAGTGCTTTATAGCCATCTTTGCATTTAATTATCTTAAGAGTCCCATAAGATAGACAATATTATTAACCCAAATTTACAGTGAAGGATACAGGTTTAGAGAATGGAAGTTACTGCCCAGTATCACTGGCTTTCAAACCTAAGTCCCTCTGACTCCAATACAAGTACTTGAAACCATTACACTACACCAAACTCTCCTGCCCTGGTTGGACTGAGGCCAGAGGATTGTCACGTTGCCAGCCATTCTTGGTGAGAGGAGGTGGTCTCAGTTTTCTCCCCAACATCATAAGGGAATCAGATTTGCTTATCTCCGAAAGCCTCTCTAACTCGGATTTCTACTTCCACTGACAAGGTAAAGAGCTGGGTTCCATGTTAAGCAAAGAGCTAAATTCTGGGTTATCCAAATTGTTTCCTTAAAATTATCATTTGTGCAGTACTTTGCAGAGTACTTGGAACATCAATACCTCGGAGTGTAAAGGTCCTTGCCACAGTACCTCCAGGCCCTGGAAGCAGCCTAGCCAGCAGGTGATTAATTGTGACTCTTCTGATTGTAACGCAGGCCAGAAGATTTACCAGAAAAAAACAGGAACATTTCCAACCAGTGAGAGAGACTGGAAAGACAAACTCTGAGCTCACACTGATTCCCTGGGGGCATCACACTCAGAAACACAATGAAGTTCTTGTTAAACACAGACAGAAGGGCAAGGTCCTACCTACTTAATGGACATTGTGCCCTGACCAGCCAGGAGCTCTGATCCAAGAGGTATATCTTATTCCAGTAAAGAAGGGGGCTCCCTAGATGAGCCTAGGTGGCTCAGTCCATAGAGCATGAGACTCTTGATCTTGGGGTCATGAGTTGAAGTCCCATGTTGGGCCTAGAGGTTATTTAAAAAAAAAAAAAAAAAAAGGAGGGGGCTGCTCTCTGGAAAACTGAGGATGGAGAGATGGGAAGCAAATCAGTCTTAGAAATGGCTGGGTAGGGGCACCTGCGGAGCTCAGTTGGTTGAGCATATGCCTTAGTTCAGGTCATGATCTCAGGCTCCTGGGATCAAGCCCCACATCAAGTGGGAGTCTGCTTCTCTTCCTTTCCCTCTGTCCTCCCCCACAACCCCTCACATGTGTGCTCTCTCTATCTCTCCCAAATAAATAAATAAATCAGAAAGAAAGAAAGAAAGAAAGAAAGAAAGAAAGAAAGAAAGAAGAAAGAAAGAGGGACACCTGGGTGACTAAGCAGTTGAGCGTCTGCCTTTGGCTCAGGGAGTGATCCTAGTGTCCCAGGATCAAATCCCACATCGGGCTTTCTGCATGGAGCCTGCTTCTCTCTCTGTGTCTCTGCCTCTCTCTCTCTCTCATGAATAAATAAAGAAGAAAGAAAGAAAGAAAGAAAGAAAGAAAGAAAGAAAGAAAGAAAAAAATGGCTGAGTAGAGGGAAGAGTGCTATATAAAAAAAGAGAAGTTGGTAAAAAAAGCAGGCCACCTTTTGAAACAAGCAACTTTTTTCCTTTTCTGTTTCCTCTTGCCCTTTATCTTTAGCTCTATTTTCTTTCTTCCCCATATTCTTGAGAGACTAGGGAGGAGTAGATGAAATTGAGGGGAAATAGCTGCTCAATAGAAAAAAAAAAAGGAAAGAAAAAGAAAGAAAGAAAGAAAGAAAGAAAGAAAGAAAGAAAGAAAGAAAGAAAGAAAGAAAGAAAGAAAGAGAAAGAAAGAAAGAAAGAAAGAAGGAAAGAAAGAAAGAAGGAAAGAAAAAAAAAAGAAAGGAAAAAAAGATACAAGAACTTAAACCATGGGATGCCTGGGTGGCTTAGTGGTTGAGCATCTGCCTTCGGCTCGGGTCATGATAATCTTTTAAAAAGATAAAAATAATAAAAAGAAAACATGGAAAGCAGTTAAAAACTATTACAGCATGTACTCTAGGCTAGAGATGATAGTAGCTTATACTAGTGAAGTAGTAAAGAGTTGAGAGGTGATTAGATTCTGCATGTTTTAAATGTGTAACTATTAAGATTTGCTGATTGAGAACATCAAATGAATCAACAATGTAGACCGATTCCAGTCTAAGTACAACAAAAGTCCACTGTTTAGGGGGAACGCCTGGGTGGCTCAATGGTTGAGCACCTGTCTTCAGCTCAGGTTGTGATCCTGGGGTCTGGGATTGAGTCCCGCATCAGGATCCCTGCAGGGAGCCTGCTTCTCCCTCTGCCTATATCTCTGCCTCTCTCTGTGTGTCTCTCATGAATAAATAAACAAAATCTTGAAAAAAAAAATCCACTGTGGGATCCCTGGCGCCTGCCTTTGGCCCAGGGCGCGATCCTGGAGACCCGGGATCGAATCCCACGTCGGGCTCCCAGTGCATGGAGCCTGCTTCTCCCTCTGCCTGTGTCTCTGCCTCTCTCTGTCTCTCTCTGTGTGACTATCATAAATAAAAAAATAAAAATAAAAAAAATCCACTGTTTAGGTTGTCCTGAAGCACTAGAATTCTCTATATGTGTTGGCAACATGAAAGAGTATAAGGGATTGCTGGGAGTAGATAAGCAAATAAGAGAAAACTAACATTTCTCTAACATCTGTGCAGCAGTGTTCTGAGGTTGCTAGTAACATAAACCAATTCTGTCTAATGTGATACAGAAAAAGGAAGTTATCAGAAGGACATGCAGGTGGTGACAGTCTTGAAAGAACAGTTGAACCACCAGGCCTTAAAAAAGACAAGAACTAGGTACCTCCAGGAATCTAGATGGCAAGAACAATTGGATAGTCTCTTCAGGGTGACCCCTGGCATGAATCAACTCCAACCCTTGTCCATCTCTTATTCACCCTTCAAAGGATACAAATTATAGGGATTTAAGGATCTGGCTAGCCTCAGTTGGGTCAGCTGCCCACTCAGTCAGAGAAGAAAAGCATCTTGACTGACAGATCTACCATTAGAGTATGCAGCAGGGGAAAGGTAGTATCCTGAGGAAAAATCAAAATATGCTACTAGGAAAAGGGAAATCAGATACTAGTACAGGCAAAAACAATAGATTCCACTATAACTTAGCATGTGTTTGGCGTACATATATATCATCTCATTTATTCATCACTCTAACCCTATGTGATAAGATATTAACATCTCTCAGGAAGGCTCAGAAAGGTTATGTAATTTATCCAAGATCATGAAGCAAATAGGCAATATGATCAGCATTTGAACTAAAGCCAAAACCTGCTTTCAAAACCCATGCTCTTTGTTACACCACACTATTCCACTGGGGGGAAGATTAAATTTCCACTATTCTTAAGTTTTCCCATCAGTAGAAAGAAGTAATTACTTGCTCTGAGTCTCCTGAGTAGCTTGGATATTCAAACTAAGAGGTTTGCAGAGTAGCCAAGGCTCTCTTAGAAGTGAGCGGCTAACCCTTATCTCTTCTGTCATTGATTAGAAGAGAAAAGGAAAAAAAATAGTTTAATGAAATGCATAATATTAGCCATTTTCAAGCGTTTAGTATGTTCTAAGCATAGTGCTTTATAGCCATCTTTGCATTTAATTATCTTAAGAGTCCCATAAGATAGACAATATTATTAACCCAAATTTACAGTGAAGGATACAGGTTTAGAGAATGGAAGTTACTGCCCAGTATCACTGGCTTTCAAACCTAAGTCCCTCTGACTCCAATACAAGTACTTGAAACCATTACACTACACCAAACTCTCCTGCCCTGGTTGGACTGAGGCCAGAGGATTGTCACGTTGCCAGCCATTCTTGGTGAGAGGAGGTGGTCTCAGTTTTCTCCCCAACATCATAAGGGAATCAGATTTGCTTATCTCCGAAAGCCTCTCTAACTCGGATTTCTACTTCCACTGACAAGGTAAAGAGCTGGGTTCCATGTTAAGCAAAGAGCTAAATTCTGGGTTATCCAAATTGTTTCCTTAAAATTATCATTTGTGCAGTACTTTGCAGAGTACTTGGAACATCAATACCTCGGAGTGTAAAGGTCCTTGCCACAGTACCTCCAGGCCCTGGAAGCAGCCTAGCCAGCAGGTGATTAATTGTGACTCTTCTGATTGTAACGCAGGCCAGAAGATTTACCAGAAAAAAACAGGAACATTTCCAACCAGTGAGAGAGACTGGAAAGACAAACTCTGAGCTCACACTGATTCCCTGGGGGCATCACACTCAGAAACACAATGAAGTTCTTGTTAAACACAGACAGAAGGGCAAGGTCCTACCTACTTAATGGACATTGTGCCCTGACCAGCCAGGAGCTCTGATCCAAGAGGTATATCTTATTCCAGTAAAGAAGGGGGCTCCCTAGATGAGCCTAGGTGGCTCAGTCCATAGAGCATGAGACTCTTGATCTTGGGGTCATGAGTTGAAGTCCCATGTTGGGCCTAGAGGTTATTTAAAAAAAAAAAAAAAAAAGGAGGGGGCTGCTCTCTGGAAAACTGAGGATGGAGAGATGGGAAGCAAATCAGTCTTAGAAATGGCTGGGTAGGGGCACCTGCGGAGCTCAGTTGGTTGAGCATATGCCTTAGTTCAGGTCATGATCTCAGGCTCCTGGGATCAAGCCCCACATCAAGTGGGAGTCTGCTTCTCTTCCTTTCCCTCTGTCCTCCCCCACAACCCCTCACATGTGTGCTCTCTCTATCTCTCCCAAATAAATAAATAAATCAGAAAGAAAGAAAGAAAGAAAGAAAGAAAGAAAGAAAGAAAGAAGAAAGAAAGAGGGACACCTGGGTGACTAAGCAGTTGAGCGTCTGCCTTTGGCTCAGGGAGTGATCCTAGTGTCCCAGGATCAAATCCCACATCGGGCTTTCTGCATGGAGCCTGCTTCTCTCTCTGTGTCTCTGCCTCTCTCTCTCTCTCATGAATAAATAAAAGAAAGAAAGAAAGAAAGAAAGAAAGAAAGAAAGAAAGAAAGAAAGAAAGAAAGAAAAAAATGGCTGAGTAGAGGGAAGAGTGCTATATAAAAAAAGAGAAGTTGGTAAAAAAAGCAGGCCACCTTTTGAAACAAGCAACTTTTTTCCTTTTCTGTTTCCTCTTGCCCTTTATCTTTAGCTCTATTTTCTTTCTTCCCCATATTCTTGAGAGACTAGGGAGGAGTAGATGAAATTGAGGGGAAATAGCTGCTCAATAGAAAAAAAAAAAGGAAAGAAAAAGAAAGAAAGAAAGAAAGAAAAGAAAGAAAGAAAGAAAGAAAGAAAGAAAGAAAGAAAGAAAGAAAGAAAGAGAAAGAAAGAAAGAAAGAAAGAAGGAAAGAAGGAAAGAAGGAAAGAAAAAAAAAAGAAAGGAAAAAAAGATACAAGAACTTAAACCATGGGATGCCTGGGTGGCTTAGTGGTTGAGCATCTGCCTTCGGCTCGGGTCATGATCCTGCAGTCCAGGGATGGAGTCCCATATCAGGCTCCCTGCATTGAGCCTGCTTTTCCCTCTGCCTCTGTCTCTGCCTCTCTCTGTGTCTTTCATGAATAAATAAATAAAATATTTTTTAAAAAAGAACTTAAACCAACTTTCTGCTCATTCTAGATGATAAATAGGAATCGGAAAAAATCCATTTTTTGCTCATGATTTTTCACTATAGAGAATAAATTTTCACCAGGTCAGTATACTTTCTTTACTAGAATTCTACTGTAATGTTGCTAACCTGTATTTAAGTATAGAAAAGATATTTGCATGCTCACCCTGATGACTCAGCCTTGAACTTAAGCCAGGTCTGCAAAAAGGAGATAAAGCTGCAAAAGTCTCGATGGGGGCAGGGGCGGGGGGGGGGGGGGGGGGGGGGCGGGGAATCACTTTTCAGCCAGAATAGATTTCCACCCACATGCAGTTCTTGGATATTGGTTAGTGGCCAAGAGTGAGCTGATGTCAAATGGTCCTGTGATGTTTGCCAGTCCCCAAGGTATCAGGGGCACAGCTGGGTGGGGAGAATTTCAGCCTAGAGCTCTCTCTCAGCCCTCTGAAAAAAGTGAGCCCATAGCCAGATGGTAAAGGATGGGAAGTGGAGAAGGCTAGAGAAAGGGAGGATTGGCCAGATTAGCACGTGGTTCCTTCACCAGAGCAGGGACTTATGCATCAAAGCAGGGCACAGATGGTCTTTCAAGTAACTAGAGAAATTAAATCCCCAGTATTTTTAATCCCTGTATAGCAGACTACTAAAAAATAAAAATAAATAAAAATTTAAAAAGGAAGGAAAGATGTGAAAAGCCCTTTGAATCTTTGCTTAGGCAAGATGCTACATCTTGACATTCCTTTCCAGAAGCACTAGGGCTTGTCATCTTTTTTTTTTTTAACAATTTTTAAAATTTACTTTAAAGATTTTATTTATTTATTCATGAGAGACACACAGAGAAAAAGAGACAGAGACACAGGCGGAGGGAGAAGCAGGCTCCATGCAGGGAGCCCGACATGGGACTCTATCCCGGGTCTCCAGGATCACACCCTGGGCTGCAGGTGGCACTAAACTGCTGAGCCACCTGGGCTGCCCCAAATTTATTTATTTATGTGAGGTAGTGCAAGAGAGCACGAGACAGGGAGTGGCAGAGGGAGAGTGAGAAGCAAGCTCCCAACTGAATAGGGAGCCCAATGTGGAGCTCCATCCCAGGACCCTGAGCTGAAGGCAGTTGCTTAACCAATTGAGCCAACCAGGCTAATCTTTCTTCTTTTACAATTTCCTGAACCATGGTTGTTTTTTGTTTTATTTTGTTTTGCTTTGTTTTGTTATTTTAAGTAAACTCTATCCCCAACATGGGGCTTGAACTCAAGAGTCATATGCTCTACCAACTGAGCTAGCCAGGTACCCTCCTGAATCATTTTTTCCCTTGCCTCTTCTTCTGGCCCCTCACCCTCTCCCATCTGCTGCCTCATATAATAAGGAGAATTGGCTGAAATATGATCTCCTGGCTGTGGCCAGAAATTTCTCTCTTATGGGTTCTTGCTCATCATATCAGCCAAATTCCCATTAACAGTAGAAAAACTCCATTATCAACATACTCAATGTTACTACTTGACCTAGATGCTTTGGGTGGTGATTACCACTTGATTTTGATCCCGGCCTTAACTATTGTGGTGGGTAACGGCCCCCACCCTTAACTAGTTTTCACTAGCACTGACCATATACTCACGGTGACAAGTGAGAAGGATCTGGTATGAAAGGTACCCTTTGACTCTGGCCAAGGAGAGGGAACTTTCAAAGGACATGAGAGATAAATGACCTTCACAGAGCTACCCTGTGTATAGAATGAACTTCTCAGAGAGTGATATTATAAGGGTTTGTATTGTTTTGTGTTTTTAGTAATCTCTACATCCAACGTGGGGCTTGAACTTACAACCCCAAGATCAAGAGTCACATGCTTTTCCGATTGAGCCAGCCAAGTACCCCTGTACCTTTGTATTGATTGCAAGCTGCTAACAGTGTGATATAGGGGAAAGATTGGATGGCAATTGATAAAGTTTTAGTCCTGTCTCTTCCAGCAATTCACTGTCTTTTGCAAGTTGCCTTTCCTCTTTGAACCTCAATTCCTTTCCTTAAGAATAGGGCTACTACTACTCAGAGTTTTTGACAGGCTCAAGTAGAGAAGTGCTGCGATATTTTGAAAAGCGCAACGGGTTACAAAAAAAAGAATAGAATATGATTTTATCCATCTTCTCCTCAACCATTTTTATTATTAATTAATTAATTTTTAAAGATTTTATTTATTTGAGGAGAATGTGGAGGGAGGGGCAGAGAGAGAGGGAGAAGCAGACTCTCTGCTGAGCAGGGAGCTTGACACGGGGCTCAATCCCAGGGCCCCAGGATCATGACCTGAGCTGAAAGCAGACTCTTAACCGAGACACCCAAGTGCTCCCTTCCCTTCCTTTCTTTTAATCCATCCTCTTTTTCCTGCAGTTATATGTAAATGTACACACACACACACACACACACACATGCATATACATCTTTGCTCTTTCATATCCCACCAGTTCTTGATTTTTAGCTTTAGGCATATCAGTGGACTCATGCCTTCTGTGTTTTTCCTGATAATTCCAGCTTCCAGTAAAATAGCCCTAAGGAGGAAATCATTTCCTCCCTCAGAAGCTCCAGAACACAGTGAGACTGTAGGCATCTGGCCAGGCAGTGGACAAGCACATCTCCCTTGTCACAGACAGCAGAGGGGATTGCCTTCCTTGTACAATTGGATTCGTAGAGAATAAAGGAGCTGTCTTACTCCTGGGAAGCTTTCTCTCTTTCCACAAAAGGGCATTTGAGGAAGCCTTCAATGTGGGGATCACAGATGTCTTATGTTCACTTTTCCCACCAAAACTTCTTTGTTTTCTTTCCACGAGAACTTCTAATTTCTTCACATTACCTTACAGGGTATTTATTGTATTATTTTGATCTTTACAGTATCTGTGCTTTTCATAATAGAATTCTGATTTTACTCTTTTGTTTTTTTAAAGATTTTATCTATTTATTCATGAGAGACACACACAGAGAGGCAAAGACACAGGCAGAGGGAGAAGCAGGCTTCCCACAGGGAGCCTGATGCGGTACTCGATCCCACGACTCTGGTATCACACCCCAAGCCAAAGGCAGACACCCAACCACTGAGCCACCCAGGCGTCCCTCTGATTTTACTCTTAATTTTAATTTTAGTTCATGGGTTTGGCCTGGAGTTAACCCAGCCATTTGACTCTAGGATTGGATACATAATCCAGTTATGGCCAAAGCTGGAGGTATTAGGGAAAGGCTTTATAATGTAGGAGTTACTATACTAGGAGAATACAAGGCTGGAGCTGCTGGAAACAGTTTGCCATCCCATGAGGAAAGCCTATCTAAGAAGACAGTCAACACTGAGGAAAACAAAACCAAAGGATAGAAACCAATCCTGGGGCAGCCCTGGTGGCCCAGTGGTTTTAACACCGCCTTCAGCCTGGGGTGTAATCCTGGAGACCGGGGATAGAGTCCCACATCAGGCTCCTGCATGGAGCCTGCTTCTCCCTCTGCCTGTGTCTCTGCCTCTCTCTCTCTCTCTGTGTCTGTCATGAATAAATAAATTTTTAAAAAAGAAAGGAAGAAAGAAAGAAAGAAAGAAAGAAAGAAAGAAAGAAAGAAAGAAAGAAAGAAACCAACCCTGATAACTCTGTCTGGGAACCTCCTGCAGTTTGAGTAGAGTTTCTGTTCCTAGCAACGAAATATGTTTTCCCAATCCACAGAGGACGTCAAAACCATTTCTCAACTCCTTAAATGACCCTTTGGCATATACTATGCCTGCCTAAATGTTTCTTTGTTTTCTTTCTTTCTTTGTTTCTTTGTTTCTTTCTTTCTTTCCTTCTTTTTTAAAAATATTTTATTTATTTGAAAAAGAGACAGAGAGCACGAGCAAGGGGAAGGGCAGAGGGAGAGGGAGAAGCAGACTCCTGCTGAGCAGGAAGCCCAACTTGGGACTTGATGCCAGGACTCTGGAATCATGACCTGAACCGAAGGCAGATACTTAACCAACTGAGCCACCCAGGCACCCCTCATGTTTCTTTTAAAAAGTTTACTTGGCGGGGGGCAGCCCTGGTGGTCCAGTGGTTTAGCACTGCCTTCAGCCTGGGGCGTGACCCTGGAGACCCCGGATCAAGTCCCACATCGGGTCCCTGCATGGAGCCTGCTTCTGCCTCTGCCTGTGTCTCTGCCTCTCTCTCTCTCTGTCACTCTCTGTGTCTGTCATGAATAAATGGGTAAAATCTTAAAAAAAAAAAAGTTTACTTGGGGGATCCCTGCCCCAAGTTTGATTCCTGCCTTCAGCCCAGGATGTGATCCTAGAGTCTAGGGATTGAGTCCCACGTTGGGCTCCTTGCGTGGAGCCTGCTTTTCCCTCTGTCTGTGTCTCTGTGTCTTTCATGAATAAGTGAATAAAATTCATTTTTTAAAGACGAAGATGAAGATGAAGACGAAGACGAAGGAGGAGGAGGAGGAGGAGGAGGAGGAGGAGGAGGAGGAGAAGGAGAAGGAGAAGAAGAAAGAAGAAAGAAGAAAGAAGAAAGAAGGAGGAGGAGGAGGAGGAGGAGGAGGAGGAGGAGGTTGTTTACTTGGGATGCCTGGGTGGCTCAGTGGTTGAGCATCTGCCTTTGGTTCAGATTGCGATCCTGGAGTCCTGGGATTGAGTCCCGCATCAGGCTCCCTGTAGGGAGCCTGCTTCTCCCTCTGCTTATGTCTCTGCCTCTCTCTCTGTGTCTCTCATGAATCAATGAATGAATGAATGAATGAATATCTTTAAGAGTAATTTTTGCTTATGCTGTATCTTATTCCAGAAAGTATTTTTGGTCTCTTCTAGCAAAGAAGACTTTTCTCTATGTTTTGTCCAATTTGTTGTTTGGGAAAAGAGTACCACCTGGAATTTACAGTTCTTAATACTGCCTCCACCACTTATTAACAATGAGACTCTGAAAAAATCAGGGGGATAAATCTGAATCTTGGTTTCTCTCTCTTTTTTTTTTTAAGATTTTATTTATTTATTCATGAGAGACACACAGAGAGAGAGAAAGACAGAGGCTGAGACACAGGCAGAGGGAGAAGCAGGCTCCATGTAGGAAGCTCAACGTGGGACTCGGTCTCGGGTCTCCAGGATCAGGCCCTGGGCTGAAGGTGGTGCTAAACCACTGAGCCACCCGGGCTGCCCTGAATCTTGGTTTATCTGTCAAATGGACATATGGTTATGTACATGTCGTTGAACTATACTGAATGAAGATCATGTAAGATTACATTTATAAATTGTAAAATGCTTTAAACATGTTCAGAATTATAATAAAATGAACTTTCAGCATCTAGGAATATCCTTCTTCCTTTCCATAGCTTGATTCTGTTGTGAAATTTGGGGTGGAGTAGAATGGGTATGGTCACATCATCCTCCACAAAGATTCTACTAACTTATACTTTCTTTGTGAGAGTGCCCATTTTTTCACATGCTAGCCTACACTGGCTATTATTAATGTCTACACTATTTGCTAATCTGGAAAAAAAACAATTATTTGCTACATTTTAACCTGTGAATGATGCTTCCAGGCACCTGAAGATGTTTTAAAGAATCTTCTAAACCAACATCCCAAAGCCTTCAGAAGGAGCAGACCAAACACTGCTTTTCTCCTACCCAGGCACCATTGCTCAGCATGGTAGTTAGATAAAGCAGTTGGCCACAGAGGTCTTTACAAGCTATTGTAGCAACAAAAAAGAACACCTCTACTTCTGCCTTATTTGTTGTGTAAATGGGTGAACACATGCCCCCAGCGAACCTGTTAAATCATAGCCCAATGAGCTACATCTCTTCAAATACATTTCAGTTCATGCTTGGTGCCTTCTGAAATCATTGCACAATCCAGTTCAACTTCCTTCTGTTGGGAGTAAATATCTAGGCTAAGAGATTCATTCATATATTTAAAATATAAAACAATGAGGGCATCTGGGTGGCTCAGTTGGTTAAATGTCTGCCTTTGGCTCAGGTATTGATCTTGTAGTCCTGGGATGGAGCCCCGTGTTGGGCTCCCTGCTCAGCGGGGAATCTGCTTCTCCCTTTCCCTTTGCCCCTCCCTCCATTCTCTCTCTTTCTCTCAAATAAATAAAATCTAAAAAAAAAAAAAAAAAGGAAAGAAAAAGAAGAAAGAAAGAAAGAAAGAAAGAAAGAAAGAAAGAAAGAAAGAAAGAAAGAAAGAAAGAAGGAAGGGAGGGGGATCCCTGGGTGGCGCAGCGGTTTAGTGCCTGCCTTTGGCCCAGGGCACGATCCTGGAGACCCAGGATCGAATCCCACGTCGGGCTCCTGGTGCATAGAGCCTGCTTCTCCCTCTGCCTATGTCTCTGCCTCTCTCTCTCTCTCTCTCTCTGTGACTATCATAAATAAATAAAAATTAAAAAAAAAAAGAAGGAAGGGAGGAAGAAAGAAAGATAGAAAGAAAGAAAGAAGAAAGGGAAATATTTATTTATTTATTTGTTGGAGAGAGAGGGAGAATCTGAAGCAGACTCTACACTGAGCAGAGGCAATGTAAGGCTCGATCCCACAACTGTGAAATCATGACCTGAGCTGAAACCAAGAGTCAGATGTTTAACTGACTGAGCCACCTAGGTGTACTCTTCTTGCTTTTCTTAGTTAACATATTGACTAGACAGAGATAAAAATATCAGTGGCTTAATCAAGGTGAAAGTTTCTTTCTCTCCCAAGTGAAAGTCTGAGCTGATAGACCATGAAGACTGGTCAGATCAGGGGCTTTGCTCCCCAAGGTCCTCCTGGGACTCAATTCTGTCCATCTTATTACTCCACCTGTGGTGTTATCATTCTCATCCACAAGGTCAAAGTTGACTCACCATTACTACATCCCACAGAGAGGAAGAGAAGAGTAAGCAACTTCCTATTAAAGATGTGACATGAAAATTGCTAAGATCATTTCAGCTGACTTCCCTTTGGGCCAGAAGGTAGTTATGTTGTCCTATCCAACTGCAAAAGAAGTTTTTTTTTTTAAAGATTTTATTTATTTATTCATGAGAGATACAAAGAGTGAGGCAGAGACATAGGCAGAGGGAGAAGCAGACTCCCTACAGGGAGCCTGATGTAGGACTCAATCCCAGGACCCCAGGATCATGACCTAAGCCAAAGGCACATGCTCAACCACTGAGTCACCCAGGTGGTCCACAAAAGAAGTTTAAAATGTAGTATAGCTGACTGCCAACCACCCAGCTGAGCTTAGGGGGAGTCCATTACCAATGGAAAGATGGGCATATTAGGGAACAACTAGTAGTCACTGTCCTTCACCCTTCCAATCAAAGCCAGTTTCCACCCCTCATTCTCTCTTGAAACCCTCTTCATGCTTCAAGAATTAGCTTACATAAACTTCTTTTTTCTTTTCTTTTTCTCTTTCTTTCTTTCTTTCTTTCTTTCTTTTTTTTTTTTCTTTCTTTTTTTTTAGACAGAGAACTCATGTGATCAAGGAGAAAGGGCAGAGGGAGAGGGAGGAGAGAAAGAATGTCAAGGAGACTCCCTGCTGAGTGTGAAGCTGCTGTGGGCTCCATCTCATGACCCTGAGATCATGACCTGAGTCCAAATCAAGAGTTGGAGGCTTAACTTACTGAGCCACCCAGGTGCCCCAATGTGACCTCTTTTAAGAAGCCATTCCAGATCCTCTTGCTTCACTGAGCTCTCACAAGTCCTTAGACTTATCCGGTATTTTAGTTAGATGGGTTCCCCTACTACCCTATAAGTTCCTTGAGGGATGAGGTCCAAGTTAGATCTCTGCCGTCTACCACACCTATCACACAATAGGGCCTAAGAAATGATTACTAAATTAGTGAAATTTACTTCTCTTTTATGGACCTTTTGAGAGTATGTTGGAACTATCATAGGAATGTTGAAAAATTAAACATGTAAATACATCAATGCTTACTTCTAAAAGCAAAGGTTTTCTTCTAAATAACCATTTTTAAATTATAGTTTGATGGAGACCTCCTTAAATGCCTGGAGGAAAGGAAGTGAGGAAAAAAGGGAGCAGATTAGAAAAAGAATCTCCAGGTCTTTACTGTAATCTATGTTTGAATCACTCCTTCCATGCTTAGCCAGGTTGTTTATGACTGTCTTAACCTCCGCTTCCTGCTTGCCCTGAGCCTAAAGATCAGCCAGAGGTGAAAGCTTATGGTCATCTCAGTTCTTTTAGCATGTGTCCTTCTCTTCCCATGCCATATGGCTCTCTAGATTCCCCAGGATACCCAGGAACCTTTCAAAGCTCTTATTCCCCTCAAACTCTTGTTTCCTGGACTTTCCTCTCATGCTTGGTATGTCTATTGTTCACCCAGCTGTTATTTGTTTGCCCAAGAGGCAACAGCTTGTTCTCTTGCCTTTCAATGCTTTTAGGGAAAGTCCTCTCTTTACCTTTTCTGCCTTCATACAATTCCAAATTAGATGAAACAACGGGAAACCCATTGCATCAATCCTCAGGGAAACTCCAGTCTGGTCAAAAAGACAAACCCTATCCTTTTGGAACAAGGTCCACTCTGCAAGTACCCATACCAGCAACATGGGCTACCATCTTTAAGATTGCTGTTTGTTTTGTTTTGTTTTAAAGATTTTATTCATTTATTCATGAGAGACAGAGAGAGAGAGAGAGAGAGAGAGAGAGAGAGAGAGAGAGGCAGAGACATAGGCAGAGGGAGAAGCAGGCTCCATGCAGGGAGTCTGACATGGGATTCCATCAGGGACTCCAGGATCACGCCCTGAGGCAAAGGCAGATGCTTAACAGCTGAGCCACTGAGGCATCCCTTTAAGATTGCTGTTTTATCAGTGAGGAGAGTGTGGCTAAGGTAAGGTAAAAAGCACAAAGATCTCCTACTACATTTCAGTGGACTTTCTCCTGGCTAAACATTTACTTGGTTGCTACAAACTTTTGACCACCTCCTAGACTTCTAGTAAGGTTGAGACACTTTTTGTCAGGTTTTTTCAGTGTTTCTGGGGAGGGACAGACTTCATACTCTGCCATTTTCACTGATGACCCTTCTATCTTCTATGCCTTTTCATTGTACTTTATCTTTTTGTGCTGTTCTTTAGGTAAATTCCTTAGGACCACCTTCTAGTTCACTAATTCTCTCTTTGACTATGTCCATTTAATTTTTTTTTTTTTTTTTTTTTTATGATAGTCACAGAGAGAGAGAGAGAGAGAGGCAGAGACATAGGCAGAGGGAGAAGCAGGCTCCATGCACCGGGAGCCTGATGTGGGATTCGATCCCGGGTCTCCAGGATCGCGCCCTGGGCCAAAGGCAAGCGCCAAACCACTGCGCCACCCAGGGATCCCAATTTAAGATAGTGTATCTTGTTCACTGAGATCCCCTCCCCCTCCAAATAATGTAACCAATAGAAACTTAACATGTCTAACTATGTATTGCTTCTATTTCCTTTGCTGCTGTGATCTATAGCTTAGAAACTTCGCTTAGTTCTGCATAGATCTAATAGCTAAAATTTGCAAAAATTCCTTTTTACTCAAAACCTACCTCACCCAAGGAGATAAGTACACACAGAAAAGACTGCTTTGTTTAAGATTTATAGGAATGAAATGACCAGATTCCTGCACACAAAGATAAACTGACAGGGATCCCTGGGTAGCTCAGCGGTTTGGCGCCTGCCTTCAGCCCAGAGTGTGATCCTGGAGTCCTGGATCGAGTCCCACATCAGGCTTCCTGCATGGAGCCTGCTTCTCCTCTGTCTGTGTCTCTGCCTCTCTCTCTCTATCCGTGTCTCTCATGAAATAAAATCTTAAAAAAAAAAAAAAAAACAAACAAAGATCAACTGACCAAGAATAAAGAAGTTACATGACCTTCCTCATTATATCTACGGATGTCAACCACATTTTAATTTTACCCCCCACCCCCCATTTCTCCCTTTTGCTAACATAAAAGAAGAAAAGAAGTTTGAATCTCATGCTGAAGGGAGATGGTTCTTTGGGACAATAGTCTACCATCTTCTCAGTTTGCTGACTTTCCAAATAAAGTTGCTTTTCTTGCTGCAAGGTCTTGCTTCTCAACTGGACTTTCACATGGTAAACAAACAAGCTTGGACTCAGTTACAACAGCTGTAATTTTCCATTTTAGGAAATCCTTTTCTGAATTTCTAATTGACTTATTTATTTTTTAAACTTTCAGTTAAAAATGTTTTTAGTTTGTTTATTTTTTTTAGGATTTTATTTATTCATGAGAGACACACAGAGAGAGGCAGAGACACAGACAGAGGGAGAAGCAGGCTCCTTGCAGGGAGCCCGATGTGGGACTCAATCCCTGAACCTGGGTTCATGCCCTGAGCCAAGGCATATGACTGAGTGGAGGGGCAGAGGGAGAGAGAATCCTGAAGCAGATTCTCTGCTGAGTGCAGAGCCCTATGTGGGACTTGAACCCTAAGATCATGCCATAAGTCCAAACCAGGAGTCAGCCACTCAACCAACTGAGCCAGCCAGGTGTTCCAATATTTTCTTATAACTTGTACAAATCTAAGATTAAATAATAATTAAAATTAATAATTAAAAGTGGAAAGTTTGGGGCACCTGGCTGGTTCAGTCGTTGTTTGTGTGAATCTTGATCTTGGGGTTGTAAGTTCAATTTCCACGTTGGGTGTAGAAAATCCTAAAAGAAAAAAACAAAAAAAATAAAAATGGAAAGTTTAGGGGTGCCTGGGTGGCTCAGTTGATTAAGCATCTGACTTTTGATTTCAGCTCAGGACATGATCTCAGAGTTGCAAGACTGAGCCCTTTGAAGGGCTCTGCACTGTCAATCCTACTTAAGATCCTCTCTCTCCCTCTCTTTCTGCCCCCCAACTCTCTTTCTCTCAAAAAAAGGAAACTTTAGGGGTACCTGGTTGACTCAGTCAGAAAAGCATGTGACTCTTGATCTTGGGGGTCCTAAGTTCAAACCCCACCTCGGGTGCAGAAATTACTAAGAAAAATAAACTTAAGGGGTACCTGGGTGGCTCAGTGGTTGAGTGGCCAACTCCTGGCTTGGACTCACGGCATGATCTTAGGGTTCAAGCCCCACATAGGGCTCTGCACTCAGCAGAGAATCTGCTTCAGGATTCTCTCTCCCTCTGCCCCTCCACTCAGTTGTGTGCCTTCTCTCTCTATCATAAATAAATAGATAAATAGATAATTTTTTAAAAAACAGGTAGGAGGCAAAAACCACAAAACTTGATAATTTACAAGCTTTTTTTTTTTTTTTTTTTAGATTTTATTTATTTATTGACACACAGAGAGAGGCAGAGACACAGGGAGAGGGAGAAGCAGGCTCCATACAGGGAACCCGATGTGGGACTCGATCCGGGGTCTCCAGGATCACACCCCAGGCTGCAGGCGGCACCAAACCACTGTGCCACCACGGCTGCCCGATAATTTACAAACTTTATAAATAGTTCCTGAAAGGTATCCCTGGGTGGCTCAGAGGCTTAGCACCTGCCTTTGGCCCAGGGCATGATCCTGGGGTCCCGGGATCAAGTCCCACATCGGGCTCCCTGCATGGAGCCTGCTTCTCCCTCTGCCTGTGTCTCTGCCTCTCTCTCTCTCTCCACGTCTCTCATGAATAAATAAATAAAATCTTAAAAAAAAAAAAAAAGAAAAAAGAAAAAATAGTTCCTGAAGGACTGGAAATTGTACTTAAAATCTATTAGTGTGCATCAAATTATACATAAAATATAGAAATAGAATTTCTGCTCTCAAAGTAGTTTGAGAGTAGTTTCAGTTTTTGAAAAAAGAAAATATATGGGGATCCCTGGGTGGCGCAGCGGTTTGGCGCCGGCCTTTGGCCCAGGGCGCGATCCTGAAGACCCGGGGTCGAATCCCATGTTGGGCTCCCGGTGCATGGAGCCTGCTTCTCCCTCTGCCTATGTCTCTGCCTCTCTCTCTCTCTCTCTCTCTCTCTCTCTGTGACTATCATAAATAAATACAAATTTATATTAAAAAAAAGAGTGAAAGTTTATTTTAAAAAATAGAAAATATATGAAAATACTAGGAAAATACTAAAATAAAGACCACTTGCAACTTCAGCTGGACCCAGATATTTAATGTGGCAGAACTGAAAATAACCTAGAGCAGACGTCCTGGGTTTTAGTCTTCACTCATCCACTGTCTGACTGCATGACTTGACTTTTTTGATTTCAGTTTTCTGTAAGAGTAAGTTTAATTAGATGTGCTTTCTTTATAGTATCTTCCTTCTTTAGTAATCTATTCCCCCAGATATGAAAAATTTTACCATTCACAGGCCTCAGAGACCTCTAACATCTTAACATCATCAGAGAGCAGTTATTGAGTGCTTACCATCTGTCCCTGTCCCTGTTCCCATGTCCTCCAGGTCCCTTCTTGCTGTTTTCATTATCGTTCATATGAATTAAAATCCCAAATCCTTTTCCCTAACAGAAATGCTTTCTTCCCAAGCCCATTGCTAGCAAGGATAGTTAATTAGCTCCAACACATTACGGGTAGAGTCATACAGGGAATTGTGGCAACATCTGCTTTGTTTGTCCCAGGGAATCTGTGCAAAATAAACAGGAGGAATTACTGTTACTAAGCATGAATAACAGATTTCAATTTGTCAAAAAAAAAAAAAAAAGATTTCAATTTGTCTGAAGTATTTTTTTTTTTTTGTCTGAAGTATTTTATACTATTTTTTTGTTATTATTCTTCCTGGCAAGACCAAGCCAAAGAAAATGTAAAAAGTGAGCAGGTCCTGGGTCCCTGACCATTGATGGGCCTCCTTCTGCACATCACATTGTGAAGGAATGGTCATGAGGATTGACTTGGAGGGGTGGGAGTGAAAAAGATTGGAACTCTTGATTTTGTGAGGTTTTTTTAAAGATTTGCTTTTTTTTAAGATTTTATTTATTTATTCATGAGAAACACAAAGAGAGACAGAGAGAAGCAGGCTCCATGCAGGGAGCCCAATGTGGGACTCAATCCAGGTCTCCAGGATCACGCCCTGGGCAGAAGGCAGTGCTAAACAGCTGAGCCACCCAGCCTACCCCCCACAAAAAGATTTTATTTGAGAGAGAGAATGAGTGGGGGGAGGGCAGAGGGAGAAGCAGATGCAGGACTCAATCCCAGGACCCTGGAATCATGACCAGAGCCGAAATCAAGAGTTGGACATTTAACCAACCTAGCTACTCAGGGGCCAAAGATTTTATTTCTAAATAATCTCTACACTCAACACGGGGTTTGAATTTACAACCCCAAGATCAAGAGTCACATGCTCCATCAATTTAGCCAGCCAAGCAGCCCAATGTGCATGTGAATCTTGATCTTGCGGTCATGTGTTCAAGCCCCACTGAGCAGGGAACCTGATAGGGGTGGGGGTGGGGCTCAATCCCAGGACCCAGGGATCATGACCAGAGCTGAAGGCAGATGCTTAACTGACTGAGACACCCAGGTGACCCAACTCAAGATATTTTGAAGGTAAAATAAATAGGACTTGGTGATGGAATAGATAGGTGAATGTGTGAGGAGAGGGTACAAGAATTGGGAGAGAGAAAGGTGATTCTCAGGCTTTCATATGCCTGGAGAATATTGTGGAGGTGAGAGTAAAGTGATGTATTCAATGTCCTCTCAGGTTCATTTCAGCCTAGGGTTGTGGTTTTTAAATTTTCCTTCTTCCTAGCCTAATTGTCTCTTAAAAGTACAAAGGAAAAAACCAGGTAAAAAATGTTTGAATGTTTCTTTTTTTAAAAAAAGATATTTTATTTATTTATTCATGAGAGACACACAGAGAGAGAGAGGCAGAGACACAGGCAGAGGAAGAAGCAGGCTCCATGCAGGGAGCCTGATGTAGGACTCGATCCCGGGTCTCCAGGATTATGCCCTGGGCCAAAGGTGGGCGCCAAACCGCTGAGCCACCCAAGGATCCCCCACAATGTTTATTTCCTTATACTGAGGTATACTTGCATAAACTGCATACTTAAATGTGCAGCTTGATGAATTTTACATATGTATATAATAACCATCAGCAAGTACTAGTATAATCATCACCAAGATCAAGATATAGAAATTTCTGGGTACCTGGCTGGCTCAATGGGTGGAACATGCAACTCTTGATCTCTGGGTTGTAGGTTCAATCCCCACGTTGGGTGTAGAGATTACTTAAAAATAAAATCTGTAAAGGGGCAAGCACCTGGTTGGCTCACTCTTTTTTTTTTTTGGTTGGCTCACTCTTAAGGAGCATGCAACTCTTGATCTCAGGGTGGTGAGTTTAGTATATGTGCTGCCGAAATGAGCACAAGGGTGGTGAGTTTGGAGCCCCATCTTGGGTATAGAAATTACTAAAAAAAATTTTTTTATTCTTTAAATATATATATATATGCACACACACATATATGGACATACGTAGAAATGTCTTGCACACCAGGGGTGCTTGAAGGGCTCAGTCTGTTAAACATCTGCCTTTGGCTTGGGTCATGATCCTGGGGTCCTGGGATTGAGCCCTGAGTTGTGCCAGGCTCCCTGCTAAGTGAGGAGTCTGCTGCTCTCTCTGCCCTTCCCCCTACTCATTTTCTCTCTCTCTCTCAAATAAATAAATAAAATATTTTAAAAAGAAAAAGAAGTTTTCTGAACACCAGAAGCCTCCATTATTCTCCTAGTTAGTAACCAGCTAGCAAACCCGTTAGTTAAATGACTTCTTTATTATTTTTTTTTAAGATTTTATTTATTTGACAGAGAGAGAGAGAGAGAGCACAAGCAGGGTGAGCAGCAGAGGGAGAGGGAGAAGCAGGCTTCCCACCGAGCAGGGAACCTGATGTGGGGCTTGATCCCAGGACCCTGGGATCATGACTTGAGAGGCAGATGTTTAACTGACTGAGCCACTCAGGCACCCCAATACAGTGACTTCTATTACTATGATATTGGGATTTAAGATATGTATTTGGTCTTTGTCCTGGTTCTTGACACAAAAGCTCCTAAGACTCTTATACTTTTCTAAGGGATAATGGTGAGAAGCAATCTTTTATTATTTATCAGTAATTCTCAATCAAACCTGAGTTTATGTTAATGGGGTGACTCAAGATGGTTCCTTAGATACCTTCAGGATGGTTCCTTAGATATGAGAAACCAACCATGTGATTCCAGGTTTGGAACTTTCAGCCTTAATTTCTCAACCTCTGGGAAAGGAAAAAAGGATGGGGATTGAATTAATTACCAAAGGTTAATGAATTTTTTTAACTTTAAAAATATTTTGAGAGAGAGAGCATGAGCAGGAGGGATTGATAGAAGGGGGAGGAAGAAGCAGATTCCAGAGCAGGGAGAGTGACTAGAGACCCGATTCCAGGACCCCAGGACCGTGACCCAAGCTGAAGGCAGACACCTAGCTGACTAAGCCACCCAGGCGCCCCAAATAATAATGATTTAATGAATCATGCCTTCATAATGTAACCTCCACGTAAAACCTAAACTATGGGGTTTAGAGAACTTCCAAGTTGTTGAATATATCCACATGCTATGAGGGTAGTGTACCCCCAACTCCATAGGGAAAGAATCTTCTGTGTTCAGGACCCTTCCAGACCTCACTCTTCATCTGGCTGCTCATTTGTATCTTTTATAATAGCCTTTATAATAAACTGTTAATAGTATTTATTTTCCTGAGTCCTGTGAGTCATTATAGCAAATTATCAAACCTAATGAAGTCATCATGGGAACTGTCAATTTATCTACTATTGACTGACATTTTTTAATAGATTTTATTTATTTATTTATTTATTTATTTATTTATTTATTTGAGAGAGAAAGAGAACGAGCAGTGGAGAAAGGCAGAGGCAGAGGAATAAAGAGAGAGGTGGACTCCTACTGAGCAGGGAGCCCAACGTGGGGCTCGATTCCAGGACCCAAAGATCATGACCTGAGGCAAAGGCAGATGTTTAACCAACTGAGCCACCCAGGTGTCCCTATTGATTGACATTTGAACTATTTCCCATTTATAGCTGCTATGAATAAAACTGATTATTCTTTTGCCTTTTGGTGAACATAAACACTCATTTCTGTTGTTATAATCAGAAGTAGAAGTTTTAGATCATAAAGTACACATACTCAGCTATAGTAGGTACTGTCATAGATTTTTCCAAATTGTACTAATTTACATGCTCACTAGTAATGTATGAAAGTTCCAGTCATTCTGCCTCCTTACCAATCCTTGGTATCATCAACAGGTTTGGGGGTTTTATTTTTGGTACCACTGGTCTTCTTTTTTTTAAATATATTATTTATTTATTTATTAGAGAGAGAGCAAGCATGAGTGGGAGGGGCAGAGGGAGAGAGAATCTCAAGCAGACTCCACACTGAGCGAGGAGCCCATGATCCTACAACCCAGAGATCATGACCTGAGCTGAAGTCAAAAATTGGACACTCAACCAACTGAGCCACCCTTGTACCCCCACATAATTGTTCTTAAAAGAGTGATGATACTGTGATACCTGGGTGCGTGAGTAGTAGGTTAAGTGTCTGATTCTTGCTTTCTCCTCAGGCAGAGATCTCAGGGTAGTGAGATCAAGCCCCAGGTTGGGCTCAGTGGGAAGTCTGCCTGAGATTCTCTCTCTTCCTCTCTGTTTGACCCTCCCCACCTGCAGGCACATGCGTGTGCTCTCTCTCAAATAAATAAGTACATGTTAATAAAATAAATAAAGGCAATTGTGGATTTTTAAACTTCCAGGTGAATCTTCATTCCACAGAAATTATAAGCTCTGTTGGGAAGTGCATTTGGGGCTAGTTCCTGGGATGCCAAGATAAAGCGTACTAACCTTGAGGATGAGGCTGCAGCCTCTGACTGGGCAATACCATGTGCAGCCTGGCACGAGCCTAGAGATTCTCAAAGGAATTCCAGATTCTTGCCCAATGGGCTCCTGGGTCATCAAGGGCATTGTGAGGCAAGACAGAACTGGAACAAGAGGCTTAAAAAGGAAACTGAACCACTTCTGACCCATTCACTCTGTGCATGTCTCTGAAGGGATAGGCCTGATGAAGTTAAGATGGGGCTGCCTTTCCCAAGGTGGCATTAGAAATTAGTGGCAGTGCCCACTTGGGATGGCAGAGGACCCTGTCTCAATCTGGTCTTTGTTTTGGTGTGGAAAACAAATCCAAATCTTGTAGGCAGAGCTTCGGATGGGTCAACAGAGCTCCCTGGAGGTATGAGGCCTGAAGCAACCATCAGGTAACTGGGCACTAGAGCCCGAGGACAGTCAACCCCAAGCAAGAGCATCCTGCTTCCTCAAAGAGTTTCTGTGCCTGAGGAAAGTGGAAGCCAGCACAAATTCCTACAGGATCTTCTGAAAATGGAGGCAAGGGTGATCCTGAAGAAGCCCCGTTATCTAACTGACCGACAAGCAACATCCACTCTACTCTCTTCTCTGTGGTTCAGAGTTTCACCCCATCTGCCCTCATGGAGATGCAACCAGGGTCCCCAGGGAGAGGCAGGCAGGGGCAGTCCCCCTGGTCCTGTCCTCAATTTAGGACTGCATGGGAGACATACAAAACATAACTTAAGGCATGAGACCTATTTCATAAAGCACAAAAGGCAGTGTGGCCGGTAGGTCATGAGAATCTGAAGGTCGTAGCTGAGGGAAAGCTCACTTGAGGGGCTGTTATGGTTAGGGCAGGAGAGATGGTTAGGCGGGGGAGGTGGCCAGCAGGGAGGCATGACTGCGTGGAGAATGGAGCCCGTGGGCTCCCCAGGGATGGGAAGGAGGCGGCCAGAGGCCTGGGGAGCATCCTGGGCTGGTAATGCCAGGCAGGGCAGAAACGCTGCGGAGGGCAAGTCTGGCCAGGCGGGCGTGGACCCTAAGCCGGACTCCACCTTGCGAGGGTGGAGGAAGGAGGTCCTGCCTCCTGGCATAGAGTACAGCCCACGGTGTCAGCGCTCCGTTTCTGATAGGTTCGGGGAAAGTGCGGCGCTCAGTAAGAGATAACCAGTGGCAGCTGCCGGGTAAAGGCGTGTGCCGGGAGGCATTCCTAACCGGAGCGAGGATAGCCGTCCTCACTTCCGGGTGCCTGCGGACGGGCAGGCGGGGGTCCGAGGCCCACGGCAGAACGCAGATTCCTTCGACACCAGGTCTTCCACCTCAGCGGCCATCTGACGACCGTTGGAAATGCGCGGGCGGCAGCCAAACAACTGCCGCGAACTCTCCACTTGCAGGCCCTAAACCCCACCCCTGAAGGCCCGGGCGGCGTCGCCGTGGCGACATGCTGCGAAGTGCGGCTGCGCAAGGGTGACGGAGCGCGGGCGAAGGGGAGGGGGTGTTTTGGTTCTCGCCGCTCGCCGTCCTTTCAGACTCAATTCGTCTGAGAGCTGCTCGTTTCTTCCTCCCCAGCCCTTTCCCTTTCCCGACCCCTGTCCTCCCTCCCTCCTTTCTCTCTGCTTGCCTCCCCGGGTCCGGGCCGTTTTCCGGGCCAGGCGCACAAGAGTGCGCGGCCCCGGGGCCCAGTATATGACCCGCCGTCTTGCTAACCCTAGCTACCCCCGCCCCATGTGGCTGCGGGGCCGCTGCGGCGCTGCCCACTATGGCCCGGAAAGCAGTTAGCAGGAAGCGGAAAGCGCCCGCCTCGCCAGGAGCTGGGAGCGACGCTCAGTGCCCGCAGGTGAGGGCTGAGAGGCCTGGACCCGGCTTCTACCGCCGAGGCACCTAGAGCGGGGGAGGGTTCGAAGATCAGGAAACCGGAACCCGGGGACCAAGGTTTGTAGTCAGAGATGGAGCAGGAGTCGGGCCCCAGCCTGTAGGGTCAGGGCCGGGCCCTCAGGGATTCAGAGAAGAGCAGAAAGGCCAGAGCAATCAGGAGCTAAAGGGAAACTTGGAACAGGGCCTATCCCAGGGAAGCCCTGCAGCCGGTCGTGGGGCTTGAGAAGAAGCTACAATCTTGTCTTTGACGGAAGGGAAACCAACGTCGATGGGAATCAGGAACAAAACCTCCCAGAAGATACTGGGAGACAGTAAAGTCCCCCTTCCGGGACCTCGGGAAGCGGAGACGATTGCGTGCTTTATATGGGAAATGGGTTTCCCTGACCTGGGCTTTTTGCCTCTTGGATCGGTGTAAAAAACAGCAGTTCTCAGGTATCATCCCTATAACGCCCTTGTTGAACGCGTTTCATACTCTGATTTCCCGTGCCTCCTACTCCCTTAGTGTTTGATATTTCGCGATTCTTCAACGGCCTGGTGACAGGGGGGGTGGCCCTGATTGCGTGTCCCTGGAAGGCGTGGGACCCCAGTCTGCCCCCAGCTGCACTCTCCATGCTCCACGGGGAGTACAGACTGAGAGGGGAGACGGTGCGTGGGTAGAGATGCAGCTCAGGTCGGTATAGTAATTATTTGGTCCTTCGTTCCCTTCCTTATCAAGGATAGCTTTAGGGACTCTGAATCCTTTGCTCCTAGCAGGCCTCGTAAACCTTTTGACCTCTTTTCTGCTTCCTTTCCCTTGTCTTTCAGTCCTTGTTTCTCACACGTAGGTTTGACTGAGTAGCATCTTCTCAGTGTTGGAAGAGTTAAACTGGACTTTTCTGTATTGAGATTCCTGTTCTGTTGTATGTCAATCCTGCGGGATGAATTCTTGGTGATTTCTCTGATACAGGAGGATCCCTTGTTCTGAACAAAAGTGGCCAAAGCCCTAATTTCTAATATTGCTTTCCACAGTTTGGCTGGGATCATTCACTTCACAAAAGGAAAAGACTCCCCCCAGTGAAGAGATCCTTAGTGTACTACTTGAAGAACCGAGAAGTCAGGCTTCAGAATGAAACCAACTATTCTCGAGTGCTGCATGGCTATGCAGCACAGCAACTTCCCAGTCTCCTGAAGGAAAGAGAGTTTCACCTTGGGACCCTTAATAAAGTGTTTGCATCTCAGTGGCTGAATCATAGGCAAGTGGTGTGTGGCACAAAATGCAACACGGTAAGTGTCTAGGGGGTAAACGAACCTTATTCTAGGACCTGGATACATTTTGGCTCCACATGCTCTAAAACCTTTCACTGCTCATTTTCCCCATTGGTTTCTTTTGGGAGGAGATTGGCTCACTCTGCTTTCCATCCCCTTCCTATCTGCTGATAACTTCTTCCTCTCTTTATGTCCCTTTTCCCATTTCCTCATTTCTTTCTTGATAAATCTTCAGAGGAGTCTATTTCTTTAGGCCTTTTGCCATACAGCTGTTACACTGATTTTAGAGTTTCTTTAGCCTCACTTTTTTATGTTGCTTTAAGTCAAGGACCTCAGAGGAAAGATTTAGGAAGGAATGATGCTCAGGAAACATAATAGTGGGAATCTAGTTCTTATCTGCTAGGCTAAGGGCACATATAAAAATATTTAAAATGAGGGGATCCCTGGGTGGCTCAGCGGTTCAGTGCCTGCCTTTGGCCCATCCCGTGATCCTGGAGTCCCGGGATCGAGTCCTACATCGGGTTCCCTGCATGGAGACTGTTCTCCCTCGGCCTGTGTCTCTGTCTCTGTCTCTGTCTCTCTGTCTGTCATGAATAAATAAATAAAATCTTTAAAAAAAATATTTAAAATTACATTTGGCGGGTACCTGGGTGGCTCAGTTGGTTAAGCATCCGACTCTCGGTTTCAGCTCAAGTCATGATCAGGGTCGTGAGATGGAGCTCTGTGTTGGGTTCCATGATGTGCACAGAGTCTGCATGAGATTCTCTGTCTCCTTCTGCCCTGCGTGCTCATGCTCTTGCACTCTCTCTAAAATAAATCTTGGGATCCCTGGGTGGCACAGCGGTTTGGCGCCTGCCTTTGGCCCAGGGCACGATCCTGGAGACCCAGGATCGAATCCCACATCAGGCTCCCGGTGCATGGAGCCTGCTTCTCCCTCTGCCTATGTCTCTGCCTCTCTTTCTCTCTGTGACTATCATAAATAAATAAAAATTAAAAAAAAAAATAAAATAAATAAAATAAATCTTAAAAAAATAAATAAAGTAGCACTTGGCAAAATCACCCTCCCCAAACATTTTTGAGTAGAATCTAAAGATATATTTCCTTTAAGAAAGGTCACAAAAGGTATGTTTGGTGGTTTTAAGTTGCGAATGTTTTGTTCTTTGCAAAGTAGCCTCCTGAAAAGGATTCAAGAAAGAAAAAATAAGTATTACATGAAGAGGGGAGTGTTTTTATGCAGAATAACTTAGAAAACAGTTATAAGTGAATGAAGGGAAAAATTTATCAGTAAGCTATATAATCACAATTATAGAAATAGATAAAATACATCTCGGGATCAGGTCCCACGTCGGGCTCCCTGCATGGAGTCTGTTTCTCCCTCTGCCTGTGTCTCTGCCTCTCTCTCTCTCATTAATAAATAAATAAAACCTCTTTAAAAAATAGAATAAATAAAAAAGGAAAGGGAATATTTTGAGAGGGGTTGGTTTGAAGAGAAAGATGGTGATACTGTGGTAATGTATATAGAATTTAAGGTATGTGATTTTAGATTCTTATTTCTCATTTACTGATACCTTTCAGCCAAAGACTATCAGGGACTTAACATAGTAGATACAATTGCTTATTGGAGTTACAGAGAACCTGTACCTAAGGGAACCACAAGACCTCTCAGAAAGAAGGTGTATAGAAAGGACTTAACTGAGGGCGATTTGGGGGAATGCTTAAGGAAATGGGACTTTCACAGGAAAATTTCCTGTAAAATTATTTTTACCAAGATATCAAGGCCTAGCTGATAGTACCAGGCTAATTCCTAGTTGTCAGGGCTGCTTTTTTTTTCTCACCACTTCCCAAAGTAATGGTCAGAGGAATACTACTGACTTCAAAGATAGATTTGGTGGATTATAATTTTTTTTTTATTTTTATTTATTTATGATAGTCAGAGAGAGAGAGGCAGAGACATAGGCAGAGGGAGAAGCAGGCTCCATGCACCGGGAGCCCGACGTGGGATTCGATCCCGGGTCTCCAGGATCGTGCCCTGGGCCAAAGGCAGGCGCTAAACCACTGCGCCACCCTGGGATCCCAATTTGGTGGATTATAATGAAGCAAAAAGCTGGCACCAGCCTGGCCCGGTTGGTAGAGCATGTGACTCTTGATCTCAGGGTTGTAAGTTTGAGCCTCACATTGGGTATAGAGATCACTTAAAACTGAAGTTAAAACAAAATTGAAGCAAACAAAATGAGTTTGGGTTGTGATTTGCTGTTAGATGGGAGGAAAATCTTTTGAGGAGCCTAATTTGGGTGTGGGGGAAGAATGGTAGACATGAGGGTTAAGAAAAATAACTGTAATGTTGTCCCTAAGTTTTCATATGCAGATTCCTGAAATGATAAAAGCAGAATATGAAATCTAGTTTGAGATAGAGGGAAACAAAATACGGTTAAGTGTAGGAGTTTTGCTCTGACCAAATTTTAATTTGTGCTCCCTCATTTTACTGTTTTATTTCCCCAAAAGGCTTGCACCCTTTTAAAAGATACATGTATGTATGTATTTTTTAAATTTATTTGTTTGTTTGTTTGTTTGTTTGTTTAAGAGCAAGCATGAGTGGTGGGGGGGAAGAGAGAGAGGCAGACTCCCAGCGGAGTAGGGAGCCTGACACGGAGCTCCATCCCAGAAACCTGGGATCATGATCTGAGCTAAAGGCAGATGCTTAACTAACTGAGTCACTCAAGCAACCCTAGAAGATATTTTTAACTGCTTTCAGAATTTCTTGGACCCAGCCAGGTGTATAGCATACTTACCTGTATCATTCATTTTTGTTTCATAGTTAGATAGTAACTTGCAAATTAGCCATTTTTTAAATGACATGTTTATTTTTCGCTTAGTAGAAAATGTTCAGATTAATCCCAGAATTAGTCTTTATGTTATTTTCAGAATATTTGACTCTTTTATTTATTTTTTTTAATAGATTTTATTTATTTGAGAGAGAGAATGAGCGGGAGGGAGGGCAGAGGGAGAGGTAGAAGCAGGCTTCCCACTGAGCAGGGAGCCCAAAGCAAGAGGCTTAATCCCAGGACCCAGAGAGCATGACCTGAATTGAAGGCAGATGCTTAACCCACTGAACCACCCAAGCACTCCTCAGAATATTTGACTCTCTTAGAGAGAGATTTTATTTTATTTTTTTTTTATTATTTTTTTTTTAGAGAAATTTTAGATGTACAAATGATAGAATTACTATGCTGATTCTGAGTTCCATTTATCATTAACTCTGTGCCTGTGGACAAGCCCCAGATACCTTCTTCTAAGCCTTTCTTCTCTCACCTTTAAAATAATTGGAGAGAGTAGTACTTGTCCAGTAGAGTCATGAACAGAATTAAGTAAAATGTTGGTTAGCACAGCGTCTAAAAATTGTGTTTAGTAAATTGTTGATATAATTAATGGTGGCAGTGAAGGAGGAGGAGAAGTAGTGGCAGTAGTTTGATGGTTCTAGACTTTAAGTGTATTTCTGGGGATGCCTGGGTGGCTCAGTGGTTGAGTGTCTGCCTTCTGCCCAGGGCATGACCCTGGAGTCCAACATCAGGGTCCCTGCATGGTGGCTGCTTCTCTCTCTGCCTGTGTCTCTGCCTCTCTTTCTGTGTATCTTTCATGAATGAATAAATAAATAAACTTTAAAAAAAAGTGTATTTCTGGCCAGATTGAGGTATGCTTAGGGTAAATAGTGAGCATTTTCTGTATCCTATTTATGGCTTCTTTCTGTATGCCAGTCGTAATCCCAAGTAGCTTAAACACTTTTTAATAATTCATCTAGGGGCTTCTGAGTGGCTCAGTTGGTCAACTCTTTGCCTTTGGCCCAGGTCATGGTCCCAGGATCCTAGGATCGAGCCTGCTTTCAGGCTTCCCTTCTCAGCAAGGAGCCTACTTATCCTCCCTCTTGCCCTTTCACCCCCACTCATGTTCTCTTTCTCTCAAAAAAAATCCTCTGTATTACATTTATTATTATATAATTATGTAAGAAAGTACAATTAGGAAATTATATTTACCTTCATTATAGAAAGTACAGATAAAAGCAAAATATTTTACTGTGTACAAATTAAATAAACCAGTTCTGATAAGGATGTGGTGGAACAGATACATATATATACATTGCCACTAAAACCCTTTATTGACAGTATTTTGGGATCGTATTTTGGAAGTCTAGTAGATATTTTTTGTTGAATGAAGACCCTAAAAATATTATACCCTTTGACCTAATATTTTCAGGGAATTTATCCAGAAGAAGAGAAGTCGTTTTTAACAAGATAATCATTGGAAGTTTTATCTAAATACTAACAAAAGCAGGGTGCTTGAGTGGTTCAGTTGGTTAAGTGGCTGCTCAGCGGGGTGTCTGCTTTACCCTCTCTGCCACTCCACCCTCTGCCACTCCACCCTCTCTCCTACTTAAATGAATGAATAAAATCTTTTAAAAATAAGTAAAATTAAGATATTTATTTATTTGAGAGAGAGAGAGAACAGGGGAGAAGATGTAGAGGGAGATGAAGAAATAGACTCCCTACTGATCAGAGAACCCAAGGTGGGGCTTGATCCCAGAACCCTGGAATCATGACCTGGGCCTACAGCAGATGTTTAACCAACTGACCTATTCAGGAGGCCCAACATTCAAAGTATTTGATATGTTAAATGTAATGAGATGCAAAAAATTTTTTAAATTTATTTATTTTACTAATCTCTACACCCAGTACCAGGCTCGAACTCAAAACCTTGAGATTTGGGATGCCTGGGTAGCTCAGCAGTTAGACATCTGCCTTTAGCTCAGGGCATGGTCTAGGAGTCCTGGGATCAAGTCCCTCATCAGGCTCCTTGTAGAGCCTCCTTCTCCCTCTGCCTGTGTCTCTACCTCTCTCTGTGGGTCTCTCATGAATAAATAAATAAAGCTTAAAAAAAAAAACCTGAGATTAAGAATTGTTCACTTCTGACTGAGCCTGCCGGCCACCCCAACATACAAAATTCTACCTGTGCTTATTATAGCCATAATTATGCATGCATGTGGTTAAGGACTAAACAGGAACTTGACAAATGAAAAAACATTTGAAAAGAGAGAGGGGCCACCTGGCTGGCTCAGTCAATGGAGCTTGCAATTCTTGATTTTAGGGTTATGAGTTCAAGCCCCATGTTGGGTATAGAGATTACTAAATAAAAATTTTTTTTAAAGAGAAGCTTCTTTAAAAAGAGAAGCTGGGGATCCTTGGGTGGCTCAGTGGTTTAGCACCTGCCTTTGGCCCAGGGCGTGATCCTGGAGTCCTGGGATCGAGTCCCGCGTCAGGCTCCTAGCATGGAGCCTGCTTCTCCCTCCTCCTGTGTCTCTGCCTCTCTCTCTCTCTGCCTCTCTCTGTCATAGATAGATAGATAGATAGATAGATAGATAGATAGATCGATCTTTAAAATAAATAAATAAAAAGAAGCTTCTGATGGTCTGTCTTACATTTTTAAATTTCCATTATTATTGATAAAATATTGTTCATAAACTTGGTTTTTTAAATGTTACTTTACCAAGATGAATCTTGTTTTTTCTTAGCCTAAAATAATGGTGGAAGTGGCCTTTGCTCAGTTATCATTCATTGCTTGTCTACTGACAAAGATTGAACACTGTTATATATTATACATCTTCTCTGGGGAGATAGAG
This sequence comes from Vulpes lagopus, assembly GCF_018345385.1. NCBI lineage: Eukaryota > Metazoa > Chordata > Mammalia > Carnivora > Canidae > Vulpes > Vulpes lagopus. Next base: position 81,923,110 of record NC_054830.1, read on the forward strand.
TAAAATACAGTGGCATAAGATATATAATAAAAGGAGTTTCTTTTTTCTTTTTTTAAATATTTTATTTATTTATTTATTTGACAGCACAAGCAGGGGAAGCAGGAGGCAGAGGGAGAGGGAGAAGCAGGCTCCCCACTGAGAATGGAGCCCTTACTCCCTTCTCAGGACCCTGGGATCATGACCTGAGCCGAAGGCAGACGCCTAACCAATTGAGCCACCCAGACACATCAGGAGTTTCCTTTATGAATCACACAAGGAATTTTTTGGAGCTCAAAATAATATCTAGAAGGGATCCCTGGGTGGCTCAGAGGTTTAGCACCTGCGTTCGGCCCAGGGCGTGATCCTGGAGTCCCGGGATCGAGTCCCACATCAGGCTCCTTGCATGGAGCCTGCTTCTCCCTCTCCCTGTGTCTCTGCCTCTCTTTATGTCTCTCATGAATAAATAAATAAAATATTTAAAAATAATAATAATATCTAGAGAAAGATCTTGCTTCTCAGTGGGCAAGTACACAATCATATTGTCCTTAATTAAGTCATTATCATTGTTTTAATACTGTTATTATTGAAAGCTTATAATCTTTTAATATACCAGATAAGTAATTAATACGTGACTACAGTCTCTCTTCTCTAGTAATTTGTAGTTTAGAGATAAGTAAGGCTCCCTGCTAATTCTGAGTAAATGGCTTTATACCTAAAAACGCTGTAGGGAAAGAAAAAGCTGAGAATATCTTGTATAGAAATTGTTTTCTTCTAAATAATCTGTACATCAATATTAGCATCTTTGAGTGCTATAAAAATCAATTTCTGTCTTCCATAGAAAGAAGTGAGGACTTGGGTAAAATTAGACTAGTAGGCCAGTTCTTTTATTTACCCTTCTATTTTTATTTTTTTATTTTTATTCACTTATTTATTTTTTTTTAAATAGGCTCCAGGTCCAGCCTGGACCCCAACATGGGGCTTGAACTTCACAACCCTGAGATCAAGACCTGAGCTGAGATCAAGAGTCAGACCCTCGGGGCGCCAGGGTGGCTCAGTGGTTGAGCAGATATCTGCCTTTGGCTCAGGTGGTGATCCCAGGGTCCTGAGATTGAGTCCTATATGGGGCTCCCACAGGAAGTCTGCTTCTCTCCCTGTCTATGTCTCAGCCTCTCTCTGTGTGTCTCTCATGAATTAAAAAAAAAAAAAGTCACTCAACTGACTGTGCCATCCAGGCATTCCTGTACCCTATACCCTATTTTTTCTGATTGGATGGTATTGCCTGGAAGTAGGAAATAGACTTTGTAATTATATAAATCCCAGAACCCCGAAATCAAAACCCGAGCTGAAGGCAGATGCTTAACCAACTAAGCCACCCAGGCACCCCTACTACATTTTTTTTTAAGTAAACTCTACTCCCAACAAGGGGCCAGAACTCAAGAGTTGAATGCTCTACTGACTATCACCCATCATTATTTCCTTAGTGTAAGTTCCTAAAATAACTGTAGAGTTTGTTTACACTTGTTAACTTTTGATACATATTGTCTAACCATTTTCCGTTGTTTTTCTTGGTCTTGACTCTCCTTTCCTCCTCTTCATCTTGGTTTGGGATAGGGAATGTATTCTGCTGCTTTGATTTCATTTGTCTTCCCTTTACTCAACTTTCAGCAGACTTAGGCTGTGCCTTTTTCTGTCTGACTCAGTATAGTTTACCTTGATGTCTGTGTGACCTGTGTGGATTTGCTTTCCTCTCTTCATTAGGCTCCAGCTAAAACACTTTGGAGTTTCAGAAACATTGTGAGCCCCTCCATTTTATTAAGCTGCCTTGATTTTTCTATGTATGCACATTTCATATATATATGAATATGAATGTGTATATATATAGATATATATATATACATACACATTAAACCTGCATTCAGAGATGTACTCTGTTGTCTTATATGCTTCCTGATTGTAAGGATTTTACTTTCTTTGTTTTTCCTTTGTTTTAGGTTGTAGGTTTCAGGGAGCCATTGAGACTCTCAAACTAACCTTACCATGCTGTTAGTTCCTGGCAGGGATCCCAGTAGGTTAGTGTAGAACAGCCCCATTCTAGGATTTGTTACAGAAGCTGCATGAAAGGTTGACCCCTTGTCAGAGTGCTTGGGGAGATATTCTGTGGCAGCTCATTCACATTCCTTTCCCTTCGTTTGAAAAAGCAAAAAGGTTCTGTCCTTCACATGGTGCTTTGTCATCCCTCTGCAAGAGTGAGGTTAGGGATAAACTCCTTGTTTCCTGGGCCCTCTAGAGACCCAGATATTACCAACTTTTTCATTTCCCTTGTATCAAATGTTTTTCAAGAGTAGATGAAACTATTGCACCATAGGAAATTGAACATTGGAATAGTGTATTACTATTAACTGTTACTTGTTAGACACCAATTTTGTGCCAAGCCCTGTGCCAGACACTTTATTACATTCTTAGCAATCCTAGAGGCAGATATTATTCTAGTTTTATAGATAAAAAACAAGATTCGAAAAGGCTGGGGTGCCTGGGTGGCTCAGCAGATGAGCATCTGCCTTTGGCTCAAGGCATGATCCAGGAGTCCCGGGATCGAGTCCCACATCAGGCTCCCTGCATGAAGCCTGCTTCTCCCTCTGCCTGTGTCTCTGTTTCTCTCTCTCTCTCTCTCTCTCTCTCTCTGTCTCTCATGAGTAAATAAATGAAATCTTAAAAAAAAAAAAAAAAAAAAGATTTGAAAAGGTTAACTGACTTGCCTAAGATCACACAGCTAATAGATAGCAAATGTGGACTTCAAATCTAGATTTCTCCCAATCCCAGAACTAGAGAGACTGGACTTAACACTTTCTTGGACATGAATAGTTGAAACCTTTCTCCACACCTTTTCCAAACGGCATAAATGGAGCCCTGTTTTAAGACAAAGAAATGGAAAGGAAAAAAAAAAAAAGAGGAATGATCTGACACAGTAGACTAAAATAAGCTTTAGTCAGCCCTCAGATTTCATAGGAGAAACTTGGATCTTTCTAGATTGCAGGTCACTTTATTCCTATAACTTATCAAATTCATTGCCTTTATTATACAGAGCAGATTCTCTCTACATCAGTGTTTCTCTAGCTTCAGTGTACCTGGAGATCTTGGGAAACTCCAGTTTCTGATTTAATAGGTCTAGGGTAGGGCCTGAGATTCTTGGGTTCTAACAGGTTCTCCAGTGCACCTTTGAATAGCAAGGGTCTAGACCAGTAATTGTTAAACAGAGGCAGTCATCAGATTCACCTGGAGATCCTTTGGGGAAAAATTCAGTTTTTTAGGCCCCAAAAGTCAGAAATTTCTAATTGGAGGAGTTTTAGCGTAGGCCTGGAAATTGTTTTTGTTTTATAGTTTGTTTTGTTTTTGTTTTCAAAGATTTTATTTATTTGATAGAGAGAGAGCAAGCAAGCACACACAGAAGCAGGGAGAGTGGCAGAGGAAGAGGGAGAAGTGGGCTCTCCATTGAGCAGGGAGTCTGATGCTGGGCTCAATCCCAGGACCCAAGGGATCACGACCTGAGATGAAGGCAAATGCTTAACTGAGCCACCCAGGCGCCTGTTTTATAGTTTTTCTCTAAGAAAGAAAATTCCTGGGCAGCCCTGGTGGCTCAGTGGTTTAGTGCCGCCTTCAGTCCAGGGCCTAATCCTGGAGACCTGGGATCGAATCCCACGTGAGGCTCCCTGCATGGAGCCTGCTTCTCCCTCTGCCTGTCTTCTCTCTCGCTCGCTCTTGCTCTGTATCTCTCATGAATAAATAAATAAAATCTTTTAAAAAAAGGAAATTCCTCAAGTTATTGTGAAAATCAGTTTGGGAATCTAGTCTAGAAGGTAACATGTTATAGATGCATTATCCCACAAAACCACAAAGGTATAAGTGGGTAGTTAACTTTGTTTCATTAAACATTTGAGGGGCTGTGTTGTATAGAGATCATTTGCTTAGGAGAGTGAGAAACCCACTAATGTTTATTAAAAAGGTATAGGTCAGGATGCCTGGGTGGCTCAGTGGTTTGGCACCTGCCTTCGGCCCAGGGTGTGATCCTGGAGACCCGGGATCGAGTCCTGGGTCTGGTTCCCTGCATGGAGCCTGCTGCTCTCTCTGCCTCTCTCTGTCTGTGTCTCTCATGAATAAATAAATAAAATCTTTGAAAAAATTAAAAAATAAAAAGGGATAGTTCACAAACCCCAAGAGCAGGAAGTATCCCTGGATCTCAGCATGAAACAGAGCTAGAAACTGGAAAGCTAAAAAAAAAAAAAAACAAAAAAAACAACAACAACAACAAAAAAAAGAAACTGGAAAGCCATTAGAAACTAAAGATGTTAAAAAAAAAAAAAAAAAAAAGAAAGAAACTAAAGATGTGGGCACCTGGGTGGCTCAGTGGTTAAGTATCTGCCTTGGGCTTAGGGCGTGATCCCGGGGTCCTGGAATTGAGTCCTGCATCGGGCTCCCCACAAAGAGCCTGCTTCTCCCTCTGCCCATGTCTCTGTCTCTGTCTCTCTCTGTGTGTCTCTCATGAATAAATAAAATCTTCAAACAAACAAAAAACTAAGGATGTCCATACTCTCTCTCTTCTGACTGGCTTTGGTAGAAATTAGCCATCCAGACAGTTTGGTCTAGTGCCACCAAGCCAGTTTCACATGCCTGAGAGAATTTGATCAGTCCAATATAGCCTCTGGACTGCTTCTCCCCGAGCCAGGAAGCCACCTCTGGACAGTTCTCTGATCTGAAGATCTGGGCTTATATCAGACAGACACCTTCCTTTGAGTGCAGGAATGTGAGGTCCCCCTAAAATTCTTGGGCAACCTCCCTGAAAGGTATCTTCTATAAATGCTTACTATATAGCTTTGCTTTGTTTTTGTTTTTTAAGATTTTATTTTATTTATTTATTCATGAGAGACACATGGAGAGAGGCAGAGAGAGAAGCAGGCTTCTTGCAGGGAGCCCGATGTGGAACTCTATCCCAGGACCAGGATCACGCTCTGAGCCAAAGGCAGAGGCTCAACCGTGGAGCCACTTAGGCGTCCCTAGCTTTGCATTGTTGAGGCAGGATTATAGAATAAAATAATATAAACCCTCAGCTCTTTGAATTGGGAGGGTGTTATTAGGTTACTGGGGGAGAAAGACAAAGATTTTTTTTTTTTTAAGATTGATTGATTGATTGGTTTGTGAGAGACACAGAGAGAGACAGAGACACAGGCCAAGAGAGAAGCGGGCTCCTTGCAGGCAGATGCTCAACCACTGAGCCACCCAGGTGTCCCACAAGTAAAGATTTTAAAGCAGTGTGATACAGGCTTAAGTTGTGGGTAAAGAACTATCTGGGAAACCTACAACAAAAAAACTTAACCAGCCTGGATATTTAGAGAATATTCAGAGAACACATGTCTAAACTGAATCATGAAAGCTTAAGTACACACTGGCCAAGTATAGAAAGGGTGGGGGATGTCTTGGTGGTTCAGTTGGTTAAGCGCCTGCCTCCCATTCAGGTCGTGATCTCAGGGTCCTGGGATTGAGCCCTGCCTTGGGCTCCCTGCTCAGTGGGGACTCTACTTCTTACCCCCTCTCTCTCCCCCTCCCCCACCCTTCTTTTTCTTTTTCTCTCTCTCTCTGTCTCTCTTAAATAAATAAAAACCTTAAAAAAAAAAGAAAAGAAAAGGAGAAAGCATTTCTGGCATTGTGACCAGCATGAGCATGAAACAAAATAATTCTATTTCATTGAAGATTTTTGTGTGAATAATAGTTAATAAGCTGCTATTTCTAGAGCAGGATATAAAGCTAGAGAGGTTGAGGCCAGATTGAGGAGTCTTGATGCCATGATAAGGAATTTGTTTGTTTGTTTATGAGAGACACACAGAGAGGCAGAGACATAGGCAGAGGGAGGAACAGGCTCCCTGTGGGGAACCTGATGCAGGACTGGATCCCGGGACCCCAGGATCACGCCCTGAGCCTAAGGCAGATACTCAACCACTGAGCCATCCAGGCGTCCCAGGAGTTTAGATTTAAGATTTATTTGTTTATTGGGGTGCCTAGGTGATTTCATTTGGTTAAGCATCTGACTCTTGCTTTCAGCTCAAGAGGTAATCTCATGAGTTGTGGGATCCAGCCCCATGTCAGGCTCTTTGCTCAGTGGGAAGTCTGCTCGAAAGATTATCTCTGGGGCTCCTGGATGGCTCAGTTAAGCATCTGCCTTTATCTTGGGTCATGATTCCAGGGTCCTGGGATCAAGCCCTGCGTCAGGGCTCCCTGTTGAGTGGGGAGTCTGCTTTTCCCTCTCCTTCTGCCCCTTACTCTCTTCTGTGCGCTCTCTCTCCTCTCAAATAAATAAAAATCTTTTTTAAAAAAATTATCTCCTTCTGCCCTTTCCCCTGCACATTCTGTTTCTCTCAAATTAAAAAAAAAAAAAAAAAAGATTGATTATATGTATTTTAGAGAGCACAAGCACACGAACAAGTGAGCAGGCTAGGGGTTGTGGGGAGAATCCCTAAGCAGATTCCCTGCAGACCCTGAGACCTTGATGGGAGCTGAAATCAAGAGCCAGCCATTCAACCAACTGAGCCACCCAGGGGCCCCTAAGGATATTTCTAACTGACATTGGGAGGGCTGCCATTTTTATGTAGATAACTGATATGGTATAGAGAATAGTTTCAATGATGGCCTTGCCTGAAGCAGCAAAGACTACTTGCAGTCCTCTAGAGAGGTGATGAGAAAAAGGATGAGAGGGAGGAGCCAACTGAAAGAATAGTTTCTCCTTTCATAGTCTCCGTCCTGTGCAAGCAGTAGATTACTTTATACAAAGATTTGGCATGATTTAGCTTCATCATAAGAATTGTTGAGAGAATTTTAAGCTAACTTCCTAGATTAAGGTATATGAGGGTACAGATTATTTCTCTCTTGTTCATAGTCACAGTGCTAGCAGCTAGAACAGTATTTATTTTTTTTAAGATCTTATTTATTTATTCATGAGAGACACAGAGAGAGAGAGGCAGAGACACAGGCAGAGGGAGAAGCAGGCTCCATGCAGGGAGCCCAATGTGGAACTTATCCCAGGTCTCCAGGATCAGGCCTTGGGCTGAAGGCGGCGCTCAGGAGACCCAGGATCAAGTCCCGCGTCAGGCTCCCTGCATGGAGCCTGCTTCTCCTGCCTGTGTGTGTGTGTGTGTGTGTCTGTCTGTCTGTCTGTCTGTCTGTCTGTCTTCTCTGTCTCTCATGAATAAATATAAATCAATCAATCTTGTAGAGTGGAAAGGGGTTAGGTTGGAAAGGAGGTGGAGAAGAACATTTCAGGCAGAAGCAATAGTATGAACAAAGGCATGGAGGCATAGAAGAAAATGATATATGTGTTAGAGATAACTCTTGTCATGTGTCTCCAGTCACTCCAGCAAATCTACTAATGTTTATAGTACATTAAATAGTAGTCTTGATGGGCTCTGGGAATGGTTTTGTTTCTAAGTTTCAGTGCATGGGTTGAGAATGAGATGTTTAAAGTATGTCCAAACTGGCAGAAAATCCTTAGTTGGGTTCTTTCTTTAGGTCCATAATCTAACGCTAGTCTTCTTTGAGGCTGTCTTTGAATCCCTGGTAGAATTTACTACTTGCTAATCTGTGTTTATGTAGTGTATTATGCCTGCCTCTGTTGTGTTTTCTTACTTTCATATTTCATTTGACTAATAGCCCTGACTATGCCTTTACCAATTCCCAGGGTCTGACATACAGTAGACATTAATTAATTAAAGTTTGATGGATAATTGAATGAGTGGGTGCTTGTACCCAGGGTTAGCCACATAAAAGAGAACTGTCAGCTTCTGTGTCCCTTTTCTTGTAGCTGTTTGTAGTGGATGTGCAGACAAGCCAGATCACCAAGATTCCCATTCTGAAGGACCGGGAGCCTGGAGGTGTGACCCAGCAGGGCTGTGGCATCCATGCCATCGAGCTGAATCCCTCCAGAACTCTGTTAGCCACTGGAGGAGACAACCCCAACAGTCTTGCCATCTACCGGCTACCTACACTAGATCCTGTGTGTGTGGGTGATGTAAGTTTCTCCAGTAACTGTAGTTAGAGGTAGCTTTGTTCTTAAGCAGAGCCCGGTAGATAACATGGACCCTCCTCCTACACACCCTCTGGGAAGGAATAGTTTCCTCTAGATTTCTGCTGACTATCGGGGTTTGGGGGTGAGGTGTGAGGGTAGAAATATCAGAATGGGGACTGAACTCCCCATAGGAATATTGACGGAGAGCATATGTTTGATAAAGGGGTGAGCAACATACTTCAGGGGCACACAGCAGTGGGTTGGTGTCTACATATCTCCCACTGCCCATAGTCAGAGAGCAAAGTTTATTAAATCATTCAGCAACTATTTATTGAGCTATGTCCAGGCATTGTTTTAGACGCTGGGGACATGCAGTGAATATAACAGATAAAGCTCCCTCACCTCTTGAAGCCTGCGTTCTAGTAGAGGGAGACATATAAACCAATAGATAGACAAATAAATATTTACCACCAGTATGTCAGTGTGACAAGTACCATAGAGAAGAGTAAAGGCAGATTGAAGGGACAGAGAGAGTGGTGGTGAATGCAATTTCAGAGGATGTTCAGGGAACTCCTCATTGAAAAGAAGACGTTTGAGTAGGGAGACACAGAGGAAATGAGAGTGGGTACAAGACATGTTGATGTCTGGAAGAAAAGAGTCCCAAGGACTCTTTGGGAAGGAACACCCAAGAGGTTGGGTATAGCTCTTGTACTAGGAAGTAAGCACAGAGGAGAGTGGTAGGATGAGGTTAGAGGGATAAGAGGTGGGTGATTATGTGTAGGAGCCCCAGATAAGACATCCGGAGGTAGAAGGCCAGAGCTGTGTGTCTACCAGACATGTTCATTGCCCATAGGAATGCCAGTTTCATTACAACTTTGAGCTCCTCAAGACAAAGTTAAAAATTACGGGATCCTGCCCTCTGGGTTGAGATAATCAGAGATAGGAATTGTACTTTTTACAAAGATATTTTCAGTCAGACTATGCTTTTCAAGAGTGTGTGTTGTAATCCTTTTTTACTAATTTCTTTTTTTCCCCTCTCTCTTTGTACCTGTCACTCCTTCTCTCCAAGGATGGACACAAGGACTGGATCTTTTCCATAGCATGGATCAGTGATACTATGGCGGTGTCTGGTAAAATTGACCTTTTGTATAGAGTTTTGGTGTGGCAGGGAGGAAGGGGTAGTAGTGTGATTGGAAATAGTCCAGTAAATAGACCATTGGCCAGGGGCCAGGATCTTATTACCAGTATTGGCTCTTTGACGTACCGTGTGTCCTTGGATAAATCATAAGAGTTACCAGCATTCTTCATTTATTCACTCAGCCTTGTTCCCAAAAGTATGTGTGACAGTGTGTTAACCTCAATGTTTTTGTGGGGCTTCATTTTGACAATGTTGTAAAAGTGTTTTGGAATAGTTGATGTGAAATATTAGGAGTAGTTATTTTCTGTACAGCTATATAGTGTGTTTCTTGTTGATAAAAGCTGTGTAGGATTGAGGGGATTTCTTTCCCAGTGGTAAACATCAGAAGAAAAAAAAAATGGAAATGAGTGTAGAGAGGGTAACCTAGAGATACACAATACAATTCCCCAGGTCTAGATTCCCAAATAAAAATAATCATAATAGTAACTAAATTGAATGCCTCACGTGTTATTTCATACAATCCTCAGAACAGTACTAAAAGATTAGCATTATTAGCCTCATTTCTCAAATCAGAAAATTTAAATTCTGAGAGGTTATAATAACTTAGCAGAGGCCACACAAATAGTAACAGGTGGAATCAGGATCTGAATCCACATGTGATTTCAAAGCCTGTGCTTAGAACTGCTCCTAACGGGCCCCTGGCTGGCTCACTCAGAAGAGCATATGACTCTGAACTTGGTGCCATGAGTTCAAGCCCCACATTGGGTGTAGAGATTACTTAAATAAATGAAACTTAAAAACCAACATCTACTCCAACCGATATTGCACTGTATGTCAACTAACAAAATTTAAATAAAAGAACTAATAAAGCTAAGGGAACATAAATATTTCTTCTTTCAATTCTTTGCAGGGCAGTAGAAAGCAGCCAAGAGGGAAAATAAATTTAATGAACAAACATAATCACAGGTCAGAATTACCCAGAAGGGAAAAAAAAAAAAAAAAAGAAAAAGAAAAAAAGAAAAAAAAAAAAAAAAAAAAGAATTACCCAGAAGGGGTTCAGAAGCTTTTGGATTCCCTGTCATTTGTCTCCCCAAAGAGTGAGAGCTGCTTAAGGGTAGTCTTGTCACCTTTATATAATAGGGATTGCTTCTATGACAGTAACCTGTACTACATGTGATTGTTGGGAGCAAGGATTTGGTTTGCTTTGGGAGCCTCCCATCTTCTTCAGATACCCTACCAACATCTGTGTTTTCAGGCTGATAACTCCCATGTCTACATTTTCTTTTTCTTTTTTCTTTTTTATCTTAACCACGTCTATATTTTCTGAACAGTTTAGCAGATTTTAAGAACATAGGCTTTGATATTAGAGGTTTGAGTTTGAATCCTCATCCAACCACTTATCACTGAGAATGTTCAGGGGTTGGTACTCATCATTAAGTCTGAACATTAACATCACTTGGGCAAGTTACCCTAAGCTTTTTAAGACTTGATTTTCTTCATCTGTAACATGAATACTTCAGAGTTTCACTGAGAAGATTAAATGAAATAATGCATAGTGGCTGCTGTATTGAAAATGCTTAATGCTTAGGGGCACCTGGGTGGCTCAGTCAGTTAAATTTTTTTTTTTTTTTTAAGATTTTATTTATTCATGAGACACACAGAGACGGTGGCCGAAACATAGGCAGAGAGAGAAGCAGAGAAGCAGGCTCCCTGCTGGTAGCCTGATGCAGGACTCCATCTCAGGACCCCAGCATCATGACCTGAGCCAAAGGCAGATGTTCAACCACTGAACCACATAGGTGCCCAAATGTCCAGCTCTTGATTTTGTCTCGGGTCATGATCTCGGGGTTGTGAGATTGAGCCTCATGTTGGGCCCTGTGCTGAGCGTGGAGCCTGCTTATGATTTTCTCTCTGCCCCTCCTCCCCCTAAAAAAAAGAAAATGCTCAATACTTGTTAACCGATGTTAATGTTATACTTAATGATGAGTACCAACCCCTGAATATTCTACCTCAGACTCAGTATATTCATACTCATCACTTTTCTTCCAAGACCCTCTGCCCCATTGGCATATATTTCTGAATGCTTCTACCTTCCACACAGGTGCATGGTCAGAAAACTAAGACTCCTCTTAGGATCTTATCTCCTTAGATTACCAAGCCATGTTGATACTGTTTTCTAAAATATCTCTTATAAACATTGTATGTTACCTATACTTTAGTAATTAAAACAAAACAACCATCTTAGATACAATTTCTTTCTTTCTTTTTTTTCTTAAAGATTTATTTATTCATGAGACACACAGAGAGGCAGACACAGGCAGAGGGAGAAACAGGCTCCATGCAGGGAGCCTGATGTGGGACTCAATCCTGGGACTCTAGGATCATGCCCTGGGCTGAAGGCAGGCGCGCTAAACTGCTGAGCCACCCAGGGATGCCCTACAATTTCTTTTCTACTCTGCTGGTGTACTTATCATCTATATCTTGAATAACCCCTAATATCCTTCCGTATTTTTCTCTGCTTCTGTTCTTGTCTTCTCCAATCCAGTCTTTTTTGTTCTTTAAGATTTTATTTATTTGACACGGAGATAGAGCACAAACAGTGGGAGTGGCAGGCAGAGGGAGGGGGAAAAGCATGCTTCCCACTAAGCAGGGAACCCAATGCAGGGCTCAATCCCAGAATCCTGGGATTGAGAACCTGCACCAAAGACAGATGCTTAACTGACTGAGCCACCTAGGCACCCCTTCTCCAATCGAGTCCTCATGATGCTGCCAAACTCGTTCTTTAAATAATTTTTTCCTTATTAAAGAAATATGAGTTTATCATAAGAAATTTTTTAATATGGATTAAAAAGGCAGTAAGAATTATCAATCTCTCTATCCAGGGACAACTACTGTTAATATTTTAAAATATATCTTAACAGTCATTATTCAGTGCATATCTTTTTATTTGGTTAAAATGGGATCATACAAAGGGATGAATATATAGATAAATATACCAGGTATAATAAAATGTTGATGGTAGACTATACTTGTAATTAAACAGTTCATTATAAAACTCAGTATTTAAAAAAAATACTAATAAAATAAATATTTCAGTGTGCTTGAATTTTTCACAATAAAACTTGTATAGTTTTATTTTTTTAATTTGCATAATAAACCATGCATAGTTCTGTCTCCAGATGTGTCCTTCTCTCTGGCCTTTTTTAGATTTCACATGTAATAAAACCTCTGCTTTGAATCTTTGCCCATAAGCCTTATGAAGCCAACAAATTAGATGATATTTCTCTCAAGTTAGATAATTTTTATTATGAAGCACTCAGGAGATTTGCAATGTGGAAAGGGTACCTTTTAGTCTAAAGGAGAGTTGTCAAATAACTTTACTAGAAAGGATTTTTTCAATTTTTTAAAAATTATTATGTTTATTTTTAAGTAGGCTCCGTGCCCAGCCTGGAGCCCAACATGGGGCTTGAACTCATGACCCTGAGATCAAGAGTGGCATGCTGTACCAACTGAGCCAGCCAGGTGCCCCAAACATGGGAATTATGGTCCCTCTGGGTCCATGGAAAGCCTTCAAGAGGTTCATGAACCTCCTTGAAATTGTACAATGTGGTGTTTTGTGTATTTTTCTAGATAAAGGAGTCTTTAACATTCCTAGGTCTCTTAGAGGCATGTAAGAGTCAAAAAAGATTAAGTACCACTGATTTAAGGTAGAGGTTCCCCAACGCTACTGCCCAGCAGACATCACCTGTACATGCATGCCCAAGTGATCTAAGCATTTGACTTGGAAAATTACTTAGCATTCTCAAACTATATAATGCTCTCTTTTAAAAAAAATATCACCGGGACGCCTGGGTGGCTCAGCAGTTGAGTGTCTGCCTTTGGCTTAGGGTGTGATGCCAGAGTTCCTTGATTGAGTACCACATCGTGCTCCCTGCATGGAGCCTGCTTCTCCCTCTGCCTGTGTCTCTGCCTCTCTCTCTCTCTCTCTCTCTTTCTCTCTCTCTGTGTCTCTCATGAATAAATAAAATCTTAAAATTTACATTAAAAAAATCTCACCAAAGATTAAACGTTACATTTAACTCCTACATTTTAGTTGAATCATCCTCTTGACGTAGCTATTAATATATATTGTTCTTTTTGTAGTGGGGCACCTGACCAGGTTCAGCACATATGAGGATAGTGCACAAAGAGCTAGACTAAGAAAGTACATCTTGGTTTCTGTAGGACTGTCCCATGGAGAGTTGGGTATGTCTGACATCTGTGGTCTCTCCTTGCCCTGTAGGCTCACGGGATGGCTCTATGGGACTCTGGGAGGTGACAGACGATGTGTTGACCAAAAGTGATGCAAGTCACAATGTATCACGGGTCCCTGTGTATGCTCACATCACTCACAAGGCCTTAAAGGACATTCCCAAGGAGGACACAAACCCTGACAACTGCAAGGTCCGGGCTTTGGCCTTCAACAACAAGAACAAGGTATGAGGTCACCAAAGAGGAAGGCTGTTTCTCTTGCTTCAACTTCTTGGCTTATATCTTGGCACTTTGCTTCTCTTCCCAAGTCAGTTCTTGCTACATAGTTTAGTTCTGAGCCCATGGAAGATTGAAGGCTGAGGGTTGCTGGTAAGAAATTATAACTGAGATTGTGAAACCCAGCCCTTGCATTGAGTTGTGCAGTATTTCTCTGGAGGGTCTGTATTTGTGGGTCAGCCTCTCAGAGTTACCTCAGAGCCACCTGTTTTTTACTATCTCTCATTTGCACATGCCTTTGCTGGTGCTCTATTTTGGGTGTGATTTTCATAAATCCCTCCAAAAATGATTGCTCTTTCGCTTTGGTATTGTTTCTTTTTATTCTTCACTGCCTCTTCTCAACACTGCCAGCAGATCTTAACCTAATCATTGGGTCATATCTGAAACTAGGGGTATTAAGTAGAATATTGGGATGGAGACTCAGACCCCAAAGAAGAAAAAAGCTCCCAAAATCTGAATCATGCCACGATTTAGAGGGTAGTTGCCTTAGTCTCCTATCTCATGGCCACAATTATTCCTTAGAGATAGATTTAGATCCTCCACTCATAGAACTCTCAAACTGCGATTTATGAAACTGTCCTTCATACGTGTGCTCTACTGTAACTATCCAATGGGATGTCATGGGAATGATTGCATAGTAAGAGCTTTTTGAACCATGGGTGTTTACATTACTGCTAGAACCTGGCTTCCTGCTTGAGTTCTCCCAAGAAGCAACCTTGATTTAATATGGTTTAATAAGGGGATCCCTGGGTGGCTCAGCGGTTTAGCACCTGCCTTTGGCCTGGGATGTGATCCTGGGGTCCCTAGATTGTGGGGTCCCAAGATCGAGTCCCATGTCTGGTTCCCTGCAGGGAATCTGCTTCTCCCTCTGCCTGTGTCTCTGCCTCTCTCTCTCTCATGAATAAATAAATAAAGCTTTTTAAAAAATAATAATGGTTTAATAATAATTAGCTGTCCAGCTACATTTTAGAGTAAGATGATGGGCTGACAATCCCTGGCTCCCCTCCTGGAATCATGGGTTAAGAATGAAGAATGGGAGGACCCCAACCTTCAAGGTCTTCCCCTGCTTATTACCGTATATTAGTTGCTAGCTATTGAAATATAACCTGTTTTTCATTGCTCTTGTAGGAACTGGGAGCAGTATCTCTGGATGGTTATTTCCACCTCTGGAAGGCTGAAAATACACTGTCTAAGGTGTGATGAACATGACTCAGTGATTTTACCTAAAAATTCACCTTTTGGTTAAAATACTTTCATTCTTCCTGAGCCTTTTCATTCTTGTCTAAAACACCAGTTTCAGGGCACCTGGGTGGCTCAGTGGTTGAGCATCTGTGGTCAGCTCAGGTCATGATCCAGGGTCCTAGGATCAGGTCCTGTATCAGGCTTCCCTCAGGGAACCTGCTTTTCCCTCTGCCTATGTCTCTACCTCTCTGTGTCTCTCATGAATAAATAATAATAAGTAAATAAAGTCTTTAAAATAAATAAAAATAAATAATAAACCACTGGTTTCCACTGGGCATGTTACTGCACAGTGCATGGAACCCTGAGTCTGACATGCCTCTCAAGACTTTTCAAGAGATCGGAGGGGGACATTTTTTCACATTGCAAAGGACTTACTGAGAGACTCCTTTAACTAGCAGTCCTCTAGTCAAGGCTTTTAAGTATCTGCTTATGGAGATGCCTGGGTGGCTCAGTTGGTTAAGCGTTTGCCTTTGGCTTAAGTCATGATCTCAGAGTCCTGGGATTGAGTCCCTCATTGGCCTCCCTACTCCTTGGGGAGCCTGCTTCTCCTCTCCCTCTGTTTGCCACTCCCTCTGCTTGTTCTTGCTCTCTGTCAAATCAATTAATTAATTAATTAGATAGATTAGATAGATAAATAGTATTTGCTTATGGATTATTGACCGTTTGGCATATTGTAAGGGCAGGAGAACCTAAAGGTTAGAAATGACTGGCAAATCAAAAAAAAAAAGTAAAGAAAAGAAATGACTGGCAACTAAAAATCAAACTAAGATAAACAGTCTCTGAAATAATAGGTAATGAGAATATTTACAATCCTTACAAGCAATTTTTGCATAAAGTCAAACCTACCTCTGGGTTCCTCTTTTTGTCCCAGAAGCTTTTACTGCTTATTACTTCTGTGATAGACTCTTTCCCAAGAGGAAGCAGAGTTCCAGGAATTATGACTCATTCATGTCATAGCAGCCTTTGAGCTCCACTGACCTTGCTTCATGCCTGCCTTACATGCGGTAGGCATTCACTGAAGATTGGCTGAATGACAAGGATCCAGGATTAAGGCTGAGTGATATTAGCTGAGGTTGAGCCAGTTTCATGGGTGTGTTTTTTTGTAGTGTACAATTCCTGTACAACTGGGGAGCTAGGCTGAGAATAGCCAGAAAATCAGTGAGGAGGGTGGTAGCAGAGAGGGTCATGGCAGAGAACAAGAGTGTGACCTTAGCTTTCTGCCCTGAGATTATCCTTGGAAATAACCTGCCGATGTAGGCCTTTCTGTTTCTGATTATTTAATTTCAGTTTAATCTTTTTTCCTAATCCGTCCTCTTCAGTATTGAGATCTTATTACTTACTATAATCACCCTCTCTTTTCTTATTCACTTAGTAGTAGAACAGGGCTTTATTTCCTTAATCAGGGCTTGTCTTTTTGTCTCTGACTTTGTGTGGCTTGTGTATGAAGGAAGCCCACAGAATTGG